>NC_136501.1:80661898-81285648 GCF_053919585.1 Euprymna scolopes
ATCAAGCTTTCAGTTAACGTTTTTGTTACCTCTGTTATTTGTTCAGAAGACATTTTTTTTTAAACGCAAAAATATACAAAGTCAACGTATACAAAATTTTGTTCCAAAAATTAAGATGTTCCCCTTCAGATCTCGTCACGAAAAGAAAAAAATGTCAGCACTTGAGAAATGTTGTAAAAGAAAAAAAATCAATTCACCGTACAAATACTGAAAGAGAAGTTTGTTTACGCATTTACATAGAGACAAATAAAGCATGTTAACGTTCAGGGAGAAGTCTCTGTTCAAAAGTCTGGTGAATCCGGTGACTGGGTTCCTTATGTAGAATGCTCTGGGTTGGTTACCTATTTCCACATAACAAATACACAGTTGCCAATATCTCTTGCTGTTTGTGTAGTAGACAATGTATGATGAGCCAAACACTATCACGTCTAATGCACAAATGACACTGCACCTACATGATGGTACAGGAAATCCGGTTTGTACTCATTTGCATTAGTTTGCGCCCCTGCAGATATAAAAGACGTCATATTTTTTCGGTGTGCGTAGTATTTTTTCATTTGCTTCAGTCAGTGAGAGAGATTTCATGTTGTTTGTTTCAGAAAGAGGGTGAAGAAGGGAAATACTCAGCATCACGAATCAAGGTCAGGAAGAAAAGGACAGTAAGAAAAAAGAACTGAAAATAGAACATTCTGCTTCAAGCTATATCAGCGTTATGACTGAAGGAAGGTTTTTCGACCTAAAATTAGTACCAGAATATGACAGCACAACATCTATTGTAGACTGGTTAGAGAGAGTGGACCTTATCTGCAAGCTCTTGAGAGTTGACAGAGTTGAACAGGTCATCCCCTTGCGACTAGCTGGAGGAGCTTTTGACATCTACCAACAGCTGACAGATGCAGAGAAGAATAATGTAACACGGGTGAAAGATGCACTGCACAAGGCCTTTGCGTTTGACCCATGTGAGACATACAAGCAGTTTTCAAGACGCACCTTACACTCGGATGAGTCGATAGATGAGTTGTACGCTGTGTTAACAAAGCTCTCCAGCCTGTTCTTCAGGTACCTGTGCACCATTCTTTATGGCTGTTCCAGACCATGATTGTGGAGGGGGAGAGATATTGCCTGAGTAGGATGGGATTTAGGCTTAACGTAGTCTCATCCATTATGCAGGCAATTGTCGAGGATGTTTTGCCCAAAGATGTAACTGTTCAAGATGAACAGCAGCGTGGCGCCTTCGGAACAAGTGAAGCAACATTTTCTTTGGTTTGGACTGGAAAGCAAGGAACCAGAGTGGCTTGAAGATGGCGCACAAGTGCTTGGATTAGATGTTTGGGGAGAGTATGGCACTCTGCGATGGAAGCATGGTAGTATGATTCCAGATGTTCCAGAGACTGTGACATGTCGAGCCATTTTCTCCCTGTGCAGGAAACTGATCGGGCATCTGCCAGTGTATGGGTGGCTACAAGCAGCAAGAGGAATCATAAAGTGACGGGCCAACACTGTAACCCAAGGATGGGATGACACCAAAGAGGATGTTCCACTTCAACAAATGCCCCAGGAAAAAAATAACCAGGGTGAAGCACAGCGATCCTTCAAAAAGTCTATGGTGTGTAGACAGACATGACGTCAAAGTATGAGTGGACTCAAGTTCCCTGGCGACCGGCATGTTCCTGGAACGTGATGTCTTCGAAGATGCATGTTGGCTGCGATCCACGAACGACATGCTAAACTTGGCTGAACTTGATGCAGCATTGCGGTACACTGGAAGTGCAAATTTATACACTTAAAAACGGACTCGGTAACTGTGTATCACTGGTTAGTAGACACGCTCACTGGAAAAACTAGAGTACACACAAAGGCTACCAGCGAAATGTTACTCCAATGATGATAGGACATGATAAAATCACTGGTAGAAAAGTATGGACTTATGTGAGGATTAAGTTTGGGCAATGGTTAGAGTTAGGATTGTGTTAGGATTAGGGTTAGAGTTAGGGTTGTGTTAGGGTTAGGGTTAGGGCTGTGTTAGGGCTAGGGTTAGGGTTGTGTTAGGTTAGGGTTAAAGTTAGGTTTTTGTTAGAGTTAGAGTTAGGGTTGTGTTAGGGTTAGGGTTATGTTAGGGTTAGAGTTGTGTTAGGGTTAGTGTTAAAGTTAGGGTTGTGTTAGTGTTAGGGTTAGGCTTAGAGTTAGGGTTGTATTAGGGTTAGGGTTGTGTTAGGGTTAGTGTTGTCTTAGGGTTAGGGTTAGAGTTAGGGTTGTGTTAGAGTTAAGATTAGGGTTAGGGTTGTGTTAGGATGTACAATATGTAAAATAAGCATCAACATTTATCGTTAAATACAAAAAACAAAAAACAAAAATGGAATACACCAAATAAAAAATAACAAAACTAATATTAATTTATTTTTAATTTTCAAGAATTGTTATTAAAATATGTGAATGTTTTTCTTTTTTTTAAGTTTATATATATATATATTTTTTTTTTTTTTAATTTCATTTTCACCCCAAACAAGGCGCATTGCCACTTTGGTGTAGGGGGCTACTATCAGGGGCAGCAACTACTGGGGCACTATGTTGGGATTTGGGCAGCAAGATGTCGGTTCACATTGCACTTGAACTTCTGCATGTCAGTACAGTTGGGGAAGCAGAAACTTGGAATGGAATTCCAGAGTCTAGCGGTTCTGGGGAAGAAACTACTGGAGTAGAAAAATCTTTTACATCTAGGGATCTCTACTGTGTGGGGGTGGGATTTAGCTGCCTGTCGGGTGTCTATGTCGTGGGGGCACAAGTGTCTGCAGTTCTTCAGAGCATTCACCATTAAAATACTTGTAGAACAGGCAGAGGGATGCAACGTTTTCTCGATGGGACAGAAGCTGAAGCTTAGATGCCAGTTCAGGACCTATCAGATTGGCGACTCTTTTTTGAACCTTGTGTAGGAGCGAGAGACTAGTAGCAGATGCACCAGCCCAAATGTGACAACAATACTCCATACATGGGCGAATGGTGGCCTTATAGAGGTACAGAATACTTTTAGGTGTCAGTAGTTTTCTAGTACGGCAGAGAGAGCCTACCTTTTTAGCAGCGGCCCTGGCAATGTTGTCAATATAATTGTTCCAACTCATGTTTCCTGTGAATGTTAGGCCAAGCAGTTTGAAAGATGTATTCTCAGACAGGGAGTCACTGGCCATTGCTATTGGTGGCAGAGAAGGTTTCTTGTAATTATTGAAGGAAACCAGTTTAATCTTGGCAGCATTAAATGTGACCATCCATTTATGTCCCCATTCCACTACAGATTGGAGGTCATCCTCTAGTGTTTCTGCCATTTCTTTAGATATGTGTCCATTTGTTTTCCTGTCATGGCTGTTATAGAGTGTAGTGTCATCAGCATATATACCCATCTCAGAGGCAGTTTTGTCGGGGAGGTCATTAATAAATATTAGGAACAATAGAGGTCCAAGGATAGACCCCTGAGGCACTCCCGCATTTATATCATATTGTTTAGATGTATGACCGTTGAGGACAACCTGGATTTTTCTCTTATCTAAGAAGGATTTAATTATGTTAAGTATTCTACCAGTGATATCATATGATTTAATTTTCCTGAGGAGACCCTTGTGCCATACCCTGTCAAAAGCCTTAGATATATCTAGAGCTACCGCTCTGCCCTCCCCCGCTTTGTCCAGTGAATGGTATATACGTTCAGAGATTACAGTGAGGATGTCAGCTGTGGAACGGGCATGTCTAAATCCATATTGTTTGTCAGTCAGAAGTTTAGCATCTGTAAGGTGCCGGACTAGAGCATGGTTAATTATGGTCTCAAATATTTTGGCGAAAAGTGGGAGAAGGCTAATGGGGCGATAATTTGATGGGTCAGTTCTTTCGCCAGAATTCTTGAATATTGGTACCACAGAAGCAGTTTTCCAACAGCCCGGAAAGCATGATTCATTAAGGCATTTGTTGTAGAGTTTGGAGAGAACTGGGGCTACTTTGGCTGAGCA
Organism: Euprymna scolopes; assembly: GCF_053919585.1. Taxonomy (NCBI): domain Eukaryota; kingdom Metazoa; phylum Mollusca; class Cephalopoda; order Sepiida; family Sepiolidae; genus Euprymna; species Euprymna scolopes. Next base: position 80,665,891 of record NC_136501.1, read on the forward strand.
CTTTTTAATAGCACAGCTGGGATGAGATCAGGTCCACATGCTTTTGACGTGTCAAGGTTTTTTATGATAGCATGTACCTGAGCAGGGGTGATTTTTAGATCGTCTAGTGTGGCGTCTGTCCGCAAAGGAAAGTCAGGCAGGGGGTGGTTGGTAGGGTCCAGTGTGGAGTTCGAGGCAAACCATATTAGCCTTGTCGGTTGCTGAGCAAACAACCTCATGATTGTTGGTTAGCGGGGGAATTGTTGATTGCCCATTATTTACTACACTGTTGTAGATTTTCCAGAAGTCACGATTTCCTAATTTTTGTGCTTCGACGCGTTTTTTAGTGGTTTCAGTAAATTCTCTCTTAGCTGTCGCTATTTCTTTCTTAACGTTACTTTTAGCTTCTATATACTTCTGTTTGTTTGAACTGGACATATGTCAGTTAAATCTGCGGTATGCATGCTGCCTTTGAGCAATGGCAGTTGCGCAAGTCGAAGTAACCCATTGGGGAGAGTGGGGCTTGCTATAAAATTTCCGCATGGGAACATGTGCTTCCATTGCTGTTTTGAACCATTCAGTGGTCTCATTTGCACACTGTTCAGCAGGAAGAGAAAAAATATTTCCCCATGGGGCATCTCTGATAAGATCTCTGATGGCTTCCCAGTCAGCTTTTTTATAATATCTCGTTGTTTTGAGCACTGGCTCTTCAGTTTTGGGTCTAGAATTTAGGGCGATTTCTACCATTATTACTGCATGGTCAGCGTTCCCGAGTGGGCTGTCAGCATTTGTTGTACACCCTCGGGAACTGTAGTCAGAAACAGATCTAGAAGTGATGCTTGTTGCTCTTGCTGGTCAGGGAAACGGGTTGGAAACGTAACCATTTGTGATAGGGAGTGAGATATAGCAAAACTATGTGTTGTGCTGCCCGCTACATCTGTGTGAGTAGAGAATCCAAGCCAGTTTTTGTGGTGAGCATTAAAGTCACCAAATACATGTACCTGTGCGCTAGTGTCAAGGGAGAGTGCTGTGTCTATGCTGTCAGAGACTTTGTTTATTATGGTGCAGTCCTGGGTCTTATAAAAAAAGTTGCAATATTTTATTTATTTTTTTTTAAGAAAAGTACCTTTTAATCATAGCTGAATGCATCACAATTATGAAAGTGAGAGGGTATGCCGATGTCTGTAATATGAACAGTTGTGGATCAGATGTGCAATGTTTCCATGCTCTGCACAGGTCATTGTATATGTGGTATTCAAGAACAAGAGTCTGTGTCTCAGAAACAGCTTCTGAATCTGTGTTGGAGGAAGAAGGTGTTTTGATAGAGCAGTGGGTGTTGAATACAGCTGTGGTACTATCACTTGCGGCAGGATCACGTTTTTGTTGACTGTGTCGGCAAACCTTTTTAAAGTGATGGCGTATGCCATAATGGGAGCATGTGTGGTTATATGCTGGGCAAACTCTCACTCTGTCTGCTCTTGAAGTTGGCTTCTGGTGAGATCGTCCACAGTAACCACAGGATAATTTGCCTGGAGAAGTGATCGAGTCATACTGACGATCAGAATTCTGTAAACTGTTCTGCTTCTATCTCCTGTATGAGCTGGCAATTGCAGCAGAGTTGGTAGGCTCATTGCTGTTCATGAGGAGGCGGTCAGCAGAGCGTTTTCCACTTTCTTTGACCTCAATGAATGAGACAGTCTTCTCAAGTAATTGCTCTGCTATCTGGAGTTGTCCCAGTATGTTCAGGCAGATAGCATCGTCGTAGATACTCCAGATGAAAGAATCGTGGATTATGTTGTCACTGTAGCTAATTTCGACAAGTTGCACAGCCTACTACCGACATACACTAGCCTGCCCTTTGAGCCTTGCAAAAAAATTCATGAACTGGTTCATCCCTGTCTTGCTTAATGTTTTGTAGCTGAATTTTTACTACCATGACACTCTCCTGTCATACAGCGAGAGTCCTTATCTTTTACAGGATGGTTGTCTCATCAGAATGTGTGAGAGACCCAAACACTGTTGTGAGGTCTTTTCTCAAAGGGTCGTCACAGCACTTGAGGAGTTGGAAGACTACGTCTGTACCCTGTAAGTGGTAGATGGATTTATAGTCTCATCTCTGCTCAAAGTAAGCAAAGTCCTCACTTGAACCGTGGGTTGTTTGACTTTTTCTGCCTTAGCTGGTGCTGCTGTAGCTATGGCAGGTGCAGGCAGAGGATGGGCCGTATTGGTATGGATGAGGACTTTCTGTGCCAGGTTACCGTCAAAGGTAGCTTTAATTGTATTCAGTTCAACAAACTCTGAGTGTCAAGTGCCATTGGGTTCAATTCTTAACCTTTCGATAGTCCTTGAGCAATGGTCAACGGTTTTATAAATAATTATGACTCAGAGTCAATGGGGAAGTTGATTGAATGCTTGTCAATGTTATACTACAGTTTATGCCATAACATAATTGTCTTGATTTATATAGGGCAAAGTCAAGAACAAGGCTTTCAATGTAGAAAAATGTAGTTCCAATAAAAAGGGCAGCCACAATCGTCTTCCCCATTTTTCACCTTTATCCCAATTAGCAAATATCATCTCTTCTTTTATTTCACTTGGTAAAAGGATATAATTTGGACAGCTGTCTTTTCTCTCCTGAAAAAGGGAGATAATTTCAATTCTTTTCTTATGATTTACTTTTCAACTTTATTATTTTTTTATCACTATTATCAATATATATAATAATAGTGTCAATATATATAATGCAATTTAATTGCATAAAATTGCAATTTCTGATGTTTTTTTTTTATTTTCGACCTTGATGGGCGATTGGCTAGTGACCTTGCGTTATGCCTCTTGTGCACTAGTGTACAAATTAGTTGACCTTAAAAAAGTTTTTTCTTTTTTTTTCTTTTTTTTGCTCACTACCGATAATTTTATATTGTGTATTAGGAGGAAGAGTAATTTCGAGTTCCTTTTTAATTTTCCAGATATTTTATCTGAGTTTGAGAGCGATTATACTTTTGTGAGAGTGAATTGACCATTTAAAGTCCCTCTTTAGCCTGAAAGTCCAGTGAAAATGGAACAGTGTCTCTGAGAATCTTATGGCTCACAGGCATCTGTGGTGTGGGCAGTTGGGTGGGACATTTTAACTGTCTCTATCATTGGTTTCTCTTTTTATGATTGGAAATATTGATTTCTTTTCAGCTGTTTCTTAGAAAATAATCTAAGCATAAGAAATTGTTTTTACGACCAAGTGATAAATTCACCTGTTTTAACTTTAATTGGTGAGATTGAAAGTTTAATTGGGCTCACTTCCCTTTTAACCAGTGTGCATGCAATATAAGCTTTTAATCCAAGGCAAAGTGTATTGTTTACAGCTTTAGCTTTTCTCTAACCACTTTCCATTTTAGGATTCAGTTTTGGGTGCCTTTAATCTAGTATTGTCCTTCATCATGCGGCCAGTGTATGTCGTTTAATAAGCTATCAGCTAAGATAGCCTGTTCACACATGAGCTGTTGCAAAATAGAGATTGTATTTATTGCATCATAAATATAAGAGGAAATAAGGGATAAGTGGAGAAAGAGGATTAATGAAATTTCCAGAAGCAGGAAGCATGGGAATGATGTATCTAGACAGCTGTAGAAGCTAAATTGACAGGAATTAGGGAACTGGACAGCAAAGCTGAATCAACAGGAATTAATGTTTCTGGAACCTGGACAGCATGGAATATCATCAACGTGAACTGAAAAGGCAAGACATTGATAATCTTTGTAAAAGGACCCCAACAATAGTAACTATGCTACCTTCTTGACTGCATTATTTTGGGTGTACTCATTTATGTGAGTCAGCCTTTTCCCACATGAAGATCGTTAAGTCCAAATACTGCTCCACCATGATTATGAGCATCTATAAGTCTGCTTGAGTTTGGCTATTAGCAGCTACTGTCTGGACTATGCATCCCTGACTGATTCCATCTAATGCAAATCATCAGAGTAAGGTAATGACAAAAAATGTACAGCTGTATGGGTTGATGCAATAATGCAACATACACCTTTATTACAATATATTTATAAATAATGTGTTTTGTAGTTTTAGTAGGTGGTAGAAGATCATTTAGACAGTCATGTCATAAGTAGGTCTCATGGGGAAAAAGGGTGTGCACCTCTGGGCTAGGGTTTGAGTTAGAATTATATTTAGGGCTGGGCTAAAGTGAGAGTAAGAGTTAGCATTGGGGTTAGTTTTATGCTTAGGCTAGGATGTTAAGATAGGCTTAAGGCTAGGATTAGAGTTAAGTCTAGAATTAGAATTAAGATTAGGGTGAGATTTAGAATTAGGATTTGAGTTAGAGTTAAAGTAAGGGTTATGATTAGGAATCAGGCAGGATTAAAGTTAAGGTTAGGATTAATATTGAGGTAGGGTCCCAGGGTTTAGTGTTTCTGAGGGTAAGTGTTAGAGATGAACTAGTTAGGTTTAGTAGTACAAAATGTAGAATGAACATCAATTTGAATTGGATTTTGGGATGGTAGTTATATGGAGGGTTAGGGTTAGGGTTAGGGTTAATTAGAGTTTGGGTTAGAATTGATCTGGGGGTTGAGTTAAGGTTAGTGTTCTGGTAAAAATTAGGGTTAGGTTCATGGTTTGGGTTAGGCTAAGGTTAGGGTAAGATGGTACAAAATTTAGAATAAACATCAATTTGAAATACATTGTGGAATGGTGGATATGGTTGGGGCTAGGGTTAGGCTTGACTATGGTTAGAGTTAGAGCTTCCATTAAGGTTAGGGTTAGTATTGGGCTAGACTAGGAGTTCAGATTAGTGTTTGCCTAGGTTTTCAATTTAGATCATGGTTGGACTAAGTTTAGAGTTTGTGTTAGCGTTAGTGTTAGTTTTAAGGCTAGATAGGGTTAGATTTAGGGTTAATGTTAGGATTTAGTTAAGGTGAAATGTAAGATTGAAACATTAGAGCTTGACTAAGGTTAGAGTTAGAGTTAGGACTGGGTTAGTGTTAGAGGTAAGTTTAGCTTAAGAGTTATAGTTTTGAGTTAGAATTGAACTAGGGTTAGAGTCAAGGCTAGGTTAGGTTAGTTTTAGCATTTGAATCAAGATTAGGCTAAAATTATTGGTAGAAATAGAGTTAGTGTAAGGATTAGGGCTGGGCTTGACTTAGAATTAGGATTAGTGTTTGGGCTAGAGTACAGTTTGGATTATTGTTAGTTTTAATGTTAGGGTTAGAGTATGACTACAGTTAGAATTAGGATTAGTGCTAGACTGTATTAAATGTAGAATAAACATTACTGTGGTGTACATCATTAAATGGTTAGGTTAGAGTTTACCATGTTAGGATCAGAATTCTTCCATACAAAATGTAGAATATGCTTCATTGTAGCATGGCTTGTGAAATGGTTGTTAAAGTTAGGTGAAGAGTTGATTTAGTATTAGAGCTTATGGTTGGACCAGTGTTAAGATTATTATTATTATTATGATAGTAAAGGTCAGAGTTAACTCAAGTTTAGAGTCAGTATTAGGGTTAAGTGGTACAAAATTTAAAATAAATATCACTGTGTATTGCATCATTGAATGGAGGACAGGGTTAGGATTTAATACTAAACGTCATTGTAGAATGGTGGATAGTTTATAATTAGTTGGATTAGGGTTTGACTAAGGTTAAAGTTTAGGTTAGTATAAGGTTAGCTAGCGATAAGGTTAGGATTAAGGTATAAAATGTAGAAGAAACATTCGTGAAATAGTCGATAGTTAGGATTAGGCTGTACAAAATATATAATATATGTAATAAATATCATTGTGTTATGCATTCTTCAATAATGGATGAAGGTTACAATTAGAGTTTGTGTTAGGCTGTACAAATTGTAGAATAAATGTCACTATGGGATACATCGTAGAATGATGGATAGGTGTCTATATGAATTTATGTTTCGGCAAAAATATAAGGAATCATCTTTTTATGCCATTAAACGATTCCATCCTATTGAGAAAACTCCAAAACATTATTTAACTATACCTACTGCATTTTATTGTCTATTTTTTAGTGATGGGCTCTTCTACAAAAGATCCAACTTGAGATCGTTGACTGTTCACACGCAGTAAGCCCGGAAACATCATCTTATTTACTTGTTTCTGAAGGCATTTTATAGCATCAAATCGTATTTCAAATGCATTGGATTTCATAAAAAATGAGAGTATCATCAAGATGCGACATACGTGTATAACAAGCAAAAGCAATAAGTCGGATCTTAATTGTGTGATGTAAATGTATGCACCAACGACATTTACTGCAAATAGAATCAATAAAATGCATTCGTCTGTAATAGAATCATTAAAATATTATTTTACACTTATTTTTTTCTTTTTTGCACAAAAGAAAAAAGACAAACACACAGAAAAGCAATTCTTCTTCTTCTTCTTCTTCTTCTTCTTCTTCTTCTAAAAAAGATCTTCCAGTTCTTTATTAGTCATTTTGACAAATATTAGTCTGTGGTGTGTTCTAAAGAAAAAAATATTTTCAATCGATTTTAGTTTTTAATTCTCATCAATAACTTGTCATTAATCATAAATAAAGGAGATTCTGCTCTTACAGTCAGAAATGACTGTGACCTATTTCACTGGTACAAATTCAATAATAGAATTTTTCGACGTTTGTTTGACTGTAAAAATAATTATATCATATTCTGAAAATTCTAATATTAATTTGCTCACTAGGTTAGCTTATTGGATGATATCATCATAGCTTGTACAAAAATCCTGTGAGACATCGACTTGAGTGGTTCAATGGCCACACCCTTTGTTTGAGACAAAGTAGGCACATTCTATAGTCGAATTTTGCCATGTTTGCTTGATTTATGTTAGCAAATAGATTTTCTTGTGTGTGGCAAGTTTGCTCAGGTAATAACCACAACACATGCAAGATATTCGAGTTTTGAATCCTGAGTTTGAATGTGTTCAACTAATAAGCTCAAACGAGGGTAAAACCCGAGTCTTGGACTTCTGGGTTATTGGCTTTCATAACTTGTATGAGCTGTGATGTTGTTTGACTGTGGAAATAATCGTATCATTTCACACTTTGAATATATATATATATATATATATATATATATATATATATGTCATAAATCTATCCACAGACACTTACAAAAAGCGACCCTCAAAAATAATATAGCAGAGCTGAAGAAAGACCTTAAAGAATTTGAACGAAAATTCAGACGATTCTCTAGTGAAAAACGAATCAACATACTTCTCCAACAAGCAAAACAATATGAAGGAATTAAACACCTTCTTTGAATCTTTGCTCTGGAATCTTAATTCCTAACAAAAAGACAAACCCTAACACGAAAGCAAAATCAAGCACTCGAAAACACCCGAAATAATGACAACATAAAGGAAGCAGACAAAGGTAGTGCGGTGGTTATCATGAATAAAGACTACTATAAAACGAAAATTTTAGAATCACTAGGGAACAAAAACTATTACAAAACAATTAGCTCTAACATAGACAACACAGCCATATCTAAAAATCACAAAACTTTGCACAACATACAATATAGCATTAACTAAAAAAGAAAAATACTTTTTCACAAACTTCACAACAAAAACAAACATCTTCTATGGACTACCTAAAATACACAAATCTAACAAGGTAAGACATGCCATCAACATACAAAAGTCAGCACCCCAAACCCCAATGACCTCACATTCAGACCCATAGTAGCAAAACACTGACAGCAACAACACCTCCTTCGAATTTAATAATGATAACTCCATCCAAATACTAGGCACAGCAATGGGTACAAAAATTGCACCAATATACGCCGCTTACACCTGGAAGAGACCCTTTATGAAAGAATAGAGCAGAAATATGGACGCATTACCAAAATACTCTTCATAAAATCTTGGAAGAGATACCTGGACGATTGCTTTATCCTCTGGAAAACTACATGGGGGATATCAGAGAGCTCCACACTATACCCCAAAATTAACTTCACTCTTGAACAAAGCTGCACAGAACTACTCGACATTCTAGGAAAAATTAAAAACATCATAATCACAGGCATCTACCACAAACCTACAGACACCCAACAATACCTCCACTTCAAAAGCCACCCTCTAAAAAACTGTCTAAAATCCATAGCCTATTCCCTGGCATGCAGAGTCTGCACTGTAGTCACAGACAGACATTTCTGTTCAACCTGACTAAATAAACTGCAAATAACCCGCGGAAAAGAGTATACCTACCACTACTAATATGTAAAGGTATTGGACTAGCAGAAAAAATTCCAGTAAAAATCCCCCCAAAACACAACAAAGAACAAATTCTAGCATACGTCTCTACATACAATAGAAATAACCCAAGATTTTATGAAGAGTATTTTGGTATTGTGTCCGTATTTTTGCTCTATCTGTTCATATTTACAAATATTACAAAAAACTTTATCCTTCTCAGTCAGAATGATATACTAAAAAACATACTTAAAACAACAAAAATAATAAAAAGCAAACACCAACACAAAATACATCCTAATCTCCTCTAAATTCAATCAACACACTACAAAAGGGTCACATAATGCAACAAACAACGATGTGGAGTTTGTGACATAATAATAGAAGGAAACACATGCACATTCAAAAACTCAACACAAACATTCAAAATAAAAAAGACTTAAATTGCACCTCCGGAAATGTAGTGTATGCACTAAGATGCACAACATGCAACAAATCTTACATAGGCGCCATCAAAAACCTCAGCAATAGAGTGACCTTACGCAAGAGCAACATTAAAATTTCAGAAAACAGACACGTCTATGTTTCAAAACACATACATACAGACAGTGGAAATAGCTTCAAAATAATGCCAATCTTCCAAACAGACAATTACTTTTACTTACTTACACAGGAAAAATTTTCATAACAAGATTCACTCCCACATTGAGTAGAGCTTCATATCAACACACAAACGAAAGGCAAAACATAATCGCACACACATACATATACATGTACACACCTTCACGCATAAATCAGAGCCGACACATTAAAACATACATACAAACTCATCTGTCAGTTTTTGGTCTACAGACATGAAACTTAATATATAGTGTATTCGAACTCATGCGAAATTTTATACTTGGGTTTTAATTGGGGAAAATCGGTGCAAAAGTGTGAAAATTAAAGAAATGGAATTTGCCAGGTGAAGGTTGAACGGTGGCATTACGTATATGCATGTGTAACGTAATAGTTATTGGTCCATGTTTGCCTTGCAATAAGCATGTCTTCGTAGCTCAGGCATTACATCAAAGGAAAAAGTAAATCGTAAGCTAAACGTTTTGGTTTGGTGGTGCACAAATTATTTTTTTTTTAACCTTTTAAATCATTATTATATATTGGGTTCAATAAATAATAAATACGGAATCTGCATTAATCACAATATCATACTTAAGCGTATTTTACGACCGGGCAATGCTGGGCGGCCTGCTAGTATCATTATAAAGTACATTTTTGATAAATTGTTAAAACTGCAATTTGTTGCCGTTTGTCTTATATTACAAATTCAAGATGCTGATCCCAAGAATAAACTAAAAATCAACTAAATCTTCAAAATGATTAATTATTAATAAATAGTGAATGAACAAAGAAATCAGTTTCATTTATGAAAATCCACTTTTTAACAAGAATAATTTAATGTTAATCAGCTTTAAATATAACTGTACTGATTTCCTCCATTCGAAAGTTATGAAACCTAATTTTATGTTCTGCCACATGATGTTTGAATTAGTGATTAATAATTCTAATATATTTGGGAAGGATTTAATAGAAAGAATAAGTTTATAATCCTATATCTAAAGTAAAACTGATTTCCTTTCCACCTCGATATCCGTAATTAATCACTCCAAATTTCTTTCACAACTTGTAAATTTGTTTTGTTTGTTAACCATAATTTTTATATCTCTCATGTATAACACATTGTTATTGAATTTAGCAGTGACCCATTCTCATTCAACATTCAAGTTTTTCTCATGTGACACTTATAGCATTTAAATTTTCATCATGGCTCTTGGCCCCAAGAGCGTTGTCTATATCGCATATCCATGCTGCACTATGAAAAACTGAAACCTGAAAATAAATTTTTTAAAACTCTTATCCAAATATGTCAAATCAAAATCTAAAATCAACAAAAATGTGAAATAAAAAAAAAAAAGCTAAAAAAATAAACTAAAAGATTTGAATACCAGTTGACACAGCTGGTGGACGAGTAACAAAGTTTTGTTCAATCTATCAATTCTTTGAAAGAGTTGAGTCCAGTTGCTATGGAGGGGATATACACCACAAACAATGGACACACTAAAAATAGGACATCAGAAGATTATTATTATATATTCACTAGGAGTTGTCACACAGGCCATCATCAAAGATTTCTCTTTGAGAACGACGTAGCGTTCTCTGGAGACAACAAGTCTCTCCAGATTTTCAGTACTCTTCACCTTTTCGATAACCTTTCAGATGAATTTGCATTATTGCAACAATTGTTTACTATTGATTTCTCGTTGGCAGCAACGATTGGGCTTCACTCTAATTTGGGCGGCAATAAGCCTTCCCAAGGTCCTAGTTCTCTTTGCACTCATCTAGCGGAGGTCTGGCTCGTGCTTTCTTTCTTCTGTGTTTCCATCCTCCTTTCCATGTGTGTGTTGTGGCGCCAGTTTATGGTGACACAAATAAAACAAAGGAGGGGGCAACGGCGAGGAGTTGGGGTTAACGTACAATTATCAAGTTTCAGTTTTCATGATTCTACATGATATTCCTTTGTTTTACATTTGTAGCAGTTTCTGTATGTCCGGCTTGTGCCTGTAGCTCAGGGTTTTAATATTTCCGCCGTTTTCATTATTGTTATACATTGTATCTGCTCAGCCATTCCTCTAATTCCAATTTTTTCTATTCTTTTTTTCAAGATCTTTTGATATTGTTCCTAGTACTTCTGCTATTAGCGGTATTATCTTGACTTTTTTCATCTTCCAGATCCCTTTCAGCTCTCTGGCCAGTTCCATGTATTTGCTCCACTCCTCTGTCATCTTGATCTTCACTCTATGGTCTGTTGGAACGGCAAAATCTACAATCTGGCAGGACTTTTCCTTCTTGTTAACTAGTATGACATCTGATCTTCTTGCTTGAATGGGTTTATCCGTTTGTATATCCATGCCCCATAGGATTTTGTGAGTTTTTATTTCAAGTACTGCTGCCGGTTTGTGCTTGTACCATTTGTCAGTGATGCAATTGTTTGCATAATTCCCCACTTAATTGTGCCAATTTTTCGCTTTTTTTTTTTTTTTTTTTTTTTAGTTTGCGCTGCATTCGTTTATTATATGGTTTATTGTTCCGAGACTTTATTATAAAACGAGAAGTGCATTTTACTATTGGAACCTGTATCCTGGTGTTCTCAGGGAAATTGAAGAACATAACGATTGCAACCTCCATAAGTAAATTTACTGGAAAGGAGTGGAAAGAATCTCTTCACTAAAAATGCTACATTTTCATCATTATTTATATTAAAATATTTGTTATAGAAATAGGAATTATAGTAAAATGAAAACAATCATTGAAGTAGAAAATAATATAAACGATTAGTTAAGGAGATGTACTTTTGCAAAATGTAAAGTAGTTCATCTTTTGAGAGATATCGCATGTATATTAAAAAAGCTATTGTGAATATGGATTTGTTTGTTTTTTTAAATCACACTGCCAGTGTCATAAATTACCTAACTTATTGAGTTCTAGTGTCATAAATTACCTAACTTATTGAGTTCTAGTGTCATAAATTACCCAACGTAAGTGAGTGCCAGTATTGAAATTAACTTTTTTAAAGTAATTATTTATTTAACTTAAATAATAATGCTTATTTCAAATGTGATCCAATTCGTTGTATTTTCACCGAGCGAATTTTAAGTTTGCTCCGAGTGCTGAAATGTCTCGAAAGAAAAATTACTTTCTCGCAAGACAGAGCCCTCTTTTTTTCCTTTTTTTTTTTCTTTTTTCATTATTATTTCAAAATAAAGGTCCTATATGGAACAGAGTTGTAAGCCAAAAACTAACATCAATGTGAAATGAACAAAAATGTAGCGCAATAGGAGGGGTTTTTTTTCCTCCATTTTCCACAGCAACACCAGGACTCAACTTCTACTAGTTTTATCTATTACTTATAAATTAAAAAGTGATAACCTTAAAATGATAAACGCAAATGAATTAAAGCCTGAAAAATATTTATTCTAGCGAGTTAGAGTACAATCATATAGTTATAGCTAGTTTTACTTTCAGATTTATTTAGTCATATCCAAGAACCAATGTTTGCAATCGAAAAAAAAATCAGTTGTAGTTAATAGTGAGAAGTATAATTTTGAGGTGAATATTTACAAGAAGTTGTCTGTTCAGTATATTTAGGGTTTGAGTCGTATTCAAGTTATCTTCACTGAATTATACTGTGCAACAAGGGCATGAACTCTTCAATTATGAAGTACATGGATAGTGTGAGATTGAAATTGAAGCTCGTATTCTTTCTGGCCTTGGGCTTGATTCTGACTAGTTCCTATTTACAATGTCTCCCCACGGGGCAGAGTTAGACACCAGGGTCGTTTTTTTAATGTGAAGAAAAGGAACAAAAATAAAAATTGTCTCAGTCGTGAAGGATTTCTCCTCCACTGACAGAGAACAAGAAATTGAAGTGCAGCATCTAAAGAACAGATACTACACTTTGATCTTGACCCGAAGAGTTGTTTAGCTTAATTCTATATTTTACATAGATTCATGACCCTGATGCATTTACCACAAAACGTCCTATCATTCATGGAACAGTGGCCTTTTCTACTGTGTCATTTTCCCAGATATTATCTCCTCCTTTGCTAATAAAATATAGTATAGCAAAAAATATTTTGAGGAGGTTAAGGGCAAAAATAAAAGTCTAAAAGATGGGAACATCCAATAAAGGACCTATCTTACCCCCAACAATTGGGAAAGGTTTTACTTACTCGAAGTAGTATTAGAAATGTCCTACCTTTTACAGTATCAAAAATATATTAACAATCTCCACTAGAGATCTACTAGCTTTTTAGGCCCTAGTGTTTAACTTATGAAGCCGATGTTTTAATCCCGCAATGCTTGTATCGTCACCAACGTCGTCGTCATATTACCGCGATCACGAAGATGTGTGTGTGTGTGTGTGTGTGTGTGTGTGTGTGTGTGTGTGTGTGTGTGTGTGTGTGCGTGTGTGTGTGTGTGGCTGATGCACCATCACACATCATTAATGTGTGGTGCCAGGGTCAGGATGCTTACTTATTTTCTCTCTCTCTCTCTCTCTCTCTCTCTCTCTCTCTCTCTCTCTCTCTCTCTCTCTCTCTCTCTCTCTCTCTCTCTCCAACACATACACACATACACTCTCTTAGAGAAAGTGTATGTTTATGTGACATCTCTCTCAAAATATATGTGTGTGTGTATGTATTTCCTCCCCCTCCTTCTTTCTCTTTCTTTCTCTCTCACTCTTGTATATATATATATATATATATATATATATATATATATATATATATATATATATATATATATATATAAAATAAAGAGTGAGAGAGAAAGAAAGAGAGAAAGATGGAGGGGTGGGAAAGAGTGAGCGGGAAGAAAAAGAGAAAGAGGTGGAAAAGTGAGGGGGACAAAAGGAGAGAAAGAGAGAGAGAGAGAGAGAGAGAGAGAGGGTATATATACAAGTGATCAGTGGCTCAGCTGTTGCAGTATTCACTTTCTCACTTACGGACTCGTTGTTGTCTGCGTGAGCTCACAGAGGCAAACATCATTTTGAACAATTGAACAAGAAGATTACTTTATTCCAGTTGAAAAAAAAAGAAAAGACAGAAAACAAAATTTAAGGGAATTTTAAAACGTCATATTCTTCCAAACACCTTCCAATTTTCATTTCTTGCATACAAAAATCATGGTAAGTCATTTTGATTCTTTTAAGGTAAACATGCCGGCAAACTTCGAAATAAACGCTGCATCGCTTACTTTATTTATTTATTTATTTATTTATTCTTAAGAGATCGGGTATATATATATATATACACACACACACACATATAATTTTGCCTGCTGAAAAATATATTCATTCTTGTTACCTATATAACTTAATTTTAGTTTTTAATTTTGCTTAGATTTGTAAAGGTAAAAATTCTTAAAATTGAATTTATGATAATTTCATTTATTGACCCCATATGCTTGTATATTAAACCTTCTTAAAGTGCATATAGAGAAAACTTATTTAAAATTATTATATGATAAACTTCTTTTAAAAGCTTATATAATATTTTTTATGCATATATGATAAATTTCTTTTAAAAGCTTATATAATATTTTTTCTGCATATATGATAAATTTCTTTTAAAAGCTTATGTAATACTTTTATGCATATATGATAAATTTCTTTTAAAACTTATGTAATATTTTTATGCATATATGATAAATTTCTTTTAAAACTTATGTAATATTTTTATGCATTTTTTATGCATATATGATAAACTTCTTTTAAATGCATGTATTAACACTCACTGTATATAACTTCTGTTAACATGATTATATAAAAATTTCAGTTAGCATGTTTATATTATAAACTTTTAAAATTCATAAGGGATAAACTTATTCTAAGGTGATTATACGATAAATTTCTTTTAAATGTTGCATATTTTCGAATTAATGAGAAAATAAATGATTTTTTAAAAATATTTTGCTAACAAGGTATATTGCCCCTTAAACGATATATAAGCCAGATTTATCTGAGGGAATAGTTGGACAGCAAGATGTTTGTTCACATTACATTTAACTTTTTCCATGTTGGAAGACATTCCAACGGCAAACTATCTAAGGAAAGAAGCTATTAGTGTAGAAAATCTTTCAGAATCCAGGGTGAAAGGAAAAAGGTCTTGTCAGTTGGAAGAATTTTCATTACTATAATGTGACAGAGACTGAAGATTAGCAGACAAAGTGAGATCTATCAGAGGGAGAGGGGGCTCGCGATTGGTGCACTAGCTCCGATGCATAGTCGGATAGTGATTTTATAGAGATATCTATAATATAAAGCTGAATGTCTGTATGTGTGTGTGTGTGTGTCTGGTCACGAATAGGCTCCTATATGGTTGACTATTTTAAACAACTGATTACATATAATGATAGAAGATGTATCGAGACACAGGAATGAGTATGTTTGATCTGGCAGAACGGTGGTTCATTAAAATTGTGGGGTCTGCATTCGCGTCTGGTCCACAAAGTATGGAAATAAAAAATAAAAAAATTAAAAAAAAAAAAAACGTTTACAATTGATATAGATGTACATAAAAATCATTTGATAAGTATGTTTTAACTTAAATAGGGATGGTATAATAAAATTGTGGGGTCTGCGTTCGCGCCCGGCCTCCATGGAATTGAAACTTCTGACTGACAAACAATATGGATTTAAACAAGCCCATTCCACAGCAGACATCCTAACTGTGATCTCTGAACGTATATACCATTCACTGGACAAAGCGGGGGAGGGCAGAGCGGTAGCTCTAGATATATCTAAGGCTTTTGACAGGGTATGGCATGAGGGACTCCTCAGGAAAATTAGATCATACGGCATCACTGGTAGAATACTTAACATAATTAAATCCTTCTTAGATAAGAGAAAAATCCAGGTTGTCCTCGACGGTCGTACATCTAAACAATATGATATAAATGCGGGTGTGCCCCAGGGTTCTATCCTTGGACCTCTATTGTTCCTGATATTCATAAATGACCTTCCCGACAAAACTGCCTCTAAGATGGGTATATATGCTGATGACACTACACTCTATGGCAGGCATGACAGGAAGACGAATGAACACATTTCTAAAGAAATGGCAGAAACACTAGAGGAAGACCTCCAATCTGTGGTGGAATGGGGACAAAAGTGGTTGGTCACGTTCAATGCTGCCAAGACTAAACTAGTTTCATTCAATAATTACAAGAAACCCTCTCTACCACCTATAGCAATGGCCAACGACTCTTTATCTGAGAGTACATCTTTCAAACTCCTTGGCCTAACGTTCACAGGAAACATGAGTTGGAACAATTACATTGAAGGCATTGCCAGGGCCGCTGCAAGAAAGGTGGGCTCTCTTTACCGTGCTAGAAAACTACTAACACCCGAAAGTATCCTGTACCTCTATAAGGCCACCATTCGCCCATGTATGGAGTATTGCTGTCACATCTGGGCTGGTGCATCTGCTACTAGTCTCTTGCTCCTTGACAAGGTTCAAAAGAGAGTCGCAAACCTGATAGGCCCTGAACTGGCATCTAAGCTTCAGCCTCTGTCCTATCAACGAAATGTTGCATCCCTCTGCCTCTTCTACAAGTATTTTAGTGGTGAATGCTCTGACGAACTGCAATCACTTGTGCCCCCACGACGTGAGCACCCTCGACAAACCCGACAGGCTGCTAAATCCCACCCCCACACTGTAGAGATCCCTAAATGTAAAAGATCTTTTTACTCCAATAGTTTCTTCCCCAGAACCGCTAGACTCTGGAATTCCATTCCAGGTCCCTGCTTCCCCAACAGTACTGACGTGCAGAAGTTCAAGTGTAACGTGAACCAACATCTTGCTACCCAAATCCCTACATAGTACCCCAGTAGCTGTTGTCCCTGATAGTAGCCCCCTACACCAAAGTGTCAATTTGCCTTGTTTGGGGTGAAAATGTAATGCATCCCCCACTAGACTATGAAGTCTATTTTGAACTCTGTTAAGGCAGGATGAGATCTTTCTAACAGCTCCTGCCCAGATGTGGTAACAGTACTCGATCTTTGGACCTACTAGGCTCTTAAAAAAAAATAGGGACAAACTTTAATAAAGACTTTTCATATCTATCTGTGTAAGTATACTTTGATAATTATGTTTCAGTTTGAAGAAATATGGTATAATAAAATTATGGGGTGTTCGTTCGCACTTGACCTCCATAGAATGGAAATACGTCACAAAGTTTAACAAGGTTTTTTAATATAGATCCATAGAATATTGTGATAAGTGTTTTAGTGTGAACAGGTATGCTATAATAAATTATGGGGTTTATCTATTTTATTTTTACTTTCATCATATTTTGCTTTGGTTTTTATACCCCCAAATTCGAAGCTATCTCTTTACAACCCTTTCTTTTCATAACCTATCATACTTTCATAAATCAGAGTCCATTTTCTGTAGGCTGTTTTTGAACCCAGTCAACGACGGGTACTTTTGCTAGTAAGATATATTTTCGAAGTTCAAGAAACCCGACCGATTCTTATCTGAGAATAAGAAAAATGAAAAACAATCATTTTTCTTTTGATTCGATACGATTTGATTTAAGACTTTCCGTCCTTTCACGTTGTTGCATCATTAATGCGTACGAGGGAGGGGAGATTAAACCCTCCACCTTTACCCCAGCATCACCACACAATGTAGATTCATTAATTTCTGCTAATGACTTTGTATAATTTGATTCGCTAAGTTATTATTTACTTTAATGAGCGCACCGATCCGGAACTTATTGACATTTTTAGCATATATATCCTTGCAAAATGTTTGCTACTTTCTGAGACATGGATCTTAAATTACTAGTAAAAAATGTGACTCGGTTTACATTGTGTGAACCATGATAAAATTAAATATAAAATTAAATATAAAATTAAATAGTTAAATATAAAATAATATTCTCTGTCTTTCTCTCCGTGTCTCTGTGTCTGTGTCTGTCTGTCTGTCTGTGTCTGTATCTGTGTCTCTCTCCCTCGCTCTCTCTCTCTCTCTCTCTCTCTCTCTCTCTCTCTCTATATATATATATATATATATATATATATATATATATATATATATATAAAATGAAAATTACAATTGAATTTACCAAAATGATCCAAGATGGTAAAATTAAAGTAAATTATAAATATTAAAGAATTAATATTTATAAACTTATCTCAGCCAGATATAAAAGCTCGATAATACCAAATAGGAAATAGAGCTTATAATATGAGCAAACAGTTAATGAAATATGTTAAAAAACACTTTGAAATGAGTTAAAAACATATTTAATTTGAAAAGGAAACACTAGATAAATGGATAGTCCTTAATCCGCAGAGTTTCGAAGAAATACTCCCCTTCTCATCAGAGGGTAGGAATTAGCAAAATGCAGGATCGGATTTTGCATGAAAAGTATTTGATGAAACAACAAATAAGTCAAAGATCTTACTTGAAAACAAAATAAGTTAAGCAGAGGGAATATGGTAAAGAAAAAGGTGATTACACATTAATGGATAATGGACCGTCACTGGATTTTTTTATCTTCCACCAGACTATCTATAACTGTTTGCTCATATTATAAGCTCTATTTCCTATTTGGTATTATCGAGCTTTTATATCTGGCTGAGATAAGTTTATAAATATTAATTCTTTAATATTTATAATTTACTTTAATTTTACCATCTTGGATCATTTTGGTAAATTCAATTGTAATTTTCATTTTATATATATATATATATATATATATATATATATATATATATATATATATATATATATATATATATATATATATATATATATAACGTTTATTTATAGCACCACCAAATGCGCTATTCTTATTATAAAAAGTCCACTCATCTGGCCTTGAACTCAGGGCAACATAAATTTAATTGGCAATCGGTGGCAATTGCAATTGTTTAAGGAAATGAATTTTGTCTTGGTAGCATTAAACGTTTAAACGTTATCATCCATTTACGTCACTATTCCACTACAGATTCGAGGTTATTTTGTAAAGATTCATACAATACCTGTGATATTCGTTTTTTTTTCC
Source organism: Euprymna scolopes (assembly GCF_053919585.1). Taxonomy (NCBI): domain Eukaryota; kingdom Metazoa; phylum Mollusca; class Cephalopoda; order Sepiida; family Sepiolidae; genus Euprymna; species Euprymna scolopes. The sequence goes on from NC_136501.1 coordinate 80,684,714, forward strand.
ACACGTCTAATTAATATACTAATCAGACCCAATTACATTAAGGTGGTCGTTTATGAATATCAAGAATCATAAAGGCCCAAGCATCGACCTGCATTAATGTCATGTTTAGATCCGAGATCTTTACAGATCCGAGATCTTTACTTATTCAAGTATTATCTGATTATATTAAGTATTTGTATCCAGTCACGCTAAGGAAATTGCATATCATATGATAAACTTATTTAAAAATGATTATATAATAAATATTTTTTCAAATTATTATATGATAAACTTATTCTAACATGATTTTATGATAAATTCTTTAAAAAAATTATATGATTACTTCAACCGCTTACATGATAAACTTCTTTTTTTGTTAGATGGTGCAATGGTGCATATATTCGAGTTATTGATAAAAAAAAATGACTTTTAATTTTAAAAACTTTTGTTTGTCCCAAACAAGACATATTGTCACTAAAAAGATAAATGAACCAGATTTATAAGGGGAAAGTATGAGAGAATAGTTGGACAACAAAATGATTGCTTGTATTACATTTAAATTTTTCCATGTTGGTATGGTTTTTTAAACTAGGGGTGGGAGGACATTCCAAACCGAGGAAGGAAGTTATTGGTCTAGAAAATGTTTTAGCATCTAGGGATTTCTACAGTAAAAGGAGAGTCCCAGTCGAGTTGGTCAGAAGTATTTCTAAAGCAAACACAGGGATGCAATACTGCTGCAATGTGACAGAGATTAGAGCTTGACAGACAATGTGGGACTTATTAGAGGGAGAACTTGTGGTTGGTGCATCAGTGGCAACAATACTGCATGAACAGTCGAATGGTGACTTTATGCATGTGAAATATGTATCATCTACATTTTAGGATTAGATGATCTTTTTTTTTACGAATGAGTCACCACTTATCAAGGCCCCGAGGCTACTCAAGGATAAAGGTTAATGAGTGTACAGTAGTCAATGGAACCACATCGTGGTAATCGTTAGTAGTGGAAATTTGATAAATTGAATTACTTAAGGGGACGGCTCATCAAGAATTGTTTACATTGAATTTAAAGACAACTATATTGTAGTCAGACAGGAAGCAGGGAAACAAAAGAGAGTTCCACAGTAATCGCAAGAAGCTTTGTTCATCGAATTTACATTTAGGTTTAGGCACATATAAAGAGTGGGGAAAATTATTATAGTGGTTTCAACTAGACAAGTGTTTTTCATGAAAGTTTGATTGAGAGGGACCATAGATTGGAGCTTAGTCGAGCACTTGCCATCGAAATAACGATAAGCAGGGACAGGCTCACAATGTCTCTTTTGTGGAAAAGAGGTTGCAGGGAAAAGAAAAGGGCATCCCCCACTAGACTATGAAGTCTATTTTGAACTCTGTTAAGGCAGGATGAGATCTTTCTAACAGCTCCTGCCCAGATGTGGTAACAGTACTCGATCTTTGGACCTACTTGGCTCTTATACAGGTATAGAATTGCATTAGCAGTTAGATATCTTCTGGAGTGGTAGAATGATAACACCATTTTTCCAGCGACCTTGGCAACAGATTTGATGTACATGTTCCAGGAGTAAAGGTCAGACCCAGAAGCTTGTCAAAACATGGAGCCTCCCCAACACGAGAGCCATTCATTTCAATTGATGGCAGACGGGTATCAGAGCGTTAATGATGTAAAGATAGAAGCTTGGTTTTAGATGCATTAAAATTAACTAGTCACCTCTTTCTCCATTGTACCACATGATCAAGATCAAAGGAGAGAGAATCAGAGAGAACTTAGTCATTTACAGCTTTTGAAGTGTTGCCATAGATGGTAGTGTCGTCAGCATAAATGTCTATAAATGATATTAGGATGTGATTTGGAAGATCATTTATGTAGATCAAAAAGAGAGTTGAGCCCAAGATCGACCCCTGAGAGACCAGCATTTATTCTGTGAACTTCTGATTTCTGCCCATCAACCACTACTCTTATGAACCTATCAGAGAGAAATGATTTGATAACTGAGAAGACATTTCCAGCTATACCATAGCTGGAGATCTTGTGGAGTAGACATTTATGCCATACCATTGTTCTTATTGGACCTTGCTCTAACTATTGAGACTTTTAGCGATTATTTAGTGTTATAAGGGGATGCTCATGAACCCTTCTCTTAAACTACCCTGCATAAATAGACGTCTGATTGAAATCTAGAAAGATAAGAAACCAAATGTTAAGAGTTACATGAACAGTTTTCACTCTCCATTTCTTCATTTTGTTTAGCTCAAACATTTTTCCTTGACTTTTTCTAATCATTTTAATATTTACACATTGCATATTTGTGGACAACATTTCAGATTAATCTGACACACAATCTTCTTTAATAACTGATCTTGTGGATATTTTATGAGTGGTTTAGGTGTGCTGTAATTACTGAATAATTTATGTTATTCTTATAGCAGTATGTCTAGAATATCTCTTAAGTTTCCATCTTAAGCCTTTAGCTCTTTATGAATTTGTAAATGAAACATTAGGTGACTATTATAGACGGTCCTATTTATAAATTACTATCTTCAACCTTTATAGTTGCAATAACTATGTGCTTTTTTTACTTTTGTACAATTAAAAAGGCTGCCATTAATAATTATAAAGTTATAAAGTCAAATAATGAACCAGATTTATAAAAAATAATGTATGACCTCCTTACACACTCTATAGACTTCACATGATTTTTTAAATATTTCCTTAAACTAAGCATATATGAGCCTTAACCAAATTAAACTGATACGCAGGATATTAAATGATGAGTCAATCTTTTGGAGATCAAATTTGAGAGATCAGATGCGAGTAAATAGGGAACAGGCGAAATGAAATCTTTTTGTACCCCCTTTCTTGCTTTCTCTGTATGACATATTAGATTTTCAAAAGTAATCAATTAATCTATACTCATAAAAGAGTCCTACTTTTAGATTATTAGATCTGTGAACTTCATTGCAGATTTTCAGAGGGGTAGGGCATACCTTCGTTAAATAGGTTTTCTAAGTCACATGATCTCCCCCCCCCTGAAAACTTTTTAATTCTGATTTTATGAGAGTAAGGCACAGTTAAATTAGGTAGATTCTCAAATTTTACTCCTCCTCCATCATTATCATCATTATCATCATTATCATCATTACAATAATAATAATAATAATAATAATAATAATAATTAACCAATTAACTAATTTTCAACTTTACCTAATAAATCAGGTAAAGTTGAAAATTAACAGAAGTTTCTAAGATAACAGTCTTTCCACTTCGTTTTTTGACATCAGTTTGATTTCGATGACACGTCTCTTACAAAATGTGAAAGGAGAATATAACCTTGGGAAAAGATTTCCTACAGTAAACCACATAGATGATCTTAAAGCTTTTGGAAAGAATGAAAATCAACTTGATATGGTCAGATTATTTAGTGACGACATGCAAATGAAATTTAGCATCACCAAATATGCTATTCTTATAAAATGTCTACTCAGCTGGCCTTGACAACTTAAATCTATAAAGAATTTGACAGTGAGAAGAGTTACAAATATTTGCGAATATTGGAAGCAGGGAAAAAAACAGGTTACAATTAAATACAACAGAAGATTAAGGGTTATTCTGAAACTGCACAATTGGAATATAATCAATGATATCAATAAGAGAGCAGTAGCTATTCGATATATTGCTCGTATACTTGACTGGAATTTAAATGAATTAAAATTTTTGGGCACAAAAACACACAAAATGTTTATTTATGGAGCTTTTGAAATGTGATGTAGATCGATTGTATCTATGTAGAAAGGAAAGTGATCAAGGTTTACTTAGTGTTGAGATGTTTTCAGCATAACTATATTTCTTTGTTAAGTGAAAAAGGAAAAAATGTGAAGAACTGTAGTGAAAAAGAATCAAAGGTTGCAAGAGAAAAGGGAAAAATTATTTGAAAAGAAACTACACAGTGCATTCTTTAAAAATTTAGAAATAGGTGGAATTGGTTGGTTAGAGGTGATCTCGAAAGAACTACTGAGAGCAGCAACTTAATGGTCGTTCAGAAACAAGCATCCATCAAACACTACAGTGACAAAAATTGCAGTCGCTGCTGTGCAGATTGTGTAATGAAAGAGAAGAAACCTTAGCTGATATTGTGTCAGAATGCCATATGATAGCTTAACACTAATATTAAAAATTGAGATATGACAAAATCGCTCAGGTACTACATTGGAATGCATGCAAACTCTATGAATTAGACTACAAGGAAAAGTGCTATGAGCATAAGCCAGAAGTGGTACAGCAGAACGACAATGTCAAACTTCTTCGGGACATGTGTGTAGAAATTGATAAGGTCCTTGAACATTCTAAACCTCACTTAATCTTTCTAAACAAAAAAAAATGCTTCTAACCCTAACCCTAACCCTAACCCTCCAGTAACTATCAAGATAATAGGATTATGAAAATATAAAGAAGCCAAAGTCAGTGATTCCTATTGACTGTGCCTGTTTTATATATTGGCATATGTTAGCTTTTAGAAATTGACTTCCAAATTGATCTATCTTTGCCCAGGTCTTTATTTATCCCTCGTTCTCCATCCTTATCATTTCCTCTCATATTTTTTGTGCTCTTCCCCTTCTAATTAACCCAGCTATATCAACTGTTCTTGCAATTCTTTTAATTCATATTAAAATATTAATACAGTCTTCTGTTCTGCACACCTCTCCATATACTGCTCAGATTTAATTTTCCTCTGAGGTCATCATATTGTTATCCCGCCCTGGTCTTTTTATCCACTTAAACTTTTCACAGCCATTTTTGCAGTACCAACTAATATTTTTGCCTGTATTTTTTTTTGTTTTTTGTATTTTTTTGTATGTGGGGGGGGGGGGTCAAGAATTATTTTTACGTTCGTTAACTTCAGTGTTGTGATGCTTTACATCAGTTAATTTTTCACTAAAAAGCTAGTGAGCATTTTCAAAAGGTCAATTAGATTGAAATCATAGGATGTTTGCTGTGCCAAACAGAATTGACTTCTGGAGTACGGTGATATTGTACTTGATTCTCAAGGAATTTAACTACTTGTCAATTATTATTATTATTATTATTATTATTATTATTATTATTATTATTATCTCATTTAGTTTGTCTACAACTTTACAATTTGAGTTTTATTGATTTTACTTTTGTTTTACTTCTGCTGCATTTTCTATATGACTTTTTATTTGCAATGTAGATTTAGTTTTGCACTTGGAGGTTTTCCTTAAGATTTAAGCTGTTTTTGGCATTAAAGTCCGTTGCATAGTCTGAGTCAACCCTTAATTCCGATTTCTCCTAGTCTTGTTTCCAAGTTCTTAATGCTCCTATGATTATTGGTATTATGTTGATTTTCTTCAGGTTCCATATTTCTTTTAGTTCGCTGGTAAGTTCCGCATATTTGTTTCATTTTTCTATCTCTTTGATCTTCACCCTGTGGTCTGTTGGGATGGCAAAATCTACAATTTGACGGGTTCTTTTTTGTTAATTATTATGACATCCGGTCTTCTGGCTTTGATGAATTTATCTGTTTGTATCTCCATATCCCAAAAGATTTTGTGGTTTTCATTTTCTAGTACAAGTGGTTTGTGTTTGACACATTTGTTTGTATGATCGAGATGCAGTCATCTGCAGAGTTCCCAATGCACTGCCTTCTCCATGTGGTTGTGCCTGTCCTTATATTCCTTTCGGGATAATTTGATGCATTCGCTTATTATGTGGTTTATCATTTCGTCTTTTTATCCACAGAGTTTACATTTAATGTTTTCCTGTGTTTTTCTATTTCAGCTTTAATGTGGTTCATTCTAATCACATTGTTCTGTGCTGCTGTCAGTAGAGATTCTGTTTCTCTGTTCATGTCTTATTATTATTTATTTATTCATTTATTATTTATTCACTAGGAATTCTTACACAATTCATTACCAGTGATCGCTCACTGGAAAATACAGGTGGCTATTGTTGGTGGTGGTGCTGCTCCTGCTGGTGTCGTGTGTGTGTGTGTGTGTGTGTGTGTGTGTGTGTTTGTTTGTTTGTTTGTTTGTTTGTTTTAGCTGTACCAATCTGACATTACTGAGATCCACTATGTTTAAATTTATTTTGTAAATATTTGTATGTTTTATAAAACATGCTTTTTTTTCTATTTCACCTGTTTGTATATTTTTAATAAGTTGCAAAAAGATGAGAAATAATTTGCAATTTTTTCTAAGGGTAGTCATTAGATTTGTATAATTCAAAATCATAAGAAGTGAATATGTGTCCGTTTTTTTTTTTTCTTTCTTTTTTGTACTTAGAATTCTGAATTTTTCTAAAAATAATTTCTTTTCAAATCATATGCACTACATATTTTGAATTCTAGAGTATATGTTTCATATTTGTTTTATATCATAGACACACCATATAATTTCAAATATTGACTTCTCTGGTTTCTTCAAATCAGTCATCTTAAGAAAGTCGTGAAATAAAGATGAAACGTTGATGAATATGTAAATAATTTTCAGTTTTTCTCCTTTCATTTTCCATTATGCTGGATTATTATATATATATATATATATATATATATATATATATATATATATATATATATAAAGCTGAACGCCTGTGTGTGTGTATCTGGTCACGAACAGGCTCCTATATGGTTGACTATTATAGAAAACTGATTACATATAATGATAGAAGATGTATCGAGACACAGGAATGGTTATGTTTGATCTGGCATAATGATGATCCATTAAAATTGTGGGGTCTGCGTACGCACCTGGCCCACAAAGTATGAAAATAAAAAATTTTAAAATTAATAAAAAACGTTTACAAGTGTTTTTGATATAGATATACATAATAATACTTTGATACGTATGTTTTAACTTAAATAGGGATGGTATAATAAAATTGTGGGGTCTGCGTTCGCGCTTGGCCTCCAAAGAATGGAAACAGGCACAAATTTTAATAAAGACTTTTCATATCTATCTGCGTAAGTATACTTTGATAATTATATTTCCGTTTGAAGAAATATGGTATAATAAAATTATGGGGTGTTCGTTTGCGCATGATCTCCATAGAATGAAAATATGTCACAAAGTTTAACAAGTTTTTTTAATATAGATCCACAGAATATTGTGATAAGCGTTTCAATGTGAACAGGTATGGTATAATAAATTATGGGGTTTATCTATTTTATTTTTACTTTCATCATATTTTGCTTTGGTTTTGATACCCCCAAATTCGAAGCTATCTCTTTACAACCCTTCCTTTTCATAACCTATCATACTTTCATAAATCAGAGTCCGTTTTCTGTAGGCTGTTTTTTAACCCAGTCAACGACGGATACTTTTGCTAGTATATATATATGACGTACAAAGCTTATTCACTAATGTATCTGTAAAAGAAACAATTGATATAACCATCAATAATATATACAACTCGTATCTTCTTTATATATATATATATATATATATATATATATATATATATATATATATATATATACAGTGCCCCCCCCCAAAAAAAAAGTCTGCACTTGTCATTGTTTCAAAAACCGCAAATTTAAGCTAAATTGAATGTAACTGGTTTAATACCTCATTTGATTCACCTTTTATTCCTCTATAATTTTACCTGTTCATGTTTGACTTTTAATTGAAGTATCTTAGTGTTCACCGTAATCAAAAAAATTAACTTCAAATCGAGAAGGTAAAAACAAACTCCACAGCAACAAAGCAGCTTAAAACCAGCTTAAAATATCCACCTTTTAGCATTTCTAATCGTAATTGTTGTTGTTCCTAGGTTATACAACGTAACATTTAGTGCATATACTTTCAATCTCTGTTAGTGATCGTCAGGAGCTCATTAATTTCTGGTTTATCCAATCAAGAAATTGGCCGCAAATGAGAAAACGATATGAATGACTGTGTAAAAGCACCAAAACACCGGCAGTGTTCGTGATGCATCTAAATCTGGTCGTTCTTCTTCTTACAGGGAAGACAATCCTATCAAGATTCACAGCCTCAGGAACAGATTTGAAATGGTTTTCCAAATCCAATTAAAGTGTAATGTTGTTAAAAAGTGCTCCCTTTCTACAGTTAAGAACAGGTTGAAGGAATTTAATTTGCGAAGCTGTGTTCCAAGATGCAAGCCAATGATTTCTGTAAAGAACAGAAAGCGCCATCTAGACTTTGTCAGATGTAATGAAAATCATTACTCTTCATATTGGTCAAAAGTGATTTTTAGCGATGAAAGCAAGTTCAATAGACTAGGCTGTGATGGTAGACAGTATGTCTGTCGAAGGAAGGATGAAGAATTTAATCCTAGGTGCACAGTTTCAGTGCTCCAAGGTGGTGGAGGTTCAGTTTTGGTGTGAGGCATTATTAGTATCAATGGTTCAGGGCCTATAGGTCGCTTGAAAGATCGAATTAATTCGACAAAGTACATTAATTAATGTTGACTGAGCATTTTCTACCCAAGTTTGGCCGGAATTTGCATGATGATCCCACCTTCATGCAGGATAATGCTCCCATTCACACAGCTGGCAATGCCAAGAGGTTCTTTGAAGAGCATGATATTTCGGTGTTTGGATTGACCTGTAAAATATCCAGACCTCAAACCTTATAGAAAACATGTAGCATTACATCAAGAAACAGCTACCCAATAATAAAATTTCAAATATGGAAGAACTTTGGACAAAAATTAAAGAGAAGTGCGATGCACTTTCACTTGAATATTGCCACAGACTAATTTTAAAAAATGCCCCCAAATTGCAGGCTGTCAAATTGGAAAAGGGCTATGCTACTAAATAATAACTAGTTCATTGTATTCCTGTTGTACTTTTGTTGTATTAATGTTCTAAAGTTACATTTAAATAACAATTTTCCAAAGTGTGGAGTTTCTTTTTGCTTTCTCGATTTGAAGTTAATTTTTAAAAATTGATGTGAACATTAGGATATTTCAATAAAAAGTCAAATATGAACAGGTAACATTATAGAGGAATAAAAGGCGAATCAAATGAGGTATAGGTTGTTTAAGCAGTTACATTAAATTTAGCTTAAATTTGCTTTCTTTTTATCGGCATTATATATATATATATATATATATATATATATATATATATATATATATGAAACGTCTGGTTTGTTCGACATTACTAAACTAGAAAACTACAAGTCCGTTTGTCATCATATTTGGAAACAATGATTGTATCTAACCTTTTTTTTAAATATTAAAAAGTGAAAAATATTACCATATCAAAAAAAACTTTTTTCGACACCGTCACTTTCCGTTCTGATTAAAGCTGGGGCTACTTACCAGAATTACTTCCGGTTTATATTGAATCTGCTTTAGTGACGTTTCTTATCGATAAGTATAACCCTGTTATATTTTAATATAAAAAAATTGCATCAATTCGGTTTTAATTTTTGCAGCCTGCTTTTTCTTTAGAGATTATTTTTTACCATTAGTGGTGTAATGTATAATTGACTTATTTTAAAATTATATTTACACACACGTGTGCCGCCGATATATCGTTGCTCGCTTTTTTCCCCTCCAAGTATTTTCACATTTTTTTGTTTCAGAACTAGAAACGCATCTCACTGTTTGCTATTTAATTTTTTTATTTGTTTTTTTTTATTTTCTCTATTTTGTACATCCTGTTTTTATAATTGAAAAATAAATCCGTAATTCAATTTTGCTTTTTTTTTAAAACATAAACAGTAACTTCACGTGCATTTCTGTTACGTCACTAACAATGTTTCCATTGTTTTTTTTTTGTTTTTTTTTGCTTCCATTAAAATAAACTGATTTAATTTGTTGTTTTACTTTCAACTTTTATTTGCCTTTCTTTATATCTATTTTTCTAGAAATTGCGCAAAATACTTTTTTTTCACACACACACATGCACGTATACACACATCCACGTACACACACATTCATGTACACACACACACATGCACGTTCGAGCGCACGCAAACATGCCCACATTAGTGACGTCACTTCCTTTTAAGTGAAATCCAGGCATGCATAGTCAGAACATTAATTCCGGTATAAAAGCCAGCAATATGTTTCAACTTCCTCTTTTTTCTTTTGCCTTGGCTCTTCGGCCAGACAAGGTCAGTCCACAGCTTGTGGTCTGAAGACACTCCCACGTCGCCGACTGCTATCATGCACACGCAAATTTACTGAGGTCAATTCTCCCTCTCATTTTTTCTACATGCTTGACTGCTATTTCTCTTTCTACTACATTATCCCTTTTCCACGCACGTAGTCGTCAACGACTGAACTGAACATGTGTTTCCCTAAACCATTTTTCCAATGGAAAATAAACGACATGTTTGTTTATTCAACAATTGTATTTCTTCCTTTCTTCCATTCGTTCCATTAATATATTTTCTTTTATAGCGGTTAGTGTGTAAATCATATTATGCTAGTCCGCAACAAAGTTGGTGACCCCTCAATTTTTTTTTAAATGGATGTTTTTGAAGGAAGCGCGCGTTTTTTCTAAAAAAGCAAAACAAAATAGAAAACGAATTTCAAAACACAAAAGGACAATGGAGCTACAAGTGACAGAAACCCAGCACGAAACAATGGCATTAAACATTCCACCCTTCAACTCGTCGAATACAAAGACATGGTTCGTTCAAATACAATAAACTTATTTGATGCCAAACGGATAGCTTCACAACGAGCACGTTATTGCTACCTCATCGAAAAACTGCCTTTGGAGATTGTTGAAGAAGTTTTAGATGTGCTTGAAAACATGCCGGAGGAAAACCCATACGACACACTCAAGCAGACAATTTTACAGTGAACCGGCGTTTCTAATGAAGCCATGCTGCAAAACCTGTTCGCGCAAGTTGAATTGAGAGACCGCACGTTGTCGCAGTTACTCCGTAACATAAAAGCCTTGCTGGGAGACAACAAAATGTCGGACAGCATTATGTGAAGCCTTTGGATGGATAAACTACCCGCAACAACTAAACAAATCCTCGCACCAATGTCGGAAGAGACGGCGATAGGAAAACTCGCCAACATAGCTGACCAGATACACAAAAGTTCCGAAGCACACTAACGGCAACCAGTTCAAACCCGAGACAAGGAATTAGCGGAAGTCCACCGTGGAAAAGCTTTCACAACAAGTGGCGGACGTTCTCCAAACGCATCGACGTTACCCCAGAAACAACAATGACACTCGCCAATGGTACAGAAGGAGAAGTTCCAGAAGAAGTCGACCCGTTTCATGTGATAGACAAAATGTATGTTGCTATTACAGAATATTCAGTGCTAACGTTAGACGATGTGCAAAACCTTGTTCGTTCAAGAAACCAACACAGGGAAACGAATTTTCCAGCCAGTAATGATGACAACTGTCGCTGGAAGCTCTAGAAAAGGAATTTTTTATGGAATTTCGCCATAGCCGGCGTGATCACTCCTATTTTGGGGGCAGACTTTTCATCCAATTTCAACCTGGCTGTCGACATGACTCATCACATATTGACAGAGAACGAAACTAAGATTTCAGTGAGAGGAACTACCTCGAAATTTTTAACCACTGGAATCAGCACTGCCTTACCCGAAGATATACACGTCCGCTAGTTACTACAAAAATATTCGCAACTTCCCCAGCCATTTAAAAATATAGACCCCACCAAACATAGCACTAAGCACTACATTAAGACCACGGGACAACCCGTCTATGCCACTCCCAGACGTTTAAAACCGGATGAATACAAGCTTGCAAAATCCGAGTTTCAAAACCTGCTACACATGGGAATAATCCGACCCTCGAAAAGTGCTTGGTCATCACCACTACACATGGTACAGAAAGCGGATAATACCACATGGCGCTCTTGCGGGGATGTCAGACGGTTGAACGCAAAAACGTTCCCGGATAGATACCCTATGCCCCATATCCACGACTTCGCCAACGGACTGCAAGGCGCCACTATATTTTCCAAGCTGGACCTGGTAAAGGCATATTATCAAATACCAGTAGCAGAAGAAGGCATTCACAAAACTGCACTGGCCACACCACTCGGCCTTTACTAGTTCCTACGGATGCCTTTCGGCTTATAAACGCCTGTCAAACCTTTCAACAGTTAATTGACAAAGTTTTCAGAGGTCTACCATTCATATTCGAATATGTGGATGACGTTTTAATCGCCATCAGAAACTTGGACGAACACAAGCAACACTTAGAACAGACCTTCCAAAGACTGTCACATTTTGGTCTGAAACTAAACACTGAAAAATGCGTTTTAGGCCATCAAGAAGTTAAATTTCTCGGACATTTAATTGACAAGGACGGAGTATCACCTCTACCCGAAAAAGCAAATGTTATTTCAAATTTCCCACTACCCACATCTGTCAGACGAGTATGCCGTTTTATAGGCATAATTAACTATAACAGGCGTTTTTTGCCTAACTGTTCAACGTTACTTGCGCCATTAACGGACATGTTAAAAAACAGAACAAAAAAACAACAGTTAATTTCAAACAAGTGAAAACTGCTTTGGCGAATTTTACTAAACTAACATACATCCAAGATAGCGATACAACGAAACTGATGACAGATGCATCTGAAATAGCAGCAGGAGCTGTCATTCATCAAATTTCTGACAACACAACAATTTCTGCCAAGCTAAACAAAGTGCAAACTAAGTACAGCACTTTTTCGAGAGAGTTACTTGCAATTTACCTTGCAATTAAACATTTCAAACACCTACTCGAAGGTAGGAGTTTTTTCATTTATACTGACCATAAACCTTTAACATTTGCTCTACACACGCATGTCGACAAATATGGTCCCCGAGAAATTCAACACCTTGACTATATCGCCCAATTTTCCACCGATATACGATATGTCAAAGGATAGGAAAACATTGTAGCTGACGCTTTATCTCGTGCAACAATTGCTTCTTTAGATTCCACCCCACTAAGTATGGAATTAATAGCACAAGAACAATTAGCCGATACCATGCTCCCAGCGGTGATAGAAAAAAACTCACTAAAGTTGAAAGAAATGCTGATATAAATAAATTAAAAATTACAAAAGAAAAAAAATACACAAAGGAACTTCCGGTTTACACCGAATATGTTTTGTTCATCCTTTTTCATGAGCAAAACCTGTTTTTTTAATATTTAAAAATAAAAAATATTACCATATTAAACAAACTTTTTTCGACATTGTTACTTGCATTGATTTTTTTTTTTTTTTTTTTTTTTTTTTGCTTCCTGCTTTTTCTTTAGAGATTATTTTTTACCATTAGTGGTGTAATACTTGACTTATTTTAAAATTTTATTCACACACAAGTGTGCCGCTGATATATCAGTGCTCACTTTTTTTTTCTTTCCAAGTATTTTTACATTCTTTATATCTGTTTCAAAACTATACACGCATCTCACTGTTTGCTATTTTATTTTTTTATTTGCTTTTTTACTTTTCTCTATTACAAAAAGCATGTAGAAAAAAATTGAGTTACGGTGTTTTTTTTTGTTTTTTATTTTTTTAATTATAAAAACAGGATTATTCTATTTTTATAATTGAAAAAAAACCCACCGTAAATGAATTTTTTCCTACATGCTTTTTTTTTACATAATCAGTAACTTCACGTGCATTTCTGTCACGTCACTTTCCCTATTTAACAAAAAGCAGAAAATCTTAAAATTCTTTCTTTTCGTCGATTATTACATTAACAAATTGTCCAGTTACTGTTTAGGACAAAACATATTCATTACTTTCCTATTACTTTCTTCACTTCCATTTACTTCTTCTTTTCCATTTTTGCTGTTCTTTTGATCTAACCCTATTATTCTATTTCCTATTCAATTTTTCCCATATATAGAAGACGTTCTTAATAAGTACCGTTGGTGCTACAGTTTTTTCCGTTAAAATGACCCGACGCATATCACACTTAGGTCATCGTACCTGCAGTGCCGAATCAAGCCGGCAACAATCCCATAATACAGATCTGCTTCGATCTCGACGGAATAAACGTGAGAGATGAGACATGCGGAAAAACATCAACGAGAAACTGAAGATCAGCGTCAAACACGACTCCATGCTCAACCATGCCGGGATTGGGATCGGCTTGCATTCCACTATAACCCTGATTATAATTACAGTTTGAGTCACCAGGTTCAAATCGGCACTATGGCTGAAGTGTGTCCCTACTGCAAAGCTCTGAAACTTAAGGGGGGAAACTAAAGGATTGTGTTGTGCCAACGGAAAAATTAAACTACCTCAACTTGGAGAACCATCAGAACCATTAAAAACTTTGCTTGCTGGATATACTGCTGAATCAAAGCATTTTCTATCGAACATCAGGAAATACAACTCATGCTTCCAAATGACGTTGTTCGGTGCAGAAATCATTACAGCACAATTCATGCCAACTTTTAAAGTTAAGGGACAAATTTACCATAAAGTTGGATCTCTGCTTCCAGATGGTCATCATAAATTTCTGCAACTGTATTTCATCGGTGATAATGATAAACTGAATGCACGCTCTGGAATTTCAACAGGCACAAGAAGGTCCATTGTTTCCGAACTGCAAGAGCTGCTTCATAATAAAAACAATTTAGTGCATTTATTCAAAACTGCAATTGAAATGATGCCATCTGATACACACATGATTGTTATTCGTGCTGACAAAGCTCCTGTTGGAGAACACGTGCAAAGATTCAATGCTCCAACTATAGTTGAAGTGGCAATTGTTATAGTTTGAGATCAATTTCAACCAAGGGATATTGTCCTTCATAAGAGAAATGATCAATTGACAAACATTGCTGAAACTCATCGATGCTACAATGCCCTGCAATATCCAATCCTTTTCTGGGATGGTGCTGATGGATATCATTTCAATGTTAACATGATAAGTTCAGTTAGTGGTGAAGAAACATAAAAAATGCAGCGCAATGAACTATTGTTCATACCGATTAATGATTCGGGGAAATGAAACCAATCACATTCTGAAATGCTGCCAAATTTTCCACAAATACATCGTAGACAAAAAAAAAAATTGAATCTGAATGTTTGCTATTCATACGTTTGAATCAGTCCAAACTTCGCTCTGAAGAATATGTTCACTTGTGAGATGCAGTTCAAATCGATGGTAATACAACCAACATTGGAAGACTAACGACTTTGCCATCTTCACATTTAAGTAGTCCAACGTCATATGCATGAGTTCACTTAAGATGCTTTTGCATATGTTCGTCAGTATGGCCGCCTTGACCTGTTCATTATATTCACATGCAACCCTGCTTGGGATGATATACAACAACTATTACTTCTTGGACAATCATCAGTGATAGGCATGATATTACAGCACGTGTTTTCAGACAAAAGCTGAAATTTCATTGTTAAGCATAAAGTCTTTGGGTCTGTGTGCTGCTGGATGTATTCAGTGGAGTGGCAAAAGAGAGGATTACCACACTCACACATACTAATCTGGCTCTATAACAAAATCAGTCCAGATCAAATCGACAATGTAATACGTGCTGAAATACCTGATGCTGACATTGATAAAGATTTGCATGAAGTTGTGACAAAAAATATGATACATGGACCTTGTGGTATATTAAATCCAAATTCACCATGCATGAAAGGTGGAAAATGCTCTAAGCGATATCCTTGGGCATTACTATCAGACACAGTTACAGGAAATGATAGATATCCTTTATACAGGAGAAGATCTACAGATAATGGCGGTAAATTAGCAATCATACAAACGTGCAATTGTGATATTGAAGTCGATAACCGGTGGGTTGTTTCATATTCACCTTTGCTTTCAAAAGCCTACAAATCGCACATTAATGTGGAATACTGTAACTCAGTTAAGTCCATCAAATACATTTGCAAGTATGTGAATAAAGGCAGCGATATGGCAGTTTTTGGTTTGGAAACTCAAGGAAATAATAGGAATGCAAACATACATATCGATGAAATTGCAGTTTCAAGCTGGAAGATATATAAGCAGTAATGAAGCTTTATGGCGAATTCTTTCATTTCCCATACATGAAGTCCGGCTATTGTTCACTTATCAGTACATTTAGAAAATGGACGTGTTTACTTTACAACTTCAAATGTGCAACAGTAGCTCTTAATCCACCAGCAACAACATTAACGGCTTTTTCACGTTACGTCAAAATGATGCCTTTGCATCAACACTGCTCTATTCGGAAGTACCTATGTATTACAAACGAGGAGATAGAGTAGACAAACACCCTGCAATTTCCAAAGAAAACACAATAGGATGACTTTATACTATTCATCCCAAACAAGATGTTTTTTTTCTTCGCATGCTGTTGGTAAATGTCCGTGATCCAACGTCTTTCCAGCAATTAAATATTGTCAACGGTGTTACACATGCCACTTTTCGCAATGCATGTCAAGCTCTGAATTTATTGAAGAATGACAGACATTGGGATGAATGCATTAATGGTGCATGTAACACATCGCATCTAATTCAAATTCGTGCATTGTTTGCGATCATATTGACAACTTGCTCCCTTTCATCTCCAATAGAGTTATGGGAGAAATATAAATCACACCTGGCCAAAGATATTTTACATCAAAGACGCAATGAAAATGCAAAGTTTTGCTGGATTTTACAGCAGAAATTTATAATGAGGCATTAATATGGATTGAAAATTTGTGCTTAGAAATTGCAAACAAAGTTCTCACTCAATTTGGCAATGCCATCATCTGCTGCGACTTTGTTTGATTTCGAATTATGTTGGGAATAAACTTACAACACAGATGACCTTTTGTTGTACATTCATTCAAATATTAAACAACTAACTCCTGAGCAAAAAGATATTTACAACAAAGTAATGCAGACTGTCAATAATGGGGTGGCAGACATTTTCTTCTTAGATGCACCAGGAGGAACTGGTAAAACCTTCTTAATTAAATTAATTTTGGCAACCATTCGATCACATTATGACATAACCTTAGCTCTTGCATCATCTGAAATAGCTGCAACATTACTGCCAGGTGGAAGAACTGCTCATTCAGCTTATAAACTACCATTGAATATGCAATTTATGGAAACTCCCATGTGCAACATTTCCAAAACATCGAATATGGGAAAGTTATTGCAGAAATGTAAACTTATTGTTTGGGATGAATGCACAATGGCATACAAAAAATCACTGGAGGCTCTTGATCGATCATTGCAAGACTTGCATGGAAATGACCGACTCTTTGGAAATGCAGTATTATTGCTAGCTGGAGATTTCAGGCAAACAGTACCTATAATTCCTTGATCAACACCAGCAGATGAAATAAATGCTTTCCTCAAATATTCCACTTTTTGGCGACATGTGAGAACATTCCATTTGACTAGAAATATGCATGTCCAGCAGCAAAACGATCACTCAGCAGAGTTATTTTTAAATCAATTACTGAAAATTGGGAATGGAAAATGCTGGCTAATCTTACCTCAGAGCGAATTTCATTGCCACAAAACTTCTGTAATTTAGTGACAAGACTTGATTAGAAAAGTATTTGCAGACAACCAAATTAACTATAAGAATCCCATTTGGCTGAGTGAACGAGCTATTCTTGCACCCAAGAACAAAGATGTTCATGAACTCAACAGTACTATTTAGTTGAACATTCCTGGTGAGTTAGTCACATACAACTCTGTCGAAACTGTTCTTGAAGAAGACGAAACAGTCAACTATCCAACAGAATTTTTGAATTCGCTAGATTTGCCAGGGATGCCACCACATATACTGTAATTGAAAACTGGCATGCCAATCATCCTGTTGCGAAATATTAACCAGCCCAAGCTTTGCAATGGCACACGTCTTTCAGTAAAAAAATTAATGACTAACCTAATAGAAGCCACAATTTTAACGGGGCCTTTCAAAGGTGAGGATGTCCTGATTCCATGCATTCTTATGATTCCTACAGACATGCCATTTCAATTCAAAAGATTGCAATTCCCAATTAGACTGGCATTTGATATCATGATCAACAAAGCACAGGGACAATCTTTAGAATTGTGTGGCTTATATTTACATACTGATTGCTTTTCACATGGGCAATTATATGTTGCATGTTCTAGAGTCGGTAAACCAGGAAATCTCTTCATTTGCACTGAATCAGGAACCGCCAAGAATATTGTGTATCCACAAGTATTGGAAAATTAAACATCAGACACATGCATTTTTTTATTCGATTTACACCATTTATGCCACAGTAACGCATGGCAGGGTACAGCTAGTATATATATATATATATATATATATATATATGTATATATATATGTATATATATATGTATATATATATGTATATATATATATATATGTATATATATATATATATAAAAACGGTCAAAAACGGTGTACTTCCAACGAACGTAGCTAGTGAGATAAGACCTTCTGGATCTATCTTCCATGGTAGGATCATCGCAACACAAGGTCTCAAAATTGATTTCTGACATTTTACAACCTGTTTTACAGCATTATAGTAAATATTGTCTTAAAGATTCATTTTATTTTGCTGACTTTATTAAAAAGTCTAAGATTGTTAATAGATTTATGTGCTCTTATGACATTAGCAATCTTTTTACTTGTGTCCCTGTTTTGGAAACTATAAATATCTGTGCAGATTTTTTTTATTGGAGCCGAATATCACCTCCTCCTATTCCTGAAAACATCTTTATTGAACTTATGAAATTTGCAACGACATCTGTGGAATTTAGTTTCAACAATATTATGTATCGGCAAAAAGATGGTGTGGCCATGGGCTCAGTACTTGGACCGACCATGGCGAATATTTTTGTGGGGTTCTATGAAGAGTGCTTACTATCTGGACCCATAAAACCATTAGTGTACTTCCGATATGTTGACAACACATTCTGTTTATTTAATAACCAAACGGAAGCAAACACATTTTTCTCCTTATTCAATGGAATGCATCCTAACACATGCTACTAACACATACGGGTCTTCAATTACTGATCATTTACTTAAAAACCCGTCTTGTGCAGTGGACTCTTTTTCTATTCTGAGTCGTGCTCATTCACTATATCACCTTAAGATCTTGGAGACTATTCACATTCGACTTAGAGAACCTTCCCTTTTCAAGCAAAGGGAATGCCTCCTGGGTTTAAACGTGAATAATCTCTAGAGTATTTTTTTTTTTTTTTTACACAGTGATCACCACTTATCAAGGCCCGGAAGCCACTCAGGGATAAGGGTTATTGCAAATACATTACGTTAGTGTGGAGATTTGATGAAGTGTTTACTTAAGGGGGTGGTTCATTAGGAATTTGTTAACGTTGGACTTGAACACATCCAAGTTGTAGTCCGGTGGGAATCAGGCAGACGGAACAGAGTTCCACAGGTGTGCAGTTCTAAGAAAGACCATAACGCTGTTTTATTTCAATCGTTTTCCCACTCCCCCCTCCCCGTAAATTGAATAAAACGCAATTTTAATCGCTTTTTCATTCTTTGTTTTAAAAATTCCCTCAATACAGCTTTGAGAAGCGAGGGTCGGAACCGGTCAGCTGGCTCCCCATTTCTCTTTCATTCCTCCCCTGTTCCCCTTTTTTCCCCTTTTTGGAGAGAAGATTAAAGGAATATATATATATATATATATATATATATATATATATATATATATATATATATATATTTATATTTGGTAAAGTGATTGATAATTTATAATTCTTTATAATAGCTCTAGGATATTTGCCTATTGAGCTTTGATACATCAGCTTTACAACGAGCATTATTCTTTTCCTGTATTTTAATTAAATTAGTATTTTTACTATAACATTAAAATACACTCTGCTCTATAGAAAATTGCTCTAACCTCCTTTAAATATATCTATATTTATATATATACAAATTTACTTTTAATCATGAATCATAAAAGTCTTCCCTTCCTAATTGTTATATTTAAATTTTGTATCCCTAAAAACAGTATGAAATATATATATATATATATATATATATTAGGTTGGTGCAAAAAATAATGTCGGTTATATATATATAGTTAACCGTCAAAAAACGCCATTATTTTTGCACCAACCTTATATATATATATATATATATATATATATATATATATATATATATATAAAATGGGTTAAGAAATTCCATATACACACCCACACATAAATCAGAACCGATACATTAAAACACACACACACGCGTGCGTGCATACAACCACACACAGACATAACACCCCTATCTCCAATACAACACACTGAACAATACCAACCATACTTAACCTCGAAACCAACAACACTAGGAAACACCTAGAACCAAAGTGTAATATCTGTTCCAACACCTCGCTCTCTCTTCAGTTAGTGGAGGAGAAATCTCTCATGACTGAGAAAACTATCATCCCTTCTATCATCCCCCCTCCCATACTTATACCCCTCCAATTGGCCCCTCCCCACTGGGGAACGAGATCTTCCCCGCACTAGGAACTGGTCCTGGATCTGACCATACCCACATGGGGAGACAAATAAATAGAAACATTAAAAAATCCTCTATACATATTTATAAATACACCCCTCTATCTAAACAAACATAATATAAAGAATACCCGAACAGTCTAAGACTGAAACGAAAACTCACAATACTAAAATCTAAGAACCAAAAAAGTAAATATCAAAATTAAATGAAAACACCCCTACCCTTATTTCAGAAGAGCTGGTTTCCCCCCCCCACCTCGCACATTAGTAACGACCTTGGATCACAGTTACCTTCCTAGGGAAGCAAATAACTTCATAATACTATAAAACAGTACACACATTCTTCAAAAAGAAAACACACACATACACACATCCTACCCTAAAGGAAAAGAAAAAACACAAGCAGAAAGAGAGAGTGAGAGAGAGAAACACAAGACCGGAGTGACCACAGCCCAATAAAACAGTAATAAAAATTGAACATTCCAATGAATAGTAGACACTTACACGTTTCCACCTCTTGGAAACATTTCAAATGAACTACGAAAATGCTATTTTATCATCTCCAACACATTTTGAATATATTATAAGCATTTTAAATAATTTCTGAAGAGGATGCTTCACAGAAGTCTGAAACGCGTTAAAAACGATTTCAATTATTTAAAAACATTATTACAATTACATAATTCTCAATGAAAAACCAAGACATGGAATAATAAAATAATGTTAAAAAATACACATCGTTGGTTACCACCCCTTATTTTAATATATATATATATATATATATATATATATATATATATATATATATATATATATTGTGTATTTAAGCAGTATGTTTTCATTCAGGCAGATATTGTTAAATAGCACAGAGTGTTTTTGCTTAATGATCTTTTTTTTTGTAATTTTTTCATTTTGCGAATGGTCATTCTTACGTCTTGGTCGAATTTGTGTAGGAAAGTTCCACATTTTTTTTGTCTGATTTTTTTTTTTTTTTAACTGATTTTCTCCGATCGTCTTTAGGCAGTTTTATATTACTGCTTCGTTTATTGTTTGCTGATAATGAATAAGATCTGAAAAAAAAATTAGAAATGCATTAATCCTGATACTCTTCTATTTCTCCCATTGCTTGTCAGAGAATGATCTGGAAATATTGGATATGAGTCATGTGGGGTTTGAACCATCATGATGTAGTCTTCAAACCACTTTGGCACATGCTTGGCTTGATCTGATAGTCTTGGCACAGTCAACATACATAGGGAGGATGGTGTTGTCTCTTGAATAGAGGATTTGGCTTGTGGAGTTCTACTTGGTGACTCAAGGTTCCGGCAATCATTGTTTGTTGTTGGTTATCCCTGGAGGCCTACTTAGTGGGATTTTTTATCCTGTTGTTGGAGTCTCCTTTCATGTAGGAGAGGATTTCTAGGGTTCCATGAATTTCGGTGTAGTCAAGTCATTCAAAATGATTATCAGTTTCAAGGTGGGATCTGCATATTGCCCACCAATGTTGTTATCAATCGTCAGCTTTGGGGAGGGGGGTGCACTAGAACATATTTCTGTAGGAACTTTCTGTTTCAGAGTGTCATTCTTCTCAATTTATCAATGCTTATCATGTAATAGTTAAATTGACGAACTTCAATTACTACCCCAGTTTTATCCCATTTTCATGGATAAGGTCCAATTTGGTTTTGAATCTGCAGTGGTCACCAACGATAAGTTGTGGGAGCCATTTTGTATGCTCTGATAGTCGTTCAGTGCATCTCATTTGCCAGTTTCATAGAGCTTCTTCACATGCTTTCCATGTGCTGCACCATGTTTCATGCGGTTTATACTTACTGGAAATGATGAGTATAAAATCATGAATGGAGCACACAAAGATAAGCATGATAGATGATGGCTTAGTGTCTCTATCTGGCATGGTAGAAGGTATCCATATCAATGGTTCTGGGGAGATCTGTGTTGTTAAGCAGATGCTTAACAACCTTTACACCGATTTCTGTGGTTATTGTGTTAGAATACTCAATCGAATAAGAAATGTTGAGTGATCAACTGTTGAGTGATGAACTCAGGTCCTCTATCAGAAACCAACTCAACATGTATGCCATATGTTACGACGGTGCATCTGAAACAGGAAATGAGTCCTTAAATCCCATCAGATGATCTTACAATTATTTGCTAGTAAGAATAATAGTCCACAATAACGAGGTATTTCTGCTCTTGATATGTATAGGCACTGAAAAAGATATTCTGGGCTCGGTGGAGGGATTGTTGGAGGTATGATTAGATGGTGCATTACTGTTTCATTGAAGACAACTGTATTTTAGCCAAGCATAATGCCTGCTATCCCTGGCCAAAATACAGATGGTTGAGCCCTGGCAGTCATAAATGTGATTCCTTGATGGGTGGAAGGTAAAGTATGGAATACCTCACCTTATAGTGAGAGTGAAATGATGATGTAGTTCTTATAGATTATAATTCCCATCTATAATTTAAAGGTCATCACAAAACTAAAAATACTCATGGCGAAATTCAGGCAAAGCAGATTAAATGAATTTGAAAATGGCAAGTATATTTTCATTGCTGAGTATGGTAGTGTGTATTCTATCCTATGTGATTGATTTGTTCAGTGCATTAAGTGATGTAGCAGTGGTAGCAGTTATGCACTCTTTGATATCAATCTCAGTGGTGTCATATGGCTGAAGGTCAACCATTAGCTGGGTTAAGTATAGGGAAGCATCACAGTTTACAGTGACGATGCTAGGTTGTCAGGTAATATGAGCTGAAAAGTTTGCTTGGCGGATGGCATGATAGGCAGTGAATGGCACGATGCTTTACACCATGGTAAATCTCTAGCATAGAATCTTCTCTTTGAGATTCTATAAGTGCATGTTTGAGATGTTTTCAAGTGATTTCTCAAGGAAAACTCTCAGCAAAGATTTGTAGTCAACTGCAATTATGAGATTGGAGCCTAGAAAAAAGTATCTAACCTTATATAGCGAGTCAGCAGCAGCAAAAGTTTCACCTTCTGTCAATGTGTATTGTGACTCTGCTGCATGGGTGCACTGGCTACCAACCAGTGTAAACTTTCAATTAGACTGACAACAAAATGACTCACTTTTTAATGCAGTTACAATGTTTCTGTAATAGACAAAATCTAATACTAGATTTTCATCGGTCGGTAGCCAAGAATATTGATTTGTTTGGATCAAAGATGCAGACACTGTGTTCAATTTTAACAATGATTGATGCTTTCAACTTTAAAAGATAGATACTAAGTCCTTACTTGAATTGTATGTTAAGTTTGAGAAGCCCTTAAAACTGGTACATGTGGTATGCTATGCTGAAAGTGTATGCAATTTGATTCATGAGACTGAACCATCCATGATATTTTTGATGTCAGGAAATCTAAAATGATCTGTAAGTATTTCCTGCATTGTTATTTCAAACTCAGCAAATCCAACAACCTCCAAAGATAAACTTGTCAGTGTGATGCCATTTCTCCCACAAATATTCAACCAATTCAGTGTCTGAAAAAGACTCTCTTCTGGATTGTCAACCTAAATTTGAGCATCATCAACCTAAACTTAATCTTCTTTGGGATGTTTGTGCCAATCTTGTTACATCGCCACATGTTGCTGTGGTGCTCGTTTTTAGTGATACTGATGTCTAGGAGTGACAGATGATAAGGTGGTGGTCCTCTTCACATCGAGGACAGTTTTCTTCTTATCAGAGGGTACTAATTACACCTGGTGATGGTGTGTGGTGTATTTCATGGGTCGCATGAGCATTCAAAGCTTGAAGATCCATGGTGTATCCAGGTTAACCGCTTTTCTTTGCACAGATAACCATCCGACGATGGGTTTTCCGATGGACACTGACTCAATGACACCCAACTGTACATTTCGGTCAAGTCTTTTCTTGCATGGAAACTGGTACAAGCTTGCAATAGACGATAGATTCTACATTTGGATTCACCATTAGTTTAACAGAAGGGCAGTCCAGCATATGTAATGTTTGGTGCTCACAGGTGTTAAATATGCTAGCACCATAAAAATTGGGGAAGAATTGCTGCAATTTCTCACTTTTTTCCTTTATCGCTGTAAATGGCAGTATGTTTGGTACAAGTGGAGAGGGTCAGTGCATTAGGCACCCACATGATGATTTGTCTGTTGTGTATATGCTGTCAAAACTGTAATTTTATAGTGTTATGTGCAGGATAGAAAAGTCACTTTTTATAGTGGCAAGGTCGACACAGGCTTTTCTACTTAAGAATAATTTGTCTGACGACTGTGTTATGTCATTTGCCTTGTTTTGATGATTTGTTTGTGTGGATCTTTGCTGGAGAAGCATAGTAGAATAGCCGCTAAGATTTTGATACTGCTCTTCATTGCAGTATGCATCCGCATCGTCATGAGTATTAGATCAGGCTCTTGAACATGCCTAAAACTTTATGATCTCCTGGGAGAGCCTCCCTAGTGAGATTTATAAATCAATTTATAAATTGTCAGATTTATTTAGAGTTTTTCCTGATCCAAGTGCCAGAAAAGCTGTCATACTCATGATGCTTTCTCTTTACATTTACTTTTAGTCTTGCATACACTATTCTTAGATGCACTATTTTTTTCATTACTTAAAGAATCAAACACAGCATTTGCTAAATTTTTCCATCTGTGTCAGTCTTGCTTTGCCAGAGTTGCCTTTGCTGCGACATATGATTTTAAAGCACTCACACTTGTGTTCAAATGCAGGGCACTGGGAGCTGCAGATGCTTGCGGTGCTTCTTGTGTCATATGGACATAAGCCCTGTTTGTTCTCATGTAATGGTTGCTTGGTTCTCTGATATGATGAATGTGCAGCCTCTACTGAGTTCATTTTATGAGTCTCAAAGTTGATCGTTTCCCAGTTTCTTTAACTTCAATAAATTGAAACACTTCTCCAATGACATATCCAGAGGAGGTCTAACTGAATGTCAGAATTGGCAATGCCTCGGCTCAGTACATCATGTACAATAGCATCAGTATAGTTGATGTTGTACTTGCAATTTGCGAATGTAATGATAAATTTGCATGTATCTGCAGAGGTGAGCAACAAAATGTGACACCGGTTCGTTCATTTCTTGTTTCATGTTGTGCTGTGTAATCATCGCAGCCATTGTGTTCTCCTTATCAATGGCTAATCTCTGGATGGCTCATGCTAATCTATGGATTTGTCTGTTAGATTGGCACAGGATGTGTGGGTGAAGTCTCTGCGTAGTGGTTCATCACAGCACTCGAGCAGTTGGATGACTTTGTCATGCTCTGATACCTTTGCAGCTTCTTCATAATCAGTATAATTAAAAGAAGGCTCAATCCTCGCTTGAGGCAGTTATGGTTGGCTGTTTTACTTTCTCAACTATGACAGTCCAAACTGAAGCACCAGCAGTGTATACAGCACCATGGGTTATAATGAGTGCAACTGCAATAGTTGCTGCGTGGTCTTTAAGGTTTGGTGTAGTGTCATTGCAGTTAGGGAAGGCACACAGTACTGCAAGCGTGACGATTTATTCGGTAAAAATGAAGACCTTATTCATAATTAAGAATGAATTCCATTTGTTCCAGGAATGTTTATGGTCTGCTGGCAATCCATTAATCATGATATTTTTATAAATAGTTTAATAACATAATAAAATGCTATTGATATTATAGGCTTTATTGATGATATTCTTATTATAACTGATAATAATGACCTCAGGAAAGAAAAAACTCTTAAAAAATTCTGTTCTTAAATTCACTGTAGAAATAAACATAAATATTAAAATCCTATTCTTATTGAAACATCTAATAATACGGTTAACCTTTCTACTTAAACCATTTTGAATTCTATATCAATCACAAGAGCTACAAAATAGCCATTGTTAAATATCTACTAAACAATGAAAACTAATCTCCCACCCAAAACACTATTCAATGAATTAAAAATACAAAACAAGTTCTTATAATAATGAATTCACTAATTATATCATTGATGAACAAATAAATTTTATGATTCCAAACTTAAAAATTACCATTACAAATAACCAACATCACAATTCGAAGTTTATTAAAATATTCTATTTTAATCAAATGCAACCAAACTTCAGATTAGAAGAAAAAGCTATAGAAAATATTGTATACTGATACATATCCCCAATCTATATATCTATAATATAAAGCTGAACGTGTGTGTGTGTGTGTGTCTGGTCACGAATAGGCTCCTATATGGTTGACTATTTTAAAAAACTGATTACATATAATGATAGAAGATGTATTGAGGACCAGGAATGGGTATGTTTGATCTGGCATAATGATGATCCATTAAAATTGTGGGGTCTGCACAAAAGTATGGAAATTGTGGGGTCTGCCCCCAAAGTATGGAAATAAAAACTAAAAAAACGTTTACAAGGGTTTTTGATATAGATGTACATAAGAATACTTTGATAAGTATGTTTCAACTTAAATAGGGATGGTATAATAAAATTGTGGGGTCTGCGCTCGCGCCTGTACTCCATGGAAATATGGCTCAAACTTTAACAAAGACTTTTCATATCTATTTGTGTAAGTATACTTTGATAATTATGTTTCAGTTTGAAGAAATATGGTATAATAAAATTATGGGGTGTTCGTTCGCACCTGACTAAATATGTCACAAAGTATAACAAGGTTTTTTAAAAGGGCTGAGGGTCCACAATAACACCTTAATTAGATTAAAGTTAAGGTATTATTGCAGACCCTCACGTTAGCTTTTATTTATTTTTTTTAGTTGAATCATATTGTGCCAAATAAATTCACCTCATAAATTCATGTTCTTATCAAAGTGAAAGCCCCCCAAAAAGTCAGAACTTTAGACAATTCTCGACACAAATTTTGCATAACTCTGTTTTTTTCCTTCTCCACTTGCACGTGGCACTCTTTCGAAAATAGATAAATGGATAAATTATAAAAATATTTTTATTTATATATCTGTTTAGGCTTTTTTGTCAGTATACTAAAAGGAATTCAGTTTATTACAACCCTTTTTGTGTGTTCTTTACATTACAATAGTACAACCCTGAATCCGACAGCTTCAATACTGTAAAACTGAAACAAAGCTGTTCTGCTTGAAAAGGGCGCCATTTTCTTCTTATTCATATTTATATCGATTCTTTGCTTTAAAAAACTAAAGTAATTACGTGTTTACTTTTTTAATATCCCATTTTGCTGTTTCGGATTATTTTACTAAAGTAAGTAAAGCTTCATTATTTTTCAAAACTGTTTTTGTTTCTTTGTTTTTCGATATTTCGTCGATATTATTTAGTAAGAGTGTTTAGCAGAAAAGCCAACAAACGACTACCCGAAAAATAAATATACAAGAAATAACTGTTACCATAGTCAATTAAAGTTCAGTTCATGTTTTGATTTTGATTTTTGAAATAGCTTTTAATGCTCTTTATTTGAAATAATTTCAGCGAACCAAAATTAAAACGAAATTTGAGGCGATAACTACTTAAATGAATTTTTATATAAACTACACATGCCACAATCGAATATTCCTCAAGCACAAAATAACGGAAAACATTAAAATATGTTTATAAATATTCCTTACGTTGACGGAACTCTCTTAAATTGTTAACACAGAATGCTCAGGTGCCCCTCCTTCAAATTGAAAATGGGGCTCTCCATTTCAAAGTCGCTGCCATTTTTATTTTTTTTTAAACCGGTTCATGAATTAAAAAAAAAAAATGTTTTTACAAACTACTTAAAAATACAAACCAATGAACTTTTCTACCATGAAAGTAATTTTTATTGACTATGGTAACATTTATTTCTTGTATATTTATATTATATATATATATATATATATAACATTTTCTGATTGTAAGGAAACATCATTTTGTTGGTCACTCTTGGCTACGAATGGAAACAAAGTTGATATAAAAAAATATATTTTCGCGAAAATTATCTTTACTTTCATTATATTTTGCTTAGGGTAAAATTTTTGAGTATCAAAACCTATCTCTTTACACCCCCCCCTCCTTTTCATAACCTATCATACTTTCATCAATCACAGTCCATTTTCTGTAGGCTGTTTTTGAACCCAGTCAACGACGGGTACTTCTGCTAGTATATATATAGAATCTATATATAAAAGTAAAATTGTTTGCCTGTGTGTGTGTGTGTACATTTCCCTACCAAACTACTCTGTCAATTTTCAGTTTACTGACTCAAAATTTTACATAAGGGGTATTGAGATTTGGGGAAATCTTTTTAATCGGTTTTCGGCCAGAAATTTGGCTGTCAAGGGGTCAAAGTTCAACGATGTGACCTTTGAAAACTCTACCAAACTCCTCTGCCAATTTTGGGTCTATGTACTTGAAATTTTAGATGTAGATTACTTGAAAATGGATCAAACTTTTTAATTTGATTTGAGCCCAAAATAATAAATGTTAAAGAGTCAAAATTGGGGTCAAATTTAAAAAAAAAAGTTTGGCCTCTGCAGTCTCTACCAAATTACTAAAGACAATTTTTGGTGTAAACATTTGAAATTTTACATAAAGTGTATTCAGACATAGGGCAAGCTTTTTAATCGGTTTTTGGCCGAAAATTTGGCTGCCAAGAGGTCAAAGTTCAAACGATTTGACCTTTGTTGTCTCTAGCAAACTATTCAGCGAATTTTGCGTCTAAACATTTGTAATTTTACATAAATGGTATTCAGACATACAGCAAGCTTTTACCTCAGTTTTTGGGCGAAAATTTGTCTGGCAAGAGATCAAAGTTGAAAGAGTTAACCTTTGCAGACTCTACCAAATTCCTCCGCCAATTTTGAGCCTAAAAACATGAAATTTTAGATGTATATTACCTGGATATGAGTCAAACTTTTAACACACACACACCAGAAGATCAAAACGAAACATACATATGCACATACATTATGAACAGTGCATAGAGCTCAAGCAAAGCCGGGCTGAACTACTAGTTGATAATAACAATAAAATTAGACTTATTCTTTTGGCATCTAACTGACTTCACGTGTTTTGCAGCCATCTTTTTAAATTCTCTTCTTTTCTTCAGCTTTTTTTGTTCATTGCTTTTGTAACTTGAAGATGATTCGATGAAAAATCGAAAATATGGAACATACGTTAAGTTTTTGGATTTTAACACAAAAAGTTCATTAGAAAAATTTTTTTAAATAAAAAGTTGGTTGGTTGTTTTGTTTTACGGCATATCAACCCTTTTCAGGTTATTTAATGCCAAATCTGGTGATTTTGAAGAATGATTTTTTAATATAGTGTATTTGTTTTTTAAGTTGTATTCTATTTAACCCATAGTTGGGACCCTAACAGGTACTACCACTCTGGGTCAGAGTGGACCTGGGAGCAATGGCAATTAAAGGGTGGCTCCACACTCCCTAAGGCCTGCAAGCTGGGGCCCTCACCATCGGATATAGTTTAAGGTCATATCCAGGACCAAAAATAAAAAGGAATCTTGTAATCGGTTTGAACATAAGTTTATTTACGTAACGCAACTTCCAATTCCAAGATTCCCACTGTTGGCATAAATAAACATCTCACTATAATAAAATGGAGATTAAGTTGTTAGGATTTTACATAAGAAAGTAATCCTCTCAAGTTTATCGGGAGGATAGCTCCCTTCACCCACTCCTCCTAACGCCTAAATCCTGTACCCTCTTTCTTGTTTCTACTCTTTCTTTGTTATCTTTATTTCATTTTTCAGTCCTTTTCAAATAATAGGAAAATTTTGTATAAAAGAATTATTATTTAAAATATTGTGTCATTGTAAGATCTAGCTAAAGAATTTGCAGCAGAAACTTGAATGCATATATGTAGCCAATAATGTTTGTATAAATAAACACACACACATACATATATATATATATATATATATAGATAGAGAGAGAGAGAAAAGAGAGAGAGAGAAAGCGCGCGCGTGTGTGTGTATATATATAGTCTTATTTGTAGTATTCCGAATTTTCTCGGTTTATATAATTCAGTAATCGTTCATATACCAATAAATTTTAACCCAAAAAGAGATGACTTAAACTGTAAGCTACAAAATTATCATATTTCATAATTGAGCATTCATATACTGTTTTAACAAAAAACAAGACTTCAAAGAATGGATTGATAGCAACAAAAATGTTTGAATTTGTCCAAATGGCTTTGAAACAATTGTAACTAACAATGAAATACACTTTTTGTTGCTATCAATCCATTCTTTGAAGTCTTGGTTTTTGTTAAAACAGAATATATATATATATATATATATATATTCTGCAGTATTTAAATAATCTTTATAAAAGACTTCACTTATGCTTTCCTCTTCTACACACACACACACACACACACACACAAGAAGATCAAAACGAAAGAAGACTTATTCAATATTCATAATACAGATTCTACAGAACTTTTACAAAACAAAAACATCAAAATAACAAATCCACATTATCATGTTTTTGACTAATCTGTAATAGTGTACTCATCTGAAAGCGCTTGTTCTTTTGTCATCATTCCGTATTAATCCTTTAATTGATTCTAGATATTACTTTACTGCGCAAAATGAACGGTTTATGAAAAGTCGATTATATGACACTGATATATATATACTGGCAGAGATACCCACCATCGCCCTTGGGAGTAACTTACTTTTATCGATAATAATTGATTTTATACTGCTGTCACCTGCGAGATAAATCTTATTGGGAAAAAACGAAACAACTAATCGAAGCAAAACTTATCTCCCCCCCCCCACCAAAAAAAATAACATCCAAGTAATTTTTTACAAAAAAAAAAAAAGTAAATAAGTAAACAAGATAACTTTTGCTTGAAATAAAAAAAACTACTAAATATAGTCAGCAAATAGGGATCATGCTTCTTTGCCAGCATAACATTCCCTCCTCTGCCATATGTGTCACTGCTGGTGTTACCCATTTTGGAATATGTTATTCCGGTTTCATTTCCCTATCTTGTTTGAAATATGCAGTAGGTAGAGTGAGTTTAAATGCTGGCAATATGGATGGGCTATGGACTTCATACAAAGTACTATGAACAACAGCTAGAGGCCCTCAACCTGTATTCGTTGGAGTGTAAGTGGTTGTGTAACGACCTCCTTCTATCCTTTAGTATCATGCATGGCAACTATAATGTGCTGTGTGACTTCTTCTTCTTCTTCTTCTTCTTCTTCTTCTTCTTTTTCACTAACTCCACAGAAGGGGTTTCGTGGAAATTCAAAAAGTTGTACAGGAGACAATTTTAGCTGAATCATTAGAAGATTTCTTTTTTAGGTTATGCTGTAGAACAAGGTGCCGAAAGCTGTGACTAGCCTCAAGATGTCCAAATATTTTAAGGCCATGGTCATCGGTCTTTGGGTGATTACCCCTATATATATAGCCCCACCCCTATTTCATAACTCGTTTTTACACGGATAATCTTTTGCTAATATATTAAATTGAATTATAAAATGAATGTGAAAAATGATAAGATGGATATTAAAGACAGGTGTAAATCTGATGACCTTAAAGAAAGATTATATCTGGATAGTATAGGGAAGTGTGAGCAGAACTGGAGACTTTGTTAGTTTGGTCGCATCGAAAAAACTGGTTTAGTAGATATAGAATTGCAGGATCAGTTGGCAGGGGAAAGGCACAGAAGTAAAAATGATTAAGAAAATAAATTAAATGAATAAAGACCAGGCAAGAGATAAGTTAGTTTGGAAATCAATTTCTAAGAGCCGTCCAACACATGTCAGTCTATAAAAGAAGTAAAATGAATATGAAGAATTATTATTCTAGCTTCAGTTTTAAAGAATGTTGAATTTGTAGTCGAAATAGTGGCATGATTGAGATAGTTGTCTAATATTGCACAACTCCTATCACAAGTAAAACATTTTGAAAAAGATGCGATGAACAAAAAGAACAAATGTGTGTGTGAATAGTGTTTTTCATTTCATGAAAATAAATATGTCTACATTAACATGTCATACAGTAAGGCTGCTGCTGCTGTTGTTTGTTTGTGGAGCATCATTTATGATGCTTTTGTTGGCATTCGTTTCCTGATATCTTTCTGTTGAGAATTCTTTATAGAAGGATATTGGGTACTTATGAGAGAGACCACATAACTGTTGCCAACGTTGCTAAATGAAAGTATTTCTGTGGAACGAACTGGGTTCAAACTTGGCACACCTAGGTTATCAATTTGTGTCGTTAACCACTGAGACATTGTCACCTCCCTGCTACTGCAATAATCGAGGATGATTATTTTTGGCTATTGAAATCGCTGCTTCTGCTGGTGTTGCATGCAGGATTGAAGCTCAGAGCTACTGCTAATTCTGTGAGTAGGATAGGAAGCTGCTGCTAGTTCTGTGAGCAAGATCATAATTGCCACTGCTGCACTGCAAGTAAAACCAGGATCAATAGCTGCTGCTAGTGTTATCATAGTCGTTATGGATCACTGCCAGTAAAGTCGCTGAACGTTGTTCTCGTCGTGACAGAAAATGCCTCTAATGGTAAAAATGTGTGTTGTTTTATACTGTTGTTGTTAGCGATGTCTTCATGTCAATGAAAAGGGAGACAAAATAAAGAGAACTTTTAAAAGGATATTACATGCAGTTTTATTAGCATGAGTGACAAGTTATAATCGGGCATGACAAATGAGGATAAATGTGCTTATTATTTTATTGTGCCAGTATTAAATAGAATCTCTGAACATCAGGATTTTGTTTTCTTGAATCATCGATGCAAAAGATTCATGTGAATTGAATTGAACAAGCATTGCTAGTATCACTTGATTCAAATGAAGTATTACAATCTTTCTAACAAATTTATAAATCTGAGATTTCTATCTGCAAAGAAAGCTAAATTCATGCTCAAGAGAAAATAGAAATTAGACTCAAAGATAAATCTTGAATGTTGAAATGGAGCAAAAGCTTTTGAAGAAAAGAGAAAACGATCGTGTATATTAATTGAACAATTTTACTTAAGCAAATACTAAACAATTTTACTTAAGCAAATACTAAACAATGATATACAAAACAGTGAAAAAATATCTACAGAAATAGAGTTTGTGCATTCAAAGAAATTAGATTACCAGGTGTGCATGTTTGACCGGAACAGTGACTGTTTCAGTTGTGGGAGGAGGGTGCTGTTGCTGTGACAGCCGCCTGAGAGCTTGTGTTGTAATGCAGTCAACCGTTGGTGAAAATAGAAAAAGAGATTGGAGCACTAAATGTTTGAGCTTATATGGACTGGATCACATGATCCCTAAAGAAGCAGTGGTTGTATATATTTATGGAATCCTTAAAGAGAAAAGTGATCATAACCACACTTACGAGTCACTTATAAATTCCAGTATAATTTCAGATTCTTTTAATTAAATTTTGATACTTTTATGGAAATTGCTCGAGACAAGGCATGAAATCACTTGATGTAAGGAGCTAACAAGAATGAAAGCTGATTATCGCAAAGGATATCTCCTATTGATCTTAGTCTTGAAAAGACCAAGGCTGTAGGTGGAAGAAAACAGTGAGCAGGAAGAGAGTTCCATAACCTTGCAGTCCTTAGAAAAGAATCTATTGGAATAGGAAGCTGTGTTACAATGAGGTATTAAAATAATGAATTGATGGAGACCTTGAGACCAACGAGTCAAATGAGCTGAAACACAGGGAATCGATCAGACAATTCTGGGAAACACGTACCATAATAGTATTACTAGAAAAAACTGAGACTAGCAACATTACATCTGTTGCAGTGAAGAAGAAAGTATGAGGCCAATCAAATTACAGATATTTTTCTGCATTTTATCAAGAACCTTCAATTAGGATACAGATTCACCAGCCCAAATATGACAACAGTAGTCCATGCATGGTCTGATAGAAAATGGCGTCAGGTGTGAGCACGTGTTTAGAGCGATAGAACCAATTTTATGAGAATCAGAAAGAGCAATGGATTATGAAGTCCAAGAAAGATTTGATGAGAAAGAAAGACCAAGAAGTTTTAGAGTTAATTTTTCATTGTGAGTAGAACCATCCATAAAAATCTCAGGAAGAAAAGGGACATGATTACGATTGAAAGACAATAGCCGAGTTTAAACAGAATTAAATGAAATGAGACATTTCTTAACCCAATCCATAATAGAACTCAACTCAACTTCTAAATCAACAGCATATTTCAACTGCTCTGAGACACATGGGCGAGAAGCAATACCAGAATGGGGAATGGTGTCATCAGCATAAATGTAAATTTTCTGAATAATATTCTCTGGAAGGTCATTTATATCGAGTAGAAACAGTATTAAACCTAGAATAGAGCCCTGAGAAACACCGGCATTGATAGAAAAAGAAAATAAATATACTCCATCAAGAGTTACTCACAAGCTCTGATCAGAAAGAAAAGACTTAACAATGTCAAAAACTTTACCACCAATATCATAACCTCAAAGTTTATGCAGTACAGTAGACTCTGTTGAATGCCTTTGAAATGTTAAGTGCAATGATCCTACACTTGCCTGAATTATCCATAAACTGACAGATTACTTCAGTTACAACAGAACCATGAAAGCCATGAACATCACCAAAGAGGCCCAGATTTATCAGAAAATGAACAAGCCTGCTGTTGACACACCTTTCAAAAACTTAGCTAATAACAGAGAGAATACTAATAGGACAATATTTTGTTGGGTTAAGATCGATTACCAGCATTTTTAAAGAAAGAGACAACAGAGGACTCTTTCCAACAAGAGGAGAAACAGGAAAGACAGAGATTGATTAATTTCAAGAGGATAGAAGAAATTTTCAACGCTTAAGAACAGGAATCAAATCAGAAGCATTAGATTGGTCAAGATCTTAGGAGTGCAGAATCAAGAGTCTGGTCAGTTTTCAAAGGGAAATCTGGAAGAACAGCACCAGGATCATCGATAGAAGAATTAGCAAAAAGATGAGCAAAGAGATTAGCCTTATTCCTAGAAGATGAAATGACCTTGAGACCATTAAAAAAAGGAGAAATAGTAGACTTGCCACTATTATAGATTCTCCAAATGCCACAAGAGCCAAGCTTTTGAGATGAGATAGAGTCACAAATCCTTTCAGAATAGCTAGACTTGGCCTCCAAAAGTACTCTCTTACAGGCATTGCTAGCTCTTCTGTAGGAAGCCGAAAACCAGGAAAGAGAATGTGATTTGCTTTGAAACTGGCGATAAAGAATGAAAGTGTCAATTCCAATATAAAACCTTAGCACTAGCACTCAGAGACATACCAAAAATAGGACGCCATGGAAGCTGCGAAGCCCATTCCAATCAGCCCTCCTGTAGTTAAACGTCTTCCTATGGAAGCGATGATCACTTTAATCTCAATCAATCTCAACACTAACAACAGCGTGATCAGAAGAACTCGATGAAGAGGAAGAGGAAATAGAACATGATTCAGGAAGAGAAGTGAGAAAAGATCAAGTAAAAATGGTTGATGAAACTCATTATCAAGAAAACCCGTAGGGAAAGGGACAATTTGGGACACGTCATGAGATAGAAAAATGAAAACAGATGTCACCAGCATTAAAAAGATGTTAAGGTTAATTTGTAATAAAAATACAGAGAAAAAAAAAATAAATAAAAATAATACTAATGGTGGTGGTGGTGGTGGTGGTGGTGGTAGTAGTAGTAGTAGTAGTAGTACTAGTAGTAGTAGTAGTAGTAGTACTAGTAGTAGTAGTACTAGTAGTAGTACTAGTAGTAGTAGTAGTAGTAGTACTAGTAGTAGTACTAGTAGTAGTAGTAG
This sequence comes from Euprymna scolopes, assembly GCF_053919585.1. NCBI lineage: Eukaryota > Metazoa > Mollusca > Cephalopoda > Sepiida > Sepiolidae > Euprymna > Euprymna scolopes. Next base: position 80,720,922 of record NC_136501.1, read on the forward strand.
TAGTAGTACTAGTAGTAGTAGTAGTATATCAGTAAAAAAATGCATAAAAAATTTTTGTGGTGGAGACAAGAGCAGAAAATAAAGATTATACGGCGTTTCTACACTATTGGGACGAAATTTCGGAAATCATAAAACTGAATTTCACATGAAAACAATATCTATGTATTCCTCATATTTTTAAAATGATTATATCCAAAAATTACGAAAATCGATAAGGTAGAAAATTATTTATTAAACAAAATAAAAAATAGAATTTGATGGAAACGATTGTAAGACACAGGAGGGTTCAAAAGGGAGGTAATTTTTTATTTAAACAAGATGGCGGCAATTTTTCACCTGCTAACACTATTAAAGTTTTGTTTAATAATTCAGTAATATTCAGGTAATTTCGACTGCATACTTTGAAAAATCAGTTGAAACCATTGTTTTTTATCTGAAAACTCCATTGATCGACTACAAAATCTCGTCCCAATTCTGTAGAAGCGCCAATTATCCAATTTTTTAACATTATGAAATTTGAATATTTGATAGCATTTTAGTTGCCTACGTGTTGGGCATATATTATTCTTTTCACACATAACGAGCATTTTCTTGTTGTATTCTTGTGGCAAAAAATAAAAGGAAGCATAAAAAATAAAAGGTTAACATAAAATTTACATTTATTTACTTTTTGTCGATATATGTTAGAAACACCAATAACCATTATTAAAGGCATATAAATGTATGAAAGTAGACAAAGAAAATAACTAGGAAAACTGCATTTTAAGCCAGAAATACAATGTTTCATGACAATCAAGAAATGTCCAAATTGTTAGATATTAAGTGTATGAATGAACGGAAATGAAAAGTTATGTAGTTTCAATGTACAAAATTCTTTGCTTTCTTGACCATTGTTTGAGTTGATTACCTCAATCTGAAAAGTAATCGGGGTTTAAAAACCATGCTCAGAATGAAAGAGGTTGGACATTATCCAACTAGTTTGAAGATAGTATCAATAAGAGGCTGAATCTTGTTCCTGGATTTAAGACCACATGGGTCATGAGAGTGGGGAACTCTCCCAAGAATACATAGACAAAGAAGGTTCCTTGGACTGGCTCAAAAGGGGATCCCTCCACCCAGGAAAGGGTTGTAATGGCTGCTCAAGACCAGGGATTGATGACCAATGCATTCAAGAAGATGGCAGGTATCGGTAATGACAACAAATGTAGATTCTGTCACATGGATCCAGACAATTGCACTTAAGAGAATAACGAGGATACTAAAAAAACGCTCAGTTGGTTTCAATAAAAAGCAGGGCAATGTTGGCAACTGGTTTGGCTGCCCCATACCCAGCGTCACAATCTTCAAAGGAAGAAAATAAAAAATAAAAATTAACAAATTGAGACAATAGCACACTTTCCCATCAAAACTAAATATTTACAAGGGAGATAGCTTTAGTTTCTAGAACAATTTCAACGAAAATTAGCAAATTAAACAGTGAATAAAGTGAATTTATGAAAAATATAACGGCAATTTATTAGTTTAGAAAGTCGATTAGCCTTTTGCATTACTAGTAAATATTTTAATTTTACTTAGAATCATAGTAAAAAGAATAATTGTAAATAATTATAAGAAGAAACTGTATGGCTACAAGTTTTTTTTTTTTTTAATATTAATTTTAACTCACAATTACATATTTGTCTCCAAAAGCGGTTTTAAAATCAAAAACATTGAATATACAACCACAATGATTTCTAATTTTTTTTTTTTTTTTTTAATTTTCTTCCTTTCAAGATTGTGACGCTGGGTATGGGGCAGCCAAACCAGCTGCCAAAATTACCCTGCTTTTTATTGAAACCAACCGAGAGCTCTTTTCAGTATCCTTGTTGTTCCCTTAAGTGCAATTGTCTGGATCTCTTTTGCACTTGTTTCACTAGGAATATTAGTTAAGTAAAACTTCATGCTCTACTTCATAAGCCCTGTGGCACCTATGATAACTGGTATGATTGATATCTCTTTAAGATTCCAGTTTCTTTTCATATCGTACATGAGACCTTGATATTTGGTCTGTTTTTCCCTTTCAGCTCTGTTCAGACCTCCATCATTAGGGATCATTAGGGATCATTAGGGACACTCACTTCAATCAAGCTTGCAACTCTCTCTAACTTATTTCATATATCTATGTCAGTTTTCACAGCAGCATTTTCAAGGTAGGTGGCCGTAAGGATTACATGGTCGTCGTAATGTATGGTATACAAGTCATTTCCAACTGTTCTTTCAGGTTGATGTTCCCAGGATTTTTTACTACATTGGATGTTTAATTTTTTACAGATGGTCCAATGGAGGTACTTGCATACTCCATCATGTCTCGCTGTGTAGTAGCCATCCCCTAAACAGTATCGTACGTTCTATGCTCAATAAAAAGGTTTTTTTCATGTCTTAACTCTTTCTTTTTTTTTTTTTTTCTCGACAGAGGGAATGTATCAGCATCCACGTCGGGCAAGCTGGTGTGCAGATAGGCAATGCCTGCTGGGAACTGTATTGTCTGGAACATCGGATCCAGCCGGATGGGCAAATGCCACATGGAATGCAACCAGGAAGGGATGATTCTTTTAATACTTTCTTCAGCGAGACGGGTGCTGGGAAACACGTACCCAGAGCAATATTTGTAGATTTAGAACCAACCGTTGTAGGTAAGATAATATTGGCATATGCACAAGCGATATCTATTATATAAAGTAAAGCGAGTCTGTTTCTCAAATCTTATGGATAATTTCATTTTTCCTACAAAACCAATGCTTGATTCTGGTTTGTCAGTTGTTTTTTTATGGATAGTTGTTTCTGAAATTTTATAAGAACTTGATTTTTAATAAATTGCTTTCGAGGTTTATTCTCATTTTTATTTTATTATTATTTTTTTTTTTTTTTGAAAAATATTGAAATAGATTATTTTCCCAGGAGAAGATTATGCATCCTTAAAATAGTGACATTATAATTTTAAATAAAAAATGAGTTATATTATTTTTTTTCTAGGTGTTTCAATTTTAAATAAGAAAAAAAGAAAAACGAGATATATGATTGTTGGTAGTAATTTGTAATATTCAAATGCGAAAAAATCGAGTTTTATTATTTTTGGTTGGTATTTTAATTTTTAAATAAGAAAAAAAACGAGTTATATTATTTTTGGTAGGCTTTTTAATTTTTTAATAAGAAAACCCTGTCATTATCTTATTGAGGAATCAATGGATTCTAAAAGACATAATGATAGATCGGTTTTTACATAATGGCATCTTTATTTAACATTTGTAAACAAAATAAAAACGTACACCAGTAAGGGACGCAACTCGAGATGGTGAAAACTCTTGTTAGTCCCTCATGCAACATCTTCCCTTTTCTCAATGACAAAACAGAACAAAACATAACAAAAAAAACACAAAAAGTCTAAGAATGAAAACAGAGTCTATAAAATATAGTAATCTAGGCATTTATTGGGCTGACTACCCTCATACCTAACAGGGATTATTCTGCCCTTTCACTTATGTTGTGAAATCCCTGAATCTTACAAAATCTTTTACTATTCTTCCCAACAGTGTTGTCCGCAACTTTTCCGGGCTTGGTTTTGTTGGGGATGGGGTTGGGTTTGGGCTTTCTCTTATTTCACCTTCATATTGAGGTGGTTCTGTGGTGCATATCTCTTCTGTACCCCGCCCTGCATTCTTGGGTAACTCGCTCTGCACTTCATATGGCTGGTGTATTACTAATGTGAGTGGGGGTGTCTCTGCAGTTTTCTTCAAATCTACTTTTCCGTCAATATAATTCCCCATCCACTTTTATATGATATGATCGCTCATCCAGACACCACCATACCACTGCTTTCCTCCACCTTTTTTACCATTTATGTGTGGTTTCATCTGTACTACATCTCCAGGATACAATGGTTTCAGTGGTTTTACTTTGTGGTTGAAAGAATGTTCTTGCTTCCTGCGGTCTTGCTTCACCATTTTTCTTAGATTTTGGGGCAATTCTGGCTTGAGAAAATCCTCTCTGGTTGGGAGAAGTGTTTTTGTTCTCCTTGACATCAGCTTCTGAACTGGTGATAAGAGACCCCTGCGCCTGGCGTATACCTGTGATCCACCATTGCTAGGTATGGGTCAGCCTTATCTTCCATCGCTTTCCGGAAAAGGTTTTTTGCCATCTTTACTGCAGATTCCACCTTACCATTTGCCTTGCTATTGTATGGACTGACCGGTGTATGTGTAAAACACCACTTTTTTGCAAAGGTAGAAAATTCCTGGCTACTAAACTGAGGCCCATTATCAGTTACCACCTCATCTGGTATTCCATGTTGTGCAAAATGGTGTTTCAGTTTAGTTATCACTGTCTTTGCTTGTGTATTGAGAAGATGATCGATTTTTCAAAAGTTGTTCATGTAATCAACTGTGCAGAGATAGTCTCTATCTGCAAACTTTTGCCCAGGGTCTATCAGGGGCTTCATGGACCCCTAATGGTTCTGCCGGATTGGCTACTTCATATTTTCTACATGTGGGTCATTTTGAAACGTAGTCCCTTATGTCACTGTTCATATTTGGCCAATACAAACATGCTCTAGCTCTTCTGCAACATCCCTCTACTCCCAGGTGTGTGGAATGCAGCTTTTCTTTCAACATTCCCCGCTGTGTCAGTGGGATCACTACCTGGTTTCCTCTGAAAATTAACCCATCTTGCACCGTCATTTCACTCCATATATTAAAAAATGGTCTCACCTCTGGGTCAAGATGTATTTTGTCTTCTGGTCATTCTTCCAGAATTACTTGCTGCAACTGCAACTTCCTTCGTGGCTGAGCGCAGTTCAAGCAGCTTTCTCTCTGTTACAGGAATATATTCTGCTTCCTTGACATCATCTTCATCGTCCATATATTCACTGCCCAATCCATAGATGTATGCTCTTGATAGCGTGTCTGCAAGGAACATTTTCTTACCTGTATGGTACAGAACTGTAGCATCGTAAGCCTGTAGTCGCATCAGCTTTTTTTGCAGTCTTTTTGATCATTTCACCAATTCTTTTTTCATGATCGCTTCCAGTGGCCTATGATCAGTTAGTACTGTTATCTGTCGACCAAACGTATATTGGTGAAACCATTTACATGCGTAGACTACTGCTAGTAGTTCCTTCTCAATCTGTGCATACCGAGTTTCTGTGTCAGTCAGTGCACGGCTGATATAGGCTAGCGGTTGACCCTCTTGCAGTAGTGCAGCCCCCATGCCCTTCTCACTTGCATCGCATTGAATGACCAAAGATTTGTTGGGATCATAATATCTTAATACTGGTGCCTCACTTACTAACTCTTTAATTTTCCCAAAAGCCTCTTCATGGATTTGGGACCATGTCCATGGCACATCTGCCTTCACTAAATTTTTGATTGGGGCCATCACGTCAGATATGTGTGGTAAAAATTTTGCCAGGTAATTAACGAATCCAACCAATCGTTACACTCCCTTTACATCTGTTGGGCACGGCATCTCTTTTATGGCTCTTACTTTCCCAGGATCAGACGTATCATGTGCCCCAGGAAAGATATAGACGTTTGTCGTAGGTTCAATTTTTCAGCATTCAATCTCATCCCACGATCACGACATCTCTGCAACAGTTTCCTGAATTTTTGGTCATGATCAATTGTTGCTTCTTGCATAGTTTTACTCTTCCCAATTACCAGAAGATCATCCACTTTGTTAACCATCCCCTCTAAATCGGACACATTGTCAAAAAGGGTCTTTTGAAATATCTCCAGTGCTGGAGCAATCCTGAAAGGTAAAACTTCCCACCGGAACCTACCATATGGTGTAGAAAATGTTGTTAAGCGACTGCTGGCTTCATCTAATTTCACATGTCAAAATCCATCTCGTAAATCCAGGGTAGAAAATACCTTGCTGTCAGCCAGTTCTGATAGTAAATCGTCCAGTGTAGGTAACTGAAAATGTTCCCTCTTCAAAGCTTTATTCAGTGGTCTTGGGTCTATGCATATCTGTAGGCTTCCATTTTTCTTAGCTACGTGCTAAAGCATTTACCCATGGTGTTGAGTCACTCACTGGTTCAATAACATTCTTCTTAACCAGTTTTTCTGACTCGACTTTTAGCTTGTCCTTAAGTGCCACTGGTATTCTTCGTGTTGCTGCAACATTTGGTGTTACTCCTGGATCCACCTGTAAATGTACCTCTCCTGGTAACTGACCCAATTCTTCCTTGAACACATCTCTGAAGTCATTGATAATGCTGTCTAAGTACTGGCTGTTGGATTCATTCATTTGGGCAACCATTTTTTAATTTGTCGTTATTGATTGTGACAAGTTCCATTTTCTGGATTGCATTTGCTCCAAGTAAGGGATGGAAATCCTCTTTCACAATGACAAACTTGATGCATACGTTTGTCCAGTTTTGGGGGTTTATCATTTTTATTCGACACCTTCCCAATGGCTTCACTTCTGCTCCATTCCACATGACAAGAGTCTTATTTGAATGTTCCAGTGTTTTTCCAATCACGTGTTTCTCATTCAATATGTTCACAGACGCTCCACTATCGAGCTGAAAGGCATTGGTTTTCCTTTCACCATCATTTCCACTTTTATCACCTTTTGACTTACAACGTTCACCCTTTCCTTTATTGTTACGCCGTCTACATGTCCATAGTCTGAACAACTACTAATGTCGTTTTTCTGGTCATAATGTTGGGTTTTGACAGTCTGCACCTTCTTTTTCCTTGATACTTTGCATTTCACAGCAAAGTGTTTTTTCCCTTACATTTATAACAGGTTTTACCAAATGCAGGACATAACTCTTTGCTCACTCCATGCCGCAATGCACACGCCCAGCAGTTTCAGTCAGATTATACCAATGTCTTTCTCCTGGGTTTAAAATCAACCCTGTTCACTCCTTCAGGCCTTAGGATTCTGGACTGTAGCATTTTCAGACAGCTTACAGATGTCAATACATTTTTGTAAGTCTGTCTTATTTTCAATAACTCGGCTTGTGTCTGAGGGTTGTGTATTCCCAGTACTACCTGATGCCTGAGTACTGATGAAACGCAATTGTCACAAAAATTGCACGTTTTTATCAACGTCCGAAGTGCCGTAATGAAAGATTCCACAGTCTCTGATTCTCCTTGCTTTCCAGAATGAAATACATAACACTCGTAGGTTTCATTCATTTCCTCTATAGCATATTTATCAAATGCCTGAATAATTTCGGTGCGTGTTCTTTTGTCCTCGGGTGTTGAAAATTGAAACCTGTAATAAACTTTCAATGCATCGTCTCCCAACGTATGAAGCAAAAGTGCCTCCTGATATTGTAATGACTGTTTCATCAAACACGTAATAATGGCGCAGTTATACCATTTCAGTTTAAACAACTTCCAATTCGCCGCTAAATTGTCTTCCATACATAGGAGTGCTAGAGGCCTTATGCCAGCCACTGATCTGTTTGTTTCTTCCATGTCCGCTTCCGACATTTTTTTTCTCGTCCATGTGACATACGTATAAATTAGAATTCGAAACAAGAACAATAAAGTTATCTGCTTCTGCAACTTTCCACTTCTTATTCTTTTCTACATCTTGGACTCTTTCCATCCCACCGCTGCCGCCATGTGTCGTTATCTTATCGAGGATGTCAATGGATTAGAAAAGTACGTCCAAGGATGGAATACTGTTGCCACATCTGGGCAGGAGCTGTTAGAAAGGACTTGTCCTGCCTTGATAGAGTTCAAAATAGACTTCCTTTAATAGATGTCCTTTTCTCTTCCCTGCAACCTCTATCTCACAGAAGAGATGTTGCGAGTTTGTCTCTGATGTATCGTTACTTTCATGGAAAGTGTTCGACTGAGCCTAACTTTCACAAGAAACACTCGTCTAGCTGAAAACACTATCAATAATTCCCCCCACTCTTTATCTGTGCCTAAACCTAAACGTAGATTCCATGAACAAAGCTTCTTTCTTAGAACTGCACGCCTGTGGAATTGTCTTCCGTTTTCCTGCTTTCTGGCTGACTACAATATGGTTGTCTTCAAGTCTAACGTAAATAAGTTCTTGATGAGCCGTTCCATATAAGTTATCAAGGGTTTGTATTACTGTACACATAGATTCGAAAAAGTTGTCAAAATATATATATATAACAAATAAATGTTATCAAAGGCAAGATCAGTTACTTTTCTACCTAACTGGATATATTTTTTGTGTTTTTATTCAATGTAACATGTTTATTCAGCTCGAAAAACATGCAGTGTTTACCGATGTATTGGAAAATTCAAAATGGCGCCCGACTGTCTCTTTAACACGGTAAGTTTGGGAAAAGATGTTATAAATAATAAACTAGACAAAATACTATTAAAAAACAACCGAATATATGTCAACTTATGTCACGGTAACATATATTGAGCGAGTTTTTAACAGTATTTTATCCGGCTTTTTATTTAGAACATCTTTTCCCACACTTACCGTGTTAAAGAGAGAATAAGACGCCATCTTGAATGTTCCAATACATCGATAAACACTGTATGCTTTTCGAGCTGAATAAAAATGTTACATTGAATAAAAACACAAAAAATATATCCAGTTTGGCAGAAAAGTAACTTATCTTGCGTTTGATAACATTTATTTGTTATATATTTGTTTTTTGACAACTTTTTCGAATCTATGTGTACACAGTAATACAAACTCGTTATCAAATTTACCGAATTTTCATTACTAATGATTACTATATTGTCCAATTTCTACTGTACACTCTTTACCCCCTTATCCTTGAGTGGCCTCTTGGCCTTGATAATGTGGTGATACCTGTGTAAAAAAAAAAAAAAAAAAAAAAAAAAGATATAACGATAGATCGGCGATCGGCTTTTACATAATGGCGTCTTTATTTAACATTTGTAAACAAAGCAAAACCGTACACCGGTAAGGGACGCAACTCTAGACGGTAAAAACTCTTGTTAGTCCCTCATGAAACAAAAACAAGCGAGTTTTTTGTAGGAATTTTAATTTTAAAATAAAAAACGAGTTATATTATTTCTTTTAGCAATTGTTTTGACTTTAAAATAAAATAAAAACAGTTATATTATTTTTTGTGGGCATTTTAATTTTAAAATAAGAAAATACTTCGAATTATATCATTTTTGTTAGGTATTTTAATTTTTGAATATGAAAAAAAAAAACGAGATTTATTTGGTAGGCATTTTAATTTTTAAATAAGACCCACCCCCCACCCCGAATTATATAATTTTTGGCAGGTATTTTAATTTAAAATAAGAAAAAAGAAACAAGTTATATTCATTTTATTAGCAATTGTTTTGATTTTAAAATAAGAAAAAAATAGGGTTATGTTTTGTGAGCATTTTAATTTTTAAATAAGAAGAACCTCAAATTATATCATTTTTGGTAAGCATTTTAATTATTAAAAAAAAAAAAAAAAAAAAAAATTTAATTTTCGAATAAGACAAAAAACGAGTTAAATTTATCTCGTGTAAGCATTTTGATTTTTAAATAAGAAAAAAAAAGAGTTAAATTTATTTTGTGTAAGCATTTTGATTTTTAAATAAAGAAAAAACGAGTTAAATTTATTATGTGTAAGCATTTCGTTTTTAAATAAAGAAAAAACGAGTTAAATTTATTTTGTGTGAGCATTTTAATTTTCGAATAAGAAAAAAAAACGAGTTAAATTTATTTTGTGTAAGCATTTTGATTTTTAAATAAAGAAAAAACGAGTTAAATTTATTTTGTGTAAGCATTTTAATTTTTAAATAAAGAAAAAACGAGTTAAATTTATTTTGTGTAAGCATTTCGTTTTTAAATAAAGAAAAAACGAGTTAAATTTATTTTGTGTAAGCATTTTAATTTTTAAATAAAGAAAAAACAAGTTAAATTTATTTTGTGTAAGCATTTTGACTTTTAAATAAAGAAAAAACGAGTTAAATTTATTTTGTGTAAGCATTTCGTTTTTAAATAAAGAAAAAACGAGTTAAATTTATTTTGTGTAAGCATTTTGATTTTTAAATAAAGAAAAAACGAGTTAAATTTATTTTGTGTAAGCATTTTAATTTTTAAATAAAGAAAAAACGAGTTAAATTTATTTTGTGTAAGCATTTCGTTTTTAAATAAAGAAAAAACGAGTTAAATTTATTTTGTGTAAGCATTTTGATTTTTAAATAAAGAAAAAACGAGTTAAATTTATTTTGTGTAAGCATTTCGTTTTTAAATAAAGAAAAAACGAGTTAAATTTATTTTGTGTAAGCATTTTAATTTTTAAATAAAGAAAAAACGAGTTAAATTTATTTTGTGTAAGCATTTCGTTTTTAAATAAAGAAAAAACGAGTTAAATTTATTTTGTGTAAGCATTTTGATTTTTAAATAAAGAAAAAACGAGTAGAATTTATTTTGTGTAAGTATTTCGTTTTTAAATAAAGAAAAAACGAGTTAAATTTATTTTGTGTAAGCATTTTGATTTTTAAATAAAGAAAAAACGAGTTAAATTTATTTTGTGTAAGCATTTTGATTTTTAAATAAAGAAAAAACGAGTTAAATTTATTTTGTGTAAGCATTTTGATTTTTAAATAAAGAAAAAACGAGTTAAATTTATTTTGTGTAAGCATTTTAATTTTTAAATAAAGAAAAAACGAGTTAAATTTATTTTGTGTAAGCATTTCGTTTTTAAATAAAGAAAAAACGAGTTAAATTTATTTTGTGTAAGCATTTTAATTTTTAAATAAAGAAAAAACGAGTTAAATTTATTTTGTGTAAGCATTTTAATTTTTAAATAAAGAAAAAACGAGTTAAATTTATTTTGTGTAAGCATTTTGATTTTTAAATAAAGAAAAAACGAGTTAAATTTATTTTGTGTAAGCATTTTGATTTTTAAATAAAGAAAAAACGAGTTAAATTTATTTTGTGTAAGCATTTTGATTTTTAAGTAAAGAAAAAACGAGTTAAATTTATTTTGCGTAAGCATTTTGATTTTTAAATAAAGAAAAAACGAGTTAAATTTATTTTGTGTAAGCATTTCGTTTTTAAATAAGGAAAAAACGAGTTAAATTTATTTTGTGTAAGCATTTTGATTTTTAAAAAAAGAAAAAACGAGTTGAATTTATTTTGTGTAAGCATTTTGATTTTTAAATAAAGAAAAAACGAGTTAAATTTATTTTGTGTAAGCATTTTGATTTTTAAATAAAGAAAAAACGAGTTAAATTTATTTTGTGTAAGCATTTTGATTTTTAAATAAAGAAAAAACGAGTTAAATTTATTTTGTGTAAGCATTTCGTTTTTAAATAAAGAAAAAACGAGTTAAATTTATTTTGTGTAAGCATTTTAATTTTTAAATAAAGAAAAAACGAGTTAAATTTATTTTGTGTAAGCATTTAGATTTTTAAATAAAGAAAAAACGAGTTAAATTTATTTTGTGTAAGCATTTTGATTATTAAATAAAGAAAAAACGAGTTAAATTTATTTTGCGTAAGCATTCTAATTTTTAAATAAAGAAAAAACGAGTTGAATTTATTTTGTGTAAGCATTTTGATTTTTAAATAAAGAAAAAACGAGTTAAATTTATTTTGTGTAAGTATTTTGATTTTTAAATAAAGAAAAAACGAGTTAAATTTATTTTGTGTAAGCATTTTGATTTTTAAATAAAGAAAAAACGAGTTAAATTTATTTTGTGTAAGCATTTAGATTTTTAAATAAAGAAAAAACGAGTTAAATTTATTTTGTGTAAGCATTTAGATTATTAAATAAAGAAAAAACGAGTTAAATTTATTTTGTGTAAGCATTTTGATTTTTAAATAAAGAAAATACGAGTTAAATTTATTTTGTGTAAGCATTTTGATTTTTAAATAAAGAAAAAACGAGTTAAATTTATTTTGTGTAAGTATTTTGATTTTTAAATAAAGAAAAAACGAGTTAAATTTATTTTGTGTAAGCATTTTGATTTTTAAATAAAGAAAAAACGAGTTAAATTTATTTTGTGTAAGCATTTAGATTTTTAAATAAAGAAAAAACGAGTTAAATTTATTTTGTGTAAGCATTTAGATTATTAAATAAAGAAAAAACGAGTTAAATTTATTTTGTGTAAGCATTTTGATTTTTAAATAAAGAAAACACGAGTTAAATTTATTTTGTGTAAGCATTTTGATTTTTAAATAAAGAAAAAACGAGTTAAATTTATTTTGTGTAAGCATTTTGATTTTTAAATAAAGAAAAAACGAGTTAAATTTATTTTGTGTAAGCATTTCGTTTTTAAATAAAGAAAACACGAGTTAAATTTATTTTGTGTAAGCATTTTGATTTTTAAATAAAGAAAAAACGAGTTAAATTTATTTTGTGTAAGCATTTTGATTTTTAAATAAAGAAAAAACGAGTTAAATTTATTATGTGTAAGCATTTCGTTTTTAAATAAAGAAAAAACGAGTTAAATTTATTTTGTGTGAGCATTTTAATTTTCGAATAAGAAAAAAAAACGAGTTAAATTTATTTTGTGTAAGCATTTTGATTTTTAAATAAAGAAAAAACGAGTTAAATTTATTTTGTGTAAGCATTTTAATTTTTAAATAAAGAAAAAACGAGTTAAATTTATTTTGTGTAAGCATTTCATTTTTAAATAAAGAAAAAACGAGTTAAATTTATTTTGTGTAAGCATTTTAATTTTTAAATAAAGAAAAAACAAGTTAAATTTATTTTGTGTAAGCATTTTGACTTTTAAATAAAGAAAAAACGAGTTAAATTTATTTTGTGTAAGCATTTCGTTTTTAAATAAAGAAAAAACGAGTTAAATTTATTTTGTGTAAGCATTTTGATTTTTAAATAAAGAAAAAACGAGTTAAATTTATTTTGTGTAAGCATTTTGATTTTTAAGTAAAGAAAAAACGAGTTAAATTTATTTTGCGTAAGCATTTTGATTTTTAAATAAAGAAAAAACGAGTTAAATTTATTTTGTGTAAGCATTTCGTTTTTAAATAAGGAAAAAACGAGTTAAATTTATTTTGTGTAAGCATTTTGATTTTTAAAAAAAGAAAAAACGAGTTGAATTTATTTTGTGTAAGCATTTTGATTTTTAAATAAAGAAAAAACGAGTTAAATTTATTTTGTGTAAGCATTTTGATTTTTAAATAAAGAAAAAACGAGTTAAATTTATTTTGTGTAAGCATTTTGATTTTTAAATAAAGAAAAAACGAGTTAAATTTATTTTGTGTAAGCATTTCGTTTTTAAATAAAGAAAAAACGAGTTAAATTTATTTTGTGTAAGCATTTTAATTTTTAAATAAAGAAAAAACGAGTTAAATTTATTTTGTGTAAGCATTTAGATTTTTAAATAAAGAAAAAACGAGTTAAATTTATTTTGTGTAAGCATTTTGATTATTAAATAAAGAAAAAACGAGTTAAATTTATTTTGCGTAAGCATTCTAATTTTTAAATAAAGAAAAAACGAGTTGAATTTATTTTGTGTAAGCATTTTGATTTTTAAATAAAGAAAAAACGAGTTAAATTTATTTTGTGTAAGTATTTTGATTTTTAAATAAAGAAAAAACGAGTTAAATTTATTTTGTGTAAGCATTTTGATTTTTAAATAAAGAAAAAACGAGTTAAATTTATTTTGTGTAAGCATTTAGATTTTTAAATAAAGAAAAAACGAGTTAAATTTATTTTGTGTAAGCATTTAGATTATTAAATAAAGAAAAAACGAGTTAAATTTATTTTGTGTAAGCATTTTGATTTTTAAATAAAGAAAATACGAGTTAAATTTATTTTGTGTAAGCATTTTGATTTTTAAATAAAGAAAAAACGAGTTAAATTTATTTTGTGTAAGTATTTTGATTTTTAAATAAAGAAAAAACGAGTTAAATTTATTTTGTGTAAGCATTTTGATTTTTAAATAAAGAAAAAACGAGTTAAATTTATTTTGTGTAAGCATTTAGATTTTTAAATAAAGAAAAAACGAGTTAAATTTATTTTGTGTAAGCATTTAGATTATTAAATAAAGAAAAAACGAGTTAAATTTATTTTGTGTAAGCATTTTGATTTTTAAATAAAGAAAACACGAGTTAAATTTATTTTGTGTAAGCATTTTGATTTTTAAATAAAGAAAAAACGAGTTAAATTTATTTTGTGTAAGCATTTTGATTTTTAAATAAAGAAAAAACGAGTTAAATTTATTTTGTGTAAGCATTTCGTTTTTAAATAAAGAAAACACGAGTTAAATTTATTTTGTGTAAGCATTTTGATTTTTAAATAAAGAAAAAAAGAGTTAAATTTATTTTGTGTAAGCATTTTGATTTTTAAATAAAGAAAAAACGAGTTAAATTTATTATGTGTAAGCATTTCGTTTTTAAATAAAGAAAAAACGAGTTAAATTTATTTTGTGTGAGCATTTTAATTTTCGAATAAGAAAAAAAAAACGAGTTAAATTTATTTTGTGTAAGCATTTTGATTTTTAAATAAAGAAAAAACGAGTTAAATTTATTTTGTGTAAGCATTTTAATTTTTAAATAAAGAAAAAACGAGTTAAATTTATTTTGTGTAAGCATTTCGTTTTTAAATAAAGAAAAAACGAGTTAAATTTATTTTGTGTAAGCATTTTAATTTTTAAATAAAGAAAAAACAAGTTAAATTTATTTTGTGTAAGCATTTTGACTTTTAAATAAAGAAAAAACGAGTTAAATTTATTTTGTGTAAGCATTTCGTTTTTAAATAAAGAAAAAACGAGTTAAATTTATTTTGTGTAAGCATTTTGATTTTTAAATAAAGAAAAAACGAGTTAAATTTATTTTGTGTAAGCATTTTGATTTTTAAATAAAGAAAAAACGAGTTAAATTTATTTTGTGTAAGCATTTTAATTTTTAAATAAAGAAAAAACGAGTTAAATTTATTTTGTGTAAGCATTTCGTTTTTAAATAAAGAAAAAACGAGTTAAATTTATTTTGTGTAAGCATTTTGATTTTTAAATAAAGAAAAAACGAGTTAAATTTATTTTGCGTAAGCATTCTAATTTTTAAATAAAGAAAAAACGAGTTGAATTTATTTTGTGTAAGCATTTTGATTTTTAAATAAAGAAAAAACGAGTTAAATTTATTTTGTGTAAGCATTTTGATTTTTAAATAAAGAAAAAACGAGTTAAATTTATTTTGTGTAAGCATTTTGATTTTTAAATAAAGAAAAAAACGAGTTAAATTTATTTTGTGTAAGCATTTTGATTTTTAAATAAAGAAAAAACGAGTTAAATTTATTTTGTGTAAGCATTTCGTTTTTAAATAAAGAAAAAACGAGTTAAATTTATTTTGTGTAAGCATTTTGATTTTTAAATAAAGAAAAAACGAGTAGAATTTATTTTGTGTAAGTATTTCGTTTTTAAATAAAGAAAAAACGAGTTAAATTTATTTTGTGTAAGCATTTTGATTTTTAAATAAAGAAAAAACGAGTTAAATTTATTTTGTGTAAGCATTTTGATTTTTAAATAAAGAAAAAACGAGTTAAATTTATTTTGTGTAAGCATTTTGATTTTTAAATAAAGAAAAAACGAGTTAAATTTATTTTGTGTAAGCATTTTAATTTTTAAATAAAGAAAAAACGAGTTAAATTTATTTTGTGTAAGCATTTCGTTTTTAAATAAAGAAAAAACGAGTTAAATTTATTTTGTGTAAGCATTTTAATTTTTAAATAAAGAAAAAACGAGTTAAATTTATTTTGTGTAAGCATTTTAATTTTTAAATAAAGAAAAAACGAGTTAAATTTATTTTGTGTAAGCATTTTGATTTTTAAATAAAGAAAAAACGAGTTAAATTTATTTTGTGTAAGCATTTTGATTTTTAAATAAAGAAAAAACGAGTTAAATTTATTTTGTGTAAGCATTTTGATTTTTAAGTAAAGAAAAAACGAGTTAAATTTTTTTTGCGTAAGCATTTTGATTTTTAAATAAAGAAAAAACGAGTTAAATTTATTTTGTGTAAGCATTTCGTTTTTAAATAAGGAAAAAACGAGTTAAATTTATTTTGTGTAAGCATTTTGATTTTTAAAAAAAGAAAAAACGAGTTGAATTTATTTTGTGTAAGCATTTTGATTTTTAAATAAAGAAAAAACGAGTTAAATTTATTTTGTGTAAGCATTTTGATTTTTAAATAAAGAAAAAACGAGTTAAATTTATTTTGTGTAAGCATTTTGATTTTTAAATAAAGAAAAAACGAGTTAAATTTATTTTGTGTAAGCATTTCGTTTTTAAATAAAGAAAAAACGAGTTAAATTTATTTTGTGTAAGCATTTTAATTTTTAAATAAAGAAAAAACGAGTTAAATTTATTTTGTGTAAGCATTTAGATTTTTAAATAAAGAAAAAACGAGTTAAATTTATTTTGTGTAAGCATTTTGATTATTAAATAAAGAAAAAACGAGTTAAATTTATTTTGTGTAAGCATTTTAATTTTTAAATAAAGAAAAAACGAGTTAAATTTATTTTGTGTAAGCATTTAGATTTTTAAATAAAGAAAAAACGAGTTAAATTTATTTTGCGTAAGCATTCTAATTTTTAAATAAAGAAAAAACGAGTTGAATTTATTTTGTGTAAGCATTTTGATTTTTAAATAAAGAAAAAACGAGTTAAATTTATTTTGTGTAAGTATTTTGATTTTTAAATAAAGAAAAAACGAGTTAAATTTATTTTGTGTAAGCATTTTGATTTTTAAATAAAGAAAAAACGAGTTAAATTTATTTTGTGTAAGCATTTAGATTATTAAATAAAGAAAAAACGAGTTAAATTTATTTTGTGTAAGCATTTTGATTTTTAAATAAAGAAAATACGAGTTAAATTTGTTTTGTGTAAGCATTTTGATTTTTAAATAAAGAAAAAACGAGTTAAATTTATTTTGTGTAAGTATTTTGATTTTTAAATAAAGAAAAAACGAGTTAAATTTATTTTGTGTAAGCATTTTGATTTTTAAATAAAGAAAAAACGAGTTAAATTTATTTTGTGTAAGCATTTAGATTTTTAAATAAAGAAAAAACGAGTTAAATTTATTTTGTGTAAGCATTTAGATTATTAAATAAAGAAAAAACGAGTTAAATTTATTTTGTGTAAGCATTTTGATTTTTAAATAAAGAAAACACGAGTTAAATTTATTTTGTGTAAGCATTTTGATTTTTAAATAAAGAAAAAACGAGTTAAATTTATTTTGTGTAAGCATTTTGATTTTTAAATAAAGAAAAAACGAGTTAAATTTATTTTGTGTAAGCATTTCGTTTTTAAATAAAGAAAACACGAGTTAAATTTATTTTGTGTAAGCATTTTGATTTTTAAATAAAGAAAAAACGAGTTAAATTTATTTTGTGTAAGCATTTCGTTTTTAAATAAGGAAAAAACGAGTTAAATTTATTTTGTGTAAGCATTTCGTTTTTAAATAAGGAAAAAACGAGTTAAATTTATTTTGTGTAAGCATTTTGATTTTTAAATAAAGAAAAAACGAGTAGAATTTATTTTGTGTAAGCATTTTGATTTTTAAATAAAGAAAAAACGAGTTAAATTTATTTTGCGTAAGCATTCTAATTTTTAAATAAAGAAAAAACGAGTAGAATTTATTTTGTGTAAGCATTTTGATTTTTAAATAAAGAAAAAGCGAGTTAAATTTATTTTGCGTAAGCATTCTAATTTTTAAATAAAGAAAAAACGAGTTGAATTTATTTTGTGTAAGCATTTTGATTTTTAAATAAAGAAAAAACGAGTTAAATTTATTTTGTGTAAGCATTTCGTTTTTAAATAAAGAAAAAACGAGTTAAATTTATTTTGTGTAAGCATTTTAATTTTTAAATAAAGAAAAAACGAGTTAAATTTATTTTGTGTAAGCATTTAGATTTTTAAATAAAGAAAAAACGAGTTAAATTTATTTTGTGTAAGCATTTTCATTATTAAATAAAGAAAAAAACGAGTTAAATTTATTTTGCGTAAGCATTCTAATTTTTAAATAAAGAAAAAACGAGTTGAATTTATTTTGTGTAAGCATTTTGATTTTTAAATAAAGAAAAAACGAGTTAAATTTATTTTGTGTAAGCATTTTGATTTTTAAATAAAGAAAAAACGAGTTAAATTTATTTTGTGTAAGCATTTTGATTTTTAAATAAAGAAAAAACGAGTTAAATTTATTTTGTGTAAGTATTTTGATTTTTAAATAAAGAAAAAACGAGTTAAATTTATTTTGTGTAAGCATTTTGATTTTTAAATAAAGAAAAAACGAGTTAAATTTATTTTGTGTAAGCATTTAGATTTTTAAATAAAGAAAAAACGAGTTAAATTTATTTTGTGTAAGCAGTTTGATTTTTAAATAAAGAAAAAACGAGTTAAATTTATTTTGTGTAAGCATTTTGATTTTTAAATAAAGAAAAAACGAGTTAAATTTATTTTGTGTAAGCATTTTGATTTTTAAATAAAGAAAAAACGAGTTAAATTTATTTTGTGTAAGCATTTTGATTTTTAAATAAAGAAAAAACGAGTTAAATTTATTTTGTGTAAGCATTTTAATTTTTAAATAAAGAAAAAACGAGTTAAATTTATTTTGTGTAAGCATTTAGATTATTAAATAAAGAAAAAACGAGTTAAATTTATTTTGCGTAAGCATTTTGATTTTTAAATAAAGAAAAAACGAGTTAAATTTATTTTGTGTAAGCATTTTGATTTTTAAATAAAGAAAAAACGAGTTAAATTTATTTTGTGTAAGCATTTCGTTTTTAAATAAGGAAAAAACGAGTTAAATTTATTTTGTGTAAGCATTTCGTTTTTAAATAAGGAAAAAACGAGTTAAATTTATTTTGTGTAAGCATTTTGATTTTTAAATAAAGAAAAAACGAGTAGAATTTATTTTGTGTAAGCATTTTGATTTTTAAATAAAGAAAAAACGAGTTAAATTTATTTTGCGTAAGCATTCTAATTTTTAAATAAAGAAAAAACGAGTTGAATTTATTTTGTGTAAGCATTTTGATTTTTAAATAAAGAAAAAACGAGTTAAATTTATTTTGTGTAAGCATTTTGATTTTTAAATAAAGAAAAAACGAGTTAAATTTATTTTGTGTAAGCATTTTGATTTTTAAGTAAAGAAAAAACGAGTTAAATTTATTTTGCGTAAGCATTTTGATTTTTAAATAAAGAAAAAACGAGTTAAATTTATTTTGTGTAAGCATTTTGATTTTTAAATAAAGAAAAAACGAGTAGAATTTATTTTGTGTAAGCATTTTGATTTTTAAATAAAGAAAAAACGAGTTAAATTTATTTTGCGTAAGCATTCTAATTTTTAAATAAAGAAAAAACGAGTTGAATTTATTTTGTGTAAGCATTTTGATTTTTAAATAAAGAAAAAACGAGTTAAATTTATTTTGTGTAAGCATTTTGATTTTTAAATAAAGAAAAAACGAGTTAAATTTATTTTGTGTAAGCATTTCGTTTTTAAATAAAGAAAAAACGAGTTAAATTTATTTTGTGTAAGCATTTTGATTTTTAAATAAAGAAAAAACGAGTTAAATTTATTTTGTGTAAGCATTTCGTTTTTAAATAAAGAAAAAACGAGTTAAATTTATTTTGTATAAGCATTTTGATTTTTAAATAAAGAAAAAACGAGTTAAATTTATTTTGCGTAAGCATTTTGATTTTTAAATAAAGAAAAAACGAGTTAAATTTAGTTTGTGTAAGCATTTTGATTTTTAAATAAGGAAAAAACGAGTTAAATTTATTTTGTGTAAGCATTTTAATTTTTAAATAAAGAAAAAACGAGTTAAATTTATTTTGTGTAAGCATTTTGATTTTTAAATAAAGAAAAAACGAGTTAAATTTATTTTGTGTAAGCATTTTGATTTTTAAATAAAGAAAAAACGAGTTAAATTTATTTTGTGTAAGCATTTTAATTTTCGAATAAGACCAAAATCGAGTTAAATTTATTTTGTGTAAGCATTTTAATTTTTAAATAAGGAAAAAACGAGTTAAATTTATTTTGTGTAAGCATTTTGATTTTTAAATAAAGAAAAAACGAGTTAAATTTATTTTGTGTAAGCATTTTAATTTTCGAATAAGACCAAAATCGAGTTAAATTTATTTTGTGTAAGCATTTTAATTTTTAAATAAGGAAAAAACGGGTTAAATTTATTTTGTGTAAGCATTTTAATTCTTAAATAAGGAAAAAACGAGTTTTTTGGCAGTCTTGCAGTTAAGCCTGGCAAACTCAAATGTAAGTTCGACAGCTCTAGGGGGGTTACATCAGTATTTACACCGTCAAATCACGATATTACGAATTATGAAAGTTTTAAAACATAAAATAAAAAATATTTAATTAATATTTAATAAAAAAATATTAAAAAAAATTATCTAAATATTTTTTATTTTTATTTTATTTTCTTTAATCACGCACAGCAAAGTTTCACTTTTCAAAAAGAAAACAAAAGTATATTCAAGATCGCTATCTTCAATATACAAAAGTATAACGAAAGAAAACAAAAAAGTATCTTGAAAAAAGAAACAAAAAAAAGAAAACAAAGAAAAGAAAACGATAGTGTATTGAAGATGGCGATCTTGAATATACTTTTGTTTTCTTTTTTAAAAGGGGGGGGGATGTTTTTCTCCCGAAATTTATCAAAGTTCCATAGAACCAATGGACTTTATATGCACATTGCACCGGACATACCAACAACTTGGTTGCAAAATAATTATACATCGAGGTGAGGAATGATAGATGAATAAACAGACATTTCTCTACTCAAACATACCCGTCTATTTGTTTGTTTGTTTTCTTTTCTTTACTCTCACGATTCCGCGGTAAATGCTTCAGATGTCAAGGAGTCCATCTGATGAGAGACTGTAGACATTATCTGTCTTTCATATTTAAGTGCAGGTTTAGATATAGATTGGGATAAAAAATGTCTTGTTTTGTTTAATCTTGTTGAAATAGCTTGTGTCTTTTAATTGTAGGCATGTCATTTTTTCCCCTGTAGATTCTCATGTATGGCAATGAGAAATCGACAAAAAATTATTTCTCATCAAATCTGTCATTGCTCTTTCTACTTCCTGTGAAGTTGGTTCTCTCTATTGCTCTAAACACTTTTTCACATTTGAGGTTATTTTTAACTATTAAAGTATGGAGTACTGTTGTAAATCTCTGTTCTATTTGAGGGTTCTTGATAAAGTGCAGAAACGTATCTGTAATGCGATTAGCCCAAACCTTTCTTCTACATGGCAATCTCTCTCTCTCTCACAGACGTGATATTTGTAGCTTCAGTCTTTTTTATAAATACTGTTATGATGTGTCTTATCCAGAATTATCTGATCTATTTCTTATTTTGTTCCAGCTCGTTTAGCTTGTTAGTCTAGTGGTCTCCATCAATTCATTGTTTTAATACCTCATCGTAATACAGCTTCCGATTCCAGTAACTTCTTTTTAAGAACTGCAAGCTTGTGGAACTCTCTTCTTGCTGACTCCTACATTTATATTTTCAAAAGGTCAATAGACATCTCCTGTCTTGTGATAACATCTTTCGTTCTTGTTAGCTCCTTACATAAAGTGGTTTGACGCCTTGTCTTGAGCGATTTCCACTTAAAAATGGAACATAATTTATTTCACTCCCATAGTTTAATGATGAGGCCTGAAAATTCATGATGAAATATACTTTCTCGGGCAACACCGCGACACAGCTCCCACTAGTTATTTAATAAGTCAGATTAATGTAGATGTATTTAATAAGGTCTATATTCCATAAAATAAGGTTCAGCTGTATAAGGTCTTAAAGCAAGTAGGTCTATTAATCAATCAATGATTGTCAGTTCTGGAAATCTAAACTTCGAGATATCAAAACTGAATATGGAATCTCAAGAGTAAGAAAATAATCTCGAGATTGAGATCATTTTTTAGATTATTTTTTAATAAAATTCATAGACATTTATTTCTAAGTTACAACATGGTCTTTGCTATTGCATTTACATTTCTGTGAAAAATACTGTGAAAAATAAATCAGATTCAAAACCAAGTCCCAAACCCAGGCATTGGTTGAATGCTTGTGTACTAACATGGAAAAAAAATATTTCCTTAACCATAGTAGAAGACCTGGAAGATACTGTGGAGGAGATGAAACAAAAAATTGTCTTGGTAAAGAATATGCTGGAGACTTGGATGCTCTCATGTTCAGAAGTTTTTTGCCTTTGGGACTTTTTAGACACAGTTTCCAGGGAGGAAAGTAGTAACCAAATCATTGAATGACTGAAATGGATCCGTCGATGGCAAGTTCAAGAAACAGTGCCAAATGTTATTGTTTTGCAATTGTCTTTGATTCTAACAGTTTCTGTTGCAATTGTTTCTTGAAACAAAATATCATACAAGTTACAATGATTTTGAGATCTAGATTGTAGTGTGTCAACATAATTTTGATATGAGGATGATTTTTTATTTTTTTAAATGCTTTTTTATTTTTTTAAATGCTTTTTAATTTTTTAAATGCTTTTTTATTTTTTAAATGCTTTTTTATTTTTAAATGCTTTTTTATTTTTTAAATGCTTTTTAATTTTTTAAATGCTTTTTTATTTTTAAATGCTTTTTTTATTTAAATGCTTTTTTATTTTTTAAATGCTTTTTTATTTTTTTAAATGCTTTTTATTTTTTTAAATGCTTTTTTTATTTAAATGCTTTTTTATTTTTTTAAATGCTTTTTAATTTTTTAAATGCTTTTTTATTTTTTAAATGCTTTTTTATTTTTAAATGCTTTTTTTATTTAAATGCTTTTTTATTTTTTAAATGCTTTTTTATTTTTTTAAATGCTTTTTATTTTTTTAAATGCTTTTTTATTTTTTAAGTGCATTTTTATTTTTTTAAATGCTTTTTTATTTTTTTAAATGCTTTTTATTTTTTAAAATGCTTTTTTTATTTTTTAAAGTGCTTTTTTATTTTTTTAAATGCTTTTTTTATTTTTTAAATGCTTATTAATTTTTTTAAATACTTTTTTATTTTTTCAATACTTTTTTATTTTTTAAATGCATTTTTATTTTTTAAATGCTTTTTATTTTTTTTAATGCTTTTTTATTTTTTAAAATGCTTTTTTTATTTTTTAAATACTTTTTTATTTTTTAAATGCATTTTTATTTCTTAAATTTTTTTTAAATGCTTTTTTTAATTTTTTTTTAATGCTTTTTTATTTTTTTAAATTCTTTTTTATTTTTTAAAATGTTTTTTTTATTTTTTTAAATACCTCTCTTTCTTATTGATCGTCCAAACCCAAATTTCTTTTGCTTTTGTTAAAAGTTCATTAAAAGACACTTCCAAATTTTGTCCACGTTTCAAATAAATACATTGTAATAATTTGCTAAACCAAGAAAACTTGGTAGTGGTGTTTTCTAGAGCTTGCATATTTTTATAGCACTTGCTCATTCTGGGTCTGGTCTTCTACCATATTTGTCTAAAATTTGACCAAGATATTTTTTGTTATTAAGAAATCGCATTTCTCTCTTTCAATTCAAATCTATATTTAAATATGGATTCTTTTAAATATTTTGAGTACATGTGATTACCATTAGGTAAGTTGTCGCAAATTTTACTCCACTAAGCAATGTGTTCATTACTTGTAAAAGTAAATCATTCGAATTTATGTCCCCCCTCTTATAAATATATACACAAAGTAGTTTTGAGCACTCCTCGTCCAGAGATATACATCACTTAAATCAATATTTAATGTTTTTGCCAGAAGGGCGATGTGAGCATATTCCATGATTGAAATTTCTGCATCCAATCCATGAGTTGTTCATCACAAATTTCATTTCAATTTCAATTTTTTTCTTTTTACATCAGTTATTACTTCACCCTAAAATTTTATATCAGTTATTACTTCACCCTAAAATTTTATATCAGTTATTACTTCACCCTAAAATTTTATATCAGTTATTACTTCACCCTAAAATTTTATATCAGTTATTACTTCACCCTAAACTTTTATATCAGTTATTACTTCACCCTAAAATTTTATATCAGTTATTACTTCACTCTAAAATTTTATATCAGTTATTACTTCACCCTAAAATTTTATATCAGTTATTACTTCACCCTAAAATTTTATATCAGTTATTACTTCACCCTAAAATTTTATATCAGTTATTACTTCACCCTAAAATTTTATATCAGTTATTACTTCACCCTAAAATTTTATATCAGTTATTACTTCACCCTAAAATTTTATATCAGTTATTACTTCACCCTAAAATTTTATATCAGTTATTACTTCACCCTAAAATTTTATATCAGTTATTACTTCACCTTCAAATTTTATATCAGTTATTACTTCACCCTAAAATTTTATATCAGTTATTACTTCACCCTAAAATTTTATATCAGTTATTACTTCACCCTAAAATTTTATATCAGTTATTACTTCACCCTAAAATTTTATATCAGTTATTACTTCACCCTAAAATTTTATATCAGTTATTACTTCACCCTAAAATTTTATATCAGTTATTACTTCACCCTAAAATTTTATATCAGTTATTGCTTCACCCTAAAATTTTATATCAGTTATTACTTCACCCTAAAATTTTATATCAGTTATTACTTCACCCTAAAATTTTATATCAGTTATTACTTCACCCTAAAATTTTATATCAGTTATTACTTCACCCTAAAATTTTATATCAGTTATTACTTCACCCTAAAATTTTATATCAGTTATTGCTTCACCCTAAAATTTTATATCAGTTATTACTTCACCCTAAAATTTTATATCAGTTATTACTTCACCCTAAAATTTTATATCAGTTATTACTTCACCCTAAAATTTTATATCAGTTATTACTTCACCCTAAAATTTTATATCAGTTATTACTTCACCCTAAAATTTTATATCAGTTATTACTTCACCCTAAAATTTTATATCAGTTATTACTTCACCCTAAAATTTTATATCAGTTATTACTTCACCCTAAAATTTTATATCAGTTATTACTTCACTCTAAAATTTTATATCAGTTATTACTTCACCCTAAAATTTTATATCAGTTATTACTTCACCCTAAAATTTTATTTGTTCTCCACTGACGCTTTTGACTACTTTCTAGTTCTCGTTTTCAAAATTCCTTCTAATTCCCCCAATAATGTCATACAATCTTCTCTCCTCTATTCCAGTTTCTCATGTTTTTTTGAAATATCAAATATTTTATCCATTTCCTTGTCCTTTTGGCTGGGAGCAAAGTGCAGTTTCTATTTTGATCCTGCACTTGGTTTTTTCTGTCTTTGACTAGGGAACGACAGGTTTTTTCAGACTAAGACAATTTGTATTTTTGTTTCAGTTAAGAGTGATCCTCTTTAGAAAACTGGACTTTTGTTGCATAGAGTACATATTAAAAGAAGATATGATGGGGACATTCATATTGAAGAGAGACGGCGGGGACATATATATAACAATGATGAGGGTGAGAGACATTTATACAGTTCTGCGGATTTTTATAACATATATTAGAGAGGAGGAGAGATACATTTCTTGTAAAGGTTACATAGAGTTCATATTAAGATGATTGACACATTACCTTCAATTTGTGGAATAATGACACGAAGACAACAGTTACAAATATCGATGGTGATTCTTTAGGTCATTTGACCGGTCGAATGATGATGACGTCAGGAATTCACATTTGTTCTACATGGTTAAACTTCTACCCCTTCGCCTTTAAGGGGACCCTCCTCTGACCATGTCAACTCTTTCCGACCAACTATGCTGACTCTCGAACTCGACTACCAGACTGCTTTAATCTGACTAAAACTAGCTCCTATATTGAGAAGTCCCTTTTTGCTATGACGTCAGATGTGTGGTTCCAAAACGTGACCAACTCACGTGGTTAAGCACACGTTTGTTCCAAACACACTTCTGCAAACAAAGAATTCTCAACTAACCTATTTTTTAACTTAACCTATTTTTTAACCTAACCTATTTTTTAACCTAACCTATTTTTTAACTTAAACTATTTTTTAACTTAACCTATTTTTTACAATAAATTTTTAATTTGTATTGTTCATTCTTTTTAGCTGATATTTTTAATTCAGTTTTCATAAAAGAACGAACAATCAATTCTTTTTACAATACAAACAATATCTAACTATTTTCAATAGAATTTAACAATAGCTAAATTCTAACATTCTATTTCTTAACCTTGCTTACAAGGTTCGAGTCTCGGCTTATCCTAATCTCATTTTCACTTATCTAATGATCTTCTTATTTACATGGAAAAGGGACAGCCTTTTCTTGTAACACTTTACCCATATTAAAAACCGATTTTGTGTCTAACTCTGCCCTCGTGTGGAGGCAAATAAATAGAAATAATCCAGCATATAAAAATATTCTAAAACATGTAAAAAAAGATTTCTTTTGATGCCACCCATGGAATCGTTAATAAAATTCTTAATTTCCTATTTTAACTAAGTTCAAATAAACTTCAATCTGTCTGACTTGTCCACTAAGTTCAAACAGTCTTTGTTTTATCACTGTTCATAATCATAAATTGTCAACAATAATTTGACATAGTCTTCTCTTGGCTTGTATTATCCTCTTCAGTTTAGGAATAGTTTAGGATTGTTTTGATAGACATTATCTTTGAGATCATTCTAAAAATAACAATCTGGGGTGTTGTGGTTCGGAGAGTGTATAACCTATTCAGAATCACACCTCCTACGGATAATTAAATGAATCAAGCAATAAATTCTATCATATGAATTCGCTATCATTCTTAACACTAGATTTCGAATTCAAAGTTGATAAAATTTTGCTTGAGTATCTGACCTGTGCTACAATTTTGACGTTCGATCACTATTGATACATTTTAGAAATAATTTATATCCTTTGTTATGCAGACAGAAATAATTTGTTTATTCTGTAAACATATTTATGTAACATTATAAAGATTTATATTATTTAATTGGAATTCATTATTGAGATGAGTTTTATTTATTAATTTTATTTATTAATTTTATTTATTTATTTTATTTATTTATTTTATTTATTAATTTTATTTATTAATTTTATTTATTAATTTTATTTATTTATTTTATTTATTAATTTTATTTATTAATTTTATTTATTTATTTTATTTATTAATTTTATTTATTTATTTTATTTATTAATTTTATTTATTAATTTTATTTATTTATTTTATTTATTCATTTTATTTATTAATTTTATTTATTTATTTTATTTATTTATTTTATTTATTAATTTTATTTATTTATTTTATTTATTAATTTTATTTATTTATTTTATTTATTGATTTTATTTATTCATTTTATTTATTAATTTTATTTATTAATTTTATTTATTAATTTTATTTATTTATTTTATTTATTGATTTTATTTATTCATTTTATTTATTAATTTTATTTATTTATTTTATTTATTTATTTTATTTATTAATTTTATTTATTTATTTTATTTATTTATTTTATTTATTAATTTTATTTATTTATTTTATTTATTTATTTTATTTATTAATTTTATTTATTTATTTTATTTATTTATTTTATTTATTAATTTTATTTATTTATTTTATTTATTTATTTTATTTATTAATTTTATTTATTTATTTTATTTATTAATTTTATTTATTTATTTTATTTATTTATTTTATTTATTTATTTTATTTATTTATTTTATTTATTAATTTTATTTATTTATTTTATTTATTAATTTTATTTATTAATTTTATTTATTTATTTTATTTATTTATTTTATTTATTAATTTTATTTATTCATTTTATTTATTAATTTTATTTATTTATTTTATTTATTAATTTTATTTATTTATTTTATTTATTTATTTTATTTATTAATTTTATTTATTTATTTTATTTATTAATTTTATTTATTAATTTTATTTATTTATTTTATTTATTAATTTTATTTATTAATTTTATTTATTTATTTTATTTATTAATTTTATTTATTAATTTTATTTATTTATTTTATTTATTTATTTTATTTATTTATTTTATTTATTCATTTTATTTATTCATTTTATTTATTAATTTTATTTATTAATTTTATTTATTTATTTTATTTATTAATTTTATTTATTTATTTTATTTATTTATTTTATTTATTTATTTTATTTATTAATTTTATTTATTTATTTTATTTATTAATTTTATTTATTAATTTTATTTATTTATTTTATTTATTAATTTTATTTATTAATTTTATTTATTTATTTTATTTATTTATTTTATTTATTTATTTTATTTATTGATTTTATTTATTGATTTTATTTATTCATTTTATTTATTAATTTTATTTATTGCAAACTATTATCCTCATCTTCTTTTTGGTTGTTTCACGACGTTTCAGCCAACTATTCCTCTGGCCTTCATCAGGTGGTAACCGCAATGGAATAGGAACTCCAAATCTCCTAACTGCATTCTCAGCAATTACTGCCTTGCATAGTTGTTGTCGTCTCACCAAGTTTTTGGCCAAGTAAGCCTCTGGCCGGCTTGTGCTAATTGTGTAGTGGAGACCAAAGAGGGATGTTTCGGATCTACCAACACATCCTTAAAATCTTTCATTTTCAAGAAAAAATGTAAAAAGCAAAAACTGAAATAAAAAATAGGTTTTTCCTTACAAAATTCTACAATTTAAATATCCAATTATTTCTCATATGGTTAAAAATATTTCTTTTTAACTAAAATATACAAATATCCAATCTTGTAGCACATACAATGAATTATATACTAAACTAGGATGGGTGTCCGGCGTTGCCCGGGTGTTTGGAGGTGTGTGTTGAGCAAAAAAAAAAAAAATGGTAGTAGTAAGGCAGGCTTGAACCCGTACCGTGAATGAGGAAAAGAAAGGGAAAAAATGTGACGTCTTTGCTGTTATGACCACCGCCAAACTGGAAGTGATGTAGGTTTAAATTAAGGCTAGACAATCGAAAAGAGGGGATGACTTTCAAAAATATCGGTGAAAAAAGCAACCCTCCGTGTAGAAAAGTGCCTAGTTGGGGGTGAAAAAATTAATGTTTTCAGCCAATTTTTCGGTATTTGTCGTCTGAAAGGTCGAGCTTCAAAACGATACTGATTCTTGTGAAAATCCGTCGCCTCTGTCGAAAGTTTTAGGCAGACATGCAAACATACATACATACATTTATATATTTTTAGCTAAAATTTTCGACCCAAACCGATTAAAAAGCTTGCCGTATCTCTGAATACCCTTTAGGTAAAATTTCAAATGTTTACACCAGAAATTGTCTTTAGTAATTTTGTAGAGATCGCATGGGTCAAATTTTTTAAAATTATTATGACCCCTTAACATTTATTTTTTTATGCTCAAAACAAGTTATTAAGTTAGATCCATGTCCAAAGAATTTGTATCTAAAATTTCAAGTGTTTCGACCCAACATTGGCGGAGTAGTTTGATAGAGTTCTCAAAGGTCAAATCGTTGAACTTTGACTCCTTAATAGCCAAATTTCTGTCTGAAAACCGATTACAAAGATTTTCCCAAATCTCACTACCCTGTATATCCAATTTCGAGTCTGTAGACTTAAAGTTGACAGAGTTATTGTGTAGGGAAATGTACACAGATAGACAGACAGACAGACAGACAGACACTTTCACTTTTATAGATATATAGATAATCCAAACAAAATATATAATTCCAAAGAACAATTGCTTTTTCATAGTAAAATACTAGAATAGTGTGACTTGTTTGGGGATTGAGCTCAGATTATATTGTTTGAATGAGGAAAAAAGTGAGTTTGAAAAAGCTAGTTAAATATTCAAAAAAATAAATTAAACAAAATCTAAAATTAGTCTGTCTGTCTGTCTGTCTGTCTGTCTCTTTCTCTCTCTCACTCACTTGCTCATTGTTTTCTTCTTAAACTATGTGTTAAATAGTATCACTACTTGTGTTCATTATATAGACTATTACTATATTTTTATTCTTTTCTATCTTTACTGTCTTCAGTTGTTAATTTACACAGAGAGAAAAAGAGAGAAGAGAGAAAAAAGAAAGAGAAAGTAAAAGAAATAAGAGTAATAAAAACCATATTAAATAATGGTGGTCAAACAACAGATAGAAGTTTAGTAAGAGATGATACATTTAGTGAGTTAATTCAAATTGGTGGCTAAGTAAAATGTAATCTGAGAATTGAAGAGTATTTTAACATGCATTTTATGTGATTAAAAATAAGAATAAAGCTTTAAGGAAACAAACGTTGATTAACTCAGCTTTAGACTTATTATTGGCGTTTATCTATTATTATAATAGACGAAGCCCAATATACCATCAAGTCTAGTTTTTACAAATGAATAGTTTACACAATCGGCCAAGTTTTTTGGAAAGATCAGACAATCTGATTAGCAGATGCAAATTGCTTGATGATGACGATAATGATGAAAATGATAATGATGATGATAATATGATGGCAAGAGAAGCGCAGATGTTTTGTTAAGAAGAGACAAATCCGATTGAAGGATAATCACGATTTAAGCAACGTGTCATGGATATTCTCCTAATATGGATTAATTCATGTTCATATGAGATGACCTTAGACTGCTAATGAGAATGGAGATTAAAAAAAGATTAAGAAATCATAAATGATGGAAAGGAAAGATTTACACACACACAATGATAAATTACTTATCAATTTTAAATATAGACAAAAAAAATAATGAATAATAAATAAATAAATAAATAACAACAACAACAACGAGAAGAAGAAGAAGAAGAAGAACCCGTGGAAATTTCACAGTAATTGAATACATCGACCCACACATCAGCAAGAACCTTTTCATCACATCAGCAAATAATCAGTGAAATATTGAATTAAAAAATAAGCTTTTTTGTAAACAAATATGAAGAACTGCTTGAGATTTTATTACAAAAATTAAAAGTACGGTGCGACATCTTTTTTCTGCAGATTATAATTTAATCAAAATTACTAAGTTTAGTAGTTAGTAATAATTATGTCACTATCTGTTCTTAATAATCTGATAATTTGGTATATAAGTAATAAGATTTAATAGAAACCTGTTACATGTCAACTGTTTGCAATCTTTTTTTATAATGGTAAGAAAATGAGGGTCAATTTGAAATGGGAGTTAATGATTGAATAAATCATTAAGTAGTGTGATTGGTGAGATTTGGTTTAAGAAAAAAATAAAAGGATATGATTTGGGCATATGGCAACACTTGTCGAAATATATTTCAAAATTTCATATATAAAATTCTTATTTCATTATGAAATTGACTGTCTGGATTATTATGATTATTAAAGTTATTTGAACTTCTAATCACATCTTTATTGTTATTTTTGCAATAGATATTGATTGTTAGAAATTATTAGATGAGTTTTGATGGTTATCATTATTCAAATTAATCTGACTTTACTCTCATTTTGATTGTTATCTTTAAAATGGATATTGCTAATCTGATTTGCAGAATTTGTATTCCATAGGATATTGCTCAGTATTCAGAATTGATATCACTTTTTCAAAGAGTGATATCAACTCTGAATACTGTAAAGAATCTGGTTGCAAAGATCTGGTGCATTGACTTTTAAAATGTCTTGCATCAACACAACCAATTAGTAAATGAAAATAAATTCATATTTCATTTTGAATAAAAAACAATTCAATCAATCTTGTAAATTGTAAGAGAGAATATTGTTTGATTATCTACTGTATTAATAAATTACAGTCATACCATATCTAATACTTTTTCTCATTTTTGGAAAAAGTGTTTTGATATATATATGAAAAATAATTATTTCTTCATATCTTAGTGAAACAAATAAAAAAAAAAATTTCCTTAATGTTTAATAAAGTGTTCACATGGAACAAAATTTCATTTAATCATTAGCTATAATCTATTTAATGAACATTTTGAAAGACTGGCAAAAGCTATTTTATGCATTAAAAATCCTAATAAAATGGTTTTGTATTCACTGAAATAATGTTTTCCGAAAACTCCTATAAAATTACAAGTATAAAAAGATCAAAATGAAGAAAACATTTTTTATTCAAATGCAAACTTGAATATATACAATGTGTTTGAAAATCAGGAAAAATATGTCCTTTTCAAGTTTCAATCAAAACTCATCATAAATTGAGTTTTAAAAATATCAGCAATTAAAATTTTCTTGGAATTTTAATAAGAGATATATATAAAAAAATATTTTATTATATTGAAATAAGGTAATATCTAAATTCAAATTTCTAAATATTTATAAAGGTTTTAAACGATAAAATTTTCTGTACATATTAATCATAACACAAAGCAAAAGGAACAATATTAAATATAAATTTCAATATATAAAATATTTTGAAAATATATAAAGTTTTACTTTAATTTTTAAACACAAAAACTTATCCAGAAAAGTAAGCTTTTGCTCTTAGTTATGTGTTTCATATTTATGTTTTCATCTGTATTTTTTATTGACTTCATTTATTTGTAAGAAAAACATGTTAAAACACAAAAAACTCATACATCTAAGTAGAAAAATAATTCATTTTTTCCTTTGGTTATAGTTATATGATATATATTTATGTTTAAATTAATCTTTTGAACTTGATAGGATTGCGACATCAAATCTTTTCTGTTGATCTTAAACAATTGTTTATTGGGCATTTTGGAACATTCTTTAGTTTTCATTCTAATGGGAAATTAGCATGATAACGGTTGGAGATTTAGAATATTCCATTTTCATTAGAAGGTAAATCAGGATGATAATGGTTGATGCGAATAAACAAGCGTATTGATACATGATAAGTGAATGCAACAAATTTGCTAAAAAGGAATATAAGAATATAATGATATATAATGACTATGTACGGAAGGCAGTACATTGGGAACTGTGCAAAAAGCTGTATTTTGAACACCTTGACAAATAGTTCAGATACAAACTGGAAAATGAAAATCTCAAAATCCTTTAGTACATGAAAGTAAAAACAGATAAGCTCATTCAAGCAAGGAAACCGGATGTCATAATAGGAAGAAAGAAAATCCTGCTAAATTTTAGATAAAGATCAAGGAGACAATAAAACAGAACAAGTGCCAGACAGCTGAATGGGATATGATGCATAAAGAAAGCTAATATAATACCAATAATCATAGAAGCACTAGGAATATTTATGAAAACTCTGTAGAAAAATTGGAAGAATGGAAAGACTGAGATTATAAAATGGACAGCAATGATGAAAACAGCTCAAACTTTAAGAGAAATCCTCAAATGCGGAAAGCAACCGAAATAAAATAAGAGTCACATGAAAGTTGCAATAAAAATATAACATAAACATAAAACATAGAACACCAGACATCAACAAAAGGAAACTAAAATTACAAGAAATTTCATAACCTGTACCTAAAAAAAAAGAACCAGTATTGGCCTCGGCTGATAGCACATAAAATAGTCATGAAGGAAGAGGATGAATAGACCAAGGAGGAAGAACACTAACCAGACCTCCACTGGAATAGTGTGGAGAGTACTGGCATCTTGAGGAGGCTTATTGCCATTTAAATTCTAGCGAAGTCCAATGCTTATTGTCAGCAAGAAATAAATGGTAAGGAGCTGTTGCGATAATACAAAGACATTTGTAATGATTAGCAAAAGAGGTAGAGAGCACAAGAAATCTTAGAAGACTTGTTGTCACTCAGACTCCAGCAAACACCGTGTGGACAAAAAGATGAAACAGTAAATCATATAAGTGAATGCAGCAAACTAGACCCTTCCCCCCAAAATACAAGAAAAAACACGATTGCATGGGAAAGGCAGTTCACTGAAAACTATGCAAACATCTGCAATTTGAACATGCAGACAAATGATATACAAACAAATACAGGACAGTATAGGAAAATGCTAATCAACAAAGCCTTTAAGACATGACAGGGCAAACAGACAAATGCATCCAAGCAATGAAACTTAGCATGATAATAATCAATAAGAAGAAAAAACAAAACAAAAAAAAAAATCATAGATTCGCTATCCCAGCAGCTCAGAGATTGAAGACAACGCAAGGAGGAGAACAAAGCAAATATATGGTTCTTACCAGAGAACTAGAAGAGAAATGGAATATGGAACATAAAGAAAATAACTGCAATACTAATGATTATAGGACCACTAAGAGCAATTGCAGAAAACCTGTATAAAAGACTAGAAGAAATTTGAATAAAAGCGAAGATTGAGACAATACAAAAACAGCAAAAATAATAAGAGCTTTGATTACGAAAGTCAACTTACATAATTAACAAGTGTTAACAAACGAATAGAAAAAATAAATGAATAAAAAGAACTCAAAAGAACTAAAACTGTCAAAAATTCCATAAGTTGATGCTCACTCGCCTTGGAAGAAGTAAAAAGCATAGGAAACACACACACAAACATGCTGTGCTACCATTTTATATCCTGTGATAGCACATAAAATGGTCATAAAAAATTAAGAAGGATTAAAAGACTGAGGAGGAGTGTTGATCAGACCTTCATTCGAAGGATGCAGAAGGTCTTGCCACTGAAATTATAGAGAATTTCTTACTAGCGATAATGCAAAAATTTACAATAATCGAGAGAGGTGTAGAGTGCTGGAAATTTGAAGATACTTGTCACTCGAACTCCAAGAGAACACCCCTTGTTATTGTCAGTGAACAATTACTGATAATAATTTGTGTGAAAACAGCAGAAACGCCAACAGCAATCACTGGTGAAAACCTGCGTGAAAACTACTAGTACGAGTAATAATCTAATTTAAAGGATTAATACGTCTGAAAGATGGAAATACCCCCACAATGCGTCTCTATTATTCCCATCAATCAAATCACTGAGTAACCAGTTTTAGTAGTAAAATCAAAGTAAAGCCAAGGTGACCTCCGTGATTAAATTATTTGACTTTGTTGTTGAAATAGATTAATGCAGTATTGCACAATGAATAACCAATGGCGGTGACTGATCTGTAGCGATACGCTGCAATTGTAGCAGCAGCACCATTATTTTATTTTAACAGATATATAATTGATGATTTATTGACACTTATACATCGTACATTTTATACTCTAACTAGTTTACATAACCGACGTTGCTCGGGACTATTTTTACTTTCTTTCTGTTTTTTTTTTGTTTGTTTTTTTTTTTGTTGTTTTTTTTACTGTGACATTTTATTTTTATGAAAATAGTATTTTTTTGTTATTAAATATAATTTT
Organism: Euprymna scolopes; assembly: GCF_053919585.1. Classification (NCBI taxonomy): domain Eukaryota; kingdom Metazoa; phylum Mollusca; class Cephalopoda; order Sepiida; family Sepiolidae; genus Euprymna; species Euprymna scolopes. The sequence continues at coordinate 80,756,082 of NC_136501.1, forward strand.
CCAAGTTAAATTTAATTCTTACAATATCACTTAATTTATTAAGTAAAGCAATTTGTAAGAAAACTATAATTATTTGTTGTTAAGGTAATGTTGTTACAATTTGTATTTATAAAATTACTAAATGTAAATTACTTCCAAAACTTTTTATCTTTTAAAGCATAAGAATTTAAAGTTAGTTAAAAATAAATGGCTCAACAACAGTTTAAATGTTTAAAAATTGCTGTAAATTTGCAAAAAGTCACAATTTTTTTTAACAAATAATAAAATATTTAATTAACTGATTTTTTATGAAGAAACGAAAATGCGTTTATTTTAGTAATGTTATTGCATTATAGTGCTTTATTTATAGTAAATAATATTATTTATTTATAGTAAATAATATTATTTATTTATAGTAAATAATATTATTTATTTATAGTAAATAATATTATTTATTTATAGTAAATAATATTATTTATTTATAGTAAATAATATTATTTATTTATAGTAAATAATATTATTTATTTATAGTAAATAATATTATTTATTTATAGTAAATAATATTATTTATTTATAGTAAATAATATTATTTATTTATAGTAAATAATATTATTTATTTATAGTAAATAATATTATTTATTTATAGTAAATAATATTATTTATTTATAGTAAATAATATTATTTCCAGCAAAAACAAAAAAATCTGATGCACAGACCTGTGATTGAAACCATGACTTTTAAAGTTTGAGTCTGACGTTCTCCCAGCTGAGCCATTTCAGCTGGTTATAGCTCTTGTAATGCTAAGCATTTAATATTTGTGCTGGCCGCTGCTATCTAGATTATCCAAGATCCCACACATGAAATCGTTAATAAAATTCATAATCTTTTCTGCAATACGCGAGATAAAACCATACAAAAAAAAGTTGGGGTGGTATTGTTTAGATTTGTTTATGATTGAAACTTGATAGACAAGTCAGACACTGACTAAAGTTTATTTGTATCAAATATGGTTGTATTGTAGAAAGGATTGTGAATTTCTTAGCGATCCATGGGTAACATTTTGGGGAAGGAGTCACCCTGTATTTGCAAACTGGTAACCAGACGTCAGATTACAAGACCACTAAAACCGTGTTTTACTACAAGATATTTTATAATAATGTACATTTTTAAAAGATATTGTCATGTTTGTTTGGAAGGAAGAATCCAGATGAAGTTGTCATAAGCTTAAAAAAATTTTTTAGCAATATTTATATCTTCAGTATTTTTAATGTTAACTATAGAATTCTCACTTTCTTAATGGTTAATATTAACTATTATCCAATCAAAACATGTATAACACGAATGCATATAAAAATATCTTTTTAATGGGTGACTTCTCATTTATTTATGATGACTCAAAAATAAAATATCAATCAGGATTAACTATTAAAATCGATTAGAAATACAATTTCTTTATGAGCACTCCCCAATATTTGCCATCTTGCAAAACAGAATTAAGTGTTTTCATTAAAAACTTATTAATCACAAAGAAATGGAGAACTGACTTTACTCTAATCGACTTTATTAATAATTAACTGAGACATGTTTTCTAATTAAAATTGTGACTTGTTATATTACTTGTTATATATTATTTCATTGTGCCTTTATTAACTAACCACCAGCTAGACATATCAAGTAGTTGATAATGAAAGAAAGAAAAAGTTGTATTTTAAAATTACTGTTATTGAAATGTATTTTAATGTCGTTTAATGTTTTAATTGCAGATGAAGTCCGTACGGGCATGTACCGACAACTTTTCCACCCAGAGCAACTCATCACTGGAAAAGAAGATGCCGCCAATAATTATGCCCGTGGTCACTACACCATTGGCAAGGAAATAATCGATCTTGTACTTGACAGAGTCCGAAAGTTATCTGACCAATGCACAGGGCTTCAAGGATTTCTCGTTTTCCACAGTTTTGGTGGTGGTACTGGTTCTGGTTTCTCTTCCTTGTTGATGGAACGACTCAGTGTCGACTACGGGAAGAAATCAAAATTAGAATTCTCCGTCTATCCAGCACCACAGATTTCTACGGCTGTTGTTGAACCTTATAACTCGATTCTAACAACCCATACAACATTAGAACATTCTGATTGTGCCTTTATGGTTGACAACGAAGCTATTTATGATATTTGCAGACGAAATCTTGATATTGAACGCCCATCTTATACAAACCTTAATCGGTTGATCGGCCAGATTGTCAGTTCTATCACTGCTTCATTGCGATTTGATGGCGCTCTTAACGTAGATTTAACTGAATTCCAAACGAATTTAGTCCCTTATCCTCGGATTCATTTCCCACTTGCCACATATGCACCTGTGATCTCCGCTGAAAAAGCCTATCATGAACAACTTTCTGTAGCCGAAATAACAAATGCATGTTTTGAACCTGCAAATCAGCTTGTTAAATGTGACCCTCGTCACGGTAAATACATGGCATGCTGTCTGTTATACAGAGGTGATGTTGTACCAAAGGATGTGAATGCTGCTATAGCAACGATTAAAACTAAGCGCTCCATCCAATTTGTGGATTGGTGCCCAACAGGATTCAAAGTCGGCATCAATTATCAACCACCAACTGTTGTGCCTGGAGGTGACCTTGCTAAAGTGCAGCGTGCTGTGTGTATGCTGAGTAATACCACAGCGATTGCAGAAGCCTGGGCCAGACTAGATCATAAATTCGACTTGATGTATGCCAAAAGAGCTTTTGTTCACTGGTATGTTGGAGAAGGCATGGAAGAAGGGGAGTTCTCTGAGGCCCGGGAGGATTTAGCAGCACTAGAAAAAGACTATGAAGAAGTTGGAATTGATTCGTTGGAAGGCGAAGGGGAAGAAGAAGGAGAAGAATATTAATTTCTGTCCATTCTTCAAATTACACCATCAAATTATACACCAACACACAGAATTAATGGATTCTCCTATGAGCAATGGCAATTATATTATTTTCAAAGAATTTCAATTTCATTAAATAATGCATCTTTTTTAATGTAGCTAACTGAAACCAATTTGTGTTGAAAAGAGTTGCCGTCCATGTTACTTTAAGAACATCTGAACTTCGACAAAAAAAAAACTGTCAACTGAAGTTTAAAGTTTACATCAAGAACAACTGCAGCCATTTATTTGTTAATGCATGAAGATCATTGTAATTGGCTTCATCTTTGTGAAACACAAACTTTTTTGTTGAGGAAAATTGTAAATATCAAAAGATCTCAATTGAGTTACATATATTTTAGTAACTTCTAATTTTCTGTTTCGGAATTTTTGAGACGAGGATTGATAATTCGAATTATTTGGATTATACGAACAATTCACAATGTTTCGACCAGTGTAACACCCAACCTTCTTCATGCAAATATTTTACAATTTGGGGATCTTTATACTGAACCTATATGAAATTTCGAACTAAATCCTTTACTTAATTCCTGCGGTTAGATTGTTCTCATTCTATCAGTCATGATATAGTAGAAGTGTTAATTAATTATACTATTTTTAGTCATTATTGCTTGTAGTAAAGATTGATTCTTAAACCCCTAGAGGATTGTCACTGTAATCAATGTCATTAACCACTGTACATAATTATAGTATACATTTTGGGAGTTTTAAACTTAATCTTGTTTAGATTTGTAATATTACTACTTATTAATATATACATGTGTGTAGGGGGGGGGCTAATTTAAGCAATAAAGATGAAATATTGGTAAACATATAAAACAATTTTCGGTTTTCCTTTCCTCATTTTTCATAATGGTGTTTTAATCTATTATTATTTATAATTATTCACTCACACATTGCATAAAGGATTCAGTTATAAAGTTTCCAAATACAACAAAAAGTTTTACAAGTTCAAAAGGAATTCTGAAGAATGTTGGTGAAAACAACTAAGATGAGGATAGTCGTTCAACTAATCCAAATAATACAGATTCTAATTTTCTTTCCTCTGGCAAAGTTTCAGATTTTATTAATTATAAAAAAGAAATTTTTTCCCCCAATAAAAAGGCAACTGCAACTACTTTTGCTATATCAACCAGCATCTTCGTTCATTATTTTTATGTGCGTAAGATTAACAAAGAATTTGTTACAGAGATGGACCTACATTGTGAAGAATCTGAAGCTTAAAGGAATCCACCATTATTAATTAAATGTCCGTTTTACATGTTGACATATGTTGGACGGCTTTTACAAATTGATTTCCAAAAGAGCCTATCTCTGGCCAGGTCTTTATTTATCCCTCTTTCTCTTAAATCCACCCGTATCACTTCTTCCTATGTTTTCTTTGACCTTCTTATCCCAACAAGATCCACTATTATCTACTAATCTAAATGCCTTTACCCATTTTTTCAATGTGACTAAACTAATGAAATTTCCTGCTCAGGACATGTTTCTCTATATTGACCAGATTTAATCTTTCTCTGAAAGCATCAGATCTAAGCCTATCTTTAAAACTCACATTACACATTCATCGTATCATTTTTGTGCAGCAGTTATCAGATTTCACTTCCATGCATCATTATGCTGAGTGTACACATGCCTGATAAACTTTTTCCTTGGTTAACAGCAGCTTTTTCTTCTTGCAACTATACCAGAACCAGTTCTTTTATGTGGTATTACCAAGGTAATAAAACTTCTAAACAACCTCAATAGTTTTAAATTTCCAAATATATTTGTCCATATTTGATGTTCTCGTCCATCGCCACTGACACACAATTGAAATGCTATGAGGGTTCCTTCATAATCAACAGTTGGTTTTGTTATTTTCTTTCATGACTTCATAGTAGATATCCACCGTTTTTTGTTTTATTTTCATCCACAATTTTTCAAATTTTCAGAATTGGATTAAAAAACAGCCAGGTTAATAAACATTTATTTTGCCTTCTAAATTTAAATTTATAAAGAGGCGTACATTAAAAAAAATGGTTATTTTTGTTATCTTGTTTGTCTCCATGCATATTTGATGGCATCATAAAAATCATTATCATTAAGTCATTAATCAAAAGGTCTCCTGGAGGATGCCCATCGCATTCACGATGTCAGCTTTGGCATCCGGTCATCTCTGCTTCGCATCTACCTGAAGAACTAACTGCTATAATGAACACCTCATGACCCTACAGCTTCCACTGACCAGGAGTCGTTATGCCACCCTGATCAGTGCCTATTCTCCCATGCTTGACTCAGAGGAGGATGTGAAAGATCACTTCTATGACAACTCCAATCTCTGGTCCCCCCTCGCCAATCTTTCACGAGGGGCACCCGTCTAGCTGAATCCACTGTGAAAAATTTTCCCCACTCTATATCTGTGCCTAAATCAAAACGCGGATTCCATGAACAAAGCTTCTTTCTTAGAACTACACGCCTGTGGAACTCTGTTCCGTCTGCCTGCTTCCCTCCGGACTACAACTTGGATGTCTTCAAGTCCAATGTTAACAAATTCCTAATGAACCGTCCCCTTAAGTAAACACTTCAGCAAATCTCCTCACTAACGTAATGTACTTGCAATAACCCTTCTCCCTGAGTGGCTTCCGGGCCTTTAGAAGTGGTGATCACTGTGTAAAAAAAAACAAAAAAAAAACTTCACGGCTACCATCAAGAACACCCCAGGCAGCAATAAGATCATTCTGTTGGGTGATTTTAACGCCAGAGTTGGCAAAAACCATGAGATATAGCAAGGAATCATTGGACGACATGGAGTTGGAAATGTAAACAGAAATGGTCTCCAACTTTTGTTGCTCTGTGCAGAGCTGGGTCTCACCATTACCAGCACCATCTTTCAGTTACGTGACATGTACAAGACATCCTGGATGCACCTAAGGTTCAAACACTGGCATCTTAACGATTTTGTTATCATCAGACACTGTGATCTGCATGACGTGCTCTTGACCCGTGCCATGCATGGTGTTGAATACTCCACTGATCACTGCCTGATTCATTCAAGTCTCTGGCTAAATGTACGTCCACCTGCCCATCGGGAACTCGACTTGTCTTCTTTTAGGGATCCAGCAATCTCAGCCAAATTGTGTGATGCCATCACTGAGTCCCTCTCTGCCCCTGCTGCTGTCTCAGCAGTGACCACTACTACCCTCACAGCCAAATGGTAAGAAATCTCAACCGCTCTTCATGGTGCCTTAGAATCCATTCTTAGCTACTCTGAGAGGCAACACAAGAACATGTTTGACGATTGTGCAAGGGGACATTGGTTCCCTCATATGTAAGAAAAGTGCCGCTCATGATGCCCTTCTTATAAATCCAGCATCTTCTCCACAAGCATTTCTCCTCCCTCCATGTCATGGTGCAGCGAGAATTGCGTCGAATGGAAAATTAATGGTGACTGAAGAAGGCTAGAAACATCCAAAGCTGTGAAAACCTTGGCGACATCCACAGTTTCTATGAGGCAGTAAAAATAATCCATGGCCCATGTGCGTAGTAAGGATAGTGTTCTCATCAAAAAGAAGAGATGAAGATCCTGAAAAGATGAGCTTAACACCTGCGGGAGCTGCTTAATAAGATCAATGCTACTAATCCCTCCATTGTCGATAATCTTCAAACTCTGCTATCTATTCCCATGCTTGACAACCCACCATCCATCAATGAAGTGAAGGAGGCCATTCACAGCCTAAAAAACAATAAGGAAGCTGGTCCCGACAGTATACCTGCTGAGATCCTCAAGTGTGGCGGAACTGACCTCCTCCTGCATCTCCACCGGTTCATCCTGGTTTGCTAGTCAGCAAAGTGTCTCCCACAGCAGTGGAAGGATGCTAATATCATCTTCATCTACAAATGTAAGAGTGACCTCACTGACTGTGGCAACAGCCGGGGCATCTCTCTTCTCTCTGTGTTCGACAAAGTATTGGCTAAGATCATGCTTACCTGACTTTTGGAGCGTAGTATCACTGATATGATTTCTGTTGCTCGTCTCCTCCAGGAAAAGTGTCATGAAAAGCATCTATTTGAGCTTTGTAGATCTAACCAAGGCCTTTGACACAATGAACTGTGAGCTGTTATGTTATTCTCCGGAAGTTTGCTTGCCCTCCTACTTTCTTGTTGGTTCACAGTAGTTTCACACTGGCATGCGTGCTCATGTTACCATGTAGAATCGGACACTTTCACCATGAATTTCGGTGTGAAGCAGGGATGCGTTTTGGCTTCAGTCATTTTCAACCTGTTCCTGGTTGCCATCACTTTGGTTTCACACCGTAACCTTCAACCTTCTGATGCTGTCCAATACCATCTTGGTGGCACTCTCTTCAACCTGAAACGTCTTCAAGCCAAAACTAAAACCTCTGAAGAGCTCATCTTCGACTTACAGTATGCCAATGATGTTCCATTCCCTAGCCATATCTCCAGTGGACTTCAACGCAGTCATGACATGGTCTCAAACATCTACCATTGAGCTGGCCTTCTTATCATCAAGAAGACACAAATTCTGCCAAATGTGTCTTCAACTGATGCTCCCATCTTCACCGTCAACAGTATCTCTCTAAAGAATATCAGCAGCTTCATATACTTTAGCTCCAATATCATTCTCCTACGACCTTAGCAATGAAATTCAGCACCACCTTAATCTCACCTCTTCTGCTTTTGGCCACCTGAATGACCGAGTGTTCACCAATTGCAATCTCAGGACCCATACAAGTCGTCATACCCACCCTCCTCTACAGTTCCGAGGCATGGGTTCTGTATCGCCATCACATTAGGCTGCTTGAGTCATTTCACATCAGACGACTACAGCAGATCCTCAGCCTCCATTAGTAGCACAGAGATTCGTAGAAGAAATTGGCTTGCCCCTCTAGAATCCCTCCTTATCTGTTGTCAGTTTCCATAGTTGGACCACGTCATCAGGATGCCCTCAAACTTGAAGAGTTCTCTTTGGTCAGCTCACTCACAACTGATGAAACGCTACATAGACTGCATCAAGCTCACCCTCAAGTGCTGCAATATCCTCTTCAATCTTTGGCAGTGGACAGAGACCCTTGGCACTCCACATCGAGCTTCTTCAACAACGAGCATGAACGAGCAGCTACAGAGCATCGCACACTGAAACATTGATGAGCAGTAGCCACTCACCATCAAAACCCAAATCCTGTTTTCCTGACTCTATTTGTGCAAAGCAGTGTAGATCATGCATCAGACTTCAGAGCCATCAACGAAGTCACAGAGTCAATTAACTTTTAAAAAAATAATTAAAAAAACAAAAAAATGATGAAGAAGACATCGTCATCCACATGGATGGACTACCATTATAACTTTAATTGGCCCCCACCCTTTGTTCTTCATAATTGTCTGATTTATTCCCTGCTTCTTTTGTTCCAGTTCGTTTGACTCATTGGTCTAGTAGTCTTCATAAATTCACTGTTTTGATAACTCATCATAATACAGTTTCTTATTCCATTAGCTTCTTTCGAAGCACTGCTGACTGTTTTCCTCCTTCCTATAACCTTTGTCTTTTTAAAACTAAAGTCAATAAACATCTCCCATCTTTATGATAATCATCTTTTTTTCTTGCTAGCTCCTTACATCAAGTGGTTTCACGTCTGGCCTAGAGCGATTTTTATTAATATATATATAAATTGAACATTTCCCAAATTATACCTGCATATTATCTGAACTCAAAAACACGCGGCTTTTCCCCCCTCTCTCTCTAAAGTATGCATTACTTCTAGCTAGTCTAAACTTAATACGTAACCCTAAAGGTTCTTCTTAACCAGTTTTTTAAATGAGTTAAAATAACCAGACTTTCCAATTTGATAAAAGTTCCATTATAGCATATTTATTATGGAGTGGAGCTGGAATGCTCGAACATTCTAGTTCCAGGTAAATAAAGGCAAAAGTATCCATGCATTAATATGGGAGGGGGAGACTATCTTCAAGTAATATCCTAAACTGGGAATGGGGCAACGGACTTATACTAAGTATATATTAATAAGTCCTTCTCACCTTTTTTTTGAATGGAGAGTAGATAATGCATGTGGATGTGTTATCGGCAGCTCCAGTAACTCTCGCTTCTCCTTTTTTGTCCTTCAGTCCTCATTTCCAATGAGTGATTTTTCTGACAAAGGGTGAAGAAAAAGCTGCTTTCCAGGTCGGCAGTACTTTGTAAACAGTAGCCTGAGATGTCGGAAAATTTGTTTCTATGTCTATCCTTGTGGTCATGTCTCTAGTAAGGGTGCTGGAGGTAACCGTTTCATCTGGGCTGACGTAATCCGCCTGATAGTCAGGGACCCGAACCTTGGATTAACCACTAAGGAGGCTGTCCTATCAGCAGGTGCAAAGTACCGGGACTGCTGTATTGCTATTTGGTGAATGGATTCTGGACCATACAGTAGTTTCTGGAAAGCGCCTCCATGTGTGTGTGTCGTGCAGTCATATAACTTACCTTTGGATGGGATCTGAGAAAAAGAGAAATTAAAGATGGCAGCCATGGATTTATAAGATGTAGTCTCGTGGAATCTCACGAGATCTCATCTTCCACTGCACATATATGCAAATGGAATGGGGTCAGTTTTCTGATAAAATATCTGTTGGCAGAGGCAGTGGGCAGAGACGTGTTGGAAGTTGAGAGAGAAAGTTGTCAGTGACGAATTCTAGCTGGACTTTTGCGTATTGTATTTGGTTTATTTTGTTTTGCTGTTTACCAGCCCATTTAACGTCAAGCTATTTCGGCATAATGGGGGACAAATTCGACCTTAATTAATACCACAATTCGACAGCTCGGCCCCGGTACTTGACTGGGTGGAGAAGGTGGAACTACATTGCATATTATCTAGTGTGAAGAACATTGAACATGTGGTTCCTCTACGTCTGTCCAACGGGGCTTTTGCAGTATATCAACAGCTTAGTCCTGAGGAAAAATAGGATTATGAAAGGATCAAGGTGGCATTATACAAGGCGTTCGCTATCGACCCCACCACTGTTTGGGAGCAATTTGAGGCAAAAACCTTGCATCCCAGTGAAACTGTCAACGTTTATTTGGCTGAGCTGACGAAATTGACGATTTTATTTGGTGAGCTGCCTGAGCGGGTCTTGGCATGCAAATCTTTGGCAGGGCTCCCAACCGGAGCAAAACAACTCCTGCGGGCTAGCTCAAGCATAGCTTCATTGTCCCTTAACAACCTGGTAGACCGAGCCAGGATCGTGATAAAGAATACTTATGAAATGGGAGAACCAGTAATCGCTGCTGCACAGCGCGTATTAAATGAGGATAGACCGTCCCAGGGGCCCGTCCTGCACATTGAAGTCATGTGTTACAGGTGCAATGACCAGGGCCACATTGCGAGGAACTGCCGGCGGCGACTGACAGCTATTCTCTGCTACCGATGTAATAAGATTGGTCATATGGCCCGGGATTGTTCGAGAAACGGGGTCGGGGACAAGGTGCCAGCGTCGACCTCTTTCCCAAAACAGAAATTAGACGAGGCGCTTCCGACCATTCAGGTCTATGTCAATGAGACATTGTGCTCAGCACTCTTCAACTCTTACTCTGGGTGCTCTTGCACCGTAGTGAGTGCGGGCCTCTGCCGCACTTGGAAGAAGAAGGCTACTAGATTAACCACCCTCAGTGGAGCTGAGGTAGTACTCGAGAAACCACTCAGCTTTGACCTGCTCCTAGGCTATGATGCTATCAGAGCCCTAGGTGGTGCTCACATAACACAGACGGGGGCGATACAGTTTCAGGACAAGGTTCCAGTGTGCTACTTTGAAGATTGATCAGCCAGACTTTATTCTCGAGTTTGACCAGCAGCAGAAGGCTTGGACAGCCGCGTGGAAGTGGTCGAAAAACCAGGAACCAGCCAAACTGTGAAATGAGGTAACAGAGTACCATGTGCCCGACCAAATGAGGCCTGCATATGAAGAGGAACTTCGTGATTGGATCAAGGATGGCTAGTTGATTCCCTACCTCTATGAGAAAACTTGGACTTCCCAAAGGCCTGATTCTGCTGATGGTGATTGCTCAACACAACAAAGCAAAGGTGAGGCCAGTGATGGACTATCACGAACTGAACGCGCATTCATAGCAGATACTGACGTTTGTGCCAGCAAGTTACGAGAGTAGTACCAGCAGGTTTCCAATGTGTCCCTGCTGGATCTAAGAAAAGCATACCTGCAGGTCCGAATCAGTGAAACAATGTGGCCATTTCAGATGGTACTGTTTGCTGGCAGGAGGTACTGCCTTACCAGACTATGCTTTGGGCTGAACGTGGCACCTCAAATAATGAAGACCATTATTAACACTGTGTTGTCACAGGAAGAGACAATAAAAGATGGGACATCAGCGTACCTTGATGACATATATATGAATGAAGACATTGTGTCATCATCACGTGTGAGGGCCAAACTGGCTGAGTTTGGTTTGACATGCAAGAATCCAGAATGTTTGGTGAATGGCGTTCGTGTCTTGGGCCTGAACATTCAACAGGAGCGAAGAACTTTGAAATGGAGGTGCGGAACTGGAGTGCCCGATGTCTTTATGAGGTGAGCAGTAGTCTCCCTGTGAATGTGTGGATGGATGCGAGCTCTCTGGCAATTGGTGTGCTGTTGGAGAAGAATGGTGCTGCGATTGACAACGCTTACTGGTTGTGATCGGTGAGTGACGCTGCTCATATGAACCTGGCAGAGCTTGATGCGGTGATAAAAGGTATCAACCTGGCACTCCAGTGGAAAGTCAGGAAATTACGCCTACACACAGATTCACTATGCATGTACCACTGGATATCAGACACACTGACAGGCAAGACTAGGTGCCACAGAGATGGTATGACACCATGAAGAAGAAAGCTGAGCCAGTACCTTTATGTGCCGCCTCTATTGAGGTGGCGGATGAAATCAGGAAGATACACCACCTCAGTGGACACCCTGGAATGAGACGGACATGTTATTTTGTGCAGTTGTCCAATCCGTCGGTGTCCAAAAGTGCAGTGAAAGCGGTAGTCAGGGAATACCAAACATGCCAGTCAATCGACCCCACCTCAGCCAGATGATGGAAAGGTCAGCTGGGAGTAAGCACAACTTGGAGCCGACTGGGTATGGACATAACCTACTATGGCAGCCAGCACTTCCGCACCCTGATTGATTGTGGACTGACAAGGTTTGCAATCTGGCGCCCGTTAATAAGACAGGATTCCTCCAGTGTAATCTGTGAATTGAAGTCCATATTTTATGAAAAGGGGCCACCTGAAGAGATCCTCACAGACAATGACACGGCTTTCTGGAGTGAGGAGTTCAGGCGTTTTGTAGATGAGTGGGGAATCCAGCTCAGACACAGATGTGCATATGTACCAAGTGGCAACAGCATAGCAGAACGGTGCCATCGAAGTGTGAAGAGGATCACAGCAAGAAAACAATGCACGATCACAGAGGTGGTCTATAGATATAATGCAACTCCAAAGGATGGCATGACTGCTGCAAGCGCACCCACCAATGCGATCCATTGCTATCGAGTGCGCATCAAGGACATTGACAAACAGTGTCCCCTAACTTATATGGCCCTCGGGTTTCCTGACGATTACGTCAGGAAACCCGAGGGCCATATAAGTTAGGGGACACTGTTTGGGTGAAGCCTCCCAATAATCGATGCACCAGCAGCTTTCAAAGAGGGCGAATCACTGGCATCATCAGTGAGCAAGCCGTGCTAGTCAATGGTACTCCACGCCATGTGAAGAATATCCGGCCTGCCCTGAATATGAACCAGTTGGCGAGTAGCAGTGATAGTGAATCATTCAACGATGACTGTGGATCTGTCCTATTCCCCGCGATGGTACAACTGTGAACCCCAACACTGATGGCAATAGTTCCAGCACCCCTTCTGAGAGCTCCGACGAAGATGAAGAAGTCCAGCCTGATAGTATGACTGTACGCCCTAACGCTGATGCTAATAGTTCCGACACATCTTCTCAGAGCTCCAATGAAGATGAAGAAGTCCAGCTAATCCCCCTTCGTAGGAGTGCCCGCAACAAACAACCACGTCCACCATACCAAATGTGTGGTCTGGAGACCAGGGGGAGTGTAGAGTTGAATGTAATAATCAAAGAGGAAAGCGCCCCCGTGTGTGTGTGTCATGCAGTCATACAACTTACCTTTGGATGGGATCTGAGAGAAAGAGAAATTAAAGATGGCAGCCATGGATTTATAAGGTGTAGTCTCGTGGAATCTCACGAGATCTCATTTTCCACTGTACATGTATGCAAATGGAATGGGGTCAGTTTTCTGATAAAATGTCTGTTGGCAGAGGCAGTTGAGTGCTGGAGATGTTGAGAGAGAAAGTTGTCAGTGACGAATTCTAGCTGGACTTTTGCGTATTGTATTTGGTTTATTTTGTTTTGCTGTTTACCAGCCCATTTAACATCACTAACTTAACATCTAAATCTGACCCCCAAGATCGCCATGGGCATGGAATATGTGCCTACATTAAAGATGGCTTTCCAGGTGGTAGGGATATCTCCAGAGAAGACTCTAATTTACCTTATATGTGCTTTCGGGTTGCACTAGCTTACACCACTGCATTTATATTTGCCCTCTATCGCCTCCACAACAGTGGGGTTACTATCTTTAAGAGCATATCTGAGAAAATTGACCACATCCTGTCTGCTCATTCTTTGGCTAACATTCGCATTTGTGGTGACTTCAATGTTCATAATGTGGAATGGCTGACCCACTCAAATAAGACCGATGACAAGGGGAGGTTCTGTTATGATTTTACCACTGCCTATGACCTCACTCAGATTGTTCACAAACCCACCCGTGTGCCTGATACTACCAGTCAGTATGCAAGCCTTTTAGACCTTTTCCTCATAACTTCCCCTGAGCTATGTAACTGTTCCGTTCTATCTCCTCTGGAATCCTCCGACCACTCCATTGTATCAGTTAAGATAAAAATGAAATGTAATAAGTCTTCAGATGTACCTCTCCACCGCACTGTATATCGACACTGTATGGCTGACTGGGATAGCTTCCGTACATTCATATCTGATCTACCTCTCCATTCCATGTTTAAAAAGGATGTGTCCTCTATAGTATCAGACCTGACCGAATGGTTAATTATAGGCATAGACTGATTCATACTATCCAAAAAATTCCAACAAAAACCTAACAGCCAGCCATGGTTCTCCCCAGAATGTGCTGCTGCCATCGCGCACAGAAATCACTTTCCATAGCTACCAACGTAATAGATGTACTGAGACTAAAGCTGCTTTCAGGACTGCAAGCAACCACTGTAAAAGAGTAATAAAAAATGCATGAGGTCTATATGCTCAGTCCGTTAAATCCAAAGTAGCTGAGCAGCGGTTTGGTTCCCACCAGTTTTGGCAAATAGCAAACAGGATCCTGAACAGAAGCGTGCTGTCTATCCCAACCTGACCTGAGGTCATCTCGTCAGCATCAGACAAGACCAAACTATTTGCCAAGAACTTTGCAGCTAATTCTACCATATGCGACGAAGGCCATCAACTCCCCGTATTTCTTCCTACAATAGACAACACGCTATGCAACATACAAATATCTGTGCGTGAGGTCGCCAAGCTAATCAAGAACCTTGATTCCAGTAAAGCAACTGGCCCTGATGGCATTCCAGTTATAGTGCTGAAAAAGCCCCAACCAGAACTTGCCCCCATACTTACAAAACTGTTTAAGCGTTGCTTTAAGGAGAAGTGCTTTCCAACACCCTGGAAAACCTGCCCTGTATTTAAGAATTCAGGTGAAAAGTCATCTCCCTCTCAGCACACACCAATAAGTCTCCTGTGTGTCATGAGTAAGTTGTTGGAATCCATATTAAATAAAGAAGTAGTCAACCACCTCAGCAGAAATAACCTTCTTAGTGACATGCAATAATGTTTCCGCTCCACAAGATCTACAGCAGATGTGCTAATGGTTATATCCCATAGTATTAGTGAATCTCTTGACAAAGGCTTCCTTTCCAGGGCAATTGCTCTTGACATATTGATAAGGTATGGCATAAGGGCTTACTTCACAAGATTTCCAGCTACGGTATCACTGGTAATGTTTTCTCAATCATTAAATCATTTCTCTCTGATAGGTTCATAAGAGTAGTGGCCCACAGTATTAATGCTAGAGTCCCTCAGGGGTTCATCCTGGGCCCAACTCTCTTCCTGATCTACATCACTGATCTCCCAAAACACATACTTAAATCATTCGTTTACATCTATGCTGATGACACGACCATCTACGGCAACACATCAAAGGCTATAAATGACAAGGTTCTCTCTAATTCTCTCTCTTCTGATCTTGAGCGCGTAGTACAATGGGGGAAGAATTGCTGGTTACTTTTAATGCATCTAAAACCAAGCTGCTATCTTTACATCATCAACGCTCTGATCCCCATCTGGCATCAATTGAAATGGATGGCTCTCGTCTAGGGGAGGCTCCATGTTTTGACAAACTCCTGAGATTTACCTTTACTCCTGATCTAAAATGGAACACGTACATCAAATCTGTTGCCAAGGTCACTGGAAAAATGGTAAGATCCTTCTACTGCTCCAGTAGATATCTCACTGCTGATGCAATTCTCTATCTATATAAAAGCCAAGTATGTCCAAGAAGGGAGTACTACTGTCACATCTGGGCAGGAGCTTCTAAAAACAACCCATCCGGCCTTGACAGAGTACAGAGTACAAAATAGAATTCGTAGCCTAGTGGGGGATGCCCTTTTCTCTTCCCTGCAACCTCTCTCCCACAAAAGGGACATTGCGAACATGTCATTGTTTTATCGTAATTCCCATGGGAAGCGCCCGTCTGAGCTTCAATCTCTGGTTCCACCTCGCACATCTTTCACAACCACTGTCAGTAATTTCCCCCACTCTATATCTGTGCCTAAATCAAAATGTAGATTCTATGAACAAAGCTTCTTTCTTAGAAGTGCATGCCTGTGGAACTTTGTTCCGTTTGCCTGTTTCCCACTTGACTACAACTTGGATGTCTTCAAGTCCAACATAAACAAATTCCTGATCAACCGCCCTCTTAAGTAAGACACTTTATCAGATCTCCATTACTAGCAATTACTATGATATATTATCCCATTGATTACTCTACACGCAATAACCCTTATCCCTGAGTGGCGTCTGGGCCTTGATAAGTGGTGACTTCCTTGTAAAAAAAAAATACTGAAAAGTTTCTTAAAAATCGGAACTTTTGAAGGTATCGGAATCAGAAAAATATGTCCCTATTTTACGAATAGCACATATCAGAGGGCAGAATTTTGATAGGATAAAAATAGAAAATAGAAAATAAAAATAAATAAAAGCTAACAAAAAATTTGAAATTTTATACCGAAAAGGTTGTAAAAAAATCGGAACTTTTGGAGGTATCGGAATCGGAAAAATGTGTCCCTAATTTACGATTTCAAAGCCGATTGATTTAAATTTTTAATTTAATTTTTCATTATTGGTACTAATGATAAATATTTATCGTTTTTAAATTATCACTAAAACTAAAATTATAATAACATCAAAATACGATGTAAATTTATTTTATTTGTAAAACAAAGTTCTTAAAAATTGCATAAATTCTCTAGGGTAACCTTTCAAAGAAAGCAGTTGATTTACATGTTCCAAAAAATGTTGAAAAATTAAACAAAATATTTTTGTCAAGAAAAATACTTTCAAAGATCACTGATAATTAAATGATACAACGTAAAATAAGCATAAAAAAATCACGTAATTTTGGAATTGTAGAAACATTAAGCAAGTACGGAATAAAAATCGACTGTAAACAGATTTCATGATCGTCATATCAGGGGATATAATTTTTAAATGGGAACTAAGCGCTACACCTCAAATATTATTTAAGTGGCTTTCTATCAAATAGTTAAAATACTGCCGAAATTCTGTCAAGTTTCAAACAATCACAGTAATTGATTTTTTTCAGACTATTAGCAAAATTTTATAATTACTGATTAAACCAAAATTTATTATGATAAATTAATTCTGATAATAGGATTTTAATTTTTTACTTTTTTTATTAATATAATAATTGTAAAAAATAATACAAAAAAAATCTCCTTAGAATGCATACCTAACTTAGAAAAATCAAGTTACTTGCTTTCAAACAAGAGTAAATATTTAAAAATATGTATATTTCTGTGAGAGGCACTTGAATCCCATTTAAAACTATATCCTCTTTAAGAATGGTTTTAAAATCTATCTTTAATTTACATTTATTCCATAGATGCTTATTTTTCATGCCAAAATTAGTTCCCTGGTGTCTAATTTTCCTAAATTTAATTAAATTAAAATAAAAATATAAAAAGTGATTTTTAATCTTTTTGATTCATTTGGGATTTTATCTGTTTTTGCTGGTGGGTTTTGTCCGGTGTCCTTTTGTCCGATCCCCTAGGTGTATATATGCATATATACATACATAGATACATGATGATTGCTGCATCTTTCCTGATGATCGCCCTCACATTGAGTTCTCCCAATTTTGTCGTCCATGCCATCTCAGATGACTCTGCACCCCCGCCGCAGATTTGCACATCTTGAAGCAGATGTGACATACAAATTGAGCAATTTCCATTGAGCTGACTTCCTCTGGAGGTTGAAGGGTATTCCTATAAACAAACACGTCTTCTCAAACCAGCAGTAGACTTGCAAACTTTGCTGCATGTTAAACAGATCGTTTGGTTCGGACTAATAGGTGCAAAGTTGACCTGAACAGGAGTTTTGTGCAACTTAAGGTGGTTGACGTAGCCAGCTTTTGACAAAAGCACTCGTTCACAAGTGTCGCATTTCCAGCTCTGTGTGTTATGGTTAAGACCGTCAATTAAACCTTTGCGAAGTTCTCGCTTCAGATTGCTGTGGGCCTGCTTTCTTTTCTCTAGAGCATCACAACTTTCACGTACAAGCTTTCACCACTTCGGCCTTTGCAGAGTAAGTTCCTCTCATGTGTCGATATCGATTTGTAAGATTTTCGAATTATTCTTTGTAGAGTCCCTGAACTTCTTCCTCGGCTTGTGTTGAGGACGCTTGTCATTTTCCAGCTCCCCATAAAAAATTTGTTTTGGCAGCCTACAATCTTTCATTCGAACCAAGTGGCCCACCCAATGCATGTGAGATCTGATTACAAGTGTCTCAACACTAGAGCAACATGCTCTCATAAGCACTTCAGTATTGGGTACTTGTACTTGCCACTTGATGTTTAAGATACGTTTCAATCATTTTTGGTGAAATCGTTCAAGCCATTTAATGTGCCTTTGATGCAATGTCCATGTCTCCGATGAATACAACAGTGTGGTTAGCACACAGGTCTTGTAAACGCAGATCTTAGTCCTGTCTGTGACGCCACAATCAGACCATACTCTCTTCTCGAACCTTCCAAAAGCTACAGATGCCTTCTGAATTCGCCTGTGGATTTCAGTGCTGGGACAGCCATCCCTCGACAGAGATCTACCAAGGTACACAAATGAATCAACTACTCTCAGTCTAGCACCACGAACCATGATGTTCGCCTCCACGTATGACTGGCCCGGTACAGGAGTGAACATCACCTTTGTTTTAGACAGATTGATCCTCAGACCAAAGGCAGTGCAGGAGTCAGCAAAGCTATTCATTATATGCTGCATATCAGTTTTAGTGTGCACCAAAAAAGCAGTATCGTCTGCATACAGTAATTCCTTGAGCAAGATATGATACAGCTTGGTTCTGGCATTAAATCTTTTAAGATTAAAAATGCGATCTATGGTTCGAATCTTTAACATGACACCTCTATCGCAATCTTGAAACGCATGTTCCTGTGCAATTCTTTGAATATTCTAACAAAGGTTGGAGGACACCCTACTTTCTCTAAGATTAACCAGAGAGCATCCCTTTTAAAGGTGTCAAATGCTTTGGTTAGATCCACAAACACTTGATACAGTGGTATCTGTTGTTCAATGCATTTCTCCTGGACTTGCCGGGCTGAAAAAATCATATCCATAGTTCCTCTGCCAGACCTAAAGCCACTTTGTGACTCTGGAATAGCATTAGGACAAACATCCTCCAGTAACCTGTTTAATAGAAGTCGTGCGAGAACTTTCCCAACAGCTTCCAAAAGCATAATCCCACAGTAGTGGTCACAGACATTCTTCTGCCCTTTTCCTTTGAACAGGGTCACCAAGACACCATCAATCCAATCGTGTGGAACAGGAGCACCTTTCCAGATTTCCTCAACAAAACCAAGCATAGCATTAGCAATATTCGCACCTCCAATCTTAAGAAGCTCTACCGGAACACCATCCAAACCAGATGCCTTGCTACTGCTGATTTGTGCGATAGCCAACTGCACCTCAACCAGATTAGGCAAACAATTCATTCTGAATCTGATATCACATTGTGGTAAGCTATCAATTGCATCAGCATCTACTGCTGAGGGATTGTGAAACACATCAGTAAAGTGCCCTTGCCATCTTTTCAAGATATTTTCTGGATCCTTAATGACAACAGAACCATCTTTCGACATCAGAGGAGATATTGGAGAGGTAGGAGGAGCAAATACTTGGAGCAGGAGTCCATAAAATTCCTTCGAATTTTTTGTGTCAAACGCCTTTTGGATCATTCATAAATTGTCTGTTTATTCATCAGCAACTGATTAATTTCAAGATTGTTGTCGTCAAACCAGTCCTTGTTCTTATCCCTCTTGAAGCCAAAAACTTCAGCACCAGCAGAATAAAACTGAGTTTTAAAATTCACCAATGTACCATCAAATGCAAGATTATCGAGCTTTTCCGCCATACTTCAGGCAACTTTAACTTGGCGACATCAACACAGCTAGACACCTTAACACCATTATGACAAACTTTCTTATGGATTCGTAAATTAAACTTTCCTCTCACCAACTTATGATCGGTGTCACATTCAGCACTGCGCATGACACCAACAGTATATGCATCTCGAAGGTCACGTTTTCGAGTTATGATGAAGTCAATTAGGTGACCATGCTTGAAACGTGGGTGTATCCAAGTAGCTTTGTGCTTCAGTTTATTGGTGAAAAAAAGTGTTACAGATAGCAAGATTCAATTCTGAACACAGCTCTAGTAGCTTAAGGCCATTAGCATTCATGGTACCAATACCATAGCGACCAAGAGGACTCCAGGTCTCATAGTCTTTCCCAACACGGGCATTGAAATCACCAAGAATAACAAGTTTTTCATTAATTGATGTAGATACAATAACAAAGCGCAGAGACTCATAGAAACACAAGATGTCATCTTCATTCGCTTGCATAGACCGAAAGAATAGTGATGAATCTGTTATGTAAGAGAGGAACACAAAGTTTCATAATGCGATCACAGATGCTGGAAGGAAATTCCATAGTATCAACCAAGGATGTTTTAATCGCAAAACCAACTCCACCATTTCTAGGAATATCCTCAAGTTTACCAATCCAGAAGAGAGTGTAGCCTGATGATACCTCTGTCATTTGATCTTCTCCTGAGAGACGGGTCTCTGACAGAGCAGCAATATCTATATCAAGTCTCCGTAGCTCTGCAGTGACAAGTGCTGTCCTGCGTTCTAGACGGTTGGATGACGCTTTATCAAGAAGAGTGCGTACATTCCAACAACATAAATTTAATTTTACTCCTTTTTGGAGATACATTTTTGTTTTCTTCCTGCTTACATGAACTACCGTTAGCCGCAGGAAACTAACCAGTGATAGTATGACAGACAATTTTTAGTGCACCTTTTCTAGCACTATCCCCAAGACATTGGGTGAGTAGTGCTCTCCCTGAATAGGGCTGCTAAGCCACAGGAAACCCCACCGGAGTTGGCCTGTCATGTGAAGGCACAACGACAATGTTAAGATAGGGTTCCTGTCACCTGTGTGCAGATTTGTGACTACCTCCAACTTGTCAAGTCTGTACACGTTGCCACTTCTCCATCGCCATAGGACTTGCAATAGAAATAAACGACAGATAAAGATAGAGATAAGATAGAAAAAGATAAAAGATAGATTTCAAGTACATCGTTGTATTAAAGTGACAAGTGCTTGTACGACACAAGTGCCACTCTCTAAGTCTCAGCAACAATAACCCAGTAACAAGCCATTGCAAGATGACTGGTAATTGCTTTGAACGCAGATTTCTCGTAAGAGTTGTCCTCTTCTAGAAAGATTGCCTCCACCACGGCTTACAGGAGCTCCTTCTACCCTGCTAATGTCATTTACCGATGACTGGGACTTAGGTAGCTGGGCTCCAGAGCATGGTCCACATGCCGGTGGGTCATGAATGCCGCAGTCAACAGGTCCTAAGCTCCTCTGGAGGTTTCTGTCAGGGTTACCTCACCCTTAACCTTTGGTTCAAAAACCTTATCCCACTGAATACTCGCCATTTACCAGAGCCCCGTTAGCATGGCGGAACTCATGACGTGCACGTGGGGATGATTAGATTGGGAGAAGCTATATGTGACGCTAGAGCATTTGTGTGCCCACACTAATCCTACATACATACATACATACATATACATACATACATATATATATATATATATATATATATATATATATATATATATATATGTATATGTATATATATATATATATATATATATATATATATATATAAGTTTCGTGGTTAAATTTTAAATTCTGAACAAAAAACATATAGAGACATATATTCGATTTAAGAATTTATTGTTTGACAAAAAGAATAATATAGAAGTGGTTATTTTAATTTCCTTAATCCATGGATTTTCAACAATAGCTCATATCATCAGAGGAAATGAAATGCAGTTAGCAAAATGTTCAGCTGCGAATGGATACTATTTTGCTTTTCAGCACAATTATTGAAAATAGTTTTTTGAGTGGTTGTGGATAATTATATGGAGAAAATTATACGAAAAGAGAAGTTAATACAACTTGGGTAATCCATTATAGGAAGGAGTCCAATGTCATTTGGGGTTATAAATCCAGGTGGGCAGAAAATAGGCCCATGGGAGAAAGTGATATTCCCATATAGTGAAAGTGTATTGCTCTTTATTGATTGTTCGTAAAGTATACGGGGCTGCCTTATTCGTTGTTGCGTTGAGTGTGTGTTGGTTGCTGTAGTCCAAATGCTTTCTCGGTGTTGACAAAGTGTATCTAAAGTTCGGTCGATATAACATTCCATTGTAATTATCCCCGTGAATAATAGAATTTGAGCATTAGTGTAAGTATGCAATGGACCTTGAAATCAATAGCAAAATAATCCTGGAGATGATATTCAGAACGGTGCGTTGGACGGCTTGTTTCAGGTGTGAGTCTCTGTAGAAAGATAGTTCGTTTTCTTGTTTATAGTGGGTAAGGGAAGCCTTTTAGATGAGGGAAAGAGGAGAGTGGGATGAAGTAGAGAGGGTAAAGAGAGAGGGGGGAGGGTTAAAGTTGGGCGAGCATGCAGGTTCTTAATGGAATTTTTTTGGTGGGGAGGGAGGAATTGTATTTTAGTATTCTTTAAAAGGGTTAACCTCTTGATTTTAAGTTCAAGTGGGAAATGGATATTCTTGTGATTTTCAATGGGGGTGCATGATAAGGGGTGGGTGTGCTGTTTTTGCTATGCGGATGGGTGAGCGGATGAGGTGGAGATAGAGACGAGTCATGGTGTGAAAATATGGAATGTTTGGAGGGTTACTTAATTAAGTGATTTTAAGGTTGTTTTTTTGTTTTTAATTTTGAGTGATTTTTAAAGGTGACTCCATTAGTTGAGATAAATCGGTTCAATATGCTTGTTGTCGTAGTGTGATCTGGTTTAATTAAGTTTGTTTAAATTTTATTTAAAATACATATATTTCTGTTTGGAGGCGATCTATGGATGAGTTTGTTTTGTTGTTCGTTGAGTTAAAATTGATGTTTGAGTGAGTGCTTTATATACTGTGGTTAAGTAGATATTTTTATAAAGGGGAGAATTGATTTAAATGTGGGACTGGGTATGGGGTCGCCCAAGCGTAGTTGATTTTAACTATTTATATAATATTACGTGTATATCCACCTGTCAAACCTAAACATGTGCAGATATAAGGACATATATACCCACAGACACACATACATATGTACATATACATACATAGACATACACTCATACATATACATAGTATACACTTATGCACAAACAACTGATCCATGCAATGCTTACATAAATACAGACAATACAGACTTATATACATATGCATCGTCATACTAATGCACATGTGCACTCAATTACATATATTCATATCATAATGCAAACACACATATTAGAGAAGAGAACTACTTATACAGCCGGGCAATTATGCATCTGGGCGATTATGCATGCACGCGTACTCGAGTGTACAGCTGCGTTCATATGCACGGCCGAACATCGATATAATCAAGTGCAAGCATGCAAGTCATACCCCTTTTGCATACCATCGTATACATACAACAAATAAACATCTACATAAGTGTTATGTCTAAAAAGAGATGAAGGTGCGCACACTGATATTTCTAACATACAAATACAGAGAGCGTGCACCTACCTTTAAAGATATACCTTGAAAGTATTACTTCAAGTAATATCTATCAGGATTTTTCATCTGAATTCTATCAGTGTCTTATTTCGCTTATATATATGTGTGTGTGTGTGTGTTTGTGTGTGTGTATAAGTGTATATATATATATATATATATATATATATATATATATATATATATATATACATATATGTGTATATATACTGGTGATGGATGGGATGATTCCAAATTTTTTCCTGATTCCGATTCAATTACCGATTCTGTCTTAAATTTCTGATTCAATGCCCAATGCGATTTCCGATTCCAATTCAGATTCTTTTTAAATTTCTAAATATTTAATTAGTGATTTGTTTTTGTCTTTTTTTTTTTCCGAATTACTCTAAAACCTTCTCATGTCTGCATATATTTTCCCAAACAAAAAATGCGCTTAGTGTGTGTGTGGGAGGGACATATATTAAATATACGGGGGTTCTAAATATTTTCCCGAATGTTTTCCTTTTAATTGATTGAAAATAATGAAACAGTTAAAGATGCATTTCTCTTTTAAAACAAAGCCGATTGGCAAAATGCTATTTGAATATTTCATAAACAATTGGAAATAATTAACGATTGTTATGCAAAATAAAACGGTATAGAAACAGAAAAGTTAACAAGTCCCCTCTCTGTTTTAAACATGATTTTCTAAATAACATATTTAGAAAACAATTCTTACCTTAAGAACGGATGTGAATGTATTCTTAACTATTCTATACATTCATGTGTTTACCCTGATCATCAATATTTGCCCGGTTATTACTACTGATAATGTCATAGATATGTAGTAGATTGACTTGTTTTTGTTACGTGTATAAACAATACCCCCCCCCCCACTTTAGGTGTAACTCTCCTAGTAGAGGTACACTTCCCCTACTTACCTCCCTTGGCCGGCATAACTCACCTTGGTGTGGGGCGTCTGTATTATAGCCATTATGGAGAATAAACTACGATATGAATCTTGTCCCTAGCATCCGTGTTTGTTGTCCATATTATATGCATGTCTACACACATAACATGGTGGCAGATTGTGGTAAAAACCGAAACACGTCTCCTAAACTATAAAAACAACTGCTGGTCGTCATAAAACTGAGTAAGCTGTTTTTTTTTTATTTTTTGTCTTCTCTGCTATGTTCGACGTCCGTACGGACGGTGACGGTGTCTGGTCTGTTTACTGTTAACTTCTGGTGCTTACTAGCATCACTTTGTCACTGTGACTATTTATCTGTCCTGTTTACACCATCAAGATGTCTATTGATGACACGACGGCTACTACTACTACTGTCACTAATCTCTCTACTGATATGGCTGGTCTACACATGGGGGCTCCTGAAAGACTCGTATTTGGCGGGAATAAGGCTGATTCGTGGAACTTGTTTTTCAAAAGATGGTCCAACTATGCACTGCTAACCCGACTTGACCAAAAACCGAGAGAAATACACGTGGCAGTGCTAGAAAACTGTTTAGGCGATGAAGCTATGAGGATATACCAGAGTATACAGTTCGACACCCCAGATACAGACCGCACTGTACAAGATATACTACAGGCTTTAAATGAATATGCTGTAGGAATAACGAATGAAACTTACGAGAGGTTTGTTTTTTGTCAGAGGAAGCAGGAGGAAGGTGAAGCTTTTGATGTTTTCTATAACGACTTAAGACTCCTGTCACGAAGCTGTAATTTTTGCTTCAAATGCTATGAGTCGATGCTCAGAGACCAGCTTGTAGAAGGCCTCCGGAATCAAAACACAAAGCAGGACCTTCTAAAACTCCAAAACCTTACCCTGCAGAAAAGTGTAGACATTTGCAGGGCTGCTGAAAAGGCCTCTATACAAAGTCAAAATATGGGAACAGAGGATGCTACTGCCCGGATAATGAGGGTCGGTGAAACCAGTAAAGCTTGGGAACCAGCTCAAAAGAAGAAATGCTCCTTCTGTGGTTACTTGCATGCAGCAAAGCGCAGCAGATGTCCAGCTTTTGGTAAACGATGTAACGCATGTATGGAGAAAGGCCATTTTGAGTCAAGGTGCCCCAGCAAGTCCAGCAAAGCTATGGGACAATGGAGCAACACATCAAAGAATAAAAAGTACAGTAGGCCACGACCACATGTGCACCATGTCGACACTTCATCAGAGGATGATGAGGGAGAATATACCCACTGGGTGAATGCAGTGAAGTCAAATAAGAAGCATAGGAAAGATGCCAAGTGTCTCATGCTCCTCGACAACCAGGAAATTGTCTTCCAGATTGACACAGGGGCAACCATCAACACACTTCCTGCAAAGTTTGCAAATGAATTAACACCATACAATGGGGTTCTGACAATGTGGAACAAATCTCTTTTGAAATCACTCAGAATATGTCACAAAATTGTTAAAAACCCTAAGACGAACAAAACATATTCAGTGGAGTTTCTCGTATTCAGAGACGAATACGACTGTCAACCCTTATTGGGCCTACCTACAAGTACGCATATGGGCCTGGTTGAAATAAAACAGCAGAATTTCCACCGTGTTGCAGCAGTTAACATGGACAATAGCTACCAGGAGGTGTTTGATGGAAAATTGAGGAAGCTACCAGGAGTTGCAACCCTACAACTTAAGCCAGATGCTATTCCAGCTGTGATGCCGAACAGGAGGACACCTGTGGTGGTACGACCAGAACTAAAGAAGGAACTAGACAGACTGACAAAAATGGGAGTCATCGAGCCGGTATATAAGTCTACTCCATGGGTTAGCCAACTAGTCTTTACAAGGAAGAAGAATGGAGCCTTAAGAATATGCCTGGACCCGCATGAGCTCAACAAAGCACTCATGCGGGAACACTACATCATGCCTATCCTCGAGCATACCCTCCACGATATGAGGGATGCAAAGATATTCAGCAAGGCGGATCTATCTTCAGGATATTGGCATGTCGAACTTGATGAAGCCTCCAGCAACTTGACCACGTTCCAAACATGTTTCGGCTGATACCGTTGGCGTCGACTACCTTTTGGTCTAAACTCGGCAGCCGAAATATTTCAAAGGAAGCTGGTAGAGCAATTCCAGGACATGAAAGGAGTCATTATCATTGCTGATGACCTGGTGGTTTATGGAACTAACCAGGAGGAACATGACAGACGACTTCACAGCCTTCTAAAAAAATGCCAGACAATAGGGATAAAATTAAACCCTGAAAAGTTAAAAATAGGCCTAGACGCTATCGTTTTCATGGGGCATCGCATAACCAAGGTAGGTATAATGGCTGGCCCAGAAAAAATCAGGGACATTACTGACATGCCAGCACCAGAAACTATTGGAGACTTACGTAGATTTCTTGGCATGGTAAACTATGTGGGAAATTTATCCCCAACCTGACGACAATCTTAAAGCCCCTCCAAGACCTAACAAAAAAAGATGTCACGTAGACGTGGTCAGAGGCACAGCAATCGGCTTTCAGGACAGTCAAAGATATGATATGCAAAGCACCAGTGCTCTCTTACTACAACCCACTTAAAGAACTCACACTTGAGAATGATGCATGTGAGTATGGGTTGGGAGCAGCCCTGATCCAAGAAGGGCAACCAGTTGCCTATGCAAGCCGTTCCCTATCGAACACCGAAGGAAGATACGCCCAAATTGAAAAAGAGATGCTTGCAGTGGTATATGGTCTGGAAAAATTTCACCATTACACGCATGGAAGGAAAGTGAATGTCCTCACTGACCGTAAACCACTTGTGGCGATCTGCCAGAAGCCACTAGCGAAAGCACCTAAACGACTCCAAAACTTGCTGCTACGGGCTCAACAGTATGATTTCTCTATCAGATACAAGCCAGGGAAAGAAATCCCATTAGCAGACACTCTCTCACATGTGCCCATAGACGAACCAAAATCAGAAGAGCTCATGACTGTAAATAATTTGACGATGCATCCCATCAAAGACCGCAGACTTTCTGAGATCAGATTCAAGACACTGGAGGATCCTATCATGAAGATATTAGCTGAGGTTATTGCGACAGGCTGGCCCAGTGACAAAAAACTGTTGCCCGACTCAGTAAAACTTTTTTTTGACTACAGGGACGAGTTGACAGCACAAGATGGACTAATACTAAGAGGACAAAGAATAGGCGTACCTCAATCTATGAGAGCAGAAATGAAACAAAAATGTCATGTGGGCCACCTAGGCATAAACTCTTGTCTCAGAAGAGCGAGAGAGCTATTGTTTTGGCCAGGTATGTCCACTGAAATACGCCAATATGTCCAAGCCTGTGCCACATGTGCAACATATGCAGACCGTCAACCAGCGGAGCCCCTCATAATCACAGAAGTACCAAAGAGATCCTGGCAACGAGTTGCTACCGACATTTTCTCATGGGGTGGAAATGAATATTTGGTCACGGTGGACCAGCATAGCAGTTTTTTTGAGGTGGACAAGTTGAATGGCTCAACGTCAGATGCAGTGATCAGTCGTCTTAGAGGCCATTTTGCTAGATATGGTATACCAGACATCCTCATTTCTGATAATTGACCCCAATTCTCATCTAGCATGTTTCGGAAGTTCGCAAAAGATTGGGTGTTTACTCACGAAACAATATCCCCTGGGAACAGTCAAGCAAATGGTGCTGCTGAGGCAGCTGTGAAAATTATGAAGCGTCTAATGCGAAAGTGCAAAGCTTCGGGAGAGGACCTATTACTTGGGCTACTGAACATGCGAAATATACCCACTGAAGGTCTCAATACTAGTCCAGCACAGAGACTGCTAGACCGACGGACAAAGGCAACAGTACCAACCACCGAGGCCCTACTGAGGCCCAGCTACACTTATTCACATTATGAGGCACAAAAGAAAGAAGATAAGAAGCTGAGGCGGCAGGGCAAAGGCAGAGAACTGAGCCAACTTCGTGTGGGCAGCAATGTCTGGATCCAGCCTCTAAGACCTCACACAAGAGAGTGGGAGGAAGCCACGGTAAGAAAAAGGTTGACTGGTCGGTCGTACGAAGTTGAAAATGCAAGCGGACAACGATACCGCCGCAACCGTTGTTTCATACGCCAAACAATACAACCAAAACACTCTTTCCCCATACACCAACCAAGAGGCACCATCTACAACCACTCTGAGATAGAAAGACTCACCCCAGACAATGCAACAAATAGACAAAATGAGATGGAAACACCAGCAGATCAACAAGACCCAAACGAGAGACCAATATCACCAATACAGACAAGATCGGGCAGAGTCATAAGAAAGCCTGTCAGATATTGTGAATGATCTACCTGAATTTTGAAAAGGACACACTTTCTCTCTTCCCCTGTAAGGAGGGAGATGTTACGTGTATAAACAATACCCCCCCCTTTAGGTGTAACTCTCCTAGTAGAGGTACACTTCCCCTACTTACCTCCCTTGGCCGGCATAACTCACCTTGGTGTGGGGCGTCTGTATTATAGCCATTATGGAGAATAAACTACGATATGAATCTTGTCCCTAGCATCCGTGTTTGTTGTCCATATTATATGCATGTCTACACACATAACAGTTTTAATGCAAAAAAAAACAAAAAAAAAAACAAAAACAAGATACAGATAATTATAATAGAAACACTTTTTACTAATATTGTGAGAAGTTTAGACTAACACCCTTGGCTAAAAATGATATTTTCCTTTTGTTTTATTCGACTTTCATTTTGTTTTATGCAATTGCGTATGGATACCTTGAAAATCTTTCCGGAAAAAAAAGCATAAACAATTATTTTTAAATTTAAACTTTCGTACATTAATTTCACCTAAAATGATAAATAATCATCATTCTCAGGCCACTCTAACATTGTAGAAATGTTCACTAAACCAAAGTCTGACTGGCAAGGTTGTAAAACTATGCGTAATCGCTTAGACCCCACCTTATTGGCCAAGTATGACCCTATGCTCCGTGAACATTTGGTGAAAGTTAATATGGGAAAGAAAATCGCTACTTCTTATCTGTCACCAGAAATTCAAAATGAATTTGTGAGCATTTTGGCAAAGCAGGTGAGAAAGAAAATCATCAATCAGATCAAGGAAAGCAAATATTTTTGCATAATTTTTGATAGCACTCCTGATGTATCTCACAAGGACCAGATGAGTGAGGTATTGTGCTATGTAAAAATTAACGATAAATAAAGTGACAGTGGAGAAGTCATTTCTCCGCTCCATTGAGACAAAAGGTAAAAGCACGGAGGACATTTCTAAACTGATTTTGAGAGAACTGGAGAACGATGGGGTTCAGATTAGTGACTGTATTAACCAGGCATTTGACAAAGCTGCTATTATGGCCACCAATCGGGCGTGCAGAAACGAATCTCTGAAATCAACCCAAAAGCTCTATTTATGCCATGCACTAGCAATTCATTAAATATGGCTTGTGTACATGCCGTTTCTGTAGTGGTTCACTCTGTTATATTTTTTGGCAAACTGAACCGGTTATTCTCGTTCTTTTCTGCATCTACACATCGCTGGGACGTCTTGATTTAGTTGACCGGTCTAAGTATCAAGCAGACTATGGAAACTAGATGGAGTAGTTGAGCAGATGCTGTAAATGATGTGGTAAAAAATTATTGGAAGTCATCATTGCCCTGGAACAGTTCACAGAGAAGGAGAAAATGCAACCACAAGATCAGATGCATCATTAATTCTCAACTCGGTATTGTCGTTTCCGTTTCTTTTATTTCTGAGCTTTTGGAAAACTATTCTCCCAGAAATCAATGATGCCCAGAAGTATTTTCAAGTATTGCAACAAAGTTCTGTCAGGCTGACGGCGTTGAGAGATTGCCTTCTTCAGAATAGAGAAAAGATGGTGGATACTGCAATAGACGAGTCAAAAAATTCTGCTCTGAAATGGGGATAAGCATGGAGCATCATATCCGCAAAAAAACAAAAAAAAACGAATGGGTGGTGAATGATTGACTGATGAAGCACTGGGGTTTGATACTGAGTTGAGATGGGAAATACTGTCTATCCTAGACAGGTTGACTGAAGAAATATCTTGCAGATTTCAACAAGTTCACAATCTTGCAATTAAATATGCTTTTCTTACACCGTCAAATCTGCTTGATGATAATTGTAATAGTCAGCCTGGTGAAGTTCATGAAGATATAGAAAAAGATAAATTTGAAGTGAGCTGCTCGCCGGGCAAAACGACGAACAGCTCCTTAAAAATAATTTTTCATAAACATTAATAAAAAACAAATATTCAGAAAAATTAATGATTAATGAAAATAGTCAGACTTGGCTTATTAAAAGAAGTGTAATTTTATTTACCCTTTTGTGTATCACACTCATGTGGTTTCTTTTGTGTCTGTAGAAAAGAAAGAAATCTTTACTGATTTATGGGTAAATGTTCTCTTTTTTGGCGTAAAGTCGAAAAGAAAAGATAAATTAAATATTTTTCTTTGGGATAGCCGTTCGAGTGAAAAGTGGCGTGGAAAGGTAAGAAGAATGTTTTTTTTGGTTTCATTATGAGAACTGGCATAGCGCGTGTCGTGCACATGTGATAGACACAGCAGTAGCGCGTGTTAACTCCTCAAGGGTCAGCGAGCAAAAGAGGAAGAGAGGGCACTCAAATTTGGCGCCACGGTTTTTTTTGTCCTCTTTTTTAGAGCTCTCCGGAAACGGTGATAATTCAAAAGTCTCTGTCAAATTTTAGTTCCGGGGTAGACACTACATTACTAGACAGTATGTCGATAAGGAGAACAGAATGTCACTAAGTGTAAACAGCAAATCGGTGTGGCCGCTGAATGCGTCTACCCGACCTGGTAGAAATGGTCGTGCTCGATGAGTCGGGGTCGTCGAAACAGACCGTAGTCTTTGGTTTCTGCATGTGTGTGACATCATCGTCAAAAATCGCTTTCTTTAAGCAATCGACACTGACTGAGTCACGTCTGCCGTTAATCTCGATTATGAAGAATTTCGGGTATCTCTTGAGTACTTTGTAAGGGCCGGAATACGGCAACTGAAAGCGGGTAGTCACGCCACTATTCCAGACGAACACGTGGGTCCATGAGTTCATGTCCTTGGGAACATGCGTGTGTACATCTTGTGCTCTTGGCACAATGTTGAAAGGTATTGCCATATAATCCTTTACATGAGAGGTGTAATTCGCCGGTCTGGCATGCGTTCGGGGGTGGTAGGTGTGACCATCTGCCCAGGCAAGGTCAGTAAGGCTCCGTAGACCATTTCAGCAGGGGTTAGACCAATATCCGTTTTGATGGTGGACCTAATACCTAGGAGAACGAAGGGAAGGTATTCCATCCATCTGTTAGGGTCGGAGTATGCTTTCAAGGACGCTTTCAATTGCCTGTGAAAGCGTTCAATCATGCCGTTTGCCGCCTGATGGTATGAAGTAGTGCGTATGTGTTTACATCCGAGTAGGTGAGACAGTTCCGAAAAGAAGTAAGAGTCAAATTGTCTACCTCTGTCGGTTGTAATGGTGTTAGGCACCCCGTAACGAGCTATCCAGCGTGTGATAAGGGCTTTGGCCACAGTTTCGGCAGAAGTATCTTTAATGGGTATGGCTTCAGGCCATCTTAAAAACCTGTCAATGCAAGTCAGCAGATGTGTACAGTTTCTGAAGGGTGGGAGTGGGAAGGGTGGGAGTGGGCCCACTAAGTCTGTATGAACGTGCTGAAAGCGAGCTTCAGGAGTTGAGAAGGTCGAAAGTGGGCTTTTAATGTGCTTATGAATTTTAGACTTTTGGCAAGGTATGCAACTCCTGGTCCATTCGCGTATATCTCGATTGATGGCTGTCCATATAAAACGAGACATCACCAACTTCTGTGTAGAGCGGATGCCAGGATGCAATAGGTTGTGCAGCTGAGAGAAAACAGCTCTCCTATGTTTGGGAGGAACATAAGGGCGCTCATGTCCGGTTGAGATATCACACCAAATCACTTTGCTAGAAAAGGGTATGGGAACCTGTTTGAACGATAGGCTTTCAGAATGTAGCAAGTTATTCAACTCCTCATCATTTCTTTGGTCGAAGGCGATCTGTTTAAGATCGATACTGAATTTGATGTATTTGATGTCCAAAGTGAACTGAGAAAGGCGTGCGATAGCGATTAATGGTCCGTAAAAAGAGTGAAGTCGGATCCCTCTAGCATGTAGCGAAAGTGCTTGACCGCAAAATAAGTGGCTAAAAGTTCTCTGCCAAAGGTACTATATTTGGTCTCAGCATTCTGAAGTCGCCTGGAGAAAAAAGATAGTGGTTGCCACGTGTTGTCTACAAACTGTTGTAATACCTCTCCAATGCCCACATCAGATGCGTCTACCGACAGGGATAGGAGAGCGTGTGGGTGGGGAAAAACCAACATAGTGGCAGCCATTAATGCTTCTTTTACTTTGTTGAAGGAGTGTAATTCCGTTCCGTTCAAAGTGATTGTCTCATTTTTTTCTTTCTGTTCCTGAGTTCATCCCTTAAGGGCTGTGCGATTTCGGCACAGTGAGGAACGAAACGCCTGTAAAAATTTATCAACCCGAGGAATTCCCAAAGTTTACGAAGGGAAGTGGGAGGTGGGTAATCAACAATGGAATGGACTTTTTCCGGGAGAGGGCGGATACCCTCCGAATCAATTAAATGTCCCAGGAAGGAAAGCGAAGAGACTCCAAACTCACACTTGCTGGGGTTGATGATAACACCGTATTCCAACAATCTGTCGAACAGTTGCTGTAGATGCTGCACGTGTTCGCTTTCAGATGAACTCGCTACGAGTAGATCATCAATGTATGCGTAAACGAATGGTAATCCACGTAAGACTGCGTCTATAAATCGCTGGAAGGACTGGCCGGCATTTCTCAGTCCAAAGGGCATTCGTAGAAACTCGAAGAGTCCGAATGGGGTAGTTATAGCAGTTTTGGGGATATCTTCAGGGTCCACAGGAATCTGATTGTACGCACGGACGAGATCGATTTGGGAGAATATTGATTTACCATGGAGAGAGTTTGAAAAATCCTGGAGGTGAGGAATGGGGTAATTATCTGGAGTCGTGCGACTGTTCAGTGCTCGATAATCCCCGCAAGGGCGCCAGTCGCCTGCTGACTTTTTGGGCACCATGTGGAGTGGCGATGACCAATTACTGTCGGAGGGTCGAATAATACCCAAATCCAACATGTGCTGAAATTCTTGCTTGGCGACTTTCAGGCGGTCAGGTTTGAGTCTGCGCGGGCGCGCGCTCACAGGAGGTCCTCTGGTCTGGATGTGGTGGGTAACATCGTGTGTAACCCTGTCGTTGCTAAAAACAGGACGAGTTATATTAGGGAAACCTTTTAAGACGTCTGTGTATGGGTCCATTGCATCCTTCAATATGACCGGGCTTATCGTCATCTTTCTATTAATCTTCCCTTGCACGGTAAGTCCAGTGCTATTGTCGATTAATTTGCCGCGTTTGACGTCCACAAGTATGCCAAAATAATGCAAGAAATCCGCTCCTAAAATTGGAATGGGCAGCTTCGCGATAGTAAAAATCCATTGGAAGGTGCGTCGGAATCCCAGGTCTAATGTTAACGACTTTTCTCCGAAAGTCGGAATAGATGAGTGATTCACGGCTTGTAGACAGAAAGTCGACGGGGTACGTTTCTCTTTCGACAGTTCCTTGGGGATTATGCTGACTTCTGCACCGGTATCAATGAGGAATCGTGTACCAGTGTTCTTGTCTGTGATGTAAAAGGTGCGACAAATGTGGTTTCTGCCAGGGGTATCGGTCGCCCCTACCACCTGGCCTGGCCGTTTCCCGCTTGCTTATCGTTCTTCATGAAAGAGCAAGGCCTGCGGCATTGGAAAGCCTTTTCGCCGTAATGCGCATGGAATTGACACAGCCTGTCACCATTTCGACTGTTACTTCGTGGTCGAGAACGGTCCTATCCGCTCGGACGCGGGTATCTGCTTGGTCTGAGCTCCATATCACGAATCTGGTCACTCAGATTTTGGATTAGTTGGGCTTGTCTCTCCAGTTCTTCGCGGATATATGTGAAGGTGCCTGAGGTTTCGGGAAAGGAATCCTCTGGTGCCTGTGCGTGCACTGGGGCTACTGAAACCGTTACTTCCATGATTTTGTCTGCCAACTCTGCCAATTCCTCGACCAAGGTGGTGTCTTTGGAAGATGCTAGTATCATCTGAATACTGGACGGCAGCCTACTAACGAATAATTGTTTGAGGATGTCCGGCTGTAGAACGCTTTCGCCCATTAATTGTTTCATCCGTCTCAGTAATTGGGATGGTTTTCGGTGCCGAGTTCCTCCTCGATCAGCAGTTGCCGGAGACGCTTTTGTTGGGAGTTGGTTGTTCTTCTGATTAACTCCGACTTAAAAGTGTCATAAGAAATAGATCCTGGGGGTGCCATTATCAAGTCGCGGACTTCAGCCATCACTTCGTGCGTGAGTGTGGCCACCACATGGTTCAGCTTAGTTAATTCGCTGTGAATTTGCTGAGTGAAAAACTGAGCTTCCACGTGGGCGAACCACAACATCGGGTTGTGTGTCCAGAAAGGCGGAATTTTAAGAACGGCCTGTATTGCCGTTGTCGCCGATATGGTATCATTATCCATGGTTGGTTTGCCGCCCTGGCCTGGGTTGAGAAAAACTTAGTTTGAAAGTCTTTAAACTGCCGAATTGGGAATGTCCAGCTCCTCACATGTTCTACCAAAGTCTGACGGAAACGGTGACAATTCAAAAGTCTCTGTCAAATTTTAGTTCCGGGGTAGACGCTACAAATTCTTTGCCGAAAGGAAGAGATTACAGTATTTTGTGAAAGCTTCAGGAAAAGACAAAATCAATGGACCTCTTGAACATTTGAACTTTATACAAACACGTTTTTTTATGGAACCCTAAATTCTGACCACCATCACTTTGAAATTAGCATTTCCTCCTCTGTCATTTGGAAACTACCCTTTTCCCTCAATTATCTTTCTCTTCTTTTTTCTTTCTTCTTCTGAATCTCTTTACTTTCTCTCTCTTAAACCTATTTTTCTCTTTAAATCTCTTTTTCTTTTTCTTTCTTTCTCTGTCTTTCAAACCCCTTCTTTGTTCCAAAGAAACTTTATTAACACTAAGCTGGTAGTGTTTCTATCTTTCAAGATAATTCTTATCACCTACAAAGGTGAGGAGTCTGTCATTTAACATTTGGTCTACTGTTGATATCTTCATGGATGTCAGCTTGACTTCCTGTCTTCAATGTCAATTTTACTTTGTTGAAAAATTACTTTTCTGTCCACCATATTGCTAATAAAAACATATTCCAGACTTTGGAGAACAGAATGAATTTCTCAAATCTTGTGTCAAATACCCCACCTAACCCTTAGCCAGCAAGGTAAATTGGTATTACCTGGAGTAGGCTGTTACAATTTTACATACTAAATGTTGACGATTTTCACTTATCTATGAAACAATTCAAAACAGCATTTTTTACACTAACAATACTGATATGTCTTAAGGTGGCCTCTTATACGGACAATCAAAGATGAAGTATTCCGTGAAAAGAATAAATAAATATACACTGTGGTTTGAATACTGAAAGAGAAGTTTATTTACGTATTTACATAAATACAAATACAGCGTGTTAACGTTCAGGGAGGAAGTCTCTGTTTTTCACAAGAGTCCGGTGAAAACCGGTGACTCGGTTCCTTATGTAGAATGTTTCGGGTTGGTTACCTATCTCCACATAACAAATACATTTCAACTTTGTTTTAAAATTAAAATGAATTTCTATTTGTCTCACAATTCTCAATCAATTATAATGAAAACATTTGAAAAGTATAAGTGTACTCATGTAACATCCCTCTTCCCTGTCAGATGTGTTAAATAAAGAAGTAGTTAAACACCTCATCAACAATAATCTTCTCAGTGACATGCAATATGGTTTCCATTCTGCTAGATCTACAGCAGATGTGCTAACAGTTAGATCTCATAGGATTAGCGAATCCCTCAATGGAGGCTTTCTTATCTAGGGCAATTGCCCTTGACATCTCAAAGGCCTTTGATAGGGTATGGCATAAAGGTCTACTCCACAAAATCTCCAGCTATGGTATAGCTGGAAATGTCTTTTCAATTATTAAATCATTTCTCTCTGATAGGCTCGTAAGAGTAGTGGTTGATGGGCAGAAATCAGAAGCTCACATTATTAATGCTCAGGGGCCCATCCTGGATCCAATTCTCTTCCTGTTCTACATCAATGATCTTCCAAATCACATCCTTAGATCATTCATGCTGATGACACTACCATCTATGGCAGCACATCAAAAGCCACAAATAACCAAGTTCTCTTTGATTCTCTCTCCTCTGATCTTGATCATGTGCTGCAATGGGCAAAGAGGTGGCTGGTTACTTTTAATGCATCTAAAACCAAACTTCTATCCTTCCATCATCCAATGCTCTGATCCCTGTCTGGCATCAAACGAAATGAATGACTTCCATCTTGGAGAGGCTCCATGTTTTGACAAGTTTCTAGGTCTGACTTTTACTCCTGATCTGAAATGGAACAAGTACATCAAATCCATTGCCAAGCTGCTGGAAAAATGCTGCTCCAGTAGATATCTCACTGCTGACCTGTATACTCTACCTGTATAAGAGCCAAGTATGTCGAAGGATGGAGTATTGTTGCTACATCTGGGCAGGAGCTACTAGAAGCAGCTTATCCTGCCTTGACAGAGTTCAAGATAGACTTCATAGCCAAGTGGAGGATGTCTTTTTCTCTATCCTGCAAGCTCTTTCTCACGTTGTCACAGACATCACTTTCTCAGAGACTTTGCGAGCCTGTCTCTGCTTTATAGTTATTTTCATGGCATGTGCTCGTCTGAGCTCCAATATGATTCTGCCCTGTCCTGACTTTCATAAAAAAATACTCGTCTAGCTGAAACCACTATCAATAATTTCCCCCACTCTTTATCTGTGTCTAAACCTAAGTGTAAATTCCATGAACATTACTTGTTTCTTAGAACTGCACATAGTTTTATAGGATTTTGAAAATGTAAATAAAAAAGCAACAAATCTCTAAGTAAATATTTTACAAATTTTAAAAGAATCAGTAATGGTATCGGAATCAGGAACTTAGAAGTGAATCTGTAATTGTATCAGAATTAGGAAATTTTTTTATCCGTCCCATCACTAATATATATATATATATATATATATATATATATATATATATATATATATATAAATTTATTATTTATTTCTATTAATTAAATGGTAGCCATGTTTGACCTAAAGGTTCAAACATGGAGTTGATTTGTCATATTTCTGTATTTCTAATTCTCTACGTTTGACTTAATCTCACTTATATCTTTAATATTTGCTCAGTGGGGAAGCAAATAAATACAAACCCTATATACCAAGAGACTCTCACTACCGGCTCCCATTTCCCACCTCTCGAGATCTAGTCCCCTTTCTCTCCCCCCTCCCCACAATAAAAAATGGCTTCATGCCTAATTTGCTCTCGTGGGGAAGCAAATAAACACTGGCAAGAGAGGAGACAAAACAGGCCAAGTTGCTACTCTTAAGGAAATTTGTCTCGGTCATTCAGTCGTTGACGACTACACGGGTGGAAAAGAAAGGAATGAAGTAGAGGACGAGAAATGGCCGTCCCGCATGGAGAAAGGGAAAGAGAGAGAGAGAGAGAGAGTGTGTTGGCCTCAGCAAAGCCGCGCGCACATGGTGGTACTCGTCCACGTGGAAATGTCTTCAAGTCAAGAGCTGTGGACGCGAACATGCCTGGTTGATGAAACCAGGCAAAAAGGGAAGAAAAAGGAAGTTGAATGTTTTTTGTTGACTTTTATATCGGGGTGAGTGTTCTGACTGCGCATGTCTGGAATTCTTTTCAGGGGAAGTGACGTTTCCCATGTGCGCGTATGTTAGCGTTTGTGTGTGTATGCACATAAATGTGAGTGTATATATGTGAACGTGAATATATGTACATGTCTGTGCATATGTGCCTGCATACATGTGTGTGGATGTGTATATGCGTGTGTGTGTGCGTACATGTGGGTGTGTATATGTGAGGAAAAAAACATGTTCGAACAGTTCATTCAATTCGAAGCAATTTTTTGGGCTCGAAAGGTCACACGATAGGACACTAAGTATGCCTCAGTCATACAGGCTCTACCAGCATCTATAGTTGAAGAAGTAGAAGGCATCCTTCTCAACACACCAGACTATCTCCCATACACCACTCTCAAAGAAGCCATTCTCAAATGAACAGGACGTTTGGATGAAGACCTCATCAGAGATCTATTCTCCAATGTATCTCAGTATCAATCTCATCTCTATGCCTGATGAAGAGTCGTCTATGGAACAATACTACAGCAGAACCCATTCTCTGAGGCCTTTGGATGGATCAGCTACCTTAAAATATTACTCAAGTCCTTGCACTGGTACCAGTTGAAACTTCTCTTGAGGTTGTGGCCGATTCAGCTGATAAAATGTATTCTTAGGCCTGCCAGAGGATCCATCAAGTCAAAAATTGCATCAGGAACCACACACAACGCCTGGAAGATGAGTTGGCTCAATTACGCGCGGAGTTGAGAAATCTCAAACTCTCCCTACACGAGAGACAGCGGAGTCCAGCACCACACACCAGGAACCGAAGCCGTACCTGCAGCTCAAGTCGTGGACGAAAAACTTATGCAAACAAATGTTGGTGCTACCAATCTTTTGGCGACCAGGCCTGCAAATGCCAATCTCTCTGCAATCACAATAAGGCCCAGGGAAATGAATAGACCGACAGCCAGTGACAACGATTCCTGTCGAGACATATTCACAGTTGTCTCTTTTACAGATGGGACCAAAATAAGGACCTCAAATTTTTAGTGGTCACTGGTGCTGCTATTAGTGTGATACCACCCACCAACAGACCCACCCTAAAGCCAACCTCCTTTTAACTCTGAGCAGCAAATGGTTCCACCATAGAAACCTACGGAAACAAGGAGCTCACCTTAAACATCAACCTCAGGCATGATTTCAAGTGGTCATTCACAAAAGCAGATGTCAAAACACCCCTGCTTGGTGCCGACTTCTTGGCACACTTGTAGCGGACCAGGGTATAATACCCTAGCTCGCCACAAGAAAATAATGAAACGAATGGAATTGAAAAAAACAAAGACTCAATTGATGGATAGGATAAACGTCGTTTATTTGCTGTTGAAAGAATGAACGTTTTAGTTATAACATGTGTTCATGTCCGCGCGTATGTAACCAATGTTCGTTGCACGACTGGTGTTGTAGCAAGAAAAGGAAATGTGTTTTCATCTCAAGTTCGGGTCACTATCGTTTTTTCACGCGTGGGAAAAGAAATGAATGTTGTAGTGGAAATGAGAATGATAGTCCAGCGTGTAGACAAAGAAGAGGATATGAGAGTTGACATCAGTTAGTAGTCAGCTACGCGAAGATGTTCTCAGGGAACAGTAGTAGATAGAGAGAGAAAGAGTGTGAATGTGTACATACGGTCTCTTAGCTCGTGCCCCATACATAGTAGTAAGTGGGCGTGAGGTACGCGTGTGCGCGCGCCGAAACAGCGGCGGCTAGCACGCCAACCAGCCACCTAGGAGGCTAATCTCGAAAAGGAAGAAGCCGGTTGTTGCTCTTTGTTTTATACTTGTTTCCGGTGGTCATTTGCGCATGTGTATATTTCCTTAGAAAGCGGAAGTGACGTCGTCCATGTGTGCGTTTGTGTGCGTGTGTGTGAGTACATATGTGTGCATTAGCGCGTGTGTATATACACGTGAATGTGAGTGTATGTACGCGAACATGAATAAATGTACGTGTGTGTGGACGTGGGCGCATATGTTTGTGTGCGCGTATGTATATGACATAGCTTGAAATGTGAATGTGTGTTTTTTGTGTGAGACTTGAAAAAGGCTCGTACACACTATAACCTGGCTGTCCACACAAAAACAAGGACCTTGTCCGACAACAAAGCTTCCATAAAGATTACGGAGACTCCATCAAGCTTAAATACAACTGGGATCCATGTGGCAACACAGCACAACCCACGCTACACAGTAATCCTGCACCAGTACAAGGACCTTACTCAGCCCATTAAACCTACCGATGCAGGAGAACATCAGACTCAACACCACATAAAAACAACTGGACAGCCGGCCTATTCACGACCAAGAAAACTCCCTCCACATAAATTGACATATGCTAAAAAGGTGTTTGAAGAAATGCTGGCAGACAACATCATTCGACCTTCGGACAGCCCGTATGCTTCACCATTACATCTGGTGGCCAAACCCGATGGAGAGTTCAGAATCTGCGTGGATTACCCAAAACTCAATGCATCTACAGTGCACGACCGGTATCCTGTTTCCCACATTCATGGTTTTGCCTCAGATCTGCACGGTACCCGCATTTTCTTGAAAACATGCCCAAGGCAAGTATCAGGTTCCAGTGGCTCTGGAGGACATCCCAAATTTGGAACACAACATATTGACTTTCTTGGACACTACACAGATGCTCATGGAATCACTCCTCTGCCTGATAAAATAAAATCTATCCAGGATTTCCTAGTACCACGTCGATTAAGCAGCTGCGATGCTTTCTGGAGATGGTAAATTTCTACCGTAGATTCATCCCAGGATGCTCAGATCTCCTCAACCCTTTAACTAATCTTCTACAGAAAAAAAATAAAGCCATCTCCTGGAGGGCAACCAGATGTTTGCCATTTTTCTTTGTCGTTGCTGTTACCTTCCTTTGTATTGTGTTTAATATTTTAGTTGTACGGTCAATTGTTTTGTTTTGTTGTTTATTTTTGTTAAATCCTCTGCAACACCTTTGTTTGGATTTTGCAAAAAAAAATAAATAAATAAAACAATGTCAACGGCACACAGTTCATGATAGAATAACAAAAGAATAAAAATAAATAAAAAACAGAATGAATACGACAATGCACTGTATTTCAATAAACCAGTGCAAGCTATGATTTCTTCTCTCTTTCTTTTTGTTAGTCCTGTCCATGTATCATAGCGATCGCTAGGGTTTGAGAGACAGTAAAGGGGGTTGTTCACCTCCCGAGCATTATCAATGAAAAATCATAGTCCCTTTTCTTGAGTAATCTATCAGCTGTATCAAACGCACCCAAGTCTTTTTTGTGTTAATTGGTAATTTCTTGGTAGTTTCTTTTATCTGAGGAATATCTTTGCTGATCACGTGTTAATTATGGTGGATTTTGTCTTTTATGGGTTCGGTTCTTGGCTCTGAGCCGAATATGACCCTTTACTCTGCAACTCCACTCAGCTCTTAACTAAACTGACTGATTAACTAACTTCTCTTCTCACAAAAATTAACATGGTGTGCAACCACGGCCACCGAGAGTAAGAAGAAGGCCTGTTAACTGAAAAATGTCTGCAGACAATGTAGGTAAGATTTGTCAGACTATCAGCACTATATGAGGGCCATTTGAAAAAGAGCAATAAAACATTTTTAAAAAAGAAAAAAGGAACACAGTTCGATTAATACTTAAACTGAACTTCATTCAATATAAAATATAAACATTATCTATGTAAAATTAAGTAATTTTAAAACAATATACAATTTAATACTGATAAAACTGAATTATAAATTTAGGGAACAAACAATTAAACAAACATTAAACAAATATTTTTTGGCCTTCGGAACAAGATCAGTGTAGTATCTGTTTTGATACAACACTTTACCTTTTCTGTCTTCGGTCGGTGGAGGAGAAATCTTTCATGACTGAGATTATTTTTGTTCCTATCCAGAGGGCACTTTATTGGGAAGCTGGATTTTCTCCACACGATTATATGTTGAAATATTTAAATAACTATTACTTTAAATACAGAAATTATATTTAAAGTTTTGATTTTCTGTTCTTCTATGTCCATTTTTTTCCCCATGTTTTTCATCAAAATGTGTAGCGTATTAGTTGTCTCAAAAGCCAACATCAGTGATTGCTCACTGGCAGTAACCTGTGGTGTTCCCTGGAGACCACGTGACAAGTCTCCCCAGATTTCCAGTGTTCTCCACCTTTTGACCACTTGTGCAGATGATTGCATGTTATCGCAACAGCCGTTGTCACTGATTTCTCGTTGACATCGGTCATTGGTGTTTCCTGGGGTTTGGGTGACAAAATGCCTCCCCAAGATACCAGATTTGAACTGCACACTTCTAGTGGAGATTTGTTCAGTACTCTCTCACCTCGGTCTGTCCATCCTCGCTGACCCTTCACAACTAGTTGGTGTGGTGTGGCACCAGTCGATGTCATCTACACCAGTTTTTTTATTATTATTACTATTATTATTATTATGATAATAATAAGGGTGCTTGTGCAGTGTATGCATGTGTATTTTAAATATTATTTTCAAGTTAAATTAAATTTTAGGTTTGTATTACTGTACACATAGATTCGAAAAAGTTGTCAAAAAACAAATATATCACAAATAAATGTTATCAAAGGCAAGATAAGTTACTCTTCTACCTTTCTGGGAAGGTTTTTAGTGGTTTTACTCACTTTAAAACGTGTCATTGCTTCGAAAATCATACAATGTTTATCAATATATTTTAAAAAGAAAAATGGCGGCATGTGTGGTGTTTCTCACTGAGAACGAAAACGCCGAGTTTGTTTTAAGACTTTATTCAGCCGAGAGCCGACCGCAAGTATCTACATGCTGTCTCGTTGTGCACCGCCCATTTGCCGGTGTTCCCCCTGTTATCGTCCCCTGTGTACCTACGTACATTACATCTCCCCCCAAAAAAGAAAGTTCCATTTATCATGGAAAAAGGTCAGGGAAGACTGCCCTTGTGACCCTTTTGTGGTCGAGGATTATTCTGACTCAGTATGTGACCAGTGAACCCCCCTTTTTTTAAACTTAAGAAAAAATAAAAGGTAATTGTTCAATCTTTAGTCAATCCGGACTAAAACGCGGTGGTGGTCTTATTGTATGGCTCGATCGTCGTGGCAGGGCTAGTGGGGTATGCTCACTCACTTCTCTATCTGGCTGCTCATAATCGGGCGAATTCTCATGTGTCAATGGAGTCTGTGGATGTGTTGCCATATCTAGAGGCATGTTTAGTTCCGTGAAAATGCGTTCTGGATTGTTTTCACTTGGGGATTGAGGTGCTGGCTCGGTGATACAACGGCGAGACCTGATGTGATCCTGATGACGACGA
This sequence comes from Euprymna scolopes, assembly GCF_053919585.1. Taxonomy (NCBI): domain Eukaryota; kingdom Metazoa; phylum Mollusca; class Cephalopoda; order Sepiida; family Sepiolidae; genus Euprymna; species Euprymna scolopes. Next base: position 80,799,690 of record NC_136501.1, read on the forward strand.
ACCAACCGGCCATCCTGCAATCTGATTAGAAAGGATAAAGAAGATATTCTTTCCAGAATGTGACCAGCCAACCACATGGATCCGGAACCAAAGTTCTGTGAAAATACTGCTTGGTCTTCATCAAATGAACGCATCTGGGCAGATTTGTCATGGTGAAACTTTTGACATTCTTGGTTGTTATATACAACACTTGAGGTGGCGGGCTTCATATGATCCAGATTGGTGCGCAATCTTCGCTTCATCAACAACTCTGCCGGGGTAGATCCCGTTGTTGTGTGAGGCGTTGTCCGGTATGTCAGCAGAAAACGGGATATCTTTGTTTCCAGAGTTCCTCCTGACATTTTTTTAATACCGTTTTTAACCAGCCCAACTGAGCGTTCGGCTAGACCATTTGATGCCTGATGATGTGGACTGACAAATTTGTGTCTGATACCATTCCGTTTCATGAACTCTGCAAATTCTGAACTGGTGAAGCATGGGCCATTATCACTGACAACAATGTGCGGGAGACCATGAGTAGCAAAACAGCGCCTCAACCTTTCAATTGTAGTGGCTGTGGTATAGACATCAACCCATTTTGAGTGTGCATCCGTAATGACAAGCAGGTATTGGCCATCATAATCAACGTGAACCCGCTGCCAAGGTTCAGCTGGCCATTCCCAGGGGTGTAGTGGTGCCTTAGCAGGTAGGCTTCTGGAGCACTGACAAGGGTAACAGTTGTTCACCTTTTTTTCGATGTCAGCATCTATCCCAGGCCACCATACATAGGTCCGGGCGAGGGCCTTCATCTTGACTATGCCAGGGTGGCATTGGTGAAGCTCATCCAACACTCTCTGCCTGAGATGGTGGAGAATTACCACTCGTGAACCCCACAGCAGGCACCCCCTTTCAACACTTAGTTCGTTTTTACGAGCGTGAAATGGTAAATACGGAGCATCATGTGGGAGATTGCACCCTCCATGTTGTGTGGCTTGAACAACCTTAGAGAGGATGGGGTCTTTGCGTGTATGAGCACAAATGTCAGTCGAGTCAATGGTGGAATTGTCGAGGTGATCCATGAGATGTATAATGCAGCCTGGTGTTGGGACATCTAACGCTTCCTGCAGGGGGAGACGACTCATTGCGTCGGCAGTGACGATGTGTGAACCAGGCCTATGTTCTATCGTGTAATCGTAAGCACTCATCAACAGTGATCAATGTATTATTCTTGGTGGCAGGGTGTCCAATGTTGGCTTTGTTGGGCTAAAGAGGCTGATAAGTGGCTTATGATCCGTAATGATACGGAATGCACGTCCAAATAAGTAGTGATGAAACTTTTTAACCCCAAAGATAATACTCAGTCCCTCCTTGTCCAACTGACTATAATTTTTCTCAGCCGGTGACATTGTTCTCGAAGCAAAAGCAACAGGTTTCTCTGGACCGTCGGCAAAGATGTGCGACAAAACAGCTCCGACACCATATTGTCAGTACCAGTTCCTTCTTCGGGTCATAGTGAACCAGGACATTTGTGGTCTCCAATGCATCTTTGGCTCACTGAAAAGCTGTTAATTGGGGGGTGCCCCACGTCCAAGAGACACCTTTCCACAGTATATAATAGAGGGCGCCCAACTTATCTGCGACGTTGGGGACGTACCTAGCGTAGAACTGGAATAAGCCCAAGAAAGCCTTAAGTTCGGTCACATTGCGTGGGGCTGGTGCATCCCGGATGGCACGGATCTTTTCTGCTGTAGGGTGAAGGCCTTCGGAGTCAATCCAATGACCTAAGTAGGTTACGGAGGATGCCATGAACTTGCACTTGTCCAGACGAATGTGGAGACCAGATTCTGAGAGTTTCCCTAACACTCGGTCAAGGGTGCTCAAGTGTTCTGCGTCTGATGATCCTGTAATTAGTATGTCGTCCTGATAGCATACGACATGTGGTTCATTTGCCAACAAATTGTCCATACAGCATTAATAGATACCAGGAGCTGATTTTACTCCAAAACTGAGGCGGTTGAACCTGTAGAGACCCCGTGGTGTATTGATTGTAAGGTACTGCTTTGAGTTTTCCTCTAACGGAACCTGCAGGAATGCTGATCTCAAGTCAAGCTTGGTGAATTTCTTTCCCTGCACCAATTTTGCATACAAATCATCAATCCTGGGGATAGGGTACTGGCCGAAATTTGAACATGTGTTTATTGTAGTTTTATATTGTACTGGTTCGATAATACCCAGAGACTCTAGTCGATCCAGCTCCTTGTCATCCTTTTCACGCAATGCAAAGGGCACGTGTCGAGCCTTGCAGAATATGGGCTTTGTTTTCGGGTCAACACTAAGTTTTGCTGTGAAACCCTTCAGTGTGCCCAATTCATCCTTGAAAACATCGGGGTATTTTGCAATAATGTCTTCAACTGCAGGTGTAGCATTTACTGCTTTCAGCTGATGAATGCGTTTCCAGCTGAGTTGCACTACTCGTAACCAGTTTCTACCAAGAAGTGCAGGGCCAGAACCAGGAACAATCACTAATTGCAGACAAAACTGTCGGCCATCATAGTCTACCGACACTTTACACGTACCACACGGCGTGATACTTTCTCCCGTGTAGGTTGCTAGTTTCTGTGACATAAAGTACCGGCTTATCAGGTTCACACCATAGTTTTTCAAATGCATTGCGGCTGATCAATGAAACAGCAGCTCCGGTGTCAATCTCCATCTCGACATTGCGACCATTTATGCCCACCAACACCATCAGGGGCTCGGTTTTGCTATTTGCTGGCAGGTTAAACAGCCTATGCACCGAGGTGCAGTCGCTGCCTGTATCTTCGTCTACTGGTTCTTCACTGGTGACCTTGTGGGTTTTACGATTTCCAGCTCTGCCGTTGTACTTCCGGGTCAAACAGGCTGGCGAAATGTGACCGGTTTTGTGACAAAAATTACACGTTGCCTCTTTGAAACGACAGAAGTCAGGGTAACGTTACATCGGAAACATGGTCTTTGTTTTTGTCTCCGTAGTGGAGTAGGCCGTTCAACCTGGTTGACTTTCGTCTGTATTGTAAAATTGGACGTTGAACAGGCTGCCATGTCACTAACATTCCTGTCTGCACTTTCCATGGCAAGAGCTATCTGTCGGGCATAAGGAAAAGTTAGTTTCCTCTCGGAAAGCAGTCGCCGACGGATTCGGTCATCCATCAATCCAACGACGAGCAAATCTCTCAACATCTCTTCTATCGTATTTCCAAACTCACAAAACTTTGTAATTTTTTTTAAATGAGCAATAAAATCCGAAATGGACTGACCTGGTTGTTGGCGGCACATGTAAAAGTTGAATCGCTCAACAATTACAGACGGTGTTGGGTTGCAGTGCTCTTTTAACGAGAGCGAGAGTTCCTCATAACTTTTGTCTTAAGCTAGCCTGTGCGCCGTAACGAGATTCTTCAGCAGAGAAAATGTTTCACCACCACAAACAGAAAGAAGGACGGCCTTTTTCTTTCCTGAATCTTGTATTCCGTTAGCCTCGAAATAATACTCCAATCTTTCTGAGTATGTGTCCCAATCACCTCCACTCGGCGAGAATTCGTCGATTTTACCATAAGACGTCATGTTTTTAAAATGCGTGTGTGCAGGTAGAAATATGTCGCTATTTAATTTCTATTAAACGCGATGTTTTTCGGAGAAAAAGTTTAAATAACTTTCCCCTTTATGAGAAATGATCTCATCCTCGTCGCCATGTGGTGTTTCTCACTGAGAACGCAAACGCCGAGTTTGTTTTAAGACTTTATTCAGCCGAGAGCAGACCGCAAGTATCTACATGCTGTCTCGTTGTGCACCGCCCGTTTGCCGGTGTTCCCCCTGTTATCGTTCCCTGTGTACCTACATACATGACAGCATGTTTGTAACTTATCTTGCCTTTGATAACATTTATTTGTTATATATTTGTTTTTTGACAACTTTTTCGAATCTGTGTACAGTAAAACAAACTCGTTATGTAAATTATTTACAGTTAAAATGTGTGGGAACATGATGAATAAAACCATGAGGCCATAATATGACCTTCACCTTCACTGAGGTGAACGATTTATATGACCTTCACCGAGGTGCGCGACTTGACACACAAAAATAAATCGCCTCTTAATCACCTGCTAACGTACACGTCACTGTAACGTCCAATGACAACAACAACAACTTCTCACTCGACCTGCCTTTATACCACTATCTCAATCCCTTTCTTTTGCGCATGCGTCTGTAGATTCCTGACAACCTCGAGACTTCCGCTTATAAAAACCCAAGTTTTGTTGTCGCGCATGCCTACACAAGGCACAAACACGAGGGCGTTTGTTGTGTTGGTAAGTACTACACTCCCCCCTGATCTGATGATCACATAGATTGTACTCCGGGGGTGGCCTCTTAGTTCGTTGGATTCTGCGAAGGGTGCTATTTACACTCTCGGATTCAGGTTCTGGTTCTGGATCTGGTTCTGATCCTGGCTGATCAGACGAACTACAACTACCACTCTCTTGCTCGGTGACCTCACTCATTAGCAGCTCATCATCTGATGATTCATCGCTCTCTGTAGTTGTGGGATGTACTTCACTAGCCGGGCGAAGAGCGCGCACATGGCGTGGGGTTCCATCAACAAGGACCGACTGCTGGCTGACCACTCCAGATATTCGTCCTCATTTGAACTTGGTGGTGCACCGGTTTCCAGGGGGTCTAACCCAAACTGGATCCCCTACCTTGTATTTGTTATGACTCTCCTCGTCAATTGGTTGGACAGTGTCAATGCCCTTTATCCTAACACGGTATTTGTGTATGGCATTGGCCGGTGCTGTTGTTAGTGTCTTCCCATCCTTTGGTGTGATGTTATACCAATACATGGCCTCCGTAATGGTGCATTGCTTTCTGGCAGCAATTCTCTTGATGCTGCGATGGCTCCTCTCAGCAATGCCATTCCCTGATGGCACATGAGCACATCGCAGTCATAGTCGGACACCCCACTCATTCAACAACTGCCGAACTTGGTGGCTACAAAAAGCAGCATCGTTGTCCGTCAATATCTCTTCCGGCGCACCTCGCTCAGAAAAGATAGATGACAGTTGGCGGACAACATTCGCTGAGTCCTGCCTGGTCATTTGCCGCCACACCGCAAAACGAGTGGGTCCACAGTCGATAAGGGTTAGAAAGGGCTTACCACTGTAATGGGTAATATCCATCGCTAATCGTTGCCACACATGCTCAACTTCCAATCGCCCCTTCTGCCATTGCTCAGGTGCAGGATCGATAGACTGGCATGCCTCACAGTGCTTGATGATCTGCCTGACATCTGCCCTTGTCACTGCCGGGTCCACACGCCTCGCAAAATACAAAGTTCTTTTGATACCTGGATGTCCACTCTGCACATGAATTCTTTGTATTTGGCATGAGCTAATCGTGCCAACTGCGCAAGATCGAGCAGTGAACTCCACGCCTGTCTTCACAGCTTCATACCATTTGTGAGGCACACGGGTTAGTTGGTCTTCACGATTACAGTGTGATGCCACGAGCGTTACACTCACCAACAGGTCATATTCTGATACCAGACTCTTCAGGGTGTTTAGCCTCTGCCAGATTAACATCTCACTGGCTGCCTTAGTACGGACTCTTGTTCGTCCTGAGAGAGTGTCGGACACCCAGTGGTAGACGCAGAGAGAATCCGTGTACAAGTGTAACTTCTTCGACTGCCATTGCAGTGCCAGATTTAAACCCTTCACAACAGCATCCAGTTCCGCCAGGTTGATGTGTTGAGCATCATTCACGGGTCGCAACCAGCATGCGTCTTCAATTACATTTCCACGTTGCTCCAATAACACTCCCAATGCCAAAGAACTAGCGTCAACCCACACATTCACAGTGTCCCCATCGACACACCATTCTCCACGGGCAGGATCTTCCTTGTTAACTCTCTCTAGGGTTTCTGTCGTCATCAGAGTTAGAAGAGCATCATCAGATACATCATCCCAACCTGTAGTTACTAAACTTGCTCTGCGTTTGATGACGCCCACAGCTGCTCGGAGCCAGCCACACGCTGGTAAGTGACCAACAAGTTTCCCACACAAGGAAAAAATAGTCCGCCGCATAATAACATCAGGGACGGTTGGAATCTCACTGCCACGCCTCCATCGTAAGGTACCGTCTTTCCCGCAAACGTCCAATCCTAATACCCGTGCTCCATCCCTCAGACGTTCGGGATCCTTGCACTCCAACCCGAATTGAGCTAACTTTTCTCTGACGTGCGACGCAGATTGTATGTCTTCATTGACATACACATCATCAATATAGGCCGATGTTGTGTCCTCAGTGGTCTTTTCCTGGGACAACACTGCATTTACGATGGTCTTCATGATTTGCGGTGCCACATTCAGCCCAAAGCCAAGCCGAGTAAGGCAGTATCTCTGACCCCGGAACCACATTGTCTGAAACGGCCACAATGTCTCATCCACTCGCACCTGCAAATAAGTCTACTATAGACACATTGGAGCCCTTCTGGCGCCATTCTCTCAGCTTGCTGGCGCACACGTCAGCATCGGCAGTGTACGTCTCAATGTATCTATTGAGTTCACGATAGTCCAGCACCGGACGAACTTTTGATTTGTTATGCTAGACTACAGCCATTAAGGGAATCAGACCCTTGGGTGGTCCCAGCTTGTTGGAGTAGGGGATCAGCCATCCATCCTGGATCCATGCCTCAAGTTCCTTCTCGTAATCATTACGGACCTCGTCGGGTATCGAGTACTCTGCAATGCTATTCTGGAGTTCGGTTGGCGCCCTTCCTTCTGTCCACTTCCACGATGCAGTCCATGCTTTTTGGTGAGGGTCGTAGTCCACCTTAAAATCAGGCCGATCAATGTGAACTGCAGCACACACTGGGGTTTCCAAAAATCGCACAGTCCCATCTCTTCCGATAACCACTCCCCCCAGTGCCTTAATAGCATCATATCCCAACAGTACATCGAATCCCAGCAAATCCCCTCGCATCACCAGCACATTAATGTTTGCGGCCACACCAGAGTCTGTGTGGACTTTGACAGTTCCGGCTCCACAGCAAGCTTGCGTATTGCCACCTATTGTGGTTACTTTGATGTTCTGCTTTGTCCAGTTCCGACACAACTTGGAACTCATGATGGTGTGTGAGCACCCGGAGTCGAGAAGAGCTGAACAAAGCACTTGGTCCACGTACACATTTATTGTCGGTTGCGCCTCAATTAAATCTTGTCCGGGGAACAGGGCGGCGCTGACGTCCTGCCCCCTGATGCATTTCCCGCACAATTTTGGGATAAATGTCCATAGCTACCACATTGGAAACAGCGCGGGTGCCCCCGCCCCTTGTTAGTACAATTTCTTGCGATATGGCCTCGCTGGCCACAGCAGAAACATCTCCCATTGGTTGTGGGTCTCAAACTGGGACTCTTTTCAGCATTAGTCTTGGCTGCCTGCGCCATCATTACAACCGGTTCCCTCAGGTCCTCCTCATCTCTGATAATGGCTCGAGCGCGTTCTAACAAATGTTCCATGGGCGTTACAGATATGCTGGTGGAAGCCCTCAACAGTTGCTTAACATGGGTGGGAAGGCCGGCCACAAACGCATACGCCAGTGTTTGCTCTGACACTCCATTGCCAAATAGAACTGCAAGTTTCTTCAGCTCCGCGAAGAAGACGTCCACGGTTTCTCCTGGCATGAGCTTCCTAGTGGCAAATGTTTCGTAGGCCGTACAGGGATCCATGGCAAATGCCTTGTATAAAGCATTTTTTATACAGGTAATATCAGCCTTCTCCACAGCACTCAGTTGCTGATATACACTTAGGGCACCTCCAGCCAATCTTAGGGGAATCACAGTATGCACCCCCTTTACTTCACAGAGGTTGCAGGTCAGCTCAACCCTTTCGACCCAGTCGACAACAGAAGTGGATCCGTCGAATTCGGGTATCAGTTTTAAATCAAACTTTGCCCCAGCCATAGTTGTCCAGGAAAAGAGACAAAATGAAATAGCCGAAATAGCTTATGACCTTCACCTTCACCGAGGTGAACGATTTATATGACCTTCACCGAGGTGCGTGACTTGACATACAAAAATAAATTGCCTCTTAATCACCTGCTAACGCACACGTCACTGTAACGTCCAATGACAACAACAACCTTCTCACTCGATCTGCCTTTATACCACTATCTCAATCCCTTTCTTTTGCGCATGCGTCTGTAGATTCCTGACAACCTCGAGACTTCCGCTTATAAAAACCCAAGTTTTGTTGTCGCGCATGCCTATACAAGGCACAAACACGAGGGCGTTTGTTGTGTTGGTAAGTACTACACATAAATGTCATAAAAAATAAAAAATTGAAGTTTTAAATATATTTCAAAGAAATGAATTACGCCCCGTTATATTGATAATTCACCAATCGTAAAAACAAAACAAAAAAAAAAAAAACACTGCCGTGAAAAATGATTAGTTTAAAATAATACTTAGTGAAAAGTTTTATTTATTATTAAAAGAACGGACTGAAAAATATATAAAAATTGAGGTTTGTATTACTGTAAACATAGATTCAAAAAAGTTGTCAAAAAAATAAATAAATGTTATGAAAGGCAAGATAAGTTACTTTTCTACCTAACTGGATATCTTTTCAGTGTTTTTATTTAATGTAACATGTTTATTCAGCTCGAAAAAATTACTGCGTTTACCGATGTATTGGAAAATCCAAAATGGCGCCCGACTCTCTCTTTAACACGGTGTTTGGGAAAAGGTGCTATAAATATAAAACTAGACAAAATACTGTTAGAAACTCGCTCAATATATATTACCGTGACATAGGTTGACATATATTCGGTGGTTTTTTAATAGTATTTTGTCTAGTTTATTATTTATAACACCTTTTCCCGAACTTACCGTGTTAAAGAGAGAGTCGGGCACCATTTTGAATTTTCCAATACATCGGTAAACAATGTATGTTTTCGAGCTGAATAAACATGTCACATTGAATAAAAACACGAAAAATATATCCAGTTTGATAGAAAAGTAACTTATCTTGCCTTTGATAACATTTATTTGTTATATATTTGTTTTTGACAACTTTTTCGAATCTATGTGTACAGTAATACAAACCCAAAAATTGTTTGTTTTGCAGTAAAAAAAATAAAATAAAATGAAATGAAATATTCGACTTTCTCCAATAAAAATAAAAGTTCAAACACGAATTCACTTACGATATTTTGATTAAAATTATCCCAAATGTGCAATTATAATAATTATTTTCCGAATGGAGAATTGTTCTTTTTCTTTAGAACATACATGGACAATCGGTAACACATATTGGTAACCATGTTTTTTATGCCTGTTAGCATGACCACGTGGTTGAATATCGGAAGCTGTCTATACCTACAACTTAATTAGGAAGTGACGTTACGCTGTCATTGCATCGGCCTTCTTTCTCGGTAGCCACGGTGCAACTCTTTTTTATACAAAGGGCAGTGGTCAGGATGGAGATGCTATCTCCCTCCATCCACCAATCAACTCTTTCCAAACTGATTTTCGTTGGAAGATGATTGGTCACCCATCTATGCATCATCTATAGCTGCTGTAATCAGGATTTGTAGGTATTATAGCAATTAGCTGACGGCTCTAGTGCCTCGTTGCTTAGCTTAGAGGTGGAATCTCCTGGGGTTAGCTACACAAATGATTGATGGAGTGATGGGACTGGGGTTCTGCTCAAGTGACAGAGTCACAATCGTCTGTTACTCGTTTTTTTCTTTTACTCCATAAAATATGACCTCCGACCTTCCCGTCAATGTTAATACCCCCTCCCCAATAATAATTATTCACTTCCCTGCTCTTATACTCTATAAGAAGGTTTTCGTATCTCATCCATCACCAGCAGCTGAAAAATAATCAATAAGTGCGCATGTAAAAAAAAAAATTTAAAAAAAACTTAGGTTCTACCTCAAGCAGCTAAATAGTCTCCAATGTTCCTGCCAAGACTGGAAATATTTTGGATTTTTCGTCCATATGAGAAAAAAGTTCAGTAATTGCTGCAGTGCTGCTGCACTGCTTGCACATGCAAAGTCAATTGTTAAAAGAAAAATAATCATACAGTTCATCTCGTGTGACAAGAAGAATAACTCTTGTTTTGGAGTTTCAGAATAACTTCCCTTGAGTTTTTCTCTTAAAACATTTTTCTAAAAACCATCTTTGACTTAGTAATTGTCTGTATTTTTTAGATGAGGTGTTTTCATTGATTGAGATTGTCGGACTGACTTCCTCATCTTGTTTGTTAACGTCACAACGTTTCGGCCGTTTTGCCCTCCGGCCTTCATCAGGTGTTTTGTATCGAACTGGGGAACCGTTTGTTAGGAGTCTCGAACCCAACCCTTACGGGGGTACCGTATTCGGACTCCAGCTAGGCTCTGGGACATAGTAGCTGATTTATTGATCGGTTACCTCCAATTTATCTTCACTTGGCATTGGTTGTGTCGCGGTTTCAAAATCACCGCCTCCATTTTTTCTTCTTTCTCTACCTCCGTTGTCTCTTTGTCTTTCCTTCCCTTCCAAAGGACACGATAGGCTAAATGCGAGCTAAACGTATGAACATATCCGGGTTCACTGAATATATTCACCTTCCCTTTTTTTTTTTTTTTCATCATAAATTTCGCTACACCCGTCGGAATTCAAATATATCAAACAAAATGCCAATAATTCAGGCAATTAACTTTTTACTTTTTAGATGAAATTAATTTAAATAGAATCAACAAACTCCCAAGCTACTTTTGATTGCATAAATTTGACAAATGAATACAGCCAGCCCAGACCCGGCTGGGGAAAGCGACGAATTATGCTACCAGACCGGATCCACCAGCCGAAGGATTCCAACAGTAGCAGTAACAGCAGCAGTTCAAACAGCCCTTATCAGGTCTAATAAGTTTTTTCAATAATGCGATTCACTACCGCTTGTCTCCAGCACTTCCAGCTCACTACAGCAGTTTCCTGATCATTCCCGCAGCCTTTCCAGCCCTTGGTGCCTCCAGCTCACTCCTGCAGCTTTCCAGCTCCCCCTGCAACTTTCCGGCAACCTCGCCTGCAACACTCACTTGCACCTTGCTCTTCCAGCCTGCAACCCCGATTGCACCTCGCTCCTTCGGCCTGCAACCTCGACTGCACCTGGCTCCCTACTGACCGTATGTTCCTTAACACTGACCCCTACTTTCTCAGTGTCATCCATTACTTAACGCTGACCCCGCATTCTCTGTATCATCCGTTCCTTAACACTGACCCTACATTCTCAGTGTCCACTCATTCCAGACCCAGTGAGCAACCCTAAACCACACTACATCTAGAGTACCTGTTCCAGCCCTCCAGACCTTAGTCTTCGGTTACGTGCGACCTTCCGGACAACCAGCATCCAGATCATACGATTTTTCGCTTCCTTTGCAAATAAAAGGCGAACCCTCCTCTTTAACTAAACAACCTGTGTTTGTCATTCTTCTTTGTCTTTTTGCTGTTAACTTTTTGCCCGTGTCTACCTTGTTAGTTGTTGGGTCGATTGTCCGCAACAGTTGTGATTTTTCTGCCATTAGACCTTCTCTGGGCACCAGACGCGACCTTTCCCTTTGAGGGTCGGGTCAAGGCCATCTACCTTTCACCCAAGACACACTTTCCTGTTCTTTCTCTCCCACACGCCAATACCATCACCAGGTGAACCATTCTCATCCCGGCTAAGGTTCCTAAGATCGCAAGTTATCAGAACAGAGATTGCGGTGCTTTCTCAACCGTTGGACGTGTAATTCTCTTAGGTCTGTTGTCTCCATCTTCTTCAATAAGGCTGGTAGTTTTTGTGCCTATTCTACCAAGATATTCCATACTATTTGTAGAACAATGGTGTCTCCATATGCTTCACAAACCCTTGGTTAGATCGACTAAGCTTAGAGAATTTCATCTGCTTCCTCCGTGAAACAGATGACATTCATCTTCTCTTACTGGTTCCTTGGGGTCCATTCGTCCCTTTTTGCTTGTCCCATGCTGCATAGGACTCTCAATGCCTTTAAATTGATTCTAAATGGGATTCCTCTTCCTCGGAAGACTCCACTTCCAAAGGTTTGACCTGAATCATCTTTCTCGGTTTCCATTCTATTTTTGAAGAACTGACTGTTGTTTAGGTTTAGCTGGGTCAACTTGATATTGTTGGTATGTACCCTTTTCAGTTTCCCCACTATTTGATCCCAGATTCTGTCTTTCCACCACCCAGTAATAAAGGGTCCACCTCTGGTCTAACTTACTGTCTTGTACCCGTATCTTATAAGAGACGGGGTCACCAACATGGAACCCCTTCTCCTTCCTTCTTCTGTTAATTCAGCTATTCCTCTTTTTCTGTGCCTTCTTAATCCACCTTGTGTTATTACTCCAAGAGCACCTTATGGTGCTCCTCACCTACATAATATCTACGCAGCTTCAAAATATTGTTGATCGGAAGCACAACATCTCTTACGAACACTAGTTCAAAAGAAAAAAACTTTCATTTATTGAAAACCTCACTGCAGCAAGGGCCTGTCAGAAAAGAGTTCCAACTTTCTGAGCTATCAATGGTTAATTTGGTCAGGATGACCACCTTGGTGTTACTTTAGAGGTGGTTATATGCTCTATTCCCTACTTCTTCAGCACCTCCTTCATGATCTAATTCACGTTTTCGGTTCTGTTATCTGTGATCAACTGTTCAGGGGATCCATATCATGGGTATATTTTCCCCAGTATCAGATCAGCTACCCTCTTATCTGGTATTGTTTATGCCAATCCTCACAATGTACATGTTGCCTCTTTCAGTGGTCGAGTAGGGTCCAAATATATGTATACACAACTTCTGGAATGGATAAGTGGGTACATTCGTCTCCTCAGTGTTTGGTTTCTACTCTGCTCCTGGCAAGTACTGCATTTGTTCACCCACTCAGTCATATCCTTGACCAATCCCGGCCAATAATAGTTTCAGAACAGGTGTCCTTCATAATACTGCTCCAATATCTCTTTTCTTAACCTTTGAGGAATTACCATTTTAAACCCAATCTCCTCCTCCTTCCCCAAAATGTAATACACAACATTCTCCATAATTGTCTATTTCACTGTTTTGCCGTCGTTCACCTGGGATCTAATTTTCTGAATTTTAATTTTGGACTGACTCTGTTTGATCTTCTCAGTTCAATGAGGGTTCCTAATAATGTTGAATTCCTCTTATTGTCACTTCAGGTTATTTTGCTGGAGTATGAGAATTGATCACCCCAACTTGGAAAGGTTTGTCATCGATGCCAGGCTTCAATTTAACTGATTCCATTTCTGACTGCCCTGGAATCCAGGATAAGAAATCAGTTCATATGTTATCCTTATCCTCCAAATACAGTGGTATCTACTGAGTGTCAATACCCACTGTTGGATTTTATTATTCGTTCAACCTTGAATAAGTGTTTCAGGGGCTTATAATTACAAACTCCATGGAGATAATAGTCTTACTTTTGAAGGGCAAACACTATTGCAAAGGCCTCCTTCTCAATTATTGGCAACCTCTGCTAGGTCTCAGATAATTTATGGGAGAGGAAATAAATTGGAACTTTCTCCGGTATGCCCAGAATTGGTTCATCCCTTTCCGACAAGACTGGCTCAATACAGTCCCAATACAAGTGTCACTTGCATCTGTATACAGGACAATTGGCCGACTTGGTACACCAACAAAGAAATAGCTGTCAGCTGCTTCTTTAGGGCATCGAAAGTCCTCTCACAATCCTACATGACAACTATATGCGGCATACTTCTTTATTAGTGTTATCTGGCCACTCTGCTGAAGGTTGGTATGAACCGTCTCTAATAGCCGATCATTTCAATGAACCCTTGAACCTCTCTCGCTGTCTATGGTTCAGGTAAGGACCTTATGAACGACCTTATTCATGTTGGGCCTTATTCAAGACAGGTTGATCACAAACCTGAGATACTTGGTTTCGTCACACATGCATGGTATCAACCTAAAGTTGAACAGGCCCAAGTGGCAGGCAAAAGCAGTTTTCTCCTGATTCTCTTCATCTAGGGCGACCTGCCAAGACCTGGACAGCAGGTCCAATGTGGAGAAACACTTTGACTTCCCCAGCAAGGCCAAAATACTAGCAATTGAAAGCAGAAGTACCACCAGAGGTTTACTGATGGCACTGATTTTCCTAAAATCCATCTTCTCTACCACTGACCACTTCTCTACCACTGAGCGAATTCAACCTCTCGATGATCTTCACCTCTACCATTGTTGCATAGGGGTGGGGTCTTTTTAAGATGACGAATATTATATAGTTGGGTGTTCATATTGTAGTGAGAGACATATATCGAGTACATTTTAAAAGAGACGGGGACTTGTAATATAATTGGATGAGGGGAGAGATAGAAGAGAGAGACATTTATACAGTTCTGTGAATGTTTCTTCTTTTTCTTAACACATATATTAAGAGAGGGATGAGTTATCTGTTCTTATAACAAAAAGAGGAGACAGTCATTACTTATAATAAAGACGGAGCACATTACTTAAGGACGGGGTTTATACAATGTTCATTATCAAGATGAGTGTGGAAACAAAGTTCATATAAATACAATTTCACAGTACCTTTGTTTTGGTAGAAAGACAACAAAGAAGACGGCAGTTACAAAATATGTTTCTTTTATTACTTTGGCCGGTTGCAATGATTTCACATCCAGGAATTCAAAAGTCACTACATGATTACAACTTCTAACCTTTCGCTTCCAAAGGGGGATTCCATCTGGATCGACTCTCCTGTCTGACCCTGTCTCTGTCTGTCTGACGCTGTCTAAAACTAGCCATTTATTGAGAATTTATTTCTCAGCCATGACGTCATCGCATGGCCAAAAACGTGCTCGATCGATCCCATGCCCTGAACATGACTCACATGTCTCATTCGCACATGTTCAACCCATTCTGCAGACCGAATTCTTCTAACCTATTTTCCAACATATTTAAATTTGCGATTGTTCATTCTTCTAACTGACCTTGTTTCAATTCAATTTTCATAAACAGAATTGAATAATCAAATTCCTTTTCAAACAAACATATCTGCTATTTTATATTAAAACTAAACAATGGGAATTCCTTCCTGAATCTTAATTCCAGATTCGAATCTCATTTTTACTCACAAGAAAAGGGGACCTGTTCTTGTGATACCATCTTTCCTACTGCTCAAGTACGTTTCTCTTATGGATCAGTGTCTGGTAGGGCTTTAATTTGATAGTGTCTATCTTCATCCTTACCATCTGTGTCTTCCTCAAGTTTAATCACTATCCACAAATATGTCCAAGTTACTTCTTAGCAATCTCATTAACTCTCCTCGGTAATGTTGGGACACTATGACTTCCCCACCTCTAATCCTGCCCTCGTCTTACTGTGCTCGGATTTCTCTTTTTCCCAACCTCTTAGTTATTAGATCTTACTCACTGGGTGGGCATACCTCACCTCACTCCCCTCTTTGATGGTTTGGCTGAATCACTCAACGACAGAGGCACACTCTCTGCTCTACTCAATGCTGCCTCACTCACTGTCACTTTGTACACTCCCACTGGAATGATCTGGAATAACGCATTGGACATACTTTCCAGCGATCCTTCCTCAACTAGTGACCATTATCCTGGGAGGAATTTCTATATCTTCTTGAGTTACCACTGAAAAACTATATGGTACGTGGTTTACTAACTGAATTTTTTTTCTATCAAGCTCTAGGATTGAAGCTAGCTCTCTGTCAGTCTTCTCCCAAAATCAAATCCCCACACAGGTCACTCACTCCATAAGCCCTCAGGTTTCATTTCATCTTACCCAGGGGGTAGGGCAGACTAGTGACTCCCTTAGGTCTCAACCGCATCTGGTCAGCTTGGGTAGTTCCAGGTCTGCCCACTCTCAGTACTGCCTTTAGCCCAATTGTCAGTAGTCCTCTAAACTAAGCAACATTGCTGCTCCGGCGTATGCCAAGGCTTCCTGCCCTTCCTTCAATAGTTGGTAGAACTTCACCTTTTTCTATTTTTTCTCATTTTTCCACTGGTAGTAAAAGGTTTTCTTCTATCATCACCACTTTCCTTCCGTGTTTCCTCTCTAAGTTACTAGCAGCGTTCTGGCAATCAACCTTGTGGGAAGCAGCCTTCTTTGGTGCACATTTCTTTGGAAAGTGGCCTTGCTCCCCACATCACCTGCACTTGCCTTCCTTGCAATGGCTGGTGAAGTGACCCAACTCACCACACATTCAACATTGAAGGGGCCTTGACCACAACTGGGTCACCCTGCCTCTAGTTGCATGGGGCGACTCCATCTCGTTTCCCTGAATCTTACCACTGGACGACTGCAGGGGAGAGGATATCATTCATCTCCCTTTGTCCTAACCTTTGGTCAGCAGCATCTGTGCACTCTCCTCACTTGACTTAGGGGGTTGAATCTCCCTAGGGCTACCTACACTGATAATGCACTGGGGTTCCACTTGAGCAACAAGATAAACACTACAGACAAAAAGAAGGCTGACAGTATTGACATTCGACAATCAAACATGTAGCAAAATCCTACATAGTGGGGAAAAATCTATAAACTTAACATCTGTGTGCATTTATGCGTTTTTCTGTGTTCTCTATAAAACAAAAGAGTTTACATAAAATCTAAAAGTGTATTCTTATGTAAAATTAATCATTGTTCCCAAATGCACCCTTCAGAAGGCTATGGAGTTATGGGGATGGGGCGTCGAGTTTTTCAGATATAATTTGGAAAGAAAATAATGTAGTTTCAATGTATTATTCCCAGAAATGACTCTGCATTTTGTTAGTTAACGTTTCTAAGTTTCTCTTTGAACTAGGGAAGGTGGTGGGAGTACGAAACTTGGAAAGGGCGTTTAAACGCTCTAAATGCATCTGCAATTTTATTTCAGTAGTGCTCTAAATCGGAACAATAAATATAGGATATGGGTCTTACACGTGGTAGGTGGTATATACTAATCCAAAAGTGCTCAATATCCTAGATGTGTTTAAATGAAGAAAAACTTCTGTTTTTTATTAACTCAGTGTTGCCCGGAAGCCATACTACTACTACTACGAATAATAATACTAATAATAATAATAATAATAATTATTATTATTATTATTATTATTATTATTATCAGTAGTAGTAGTAGTAGTAGTATGTTTGATAAGTAGTATAAAATAATTCAAAAGGCTCAATATCTTACATAGAACAAGTGTGTTTAGTCAGCATTTCCCAGGAGATAGAATAATTCTACACACAGCAGAGGTTTCTAAATGCCATGTTTCCCAGGCGAAAGAATTTCACTGTATTTTTTTATCCTATTGTACGCCAGGAAAGGTATTTTGCATTGCTCGGTAGTTAGTGCTCAATATTCATGTAACTAATGTCACTGATTGCTGGTCAGCTTTGCTCGGAACATGATATCAATTGCCAGCTTTCACTAAGCGTTGCGGATTATCAAAGCGTAACAACGTTACTTAAGGATAATACTGAAGAAAACATTTAAATGTAATAAAAATCACAAGAAAAAAAATAACGAAAATAAAAAAAACAAAAACCTATCGTAACAATTTCTGTTTTATTCTTGTAACAAAATTTTTCAGTGAAAAAAAAAAACAAACAAGTATTTTATTTCAATTTTTTTTTTGTCAAACAAAATTGAACAAAATTAATAAGATATTCAATTTTTTGTGTTTTTCATTTTTTATTAAAAGTTTATAAAAAAGCATTTTTTTTTTTGTGTTTTACATGTATTATTTTTTGCATTTTTTCTTTATTTTTATAACTAATATAAAAAACTTTTTGTTTTCAATATTTTTTTATCAAATAAAACTGAAAAAATTAATAAGAAAAACAATTTTTTTCTGTTCTTCATATTTTTTTAAGAAAAGATTTTTAAAAAGTACTTTTTATGTGTATTATTTTTTTTTGCATTTTTGTAAAGAATACAAAGGAAACATTTTTTTGTTATTTTTTTCCTTTTTATGAACAATTTTTTTTGTACAGTAGGTCTGGGGAACTGATATATATTTTTTTTTAATTAAATTAAGACAGCCAGGATATTCCCTTAGGATTAGGTAGATTTTTCTACAGTCGCATCAGAAGATGTAAAAGTGAAGTGAGAAGAGATAGCGGATGTGGAAGAAACTTCACCAACCAAAAGGGCTTTCTGATATATGCTTTAAGATGGTGACAAAAGGATCATTACCAAATTTCTGTCTCCAGATAAACTCACAAAGATAACTGTCGAGAAGCTCTTGCTGGGTCCCGCATTCTTTTTTATTCCGTTGTTTGGCTTTCTTCCACATCTGCTTCACATGATTCATGGTCACCTTGGTGTCAGAGTCGAGGAAGTGAAAACTGGGTCACCATTAAATGAACGATTATTATGATTAATTGTTAAATTATTAAGGTTTAAAAGATATACAGAAAAATGTTTTCAAAGAAAAGAATGTTAGTTAAAATATTTATGCTAAATAGTTAACTGGGGAATTTTGGCTCAAGGAAAACTATTATGAAAAGCATAAACAAAGCTAGTTCGGAATTTGGTTTAGTAAAAAATGATGTAGTTTGTGTGACAAACAAGATTGTCCACTTTGGCTGACGTCAGAGACATGTAAGCCAGGAGAAATCAGAATAAGGAGTTAGTCTGTAATGGGAAATCGAAGAGATAAGTTGTGGGTTAGCTAGCCATTGGGTTAGTTAGTGGGCAGGAGTTATCTCTATGGCCCAATGGCAGCATCTACGGACCAACAAAAAAATGTAAGGGAGAAGGTTAAGAACTGCAAATTCTGAGACGTGGAACATTTAGAAGTAAAGATCTGGAAATGATAACTTGGCGTTTGGGTGTTCCATTCAGAAGAAGATGCCTTCATTTCAGGTGCCACCAGAGGAAAGGAAGACAATGAATAAGGTATGTGTCAAGCAGACGAGGGTGTTATCCACCATTGTTAAAGATTGTTCATTTATTGTCTCGTTTATTATTGTCGTGAATATGTGAAAACACTCACATAGAAAAACTATTTAGCAAGCCCCACTTTCCCTAATGGTTTACTTCTACTTGTGCAGCCGCCATCGCGCAAAGGCAGCATGCGTACCGCAGATTTAACCGACATAAGTCCAGTTCAAACAGGCAGATGTATATAGAAGCCAGAAGTAACTGTAAGAAAGAAATAGCGACAGCTAAGAGAGAATTTACTGAAACCACAAAAAACGCATCAAAGCACAGAAATTAGGAACCTGCGACTTCTGGAAAATCTACAACAGTGTAGTAAATAATGGGCAATCAACAATTCCCCACTATTCAACAATCATGAGGTTGTTTGCTCTGCAACTGAGAAGGTTAACATGCTTGCGAGTCGGTTTGCCTCCAACTCCACACTGGACCCTGCCAACCACCCCCTCCCTGACTTTCCTTTGCAGACAGACACCACACTAGAAGATCTGAAAATCACCCCTTCTCAGTTGCATGCTATCATGAGAAATCTTGACACTGCAAAAGCATGTGGACCTGATCTCATCCCGGCTCCAAACTTTACAATAAATGCCTTAATGAATCTTGCTTTCCTGCCTGCTGGAAAACTGCTTCTGTGGTACCAGTTTTCAAGAATTCTGGTAAAAGAACTGACCCAGTAAATTATTGCCCCATTAGCCTCCTCCCACTTTTCGCCAAAATATTTGAGACAATAATTAACCAAGCTCTAGTCCATCACCTTACAGATGCTAAACTTCTGACTGACCAACAATATGGATTTAGACAAGCTCGTTCAACAGCAGACATCCTAACTGTAATCTCAGAATGTATATACCAGTCACTGGACAAAGCGGAGAAGGTAGAGCGGTAGCTCTAGATATATCTAAGGCTTTTGATAGGGGATGGGATGAAGGTCTTCTCAGGAAAATCAGACCATATGGTATCACTGGAAGAATACATGACATAATTAAATCCTTCTTAGATAAGAGAAAAATCCAGGTTGTCCTCAACGGTCGTACATCTAAACAATACGATATAAATGCGGGAGTGCCTCAGGGGTCTATCCTGGGACCTCTGTTATTCCTAATATTCATAAATGACCTCCATAACAAAATTGCCTGTGAGATGGGTATATATGCTATCGACACCACACTCTATAACAGACACAACAGGAAACAAATGAACACATATCTAAAGAAATGGCAGAAGCACTAGAGGATGACCTCCGATCTGTAGTGGAATGGAGACATAAATGGATGGTCACATTCAATGCTGCCAAGACTAAACTCGTTTCCTTCAATAATTACAAGAAACCTTCTCTGCCACCAATAGCAATGGCCAATGACTCTTTATCTGAAAGTACATCCTTTAAACTTCTCGGCCTAACACTCTCAGGAAACATGAGTTGGAACAATTACATCGAGAGTATCGCCAAGACTGCTGCGAAGAAGGTAGGTTCTCTCTACCGTGCTAAAAAGATACTAACGCCCGAAAGTACCTATACCTCTATAAGGCCACCATTCTCTCATGTATGGAGTATTGTTATCATATTTAGGCTGGTGCATCTACCACTAGTCTCTCGCTCCTAGACAAGGTTTAAAAGAGAGTCGCCAATCTGATAGGTCCTGAACTGTCATCTAAACTTCAACCCCTCTCCCATCGATGAAATGTTGCATCCCTCTGCCTTTTCTACAAGTACTTTAACGGTGAATGCTCTGACGAACTGCAAGCACTTGTGTCCCCTCGACGTAAATACCCTCGACAAACACGACAAGTAGCTAAATCCCACCCCTTCACAGTTGAGATCCCTAGATGTAAGAGAGCCTTCTACTCCAGTAGTTTCTTCCCTAGAACAGCTAGACTTTGGAATTCCCTGCCGGGTCCCTGCTTCCCCAACTGTACTGACATGCAGAAGTTCAAGTGTAACGTGAACCGACATCTTGCTGCCCAACTCCCTACACAGTACCCCTGATGCCCATGTCCCTGATAGTAGCCCCCCCCTACTACAAAGTGGCAATATGCCTTGTTTGGGGTGAAAATGTAATAAAAAAAAATTTTTAATTTAAAAAATATGTAACAAATTGACATATACAGACACCCCATCTACAAAGAAAAGTGACTGTCCTTATAATTCTAAGCACTAGACAATATATGAGCATCAAGTACATAAATATGTATATTTTATATACACTAGATGTATATAAAGTTATATATAAACCCAACAATACAACATTAGCAGTTGTTTTTACCAAATAAATATATCAAGTCTCTAATCTGTAGACCAAAAACAAAAGAATAGTTTGGTAAAGACCATTCCTCACACAGACAGACAAGGTCATTAAAAATATTATATATATATATAGTAATTTATAAAATATATATGGCGATTAAGCTACACTGAATATTCGGCGTTTCATCCACTCTAGGATTCCTCAGTCTTATGCGCGAATTCTGTGGTTGTTTATCGTTTTTATATGGTCCTCTTCTATTGAGGATTTAGTTAGCCAATCAGCTTTCTAGTATCCACCGCGCCCCTTCCTATCAGCCAATGGGCATGCATTTTATCGGACAAAGGATCTGTTTTAAAACTAGGTTAGTGGGTTTTTTTTTTTTTTATTATTGTTTATATATAAATATATATATGTGTACATACATATATGCACATATATATACATATATATATACACATACATATATGTGTGATCGTTTATGTATATTCATGTTTATTTAATTTATTTATTTGTTTATTTTCTATTGTTTTTGTTAGTTTTAAAACTATTTTGTATCGCTATCCTAGAGTAAATTTTATTCTGTGAACACAGTTATTTGCTATTTCTCTTCTCCAGTTTAATAGATGCTGGGGTTCTTTAAAGTACAGAATAGCAAATTTTTCATGAAGGCATAATCTACATGGGTCGTCTAGATGCTTACACGTGGTAGCTTGTCTTATTATTTTCCATTCAACTACCGGCGAATGTCCGCTTTCTTTGAGTTCCCAGTATTTATTCGCTAGTGTTGTTTTTATACAGTGTTTTTTATTGTTGAATGTACTTTTGTGGTCATAGTATCGGGTTTTGAAATCTAAGGAAGTCATGCCTACGTAATATTTCTTGTTATTCGGGTTTTCTTTCGCAAATATTGTTGCCTGATAAACTACGCTTTTAGTTAGACATTTATTTTGAACTGGACAAAGTGTGCGGTGTCTACAGTTGCATTTATCTTGTTCGTTATTAGTATTTTTATTTATAATATGGTTGTTCTTGTCCGGGGTTGGTTTATTATTATTATTATTATTTCTGCTAGTGTTAGTTTTATTTTTGTCATGGAGTTTACTTTTTTTTATTGTTTATTTTGTTGTTGTTTACATTGTTTTTATTTAGTATTTTGTTATTATGTTCCTTAATTATTATCTCTAAATTTTTGCAACAACTGTAGGATAACTTTAAGGTATTTTTATTGAAGATTTTGTGTAAGAGGTTGGTTGCGGGAAAGTGTTTTTCAATAAGATCTAGAAATTTCTTGCCAAGTTTTGTTTTTAACATTTGATTGTATGGGGTCGTATACCAAATTATAGTTCCTTTTCTTCTATTTTTAATTTTATTATAGTTATTGGTGTTTTTTTGCTTATATTTGATATCGATATTTTTGTATCCACTATTTTTTAGGGCTGTTTCGTAGATATTGGTTGACCTGTTAAATGCATTTTCATCGCTTGAGTCTACTTACGATCGAGTTAGGAATGTGTTTTATAATTGATGGTGGGTGATTGGACTTAGGGTTTACGTAAATTGGAGTAGCGTTATCTTTTAAGTAGGGTTCATATGTGTTTTTATCTAAATTTAACATAACGTCTAGGAAGTTTGTTATTTTTATGTTAGCTGATACGTCTGCTTTTAGGCCTAATTTTTTCATTTCCTTGTGTATGATTTTCTTTAAGTTTTCTCCCTTGACTTTGTTGGATTTTTTTATTATAGCTAGTCCGTCATCTCTATATAGGCCGATATCCATAGTATCGAATATGCTTGTGAGGGTATATAGAATGAATAATCCCACAAGATCTGATGCCTCTGCAGAATCCCTGGCACCCATCACCAAATCAAACAAATTTTTCATTTTAGTTTTTATCCATTGGTTATTGTTATTTATTAGAACTGATTTTCTTCATTTTTTAATGATGTTGATTTCTTCCGAGGATATATCGGTGTATGCCTCGGCAAATTCTAGGGCAATGTTAAAAAGTTCTTTGGATATCAAGGGATAAAAGTCTATGATGTCAAACTGTATAAACGTACATTTATCTTTGTTTTCTATATTTTTAAACCAGGTGATTGCTTCGGTAGTATTTGCCCACTGGTTTAATTCTAGGTCCTGTTTGATTTGTTTGTTTACTCTAGAAAGTATAGTTTTGCTAATTCTACCTATTTCTGGTTTAGTTGGGTTTATCAGGCGGGTGCTGGGATTATTATTAAAGTCCCATTTGCGGTCTTTAAGCAGAATGTATGCCTCTCTAGGTTTCAATTTGCCAACTTTATCGCTAATTTTTAATTTATCGGCAATTTGTTTACTTTCATTATTATATCTATGTAATCGCATTCGTTTGTGTCTAGTTTTTTGTAATGTTTTCTGTGATTAGTTTGTTATATTCTTGCTTATCTATTTTATAAAAGTTTCTTGTTTTATCTGCTTTTACAAAGATTTTATTAGAGTTGTTTATGTTTCTAACGATTTTGTGTACTTTCCGTTGGAAATTGTTAGGTTGATTGTGGAATTCTAAGTTTTTAATTATGTTTAAAAGGTAATTTTCAAAGTTTATCAAAAGGTCTACTGTTTTCGCATTTTTAAGGATTTTAAAACCATAGGATTCTTTTTTGTTTATATTTTCATTTTTAAGGAAGAAATTTGCTCGCCATCGCATTCGGCGTATTAGTTCATCTGTTTTTTGGATTCATTTAATAATATAGCTATGCTTGCTGGGTGTGGGGATGTTTTTTAGCGATGTTTCGAAATTAACTTTTTCTATATCTATATAGCAAAACAACAGCCCTAAAAAATAGTGGATACAAAAATATCGATATCAAATATAAGCAACAAAACACCAATAACTATAATAAAATTAAAAATAGAAGAAAAGGAACTATAATTTGGTATACGGCCCCATACAATCAAATGTTAAAAACAAAACTTGGCAAGAAATTTCTAGATCTTATTGAAAAACACTTTCCCGCAACCAACCTCTTACACAAAATCTTCAATAAAAATACCTTAAAGTTATCCTACAGTTGTTGCAAAAATTTAGAGATAATAATTAAGGAACATAATAACAAAATACTAAATAAAAACAATGTAAACAACAACAAAATAAACAATAAAAAAAAGTAAACTCCATGACAAAAATAAAACTAACACTAGCAGAAATAATAATAATAATAATAAACCAACCCCGGACAAGAACAACCATATTATAAATAAAAATACTAATAACGAACAAGATAAATGCAACTGTAGACACCGCACACTTTGTCCAGTTCAAAATAAATGTCTAACTAAAAGCGTAGTTTATCAGGCAACAATATTTGCGAAAGAAACCCCGAATAACAAGAAATATTACGTAGGCATGACTTCCTTAGATTTCAAAACCCGATACTATGACCACAAAAGTACATTCAACAATAAAAAACACCGTATAAAAACAACACTAGCGAATAAATACTGGGAACTCAAAGAAAGCGGACATTCGCCGGTAGTCGAATGGAAAATAATAAGACAAGCTACCACGTGTAAGCATCTAGACGACCCATGTAGATTATGCCTTCATGAAAAATTTGCTATTCTAGACTTTAAAGAACCCCAACATCTATTAAACTGGAGAAGAGAAATAGCAAATAACTGTGTTCACAGAATAAAATTTACTCTAGGATAGCGATACAAAATAGTTTTAAAACTAACAAAAACAATAGAAAATAAACAAATAAATAAATTAAATAAACATGAATATACATAAACGATCACACATATATGTATGTATATATATGTGCATATATGTATGTACACATATATACATTTATATATAAACTAACAATAAAAAAAAAAAAAAAAACCCACTAACCTAGTTTTAAAACAGATCCTTTGTCCGATAAAATGCATGCCCATTGGCTGATAGGAAGGGGCGCGGTGGATACTAGAAAGCTGATTGGCTAACTAAATCCTCAATAGAAGAGGACCATATAAAAACGATAAACAACCACAGAATTCGCGCATAAGACTGAGGAATCCTAGAGTGGATGAAACGCCGAATATTCAGTGTAGCTTAATCGCCATATATATTTTGTAAATTACTAACTAGCTCTATCTACGTATTGAGCACTTTTGAAGTAAATACTTAAAGTTTACACATAAATCTATACTTTCGTATATCAATTTTATGTGAGTAAATGAAGTAGTTACATATATATATATATATATATATATATGAAATAAAATGGAGGTGGAAGGACCTGGATACTCAACGTTTCGCCTGATTTATGCGGGCTTCTTCAAGAGGGATGGTCATTGACGAGAGAGTCGGAGGATTGGGGCTATATATAATGATGGGGGAAAGCAACGTGTTTTCCTTATGTAAATTAGATATCATATATACATATATATACATTTTATGAGAGAAAAAAATAAAAAATAAATTAGAGTAAATTCGTAATTTCACTTAATTTTATTATTTTTGTTTTACTTATTTACTGTATTTTATCATTATCTATTTTTAGACTCCATTTTATCACCTCCTATTCTTATTTTTAGACACCATCTTTTAAGTTACTACGCTATTTTATCCCAATTCAATTATTTCTAATTAAAAAAAAAAAAAAAAAATTCTTTCGTAATCTCGTGTCATTTTATTTATTTAATCTATATTTCCAAACACAATTTTTTTTTTTTAATCTCTACGATATTTTAACTTTTAGGCGTAATCCACTACACTAATTTACTCTAATTTATTTTTTATTTTTTTCTCTCATAAAATGTATATATATATGTATATATGATATCTAATTTACATAAGGAAAACACGTTGCTTTCCCCCATCATTATATATAGCCCCAATCCTCCGACTCTCTCGTCAACGACCATCCCTCTTGAAGAAGCCCGCATAAATCAGGCGAAACGTTGAGTATCCAGGTCCTTCCACCTCCATTCTATTTCATATCGTCGGATTTAATCCAGCTCAACAATCATATATATATATATATATATATATATATACTAGCAGGGGTGCCCGGCGTTGCTCGGGTGTTTGGAGGTGTATGCTGTGCAAAAAAAAGCAAAAAAACAAAAAAAATGGTTAATTTTTTAAAACTTTGACCCCTATTATGACCCCTTAAAATTTATTGTTTCGGGCTCAAATCACTTTATTAAGTTAGATCCATGTTCAAGGAACCTATATCTAAAATTTCAAGTGTCTAGACCCAAAATTGTCGGAGGAGTTTGGTAGAG
Organism: Euprymna scolopes; assembly: GCF_053919585.1. Taxonomy (NCBI): domain Eukaryota; kingdom Metazoa; phylum Mollusca; class Cephalopoda; order Sepiida; family Sepiolidae; genus Euprymna; species Euprymna scolopes. The sequence goes on from NC_136501.1 coordinate 80,826,175, forward strand.
TTCTTAAAGGTCAAATCGTTGAAATTTGACCCCTTAACAGCCAAATTTCTGGCTGACACCCGTCACATCGATTTTCCCAAATCTCAGTACCCGGTATTTCAAATTTCGAGTCTATAGACTAAAAATTGACAGAGTTATTGCGTAGGGAAATGTACACAGACAGACACACAGACACACAGACAGACAGACAGACACGTTCACTTTTATAGATATATATAGATATAGATATATATGGTGCCCGGAAAACTCGTTCCGGGAAAACTCGTTTCGGGAAAACTCGTCTCCGGAAAACTCGTCTCCGGAAAACTCGTCCCCTTTCGCTAGGTAGGAAAACTGGTCCCTTATTGAATAAATATCGATTGAAAACACATGTTATGATCATTCTTGAAGGAGATATTATTTTTTTAAATAGACTATAGCCCCCCCCCTAATATTTAAAAAAAATACTTTTACTTGTTTAATGTTTTTTTTTTTTTTTTTTTTTTTTAAATAAAATCGATTTTCTAAGTTTCCGTTTTCTACCTAACTGGCTAAGTTCTTAGTGGTTTCACTTATATTAAAGCGTTTATTATGTTCATACAAAGTTAATTAAAAAAAAATTTTTGTTATTTTAACGATGTTTTTTGGAGTCATAAAAACAATAATTAAAAACAAAACCAAAAAATTTAAAAATAGGCAGCGATTCGATTTTTCGTTGCTTTTTTTTTTTTTTTTTTTTTAATTATGATAGTTTTTTTGTTGTTATGTTTTTGTTTTCTCTCATACAAAATGCACTCATGCGTTATTTAAAATTATAATTTTATCAATTATCAACATTTATTGTCGTCCTGTCAAATTTTGCAAAAATTAACTAATAAATTAAAAACGAAATATTTTTTTGGCGCGAGGGATGCCATGTGCTAACAATCTCTCGTTAACTAATTTTTAATTTTTTAAAATTTTTACTTAAAAATTCTAAAATCAATCATTAAGAGAAAAAGTAATCACTAAATAAATTTATTAATCAATTTTCGGGTTTGTATTACTGTACACATAGATTCGAAAAAGTTGTCAAAAAACAAATAAATGTTATCAAAGGCAATATAAATTACTTTTCTACCAAACTGGATACAATTTTCGTGTTTTCATTCAATTTAACATGTTTATTCAGCTCAAAAAGCATACAGTGTTTACCGATGTATTGGAAAATTCAAAATGGCGCCCGACTCTCTCTTTAACACGGTAAGTTCGGGAAAAGGTGTTATAAATAATAAACTAGACAAAATACTGTTAGAAATTTGCTCAATATATGTTACCGTGACATAACTTGACATATATTCGGTGTTTTTTAATAGTATTTTGTCTAGTTTATTATTTATAACACTTTTTCCCGAACTTACCGTGTTAAAGAGAGAGTTGGCCGCCATTTTGAATTTTCGAATACATCAGTAAACACTGTATGCTTTTCGAGCTGAATAAACATGTTAAATTGAATAAAAACACGAAAATTATATCCAGTTTGGTAGAAAAGTAATTTATCTTGCCTTTGATAACATTTATTTGTTATATATTTATTTTTTTACAACTTTTTCGAATCTATGTGTACAGTAATACAAACCCAAAATGCTATTAAAAAACCACCGAATATATGTCAAGTTATGTTACGGTAACATATATTGAGCAAATTTCTAACAGTATTTTGTCTAGTTTATTATTTATTACACCTTTTTCCGAACTTATCGTGTTAAAGAGAGAGTCGGCCGCCATTTTAAATTTTCCAATACATCGGTAAACACTGTATGCTTTTCGAGCTGAATAAACATGTTAAATTGAATAAAAACACGAAAATTATATCCAGTTTGGTAGAAAAGTAATCTATCTTGCCTTAGATAACATTTATTTGTTATATATTTGTTTTTTGACAACTTTTTCGAATCTATGTGTACAGTAATACAAACCCATAAATTCTTTTTATATTAATATAAAAAAAAGCGGTCTCATTTATGAACATACTAACCGCTTTAAAATAAGTGAAACCACTAAGAACTTAACCAGTTAGGTAGAAAGCGAACACTTAGAAAATCGATTTTATTAAAAAAAAAAAAAACATTAAACAAGTCAAAAAAATTTTTTTTTTAATATTATGGGGATTATAGTCTATTTTAAAAAACATATCTCCTTCAAGAACGATCATAAAATGTGTTTTCAATCGACATTTATTCAATAAGGGACCAGTTTTCCTACCTAGCGAAAGGGGACCAGTTTTCCGGAGACGAGTTTTCCGGAGACGAGTTATCCCGGGACGAGTTTTCGTAAATTCCTAAATTATATTTCAAAAAATATTAAAATTTTGGTTTGTATTACTGTACACATAGATTCGAAAAATAATAAACTAGACAAAATACTGTTAGAAATTCGCTCAATATATATTACCGTGACATAGGTTGACATATATTCGGTGTTTTTTTTAATAGTATTTTGTCTAGTTTATTATTTATAACACCTATTCCCGAACTTACTGTGTTTAAGAGAGAGTCGGCCGCTATTTTGAATTGTCCAATCGGTAAACACTGTATGTTTTTCGAGCTGAATAAACATGTTACATTGAATAAAAACACGAAAAATATATCCAGTTTGGTAGGAAAGTAACTTATCTTGCCTTTGATAACATTTATTTGTTATATATTTGTTTTTTGACAATTTTTTTCGAATCTATGTGTAGAGTAATACAAACCCAAATCGATTTTACCCTTTTATAACAACAGTAAATAAGTAAATTCTTTTTATATTAATATAAAAAAATTAGCGGTCTCGTTTATGAACATAATAAACGCTTTAAAATAAGTGAAACCACTAAGAACTTAGCCAGTTAGGTAGAAAACGGACACTTAGAAAATCGATTTTATTTAAAAAAAAAAAAAAAACATCAAACAAGTAAAAAAATTTTTTTTTTTTAATATTATGGGGGGGGGGCTATAGTCTATTTTAAAAAAACAATTTCTCCTTCAAGAACGATCATAAAATGTGTTTTTAATCGATATTTATTCAATAAGGGACCAGTTTTCCTACCTAGCGAAAGGGGACGAGTTTTCCGGAGACGAATTTTCCGGAGACGAGTTTTCCCGGGACGAGTTTTCCGGGCACCATGTCAACCTATGTCACGGTAACATATATTGAGCGAGTTTTTAACAGTATTTTATCCGGTTTTTTTATTTAGAACATCTTTTCCCACACTTACCGTGTTAAAGAGAGAATAAGACGCCATCTTGAATGTTCCAATACATCGATAAACACTGTATGCTTTTCGAGCTGAATAAAAATGTTACATTGAATAAAAACACAAAAAATATATCCAGTTTGGCAGAAAAGTAACTTATCTTGCCTTTGATAACATTTATTTGTTATATATTTGTTTTTTTGACAACTTTTTCGAATCTATGTGTACAGTAAAACAAACCCTTTTCGTTGTTTTTTAAAGTACTGGGCGACACTTTCAAATCCTCATTTAAATTTATGTTTCACTCATATTCTATTCAATCTCAAAAAGTTTTGTATCTTTTGATTTTATACCTGATGTTACAAATCATTTTAACTTAAAGTTTTATTTTGTGAAAAGTAGATTGCTATTAAAAGTTTATTCTAAAAAAATTATGTTTTAATAAAATAAAAATAAATCTACGTTCCATACTTGTTAATTTAAGAATTTAAAGTTATTTTTGTAATTTTATCATTGTTTAATCATTCAGTTTTATTTTTATTTTGTTTACCTCTTCAAGGACCTAATCTCAAAAAACGTTATACTCCAAGGGAGATAACTCTGGATATCTAGTTTTATTGATTCACCAAAACCTCATTTTTTAAGTTTTTATGATTCCATATTTTGGCTTTATTATTTATTAATTATCCTCATTTAATTTTACAAGATTATATTACTAATCTTACCTTCACAATGCCCCTTCAATTGATATTTTCATTTATTTTCAATATTATCTATATATCTATAAAAGTGAAATTGTCTGTCTGTGCATGCGTTTGTGTCTGTGTGTACATTTCCCTATTAAACCACTCTTTCAATTTTCAGTCTGCAGACTCGAGATTTGGCATAAGGGGTATTTTTGACCCTATGATCATCCAAGTCACTATCTTTGTCAACAGCGACTAGATGTAACTTCTTCGTGCAGCAGTACCCCATTTATCCCACAGGTTGGTCTTCAATTCGCGGTCGGGTATTCAGCGGTGCTTCTCGTGTGAGGGTTGATATGTCATCGCCGGTATGTCATATGCTAGAAGAAAAGCAATTCCATGCAAAAAATCAAAACAACTCAGCTTTTCTATTCTACTGATTAATTTCCAGAATAAAATGATATACAATATATAATTATATACAAATATATAATTATATACAAATATATAATTATATACAATATATAATTATATACAAATATATAAATATATACAATATATAATTATATACAAATATATAATTATATACAAATATATAATTGTATACAAATATATAATTATATACAAATATATAATTATATACAAATGTCTTTACAGTACAATGTTCGTTAATATCCGACTCCCTGAGCAGATTTTACTTTTCTCTTCAATATTCAGGGAAGGGGTGAAGCCAAGGTTGTTCCCTGGACCAATCATACCCAACAACGTTACCCCAAGGGAAGCCCCCCCCACCACCATAATTGCACCTGTGGACCTGCAAACGTTATGCCCCAATGGGGTCATCTCTGTGATCTCTTGGTCGACGCATTGCACTTGAATTATAAACATCACTTCTCCAGAACCTTGAGTCATTACCTGGTTTTGGAATACAAACTTTAAAAATGACATTCGTTTGTCGATTTTCATAAAAAATGAAAATCACAATCCTAATCTTTCTCTCAGCAAGTTTTTTTGCTGTCACTCGGGCACACCGATGATAAAGAATAAAAAATCATATCAGCCCAGTCTTCTCCAGTGCTTTGGGAGTCTCAGCCTCCCCCCAGTGGGGAGCTTAATCACTCCCTGAGCAATTCCCTTTCTAGGCTTCCTTAGAAGTTCAAAAGTTCAAAATTGTCAGTCACAAAAAAAAAATTTTTTTCAATTGAAATTATGAAAGTTACTTTTTTTTCTTAATAAGATTCAACAGATTGTCTTTCTCAACCAATAAAATATCCCACTTTTTTTTTTCAACATTATAAATACAATTCAAAGAAAATCATTGTCTTTTCTCAGTCAATAAAATATTCCCCCTTTTTTCTCAATCACATTATAACAGATTTTTTTCAACGTTAAAATTCAACAGATTAATCATTATCTTTCTCAAAATGTCCATTTTTTTTTTCAATCAATAAAATGTTCCTTTTTCAACAACATTATCCATAAAATTCAACAGTTAAATCTCCCTATTTTTCTTTATTGGACTAGTCTATTTCCTTCTCACCTTAACTGGTCACGATCGGGATACTCCATGGGCAATTTATGGGCTAATCATCTCTCGGTTCCTGGATTCTGAAATGCATACTGCCTTACTTTGGTGCTCGTCAAGAAATTGATTTTCTTCAGGTGGAGTCATCTTGGCTGCAGGTGGGTTTTGGCCAGAGTTACCTCCATCATCAGTGCAAACAGCCTCGAGATGCTTCCTATTGTCTCTCATCCTCATTCACCTTCTCACACACCACACCACTGCTGCCAAGATCGCACTTAGCATCACAAACGTGCTTATTACCGCCCTTCACCACTGTCAATTCATGGAAGTTAGTTCCTGATTCTCTGACCTTCAGACTCTTCAGCGGGTCTACTATTTTTCTTGAATCTACCTCACCTAATTCCCTTAAAAGGTGCTCCCTCCGTGACTCTATCGTTCTTTGGTGATCACCCCGAATAGCACTTCTGGGTTGTACCTATTATTGATAATCTCGTTGCTCAGTACAATGGTGTCTAATATTCGCAATTTAACCTCTAAGGGTTTTAATATTTTTCTCTTAAATCAATTATAGCAGTTATGACTAGTGACCATTCAACTTCCTGCCTGCCCTCCAGGCGGAGCGTTTATCAATGCCTTTTTTACCTAACAATGAGCAGAGCAAATGTGGTGCTCAGGGGCTACAGGGGGGGGGGGTCGATAATTTTCAACTCCACCCACTAGCCACCACTCACCTGTTCTGCTGCTAGACCTTCTTCTCTAGGTCCCAACAGGTACATTAGCTTGATCAATCCCATCTCCACAACGACACGAGGGAAACCTCCCTGTCAGTGCATAATTAATCTTCCTATTTCCACTTTATTAGTTACCTTTTAATCTCACACAGTTTTTTTTTCAGAGCATCACTGCTTAGTGACCATTCAGCATAGGAATATGTATCCTGTTGAGATGCTCTCCGGTTACATACGGACTACATACTTATTATAAGGCCATCAACACTACCTACGAGCAGTGTTTTATTCAAGTCTGCCAACTATTTGGCGCTTTGTCTCTGACGGAATCGTTTTCTCACGTGGATTATTGTTGTCATCTGCTTTTCCCAGAAAAGGCACCTTAAAGCCACACACGTGGTGGCAGCGGCAAACATTCAAAAGAATTTAGCCTTCGACGATAATACGTTCTACAAACGAAAACAGTCGTACTCATTGACTAAGGATATGTAAAAGTTTTCCCGGAAATATTAAGTTATAAGTACGAGGATTACAAGTCACACTATATTGCATGTCGGAAAGTGGAACTTATACCCTGAAAGAATTACGACAAATACCACATCGTAATTTAAGATTTCAAGTCACTACAAAAACGACGAGAAGAGACGATTTCCAAAAAAATAACTGATAAGAAAAAAAGTAATAAATGAACATCGTACAAGTCGTTTCTAACTACGAGCGGAGACGGCTTAAGCCAGAAATAAACACACCTCCAAGAAAAAAAAAAGTACTAAATATATTCACTTATGCAAACCACACAGTAAAAAAAGTCACTTGCTTGCGAGAGCCACGCGCAAACAAACATTATATTGAAATCAGAAAACAACGTAAACATGTTGGATTGTCGTAATGAAGGAACAAACGTTATAAAATATTCGAATTATATCAATATCCCCAGAATAAAATGTAAATGTACTTTTTTTCTACTTAAAAAAAGAATCATTTGTTGCTTTTCTTGCTAATTTAGAAGTGAGAAACTGTATGCAGGCTTAAACCAACAGTTCCCTTTGAAAGTGACAATATAACCAGTTTTCTGAAGTTGTTTTACTGCGGTACAGGGACACGACAATCACATGACATAATTTTTTATTAGTATATTTACGCGTATTCTCGTATCTACATGGCACACATTAGTTTGTTTTAATCTGTTATTGAAATTAACGTGCTGCTACAGAATTTGAACCAGACCAAATAGACTTTTACTGAAGTCAAAAAATAAATAAATACTTACGGGAACCATGCAGTAAGTGAAAACAAATATATTTTATAAGTTTTTCCTCCAAAACTATTAATCTATTTAAACAAACATGTCTGCCTTCAGTACTAAACACAGAATCCTCACTGAACAAGAATCGAGAGGTTCCCTCGAAGCGTGGTGTCATATCTCAAATGAAGATAAATTTGAACGTTATTTGAATGACCTCAAAACCTGAAGCAGTGTAGCAAGTGGCATACCGAATATGCTGATGAACAATAAATCAATGGAAAAAAATTCTCAGCAGCAAAAAAGACCATTAATTTAAAAGTGCTACTTGGCTTCATAAGCATTCATGCTCCAGTTATTAGTAGTGTCTTCATTAAAGAAGAGGCACATAGTATAGACGAAATATTTGACAGACTCCGACAGTACTATGATTATCGCAAGTCCGGAACGAATATCATGAACATGTTCAGTTTCAAATGTGGCGCCACTGAAACAAGAGAGGCTCTCTGGGAAAGGTGCTACTCATTCATAGAGGATAGTCTAATTACGAAAGCTTCAGCTATCAAACATTGTGGAGCAAAGCTAGAGAATGATGAATGCGTAACTCCAACTTTACAGAATATCACGGTGATGATTTGGCTTGATGCAATCCACCAAGACCTACCCTCCATTGTTAAGCAAAGATTTGCCATCACCTTAAGAGATTCTACATTATATTCCATTAGGACGGAGATCAGTGATGCAATACCATCCATGTTACAAGAAATAGGTGATAGAGAGGGCAACATATCATACTCTAGTTCCAGCTATAGAAGGAAAGGCCCAATGAAGCCAGGAAATCGGAGAAGTCGCCTGGGAAACAGGCCTAAATGTTGCCTTTGCGATGCTGCCAATAGACCAGGAGCAGAAACTCACTATTTCTAAAACTGCTTTTTATGCCACTCTCAGACAGAAAATTCCTTCGGTCTAAAATTGGAGATATCGAAATCCTATCAGAAACTGAGGAAGATGACGAAGACTTAGTGTTATAGTTCCGATAATAGGATAATTCAAATCAAAAGACCCGAGAGTCCCAAAATCAACAGAGTAGACATCATATCGTCACTGTGTATGGAGGTAGAAGTAAACAAAGAGGAGGCAGACGTTACACTAGACACCGGTGCAGAAAGTAACCTAATTAGAAAGAGTGAAGGAATATGTCTCAAACTGAATATCTTACCTACCACCCACAAAACCAACATGGCAGATGGTGTCTTCCCCATGGAAATAACAGGTGAAATTCACTTTAATGTTTCCAGAAAATGTCCAATCACAAAACAAACACACTCCTTTCGTTTTGATGGGCTTGTGGTAAAAGATTTAAATTGTGCAATTTTGGGCGGTATGCCATTCATGGACAGAAATGATATTTATCTTCGTGCAAACACAAATTTTGTATACCTTGGGGATTGCTTCAATTTCAAATACATAAGCATAAAAAATGCGCTAATGTTAGAGCAGTAACCATATTACGCATCCCACGTCAAACCTGCTTATTACCTGGCTCAGATATAGCTTTAACAATACCACCAGAATACCGAAGTGAAACAATTTTGGTGGAGGCCAGACACACTGGTAACCATAATGACTGGATCCAATGTAAAATAACCAAACCAGAATACAACAAAATAACCAATTTAACCACACCTCTACTTATCAAGCGGCATGAACAAATATGCAAGATACGCTATACTACTCAGATGCCTCTCACACGTGATACGTCAAAGCCACCTCCACTGATTCTGGCCTCTGAGCAATCGGACAGATCAGCAGAAATTTCTGTGGACCCCTCAAACATCCTCAATCAACCACCTTCCACGAGACAAATAAAAAGTACAGTCAAGTGTTTTCACCATCACAAAGATGCTACAACGGAAAATCTCAACATAGAATTAATATGAGTACATCCCTATGTAAAACCGAGCAAACATAGAACTCTTCAAAACGAAAATTGACAAACTATATGAGCAAGGTATCTTCGTGCGACCAGAAGACATAAACATTACTGCAGAATATGTAAGTCATAAGTAAATATGTTGCGAAATCTTCAGGAGGCTATCGACTAGTAACTGCATTTACCGAATGGGGCCAATATATCAAACCGCAACCTACTCTCATGCCTAAAGTTGACAATATCATCAGACATATCGCTTAGTTCAAATACATCATCAAATGTGATTTGAAATAAAGAACGCAAGAGAGTTGTATGCTTAGTCTATCAAGTCCAAAGTAGCTGAGCAGCAGCTTGATTCCCACCAGTTTTGGCAAATAGCAAACAGAATCCTGAACAGAAGCGGGTGCTCTATCCCAACTATCATCAATGGATCTGAGGTAATCTCGTCAGCATCAGACAAAGCCAAACTCTTTTTATTAACTTTGCAGCTAATTCTACCCTTTGCGACCAAGTCCGCCAACCTCTAATATTTCCTCCTGTATCAGAAAACACGCTATGTGATATACATATATCTGTACATGATGTTGCCAAACAATTCAAAAACCTTGATTCCAGTAAAACAACAGGCCCTGACAGCATTCCAATTATAGTACTAAAAAAACTTCAACCAGAACTTGCACCCATACTTACAAAACTGTTTAAACGTTGTCTTAAGGAGAATAGCTTCCCATCACCCTGGAAAATCTCATCAGTATGCCCTGTATTTAAGAATTCAGGTGATCGCTCATCCCCCTCTCAGTACAGGCCAATAAGTTTCCTGTGCGTCATGAGTAAGTTGCTGGAATCTGTGTTAAATACAGAAGTAATCAACCATCTCAACAAAAATAACCTTCTTAGTGACACTCAATATGGTTTCCGTTCTGCTAGATCTACAGCAGATGTGCTTACAATTATATCTCATAGGATTAACAAATCTCTCGACGGAGGCAACCTTTCTAGGGCAATTGCTCTTGACATATCAAAGGCCTTTGATAGGGTATGGCATAAAGGTTTACTTCATAAGATCTCTAGCTATGGTATAGCTGGAAATGTCTTCTCAATTATTAAATCATTTCTTTCTGATAGGTTCATAAGAGTAGTAGTTGAGGGGCAAAAATCAGAAGCTCACAATATTAATGCTGGAGTCTCTCAGGGGTCCATCCTGGGCCCAACTCTTTTTCTGATCTACATTAATGATCTTCCAAATCACATCCTTACATCATTTGTAGACATTTATGCTGATAACACTACCATTTATGGTAGCACATCTAAGACAGTAAACGACCAAGTTCTCTCTGATTCTCTCTCCTCTGATCTTGAGCATGTAGTACAATGGGGAAAGGAGTGGTTGGTTACTTTTAATGCATCTAAAACCAAGCTTCTCTCTTTACATCATCAACATTCTGATCCACATCTGGCATCAATTGAAATGAATGGCTCTCGTCTTCAGGAGGCCTCAAGTTTTGACAAGCTTCTGGGGTTGACCATTAATCCTGATCTTAAATGGAACACGTACATCAAATCTGTTGCCAAGGCCGCTGGAAAAATGGTGGGATCTTTATATCGATCCAGTAAATATCTCACTACTGATGCAATTCTCTATCTATATAAGAGCCAGGTACGTCCTAGGATGGAAAACTGTTGCCACATCTGGGCAGGAGCTGCTAGAAAGGACTTGTCCTGCCTTGATAGAGTTCAAAATAGACTTCGTAGCCTTGTAGGAGATGCCCTTTTCTCTTCCCTGCAAGCTCTATCTCATAGAAGAGATGTTGCGAGTTTGTCTCTGATGTATCGTTATTTTCATGGAAAGTGTTCAACTAAGCTTCAGTCTATGGTCCCCCCTCACCAAACTTTCACAAGAAACACTTGTCTAGCTGAAAACACTATCACTAATTTCCCCCACTCTTTATCTGTGCCTAAACCTAAACGTAGATTCCATGAACAAAGCTTCTTTCTTAGAACTGCATGCCTGTGGAATTGTCTTCTGTTTTCCTGCTTTCCGGCTGACTACAATATGGTCTTCAAGTCTAATGTAAACAAGTTCTTGATGAGTTGTTCCATTTAAGTTAACAAATTTACCGAATTGATTACTATATTGTCCAATTTCTACTGTACACTCTTTAACCCTTATCCTCGAGTGGCCTCTTGGCCTTGATAATGTGGTGATGCCTGTGTAAAAAAAAACAAAAAAAGAAAAAAAACAAGCATATTTCCAGATATATGAAATATGTAGGTATTTGCACACCATTCTGTGGAGTATATGTCTATACAAGAGCGGTAATGGGTCTCCCAGGCTCCGAACCCGCTTTAGAACAATTAATGTCCAAAGTATTCGGCGACTTGATGATTAAAGGGTAGGTGGTGAAATTGGCCGATGACCTATATGTCGGCACCAATACACGCATGGAGCTTAACAATGTATGGGAAGAAGTGTTACTAACACTACATGAGAATAATTTAAGATTGTCCTCATCAAAAACCATTTGCTGTCCGGCATCAACAGAAATCCTAGGTTGGCGATGGACCAGGGGAATGCTCAAAGCTTACAAGCCATCGTCTGAATACTTTGGCTATCTGTGATCCCCTGAAACCATCAAAAACATGAGATCATTCATAGGATTCTACAAGTTTCTGAGTAAAGTCATACCTAAGCACTTGGATATTTTAGCACCTCTGGATAAAATCTGCGCAACAGGTTAATCAAATGACAGAATCTGATGGACGTCAGACCTAGAGAAAGCATTCTTCAAAGGAAAAGAGCATCTTAAGCAAGCAAAAATCCTGACCTTACCTAGAAGAGAGGACCAATTCCAAATAATTACAGACGCATCCACGACTTCTGCTAGCTTAGCAGCATCCTTTTTCGGCTTGAGAGAAGACAAAGCTCATCTCGCAGGTTTATTCAATGCTTGTAAAACATCTAACCAAGTAGGTTGGCTAGCCTGTGAGTTGGATTGCTTCAGCTATCAAACACTTCAGTCCATATATAATTCAATTGGAACATGTTACCGAAGTGCTCACAGATAGCTGTGTACAAGCATATGAGAAACTCCGTGGTGCATTCTCTGCGAGCTCTAGAGTCACAACGTTCTTGAGCATTATCTCTCAATATTCTGTTAAATTATCCCATATACCAGGGAAAAATAATATATCAGATTATGCTAGCCAGAACACTATTCATTGCAAGGAAAAATACCAAATTTGTAAATTTATCAACGCCCTGGAGACATCAGTAATTAGAGAAATCACTGTAAAAGATATATTGTAGTGCATGAATCCAGGCTCAACAAGACTGTCCGGACTTACGACAAGGGTATGGACTATTACGCGATGGCAGAACTCCATCTAAGAAGAAGAAAGGTTTAACCACTATTAAAAGGTATTTACAATATTGTAAACTCTCATCAACCCTGGCAGATGGGTTAATCATAGTTACACAGGAGGAAGCCTTACGTCCAGCGAGACAGAGAATCGTGATTCCCCAAGTATTATTAAACGGACTTTTAGTCGCTCTACACTTACACCTTCACCATGCCAGTAAACACTAGTTAAAGTAGATTTTTAATATGGGATTCTATGTACTGGATGTGGACAAGGCGATCAGTCGTACGATAGATAGTTGCCACACCTGCATGTCACTAAAGCAGATACCAAGCCAATTCAAAAAACAATCCTCAATAAAACCACCAGATAAAATTGGGAGCTGGTACGCTGGTGATGTCGTAAAATGTGAAGGACAACTAGTATTATTGGTTCGAGAAAATGTTTCTGCTCTAACACATGCAACATTACTATTATCAGAAAGCAGTCAATCTCTAAGAGATGGTTTAATCACAACCATATCGAGGTTCCATCCCCCGTCGGGTGATGAAGTAAAGATCAGGATTGATGGCGCTTCTGGATTTCAAGTCCTACTCACAGACAGTTTACTGGGATCATTCCGTATTAAAATAGAGATTGGAGAGATAAAGAACTGTAACAAAAATCCAATTAGTGAACTCTCAGTATCAGAATTTCATACAGAATTATGCAAATTAAAACTATCCGGCGGTAAGATAACGGATATTGAGTTGGCCATGATAATATCTAATATGAATAGTAGAGTTAGAGAAAACGGCTTCTCTTCTCTAGAAGTTTGGAAAGTGAGAGACCAAACCACTGGAAAAAAACTACCGATAGAAGACAAACACCTGATTAAAGAAAAATACCAAAATAGGTTAAAAAGTCACAAGACATCAGCTAAATATAAAGGCCAAGGCAAAACTACTGAGATAAAGATCGACTTCTGTCTATCTAACCCTAACTGGTTACATACGGACTACATACTTACTATATAAGGCCATCAACACTACCTACGAGCAGTGTTTTATTCAAGTCTGCTAACTATTTGGCGCTTTGTCTTTGACAGGATCGTTTTCTCACGTGGATTATTGTTGTCATCTGCTTTTCCCAGAAAAAGCACCATAAAGCCACACACAACTAGTGACCATTCATCTCCCCGCCTGCCCTCCAGGCGGAGCGTTTATCAATGCCTTTTTCACCTAACAATGAGCAGAGCAAATGTAGTGCTCAGGGGCTACAGGGGGGTTCGATAATTTGCAACTCTGCCCACTGGCCACCGCTCACCTGTTCTGCTGCTAGACCTTCTTCTCTAGGTCCCAACAGGTACATTAGCTTGATCACACCCATCTCCAGAACGATACGAGGGAAACCTCCCTGTTAGTGCATAATTAATCTTCCTATTTCCACTTTATTAGTTACCTTTTAATATCACAGCTTTTTTTCATTGTCTAGTTAAACAGAAAACTCAATTTCAATACAATTAATCTGTGCCCTTATGAACAGTTAAGGCGAATACAGGAAGCTAGACCCCCACCACAACTCATTGATTTTCTTTCGATATTCCTTAACACATTTCCACCAAGACGCTCTAAGTGCTCACTGCCTGTAAGTGGACAGACATGGAACTAAACATGCTCTCCGGTGTCTCCTGAGGCGGTATGTTCGAACGGGCCCTGTCCAACAGCACCTACCTCAGTCACGCAGAAGATCGGTCAGCCACAAACACCCCTCAATTTAAATTCCAAAGTTCAACTTAATGCTCCAAAATTCATTTTTATTCAATTCTTAGATCGCCATTTTAATTCTCTAAGATAATGAAAAATATTTTCTATACCACATGGTTGGACACAGAAAACTTTAGGCACCCTTTACCTACATGTTGATCTTGCAATGACGTCACGCTGTCATGTTCACTGGCCTCCTTTTCTCTCGGTAGCCATGGTATAACCCATATCTGTTTCACAATTCTCCTTACATGATTAGTAGTCATTATCATAATTTGTTTTTTCTTTTTAAGTAAATAAACGCATGCGGTTAAAGCAGAAACAATTGCACCCAAAAAAGTGTCACCCAAAAAGTGTCACGAACCGAATAAAAGCTTTAAAATACATTAGATTTTTTTACCGTTTTATTTTGTTTGTGGCTTCTTTGCTAAATACTTTTTGAATTCAAAATATAAGACGGTACTTATGCATCTATGTTACCATGCTAAAATATTATTTTGAAAGTTATTCATAACATAGGGGGAGATTTTTTTTGACACTTTTTCATTTGAGTTTTTGTAGTGAAAATTGAGTGTGACTGCAGTCACAGAGGTGGGCTGCATGTGCAAACTCGAAACTCGAACGATGGAAGACGAGAAGGCGATGAATCAGCAGGTTCGAATGCGCATTAATTTGCATGAATGAGATAATATAAGGCCGGGAGTTAAGATGTTTGAGAGAGTCGTTGAGTTCTCGAGAACCGGATGGAACCTGGCTAGAGCGGAGAGTGTCGCTGAGAATTGAGTCCAGGTTTTTTTTTTCGATTAGAAGCTATTTTGGCGTTCAATATGGAACCAATGCGGCCGAGATGAAATGAGAAATTTTAAATGATTCGCGTCAAACCTAGAAAATTAAAAGTCGCATTAAAAATTGAAAAGCGTTGTCAAAGAGAGAATTGAACGAGTCGTGTCAAACTGCGAAGGTCGAAGATATGAAGTGAGTCAGACTTTTTTTGTCTTTTTGTTTGTTAATCTCAGTGGGATTCGTTGGATTTCTTTAACTATCATCGTCAAAGGAACGTGGAATTAAATTCGTTTTTCACCGAGGAATTTAAAATGAGATCCTGTTGTGTTAAAAAGAAAAAAGTTGTTTTTTTTAAACGAAAATGATTTTATAAAAGTACAATTCGATTCGGATTTTATTGTGTTTGAAAAAGTCATCGTTGTTAAAAGAACTTGAAATGCAATTCAGATGACTTGTATGCATAGAAATCCTATTTCAATGTGGAAATTAAAATGAAATCCTGTTGTGCTGACAAGGGAGAAGAGTGCCGTTTTTAAACGATGGATTTATTTTATAAAAGTACAGTTCTAGTCGGATTGTATTGTTTGAAAAAGAGGCATCGCTGTAGAAAGAACTTAAGATGTGGTTTGAATGGCTTGTATGCATTGAATTCGCTTTTCAATGAGGAATTTAAAATGAAGTCCTGTTAGGTTAAAAAGAAAAGGTGTCGTTTTTAAATGATTTTCATTTTTAATGAAAATACAATTCGAGTTGGATTTTACTGTGTTTGAAAAAAAGTCATCGCTGTTAAAAGAACTTAAAATGTGATTTGGACGACTTGTATGTATTTAAAAGTTATTTTTAAATACGGAATTTAACATGAAATTGTGTCGTGCTGAAAAGGAGAAAAAAAGGTGTCGTTTTTGAACGATAATTATTTTGGTGAGAATACAATTAAAGTCGTTTTTAAATGAGAAATTTAAAAATTAATTTCTGTGTCTAGCCATGTAGCCCCATTTTGCTAAGTAGTATCTGTCTTTGTTGGAGAGTAGTGAGGGCTAGCTGTGTCTAGCAGGAGTGTAGAGCGCTAGCTGTGTCTAGCAGGAGTGTAGAGCGCTAGCTGTGTCTAGCAGGAGTGTAGAGCGCTAGCTGTGTCTAGCAAGAGTGTAGAGCGTTAGCTGTGTCTAGCAGAAGTGTAGAGCGCTAGCTGTGTCTACCAAAGACGGATACTACTTCACTACCCAGTTTATAATCATGAGATCAGGGGGACGTGTAGTGAAAATTGAATGTGACTGCAGTCACAGAGGTGGGCTGCATGTGCGAACTCGAAACCTGAAAGATGGGAGACGAGAAGGCGACGAATCAGCAGGTTCGAATGCGCATTAATTTGCATAAATGAGATAATATAAGGCCGGGAGTTAAGATGTTTGAGAGAGTCGAGCCATTGAGTTCTCGAGAACCGGATGGAATCTGGCTAGAGTGGAGAGTGTCGCTGAGAATTGAGTCCAGGTTTTTATTTTCGATTAGAGTTTTGTAAGTAAATAATTTCAGTTGCGCATGTAATCATGATTTTTCTGTACTCTTTTTTTGTTGACTTCTCTGCTAAATACCTTTTAAATTCAAAGAAGGTGCTCATGAACTTCTAGTCATGTTTTTCTTTACTGCACTGAATTACTAAATTTAAATAATTATTCTAGCAAATTTAAAGGTTTTTGTGGACCTTTGCATCAAATTTTTACTTAAATAATTTGACAAATAATGGTACTTATCCATCTAAGTTGCCACACTGAAATAATGTTATTTAGAAAGCCATTCTTAACATGGGAAGGGAATGGTGTTTTGTGACTATTCTGTACTTTCACCTAATAATTTAATAAATCTAATTTACTAGCAATATTTTTAAAGTTTAACCTATTTCAAAATTATTGCATAATAAAAATAATTAAATTAAAAATAAAATCATTTTTCTTCTTTCAAATTAAAGTCATTCTAGCAAATTACCCAACAACTGAATAAAAAATATTGTAAAAATTGAATTTAACTTCAAAATACCATGAAAAAAATAGCTTTTTTTAAAAATTTAGTAATCAAGTAAAAAAATGGCATTTTTACTTGATAAAATACTTCAACATAAGAAAAATGATTTTGTTTTAATTTAATGATTTCCACTATGCAATAACTTATATCAGTTTGAAATAGGTAAAACTAAAAAAAAGATTCTCATGTCAGTCCACCATTACAAATTTGGAATAGAGGCATATGAGTGAGAAAAAAATGAGACTATAAACAGGGAGACAAGAAGTTCATAAGTACTAATTTATTTATCAACAGAAATGATTAAATTCAAATGAGACAAGCGAGAAAGAACAGTAGTGAGTAAAATTATTTTCCAATAAACAATTTATCAAAAGGAAAAACAAAGGAACACATAGTGAGTTAATTTGATAAAATTTGGCAATTTGCAATAATGTATCAGTCTCTGTGTGACCATATTGTTGTCGCCACATGAACTCATCCAAATGAGATGGCAAAATTGTGGATGAGACACCAGACATTGTTTTAAATCTACTTTTGCAGACCATCCACATGTTCTCGACTCTATTCCTATGAATTTTTATCACAGGGTATACATAATGTTCAGAATGATTTACTGCCCTATGAACATATAGCAGGGCCACCGGTATGCTTGCAATTTCATCATGTTTTCCATGCATCTGAATGGAGGATAGTGTCGGGCAGTACGATTTCCTTAATAATAGGAAACAAGATTTGTTTTTCTGTTTGGCACATACCTTAAGAACCAAATTTTGGAGTCAGTGTCTATACCTCCAAAAGTCCACCTTTGTGGTATTGTCTGCCCTCAATAGTATTTTCTTTTAGCAATGAAAGTTTCCTCAATTTCCACAACTTTGTTGCTATCTCCTAACTTCATACGGTTTTTCAATAATTGCTTTGAGCGAATGCCCCTGAAATATCCATACCATGAGATTGCTGTTTTTGCAGTCACCTTGGTTATTTGAACACATTTTGCCACTGGAGTCTTACAAAACCAAAAATATAGCAGTTGGATAGAAGTTTCTAGTGGCAGCTTCCAAAAATCTTCCATGTTTGATGGAAATCAAACGCTATCTCCAATATTTCTTTTTCTGTGTCTACCATTTAACCTCTGTTATTTGTCTTTGACAAACAAAACACAGAAATGCTTCCTGTTTAAGTATATTTTTTGCTCTTAAAAAGGCCTTGGCATCTTCATAGGTTTTCCAAATCTGAGTCATGCTTGCACTTTTGTGAATTCTTTGCGTACCTCCTTTCCCATCCATTTTCCCATCTCAAGTAGCTAACTGACTACATATACCCCCCCCCTCCGCCCTAATATATATATATAAATAAAATAAAGTGATTTTTAATATCGTAAATTTCCGGGACTAACTCCATATACACCACACTCAGTACTTTTTTTATAAGTACACATGAATCCATTCTAAATTGAACGGTACTTTTTCGAGTTTATAAAAAACTCCTTGGAATATCTTACAGGGACGCGTCAAAAATAAAATAAAATAATTACATGCGCAACTGAATTTCAATTGTTTTTGTTGTTAAAACTGCACAGATACATTGCAGAGAATCCAATCAGTGAAATTTTTTTTGACCAAAATGGTTTTTGTGCATCTGTTACCGCACTATTTTTTTTAAATAGTATAAATTTAAATTCAATTTTTACAATATTTTTGTTTATTAAATTGTTATTTGAAAGTACAGAATAGTTAGAAAACACCCTTCCCTCCCCACATTAAGAATGGCTTTTTAAATAGTTTCAGCGTGGTAATAAAGATAAGTACCATCTTATACGTGATTAAAGTTTCTTAAGACCAATAGCAAACTATACTGATGGAGACGTCTACTACATGAGTTCCCTATCTTGTCCACAGCAACACAACTTGTTATTGACAAAAGTTTTTCCTGTGCATACTGTAAAACATTTTCTTAGGTAAAATTTTCAAAAGATCCATTCTTGGAGACTCTGACAAGTGGACATTTTGGGAATACTATACGGTAGGCGTGGCCAAAAAATGAAAAAAAAGAAAAGAAGTTTTTAAAACGAGTTAAAATCTATTAAAATCCATTATTCTTGAGCAACTTTTTTTTTCCAGAATGATAAAAGCCTGAATTTCATATGAAAAGCAGAATAATATAAAAAATTTTCTATTTTTATTAGGATTTTAAATTTTAAATTTAAAAAAAAAAACACCATGCACCGCAACTTTTGTCTCGACATTTAAATATTTTTTTTTTTTCTAAAGGTTTTTAATCAATCAATTTTTAAAATTTTTTGTCTAAATAAGATTTAAGATGATTTGCTATAAGAATACGGAAAAATATAACATAAGTACCTGAAGTTCAAATAATTTAATCTTTTATCTCAATATATAGATATCATGTAGCAAAATTAAAAAATCCAAAATTTAACGTTACTTTTAAAGAAAGTATGGTAGCCTTTACAAGACAAAATAAATTCATTTAGTCCTAATGTTTGTTTTGACAATTAAGTAAAGAATAAGGGTTTAATTTTTTTCATAAACGATATATATTTGTTGCCTACATAACCCCCGAAATTAAGCAACGATGAGGCTGCCCATTTGTGACCATTTTGGGAATGCTAGGCGCCGTATGTGTTTGAGAGAACACTTGCATCTAGTTTCACACTTGGTCGTCTTGACCCTGTTTTGCCATCAGGATCAAGTGTTTCTGGATGATAGAATGTGATAGATGCAAGTCCCCACACTTTTAACTAAGTTGTGCAAGTCACAGCATCATCAGCGGCAGACTTTGATGTAATTTTGGAAAAGGGGGAGGTAACAACTGTTTGTAAATACATAACAACTGTGTTTTAGGCTGTATGGTCTTCCATAGATGAAAAAATAATATGTAACAACAAATTACCGTACTTTTAGCAAAATGTGCAGGTATTTATCGATTTTTTTTTATTTTGGTATCAATTCTTCAAAGCATTTCTTCATATGGTATATTGGCAATATTGGGATCACTAAAAGAAAATTATTAATTTATTTTTAAAAGTAGCGTTTTCGTAAAAATAATGAAAATATTATTTTTCTTTTTTTGCTAATTTGAAAGATAATTATTAACATATTCAAAAAATTTCAAAACACAAAAGACGAAAAATAAAACACATTCAAAATTTGGATTTGCAACCTAACCTTAAAATCTGATATGTGCACAATTTTTTTTTTTTGGGGGGGGGGCTAGTTTTATTTACAATCTATACCCAACCCACAATACAATATATTTTGTTCATCTCTGCTAATTATTTTAAGCATATTTGTATCGACAAATAAAGGAGAAGAAAAAATATATAAATATCGGAAACAAATAAAGGAGAAGAAAAAATATATAAATATCGATTATGAAAAGAAAGTACCATTATAAAGTTTGTTCTTCACTTAATAATCTGAAAATGTTGTATTGATTGAATAATTACTGGAATTGTAGTAGATTTTTAAAGAGAGGCTTACTTCCTCCTTCCATTTTAGCCGTGCCTACTATGTGAGAATTATCATTAATCACGTGACACCTTATGTGTTGATAGCTACTATATCCGAAAGTGAGGAATGAATTTAGTAGTATGTTATAATTAAAAAGTGATCCTCGGCGTTAAAAAAAATTCTCTTAACAGAAAATATATATATAAATATCGATTATGAAAAAAAAAAAAAAAAACACCATAAAGTTCGTTCTTCACTTAATAATCGGTGAAAATTTCACATTGATTGGATAATTACTTGAATTTTGGTAGATTCTTAAAGGGACTGGAAGTTAATATGTTAGTATAATTTCTAGACTTTTTTTTTTTTTTGTAGGTTCATAATTATTCCGGGGGGAGGCTAGGTCTACCTCACCACCGTCTCCATGGTGCACAACTTGGACAATACTAGTAGCTCACAGAGTGGTGCGGCTACTCAACTAACCTGGATCATAGTAGTTGTCTTTCAGAGAAATTGTCTATTTGTGACAGGGTTGCATTTAATAGTAGCCACTCACAGAGTGTCAGAGAGAAGACAGTATCGATATCTTTTTCCCAACTATTGTCATGAACACTCAGTGTACCATGCTCCACCAACTTGCTTTGAATTTCTACATGGTCAGAATTGCAAGACTAGTTTGAAGCCTCCCTGAAGTAACCGCTCCCGGAAGAGAGTGTATAATTCACACAGCTCCTCTGGACTATTACTAAACATGATGAGATTATCTACGTAAAAGCGATTCTCTATCATAAATCTGCAGTTATCCATGCAAACCGAGCAGCATGACACTGGAGAACATAATCTATATATAAAAGTGAACGTGTCTGTTTGTTTGTCTGTGTACATTTCCCTACGCAATAACTCTGTCAATTTTCAGTCTACAGACTCGAAATTTGATATACAGGGTATTGAGATTTTGGAAAATCTTTGTAATCTGTTTTCGGCCAGAAATTTGGCTGTTAAGGGGTCAAAGTTCAACGATTTGACCTTTGAGAACTCTATTAAACTCCTCCGCCAATTTTGGGTATAAACACTTGAAATTTTAGATATAGGTTCCTTGGACATGGATCTAACTTAATAACTTGATTTGAGTCCAAAACAATAAATATTAAGGGGTCAAAGTTTAAAAAAATTTGACCTCTGCGGTCTCTACCAAATTACTCAGACAATTTCTGGTCTAAACATTTGAAATTTTACATAAAGAGTATTCAGAGATAGCGCAAGTTTTTTTTAATTGGTTTGGGTCGAAAATTTGAGCTACCAATATATAAATGTATGTATCTTTGCATGTCTGCCTAAAACTTTCGACAGAGGTGACAGATTTTCACAAGATCAGTATCGTTTTAAAGCTCAACCCTTAAGACGACAAATACCGAAAAATTGGCTAAAAACATTAATTTCTCCACCCTCAACTGGGCACTTTTCTACAGGGAGGGGGGTGCTTTTTTCGCTGATATTTTCGAAAGCCATCCCCTATTTTTGATTGTCTAGCCTTAATTTAAACCTACGTCACTTCCGGTTTGACGATGGTCGTAACAGCGAAGCTGTCACGTTTTTTTCCCCATTCTTTTCCTTCTTCACGGTACGGGTTCGAGCCTGCCTTCCTACTACCACTTTTTTTTTTTTTTTTTTTTTTTTTTTTGCTCAACATACACCTCCAAACACCCGGGCAATCCCGGGCTGAAATGCTAGTTCAAGATAAAAAGACTGGAAGTGAACCCAAAAATGATTGTTGTTGTATTTGAAATAATGTTAGCGTCCCCCACCCTTCAAAAAAAGAAAGAAAGAACACATGATTATTGGAGCGGAAACTGAGCAGCAAATCCAAAAGGTCACTTGTTAAATTTACTGCCTGGTAAATAGCTTCGTTCAAAGATGGAGAGTCTCCAACCTTGAGGCTAGTTTTTTTTATTTTTTTTATTACATTTTCACCCCAAACAAGGCACATTGACACTTTGGTGTAGGGGGCTACTATCAGGGGCAACAACTACTGGAGTACTATGTAGGGATTTGGGCAGCAAGATGTCGGTTCACGTTGCACTTGAACTTCTGCACGTCAGTACAGTTGGGGAAGCAGGGACCTGGAATGGAATTCCAAGTCTAGCGGTTCTTGGGAAGAAACTACTGGAGTAGAAAGATCTTTTACATTTAGGGATCTCTACAGTGTGGGGGTGGGATTTAGCAGTCTGTCAGGTTTGTCGAGGGTGTTCACGTCATGGGGGCACAAGTGCTTGCAGTTCGTCAGAGCATTCACCATTAAAATACTTGTAGAACAGGCAGAGGGATGCAACATTTCGTCGGTGGGACAGAGGCTGAAGCTTAGATCCCAGTTCAGGACCTATCAGGTTAGAGACTCTCTTTTGTACTTTATCTAGGAGCGAGAGACTAGTAGCAGATGCACCAGCCCAAATATGACAACAATACTCCATACACTGGCGAATGGTGGCCTTATAGAGGTATAGGATACTTTCGGGTGTTAGTAGCTTTCTAGCATGGTAGAGAGAGTCTACATTCTCTGCAGCGATACCGGCAATGCACTCAATGTAATCATTCCAACTCATGTTTCCTGTGAACGTAAGGCTAAGGAGTTTGAAAGATGTACTCTCAGATAAAGAGTCGTTGGCCATTGCTATAGGTGGTAGAGAAGGTTTCTTGTAATTACTGAATGAAACTAGTTTAGTCTTGGCATCATTGAACGTGACCATCCATTTTTGTCCCCATTCCACTACAGATCGGAGGTCATCCTCTAGTGTTTCTGCCATTTATTTATATATGTGTTCATTTGGTTTCCTATCGTACCTGTTATAGAGTGCGGTGTCATCAGCATATATACCCATCTCAGAGGCAATTTTGTTGGAGGGGGGGGGCATTTATGAATATCAGGAACAGTAGAGGTCCAAGGATAGATCCCTGGGGAACTCCCACATTTATATCATGTTGTTTAGATGTACGACCGTCGAGGACTACCTGGATTTTTCTTTTATCTAAGAAGAATTTAATTATGTAAAGTATTCTACAAGTGATACTGTATGATCTAATTTTCCTGAAGAGACCCTCATGCCATAACCTGTCAAAAGCCTTAGATATATCTAGAGCTACCGCTTTGCCCTCTCCCGCTTTGCCCTCTCCCGCTTTGTCCAGTGAATGGTATATACGTTCAGAGATTACAGTTAGGATGTCTGCTGTGGAATGGGCTTGTCTAAATCCATATTGCTGGTCAGTCAGAAGTTTAGCATCTGTAAGGTGATGAACTAGAGCATGGTTAATTAAGGTCTCAAATATTTCGGCAAAAAGTGGGAGGAGGCTAATGGGGCGATAATTTAATGGGTCAGTTCTTTCACCAGAATTCTTGAATACTGGTACCACAGAAGCAGTTTTCCAACAGCCCGGAAAGCAAGATTCATTAAGGCATTTGTTGTAGAGTTTGGAGAGAACTGGAGCTACTTCGGCTGAGCACTTTTTTAATAGCACAGCTGGGATGAGATCGGGTCCACATGCTTTTGAAGTATCAAGGTTATCTATGATAGCATTCACCTGAGCAGGGGTGATTTTCAGATCGTCTAGCATGGCATCTGTCTGCATAGGAAATTCAGGTAGGTTGTGGTTGGAGGGGTCCAGTGTGGAGTTAGATGCAAACCGACTGGCAAGCATGTTAGCCTTCTCGGTTGCTGAGCAGACAACCTCGTGATTTTTGGTTAGTGGGGGAATTGTTGATTACCCATTATTTACTATACTGTTGTAGATTTTCCAGAAGTCACGAGTTCCTAGTTTTTGTGCTTCAATGCGTTTTTTAATGGTTTCCATAAATTCTCTCTTAGCTGTCGCTATTTCTTTCTTAACATTACTTCTAGCTTCTATGTATTTTTGTCTGTTTGAACTGGACTTATGTAAGTTAAATCTGCGGTATGCATGTTGCCTTTGAGCAATTGAAGTAAACCATTGGGGAGAGTGGGGCTTACTATAAAATTTCCGCATGGGAACATGCGCTTCGATTGCAGTTTTGAACCATTCAGTGGTCTCATTTGCGCACTGTTCAGCAGGAGGAGAAAAAATATTTCCCCATGGGGCATCTCTGATAAGATCTCTGATGGCTTCCCTTTTTATAATATCTTGTTGTTTTGAGCACTGGCTCTTCAGTTTTGGGTCTAGAATTTAGGGCGATTTCTACCATTATCACTGCATGGTCAGCGTTCCTGAGTGGGCTGTCAGCATTTGTTGGACAATCCTCGGGAACTGTAGTCAGAAACAGATCTAGAAGTGATGCTTGTTGCTCTTGCTGGTCAGGGAAACGGGTTGGAAATGTAACCATTTGTGATAGGGAGTGAGATATAGCAAAACTATGTGTTGTGCTGCCCGTTGCATCTGTGTGAGTAGAGAATCCAAGCCAGTTTTTGTGGTGAACATTAAAGTCACCAAATACATGTACTTGTGCGCTAGTGTCAAGGGAGAGTGCTGTGTTTATGCTGTCAAAGACTTTGTTTATTATGGTGCAGTCTTGGGTCAAGGGAGAGCGGTAGAGAAAGTAAAAGTAGCTAATGTTGTGTTGCAAGTTTAGTCTAAAGCACATAAAGGCTTGATCATCCGATTCTAGGTTTGTTTCTCTAGTCAGGGGGAGGGTATTATGAATGTAAACTCCAAATCCGTGCATGTGTCTGTCAGAGTCCTTACAGCAGAGTGGGAGATATCCAGGCATGTTAAAGTGGTTAGAGGGGATGGAGAAGTGTAGGTTAGTCTCACTTAGCGCTAAGATATCCGGGGTATTTGTTAGGAGAAATGCTTCAACATCAGCTAAATTAGTTCTAAGCCCACGGATATTTGTGAATGCAAGCCTCAAGGGAGGAGGCAAGTTGGATTTGTTTGACCCTAAGCCTGGTTTAAGCTTATTTTTAGATTGTACTGTTGTCATATTTTTTTTAAGAGTTTCAGTTTAGGTAAGGGGAAACTGAACAGGAGGTTATGCAGAGCATCAGACATGCATCACAAGTAGACCATCAGCTAACCTTTCTTCAATTAAGATTGTGGCCTCAGGAAAGCCCATCGGGGATGAGTACAGGGTCCCTTTCCATGCGCGACATGGCACTACAAACCTCCCGATATTTTACAACTGTTGATGGAGCAGCCGCTCTAAGCGCTACCAAAGAGTTAGAGCTCCTGTACTACCAGTCGGAAACAGCAGCTAGGAACTGTCAATCCGGTACCCTCAACCCATCAGAGGAAGGTCAACCCAATCTAATTGCTCAAGCATATATGGTACTCAAGCACTCTCAAGTGCCCAGTTTTAGGGGTGGGGTGTATCGGTAGTGGGGAAAACGGCGTTCATTGCCCTAGACAAGAAACAAGATCTACCACTGAGTGTTTCAGTCGAATCACTGTGATTCGATCTCTGCGCCTGACTAATAGGCAAAGAAGGAGTATGGAAGCCAGGCGATAGACAGAGCCTATCTACTCCTTAAGCAATTTAGGTTTGCAAACCGGTAATTTGTTTGAGTCACCAGCTCTAAGAAGGTTGTCATCCAAGACTGAAGAGGCCTCCTCCCTCCCCTTTGGTTTAGATTCAGAGTTTACCTTCTCCTAGACGGATGATCTGGGAAGATCTGCTGTGTCCGTCAGTACTGAGAGGGTTTACTCCACGTCTGGGTCCTAATCAAGTATTGAATACTGGCCGAATTTTCGTGGTCGAGGTAGGGTCCAATTTTAAGACAGGTCTATGTGGAATCCAAATGAATTCCTTAAATCTCTGCGGAGGCACAAAAATCTCTATTATACTCTCCTGTTTCTGCTGCTGGAAATCCTGCAGATAATCCTGGTAAAACTGTTTCCTCTCTAAGTTTTGTGCTACATGTTCTAATATGAGCAAGGCTACAGCATGGTTGGAAGGTACATGCGATATATTGTCATCCTCCCAGGGCAACTGGACATAATACTTGTTGTCTTTAAATAAGATGGATTGTTGAAAGAACACAAAAAGAAGTAAAAAATGTAGAAAAAGTTGTCTCAGCTTCTTTTTGAAATGTTTTCATCTAATGAAAATATCGTTGATTTATGTTGTAAATTATGATATGTCGAAAATTTAATTCCGACCATAATAGAGCTGGATGATCCAAGATGGGGCCGGCTTAAAGGTTGCGAAATGAGTTATTTCACGACCCCAACTCAGGAGACAGTTAACCGCTAGTTAAAAAAATATGACACATTGACTCTCTGGTGAGATATTGGACTAGCTCCGAAAGGAACCAACGACTCCCGCATTCCACAGAAGCCCCCGTCCACAGCAATATCTCACACTACACCTAGACTTGGAAGGTGCATATGTTGGTAAGCAACGGGTAACAGATAAAGTGCTCACCAATGTACTGCTAGTGATCCACCTCATCACATAACACGTTAAACGCAGCCAGGGAACACCACAGAAGACAGATGATGTCGGCACCCCTCAGAACTCTCTCGAATCAAGGGGCGTGAACCTGGCTGAAGGCATGTTCAATATATAACCAAAGGCCAGCCACCCATCACTCCTCCCAAAGTAAAATGGCAGAGTCGAAAACGCCTCAGGGACCTCTGACCTCCACCCGCTTCCAGGCATTGAAGCCTCCCTTATTTTTTCCACAGGTCTGAAAACAGAAATGATTCTCTTAATAATTGCGTGAAGAGTACCTTTTGTGTTATGAATGTTATCAACTCTGTTATATAAAAAAAAATTTGTCGCAGCTTTTTTTTTAATGTTTTGATTTAAAACATTGTTGGTTTGAGCGTCCTAAATTATGAGATGAAAAATGAATGAATATCTTAGTGAAAGAGAGTTGTCGCCCTCAGCAGAATGACAAATTGTAAAATAACACCTTTTTTTATTCAAGAAAATCACATTTTATTCTGTCTCTAGGGTGGGAAAGCGTCGATATTACAATTAATGAATTGGTGGACAAAGGTAGGCAATTTTAATGCATGTGGAAACTCAAAATAATCACTGATTACCTCCCCTTATGTTCTCAAAAACCATAGCCTCGTCGGTGAAAAAAAAAAAAAAAGTATGTGATCATTTTTTGTGATTTTTGGAATATACAATCTTCTTTCAGTAACAAATAGGTAAATATAAAAGTTTTTCGGTAAAATCCCTTCAAAGCGTATTGAAGCTAGATGAGAAAAAGCTGTGTACACATTACAAATGTTTCTTTTCTGTTTCTTATGTTATACATTAGTATGTTAGGGGTCATATCAAGTTAAATGTTTATTTACTGTACTCATCTGAACTAGAGAAAATCATGATTAAAATAACCGACATTTTTTTTTTTTTTTTTTTTACACGGTGGCCACTACTTATCAAGGCCCGGAAGCCACTCAGGGATAAGGGTTATTGCAAGTACAGTACGTTAGTGTGGAGATTTGATGAAGTGTTTACTTAAGGGGGCGGTTCATTAGTCCAGTTAAAACAGACAGAAGTATATAGAAGCAACTGTAAGATAGAAACAGTGACAACTAAGAAAAAATTTACTGAACCCACTAAAAAACGCATTAAAGCACAAAGATTAGGAACCTGCGATTTCTGGAAAAGCTACAACAGTGTAGTAAATAATGGGCTATCAACAATTTCCCCACTAACCAAAAATCATTAGGTTGTTTGCTCAGCAACAGAGAAGGCTAACATGCTTGCCAGTCGGTTTGCCCCAAACTCCACACTGGACCCTGCTAACCACCCCCTCCCTGATTTTACTTTGCGGACAGATGCCATGCTAGACAATCTGAAAATCACCCCTGCTCAGGTGAATGCTATCATAAAAAACCTGGACACTTCAAAAGCATGTAGACCCGATCTCATCCTGGCAGTGCTATTAAAAAAATGCTCCACTGAAGTAGCTCCAGTTCTCTCCAAACTCTACAACAAATGCCTTAATAAATCTTGCTTTGCAGACTGCTGGAAAACTACTTCTGTGGTACCAGTTTTCAAGAATTCTGACGAAAGAACCGACCCATTAAATTATCGCCCCATTAGCCTCTTCCCACTTTTCGCTAAAATATTTGAGTCCATAATTAACCAAGCTCTAGTTCATCACCTTACAGATGCTAAACTTCTGACTGACCAACAATATGGATTTAGGCAACCCGTTCCAGAGCAGATATCCTAACTGTAATCTCTGAACGTATATACCATTCACTGGACGAAGCAGGGGAGGGTAGAGTGGTAGCTCTAGATATATCTAAGGCTTTTGACAGGTTATGGCATAAAGGTCTTCTCAGAAAAATCAGATGATACGTTATCACTGGACGAATACTAAACATAATTAAATCCTTCTTAGATAAGAGAAAAATCCAGGTTATCCTCGACGGTCGTACATCTAAACAATATGATTGATAAATGCGGGAGTGCCTCAGGGGTCTATCCTGGGATCTTTATTATTCCTAATATTCATAAATGCCCCCCCCTCCAACAAAATTGCCTCTGAGATGGGTATATATGCTGATGACACCGCACTCTATAACAGGTACGATAGGAAACCAAATGAACACATATATAAATAAATGGCAGAAACACTAGAGGATGACCTCCGATCTGTAGTGGAATGGGGACAAAAATGGATGGTCACGTTCAATGATGCCAAGACTAAACTAGTTTCATTCAGTAATTACAAGAAACCTTCTCTACCACCTATAGCAATGGCCAACGACTCTTTATCTGAGAGTACATCTTTCAAACTCCTTAGCCTTACGTTCACAGGAAACATGAGTTGGAATGATTACATTGAGTGCATTGCCGGTATCGCTGCAGAGAATGTAGACTCTCTCTACCATGCTAGAAAGCTACTAACACCCGAAAGTATCCTATACCTCTATAAGGCCACCATTCGCCAGTGTATGGAGTATTGTTGTCATATTTGGGCTGGTGCATCTGCTACTAGTCTCTCGCTCCTAGATAAAGTACAAAAGAGAGTCTCTAACCTGATAGGTCCTGAACTGTCATCTAAGCTGCAGTCTCTGTCCCACCAACGAAATGTTGCATCCCTCTGCCAAGTATTTTAATTGTGAATGCTCTGACGAACTGCAAGCACTTGTGCCCCTATGACGTAAATACCCCCGACAAACAGCTAAATCCCACCCCTTCAGTAGAGATCCCTAGATGTAGGAGAGCTTTCTACTCCAGTAGTTTCTTCCCTTAAACCGCTAGACTTTGGAATTCTATTCAGGCTCCCTGCTTCCCCGACTGTACTGACATGCAGAAGTTCAAGTGTAACGTGAACCGACATCTTACTGCCCAACTCCCTACATAGTACCCCAGTATCTTATGTTCCTGATAGTAGCCCCCTACACCAAAGTGGTAATGTGCCTTGTTTGGGGTGAAAATGTTAAAAAAAAAAAAAAAAAAAAAAAAAAAAAAAAAAGGTCTTGTGTAAATAATGAAGAATATGAAATATGGTCGACGTTCAGGTGATCAAAAAGATCAAGCGTACCATAAAACGAAATGAGACCAAATTGCTAACTCGGAAATTCTAAAAGAAACAATTTAAACAAATTTTATTTTATATAAATGCAACAAAAACAACAACAAAAGAAAACGTGAAAAAATAATTTAAACAATTAAATTAATTTTTTGAAATGTTTTTTTTTAATTATAATAAATTCAACGAGATCCTATGCTGCATTAAAATAAATTCTACTTAAATTTATTTTAATTAAAAATTCATTCTACATAAAAACATTTGAAAAAAAAATTTCAAATGTTTTTATGTAGAATAAATGCATGCGATGCAGCATAGGATCTCGTTGAATTTATTTGTTCCCACTCAAAGATTTTTGTTTATTGCTACAAGTGCTAATCTGGACTTGCACCACTTTTCCTATTAATAATTACCTAGAACTACAATCTCCGGCAAAAAAAATCTCCCCTCCCCCCCCCCCCAAAAAAAAAAACGGCCAAACAAAAAATATCCATCCAAAAAGACCCCCCCCCAAATATCCATCAAAAAAAAAAAAAAAAAAAAAAGTACCCCCCCCCCCAAAAAAATCCGAAAAGCGTAATAATAAAAAAGAACTTCTTTCCTACTCCCTCGAACCAACTGCATACAACATTGGAGCCGGTGTGTATTTTGCTAGAGAGGCCTCACTCGTGTATGTCAGCCAAAATAAAAAATTTTTTTGGTAACCTGAAAGTCTTATCGATAATAATGATACAAATTAATTGATAAGTAGGAGAGAAGCTCGTTCAGATCAGCCGGAAAAAAACTTATCTGCATAAGTAAAGACTTTTCTTTTACAATTTTTCTGCTAATATACACTCATGGCCAAAAAAATGGGCTAAGAGTGAAAGGAAGAAATCGATTTTTCAATATTTTTCCATGATTTTTTGTTAATTTTAGCTGAAAGTTTCTTTTTTGTAGATCATTATTATTATAGCATATAATAATAAGTGGAAAAATTAATCCTAAAAATGGTAAGACCGCATCTTGACGAGGATATAAAAAACCGAATTGCAGGATTAAGGCAGTCCAAAATGACTTACAAGCAGATTTTTGATATTTTAAGAAAAGAAAAAGGGAAAACATCTTTTTCTGCAGTGAAGCGAATTGGTCAAAGGTTTGAAGTCCAACGCTTGGTAAAAGAGAAATCTGGATCTGGTCGCCCTAAAGCATTCACTTTGAAGGATGACCACAGGCTTAAATTAACTCTTTTGAAGGATCGAAAGAAAACTTATGTTGACCATAGCAAAGAATTCAATACGGGCTGGAAATTCTTTCTAGATATACAATATCTAGACGAATGAAAGAAATGGGATTTTCCTCTAAAAAGGTGTGCAAAGAAGCCATTTTTATCTAAGAAGAATGATATCATCAATGATAGAAAGAGATTTTCCTCATGTTATGGCAAGAAAGATACAGACTGGTTCAGGATGAATCAAGATTTTGACTTGTCAGTGATGCTGCCGATGCTCCCGAACAGTGCAATTGAAGAACTGGAGAAAGATTTTTGCCAAGTTGCATAAAAACGACAGTTAAACACGGGAATGGAGGGATAATGGTATGGGAAACTTACTGCAGCAGGAGTTGGGGAACTTATTAGATGTGAGAAGTCAATCAATGCAAAGGAATACATTCGAATATTAGATACAGAACCGTTACTAAGTATTCAGAAGCTGGGAATATCCCAGAACATTATTTTTCAACATGATAATGCCCCTGCACACACTGCTAAAATCATAAAAAATGGCTTTCTGATAATTCAATTAATTTGATGTTTTGGCCAGTTCAAAGCCCCAATTTAAAACTAATCGAGAATATTTGGTTCATAATATCTCGTGCATTGACCAGAAGAACTTTTTTGAACAATGACAAACTGTGGGAAGCTGTGCAAAGCGAATGGAATAGTATCTCCCCTTCAGTGTTACACTTTGGTTGAGAGCATGTCTAAAAGGATTGATCGTTTAAAGAAAAGAAAAAGGAATGCAATTCTATCCTAAGCATTTGTCTTGTTCTGTGTTATTAGTCTCGTTTAAGTTTCCTTGTTCAATATAGCTTTTAGTGCAATAAAAGCTATTAAATTTGGTTGGCCCATTTTTTTGCTCACGAGTGTATATATATATAATCTATAATAATTTTTTTGCTCACGAGTATATATATATAATCTATAATAATTTTTTTGCTCACGAGTGTATATATATAATCTATAATAATTTTTTTGCTCACGAGTGTATATATATAATCTATAATAATTTTTTTGCTCACGAGTGTATATATATAATCTATAATAATTTTTTTGCTCACGAGTGTATATATATAATCTATAATAATTTTTTTGCTCACGAGTGTATATATATAATCTATAATAATTTTTTTGCTCACGAGTGTATATATATAATCTATAATAATTTTTTTGCTCACGAGTGTATATATATAATCTATAATAATTTTTTTGCTCACGAGTGTATATATATAATCTATAATAATTTTTTTGCTCACGAGTGTATATATATATAATCTATAATAATTTTTTTGCTCACGAGTGTATATATATAATCTATAATAATTTTTTTGCTCACGAGTGTATATATATAATCTATAATAATTTTTTTGCTCACGAGTGTATATATATAATCTATAATAATTTTTTTGCTCACGAGTGTATATATATAATCTATAATAATTTTTTTGCTCACGAGTGTATATATATAATCTATAATAATTTTTTTGCTCACGAGTGTATATATATAATCTATAATAATCGGAGGAAGAAAAAATAAAACGCATGGGGGGATCACTCTTGTACAGGTCCGCCTAGAACTCAAATCACAATATGGAATATTTTAACCAGTATTTTGCTATTCAAATATGAAGGAAGATGCCTTAAGCCAACGTTTATTTACAATAAATACACGACGTGTACGTAAGGAGAAAAATATAGTATCTGTTCTGATACTTCACTTCAGGTTTCATGTCCTCGGTCAATGAAGGAGGCATTCTTCTACACGAGTCAATTTTTATTTTCGTCCTAATCCACTGTGCCCTGGATTTTTCTTACATTAAAAGCTCATCTCGCGTCTAACCGAGGCTACCGAGATATATCCCGATGGCCGTGGTCTAACTCTGGCCACGTGAAGAAGAAGCAAGCCAATAACGAGGTTTATGTGGTGTAATAATTACACTATAATGTACATTGTGAATACTTTATAATTTTTCAGAAGAAAAAAATAGAATCAAACTTTTTCTTCATGAAGAAATGTTTGTAAAGAACGAATGAATTCAGTGTTCATTTTCTTTTCTTTCTCAAATCGTTGTTGTTGAATATTGGATTTGCAATTTAAAAGTTTTACCTCGAATTCCCATATTTCCTTCAAACAATCGTAAACTTCTCGAGCCGTAGAAGTTGCCAATGATTCTTCGAACGTTTCTGTGTGTTTAGCATTTGTTTTACTTCTCAGTTCGATATTAATTTCGTTTGCATCTTTCTTTTGTAACTGCAACATGGCCTGAATTTCCTTAAGCAGTTTGAGTGTCTCCTCTTTCTCTTTTTTTTGCTTTTCAACTGCTTCATACGACATAGCTCCAAAAGGAAAAGAAGAAATCATTCAAATGAAGGAACGATTACACTTATTTGCTACACACTTATCTCCCTTTGTAGTGAGAAAATTCTCGGACCACTTGTGTTTCTCGTCTATTAACTGAAATTAAATCGAAATAAAAAATAAAATTCTGGAAAACTCAAACAAATTTTTAAGAATGTAAACATAATTATTTTGAATTATTTTTCAGTCAGTTAAAGTCATTCTTAATTTTTTGCGTGACTGTTACCGGAATCGGTGCCAAGGCAAAATAGGCCCTCGGTATTTTTTCTCGCGTCTCTGTGCGTGTTCTTTTTTTTTATTTTTAAGTTTTCCAATCTTTTTTTTTTTATTATTTTTTTTTTATTATTATTATTAAGAAGAAGAAGAAGAAGAATTATTGAACCCACGTTTTGCAACCTTTGGTACTCCTTGGGCGTTGAGTTCCACGGCGACCAGCATAAAAACAAGCGTCCCTTCCATGCACACGTAACATTTTTTATTTACTGACGTTACCGTAGTAACGAAACGATTATTTGTCACATTATTTAAAAAATAAAAAAAGTTTTACTCTTTAAAAGAAAAAAGTTACTAAACATTTATTAATAATGTCTCACTCTTAGTAAAAGTCTTTTACAGACATTTGTTTTTAAATTTCTTTTTAAATGACTACTTGGTACTGGTCGCGATTAGAGTTCCCTGCCGAACACCCTAAAAAAACACTGACTTCTCCCCGCGCATGAGCAAAGGACATGTTTTAGTTGCCATAGTAACTAAACGATCATGAATTTTTATCGACTTTGTTTTACTGTTTATGAATATTGAAATAAAAGACATTACTACACATTTATTAATAATATCTCACTTTTAATCACTTTTATCGACTTTTTTTTTTACTGTTTTACTGTTTATGTGTCACTTTTATCGACTTTTTCTTTTCTTTTTTAATAGCATTTTCTTAAAATGAATATTAAAATAATTTCCCAACTTTTTTCATTTCTATGTGTTTTAGTTTTTAGTTTTGTGTGTTGAATGAAACTTTTTTTTTTCATTACAACAATAGTTATCGGCCCCGGTTCTTTGGCTGACAAACGACATCTGTCGGCGGTTCTTGAAACTAAATTACACGCATTCTCTTCATGTTACTGACATGTAGAAGTGTCAATGTTGCCGTAGGTGTTATTGTAAATTAACACTTAGCTAATTCCGTAAAATGAGATTCTACTTTTTTAGGCGAATTTGCACCCTCCCCATGTTAAGAATGGCTTTTTAAATAATAACTTTATTTCAGCGCGGATCATAAGTGCACTAGCACCCATTTTTTTTATTAATAAATGTTTAGTAATTATTTTTCTTTTAATATTCATAAACAGTGAAAACGTCATTTAAAAAGAAAATGCTATTTAAAAAAGAAAAGAAAAAGTCGATAAAAGTGACACATAAAAACAGTAAAAAAAAGAAGTCGATAAAAGTGATTAAAAACAAAGGCGATAAAAGTGAGATATTATGCAAATTCGCCTAAAAAAGTAGAATCTCATTTTACGGAATTAGCTAAGAGTGTTAATTTACAATAACACCTATGGCACCATTGGCACTTCTGCATGTCAGTAACATGAAGAGAATGCGTGTAATTTAGTTTCAAGAACCGCCGACAGATGTCGTTTGTCAGCCAAAGAACCGGGGCCGATAACTATTGTTGTAATGAAAAAAAAAGTTTCATTCAACACACAAAACTAAAAACTAAAACACATAGAAATGAAAAAAGTTGGGAAATTATTTTAATATTCATTTTAAGAAAATGCTATTAAAAAAGAAAAGAAAAAGTCGATAAAAGTGACACATAAACAGTAAAACAGTAAAAAAAAAAGTCGATAAAAGTGATTAAATGTGAGATATTATTAATAAATGTGTAGTAATGTCTTTTATTTCAATATTCATAAACAGTAAAACAAAGTCGATAAAAATTCATGATCGTTTAGTGTGAAACTGTTTCTGGCACTTGTCCCAATCTAGGCGACATATTGTACCAGTAGACAGCTTGCTCCGGCGGTGCCCCCTCTCCCTGTCACTACCTTTATTGTCCAGTAGTGTTTTTCCACAATCCCGTTGCTACTGAGTCTATAGGCAGCTCTGTAGAATTGACGGACGTTCCATTTCCTCGGTACATCCATAACTGCTACCGATTAAAATGAAATCTCATTGTTGGTTAGCAGCTTTTCCATCAGACCTCACTCTAGAAACACCACATCAAAGGCTCCGCTATTTCACTGGCCGTTTCACCATATAGCCTTCTCCATAAGGTAAAGCGCCTGGGGTCACAGTCAATGATTGTCATATAAAGTTCCCCCCTCCTGTAATGGATGATATCAACTGCCAATCTTGCCCAAATCCCATTTCACCTAGTTCTCCTGCTTGTTGCGTGCTTGGAGAAGGGTCAATTGAGTGACACCTGTTGCACATCCTGACCATTTTCTTCACTTGTTCCTTGTGGACACTTGGATCAACTTTCTCACTAGAAACAACGTCCTTGGTTGGTCCTATGGTTCAGATCATGCAGCTCTCGCACCCCAAAAATATCCAAATTAGACACTGCAGCGGCATCCTCTTTTTTTTTTGGCATAAACTTTTTCATTCTTGTAAGAACATCTACTTTGTTCTTCTCAGAGGTCACCATGGTTATGTGCAATTTCAGGGAAAACTCCTGCATCAGCTCAGCCAGCATCCATAGCCTGCACTTCACAATCATTTCTGGGGGCTCTTTCATTTTTATCCTTTTATCATTGGTAATTACCGATTTTTAGCCAGGCAAACGGTGGCAGAGTTTGTATTATGCCGATGTCGTATAGTTCCCATTTCAAGGCCAGATTCACTCCTTTGGTAACCGTGTCCAATTCTGCCACATTGATGTGACTAGCATCATTCTTCTTCCTTAGTCAGGCTGTGTCTTCCGCAACTACTCTACCCACTTCCAAGACGACACCTGTTGCAATGCTGCTTGCATCACACCACACGACTCCATCCAATGTTTGTGGCATGTTCCATATTCCCCAAACTGGGTCTTGCCTTTCCACTTCTTTCAGGACCTCTTCGATTAAGGTGGCCATTCTTCCTCCCACTTTATCATCCCATCCTCTTCGTTTGGCATACCTCCTGATATAACTGCACGCTGTTCTAAACCAGCCAGCAATGAAGTAATGCCCGATCAGCCTGCTGCATATTGGAAAAAGCTCCCACTTGTTGAGCTTTTCTTTCATTTGCGGGACCTCGTTCCCTCTTCAAAATTCCAATCCACCTAATGCACTTTGTCACAGCTTTAGCCCCAAGGCTGCTTCCCTGTCCAATTTTTCTGGTGCCTCGGCAAACAGCCTGTACTCCTTCAAGTAAGCCACTACCTTCTTTGCAGTCACCAGAGTTTTATTTATGATGCTGTCATCAATGTATGAGCTTCAACACCATCTTTTTCCCCCATTCTTTCCAGAATCTTCCTCAGAATAGTTGACATGATTTTGGGTGCCGAGTTCAGTCCGAACTCCACTCTCGTAAGTATGTTTTGCCTTTATATTTGACCAACTGGTACTTCCAGAGTTTCTTGGCGACACGGAGTTGAAAATAGGCAGATTTTAGATCAACTAATGTAGACGCACTGTTCATTTGCCTCCATTCTCTAATGATCTCACTGCATACATCTACAGTATCACCCCCAATATGGCACTCAATATGTTGATTCAACTCTCAGAAATCCAGGATTGGTCTGACCTTTTCTTTCATCGGTTGCAAAACGGCCATCAATGGCAAGATACCCAATTCGATATTTTCTGGAATAAGCTGTATCCTCAATGGTCAGTCTCCAGAAGTACTCATAATCCAACAGAAAGAGTCATTTGGGCAGATTTTAGGGAGGAAATAAAATTTTTAAAAAGCGAGTAGTGTATTTTCAGAAAGGAAGCGAGGAAGAAGACAAGTGGACACAAAGAAATTCTTGTCGACATAGCAGTGAATTTCGGTTCTCACTAAGAAACGGATTTCCCACTCCTGACACAAAAGAAAAAAAAAAAATCATTGGGAAATTTAATTAAGAGTTCATCCTTTTGGTGAAAAACTTTATATTTAACTTTTTTCGTGTTCCAGTCTGATTGGTGTGGATCGAAGAGAAACTTATGTTAATAAAAACATGGAATATAATTGAGATTGTCGGACTGACTTCCTCATCTTGGTTGTTATTGTCACAACGTTTCAGCCATTTTGCCCTCCGGCCTTCGTCAGGTGTTTTGTATCGAACTGGGGAACCGTTTGTTAGGAGTCTCGAACCCAACCCTTTATTATTATTACGGGGGTACCGTGTTCGGACTCCAGCTAGGCTTTGGGACATAGTTGCTGATTCTCTGTTTTGAATGTTACTTTTTCACTGCCTTCGTTCAGGATTGAACTCAGCACCTTTGGGTAACTGTAAACTAGGACGTTGTATCAAGACTATAAGGTCTCACTTAAAAAAAAAAGCAAAAAAGATTCAACATGGTTTTTAAAAAAAGGTTTTAAACTTTGGACTTTACAGGTAAATTTGCAAATAACTGTTCTTTTTTTTGTTGTTTTAAATTAGCTTATTTTATTTATTGATCTTGTATCTTCAATTTGTGACATAAATTTGAGGTGAGAAAATTAATTATTTTCATTTTAATAGACATTTCAAAATGGAGGGGGGGATGAATTAAAAAAAAAACGCTTGTGTAGAATATTATATTCGGTTTATTGGAAAGAGCATAAAATTTCACATTGAACCTGAAAATATCTTAAAAATTGAACCAATAGAAAAATTTTGATAGATTTTTAAAGTTTAAAAATTGAAAAAAATTTAACTCGTAAAATTCAATTGATTTCATTATGTAAAAAAATGGCTGCATGAACACGCGCAGGCACTTTGTAAACACTGTTTTTAAAAAAAATAAAAAATGATATTTCTATTATTTTTTAAACAACTTTAATAGTTTAGTTTGGAAGTATATTCTATAAAGAAAATTAAAAAAAACCCACTTTAAAAAGAGAATTCACAGTTTTGTGCTAGGGGTGTCAAAGATTCCCCCAAAATTCTGATACACCTAGTGTTCCACTAATGTAACAAATAAAAGGAAAATGCAAATTGTAGCATATAATTTAAATATCTATTTAAAATTAGTAAATGGCAAATTTGTAAGGGGAGAAATTCTAAAGCAAAAATGTTTAAATTTTCAATTCCCTAAAAAATTCAAAATGGCAACATGTCTAAAGAAAGAGGCACATAATTTAAATAAAAGGGGGGAAGTAGCGCAGTGCCAGGCAAAAATGGTGGAAAACAACTTGTCTCCATTTTTTTTTCCGTCACTCCTACTGCTC
Organism: Euprymna scolopes; assembly: GCF_053919585.1. Lineage (NCBI taxonomy): Eukaryota > Metazoa > Mollusca > Cephalopoda > Sepiida > Sepiolidae > Euprymna > Euprymna scolopes. Next base: position 80,865,284 of record NC_136501.1, read on the forward strand.
CTCTTCACTTTCCCTTCCCTTAAACAAAAGATGCGATACGCTAACGTAAGCAACACGTATAAAAAATATCCGGGTTCAGTGAATTCATTCACCTCCTCTTTCTCTTTTCATCATCAATTTTGCTACGCACATCGGAATTTAAATACATCAACAAAATGCGAACAAAACAGGAAATTGACTTCTTACTTTTAGGTTAAATTAATTTAAATGGTACAAAATAACTCACAATCTACGTTTGATTGCATAAATTTGATTCGATAATTAATTAGAGTCATTTGTTTCTATCATTCGGAGCGACATCATTAACATCACGTTGGTCAAATGAATACAACTTGTTTTGGTAATGTGCCTAAGTTTTTTGTTCATCGTTAATTTTGACTGTATTTTTTTAACATGAATAAAAGATTTCCTGAAGGTCCGCCCGGCCTTTTGGCCGGGATCAAAGTGTAGTATCGGTTCCGGCAGATACTGCACTTAAGATAATTTGTACCAGTCAATGGAGGGGAAACCCTCTATACTGGGACAATTATTATTTTTGGTAACCAGAGTGACCCCTTTTAGGGGAGCTGGTTTTTACCTCACATTAAAAACGGCCTTGTGCCTAATTTGCTCAGTGGGGGAGCAAATAAATACCATCTGTTCCGGCAGATACTGCAAGCTATGACTAGCAAAGACCAGATGTGGGGGCAACCCCACATGCCTGACCTTTAACCAGCTCCCATTTCCCACCTCTCAGGAGCTGGTCCCCTTTTCCCCTTCCCCCTCCCTTCACTCCTCACATTAAAAATCGGCCTTGTGCCTAATTTGCTCGGTGGGGGAGCAAATAAATACCATCTGTTCCGGCAGATGCTGCACTTAAGATAATTTGTACCAGTCAATGGAGGGGAAACCCTCTATACTGGGACAATTATTATTTTTGGTAACCAGAGTGCCCCCTTTTTTCCTACTTTTAGGGGAGCTGGTTTTTACCTCACATTAAAAACGGCCTTGTGCCTAATTTGCTCAGTGGGGGAGCAAATAAATACCATCTGTTCCGGCAGATACTGCAAGCTATGACTAGCTATGACTAGCAAAGACCAGATGTGGGGGCAACCCCACATGCCTGACCTTTAACCAGCTCCCATTTCCAACCTCTCGGGAGCTGGTCCCCTTTTCCCCTTCCCCCTCCCTTCACTCCTCACATTAAAGATCAGCCTTGTGCCTAATTTGCTCGGTGGGGGAGCAAATAAATACCATCTGTTCCGGCAGATGCTGCACTTAAGATAATTTGTACCAGTCAATGGAGGGGAAACCCTCTATACTGGGACAATTATTATTTTTGGTAACCAGAGTGCCCCCTTTTTTCCTACTTTTAGGGGAGCTGGTTTTTACTTCACATTAAAAACGGCCTTGTGCCTAATTTGCTCAGTGGGGGAGCAAATAAATACCATCTGTTCCGGCAGATGCTGCAAGCTATGACTAGCTATGACTAGCAAAGACCAGATGTGGGGGCAACCCCACATGCCTGACCATTAACCAGCTCCCATTTCCCACCTCTCGGGAGCTGGTCCCCTTTTCCCCTTCCCCCTCCCTTCACTCCTCACTTTAAAAATCGGCCTTGTGCCTAATTTGCTCGGTGGGGGAGCAAATAAATACCATCTGTTCCGGCAGATACTGCAAGCTATGACTGGCAAGGACCAGATGTGGGGGCGGCCTCACATGCCTGACCTTTGACCAGTTCCCATTTCCCACCTCTCGGGAGCTGGTCCCCTTTTCCCTTCCCCCCTCCCTTCACTCCTCACATTAAAAATTGGCCTTGTGCCTAATTTGCTCGGTGGGGGAGCAAATAAATACCATCTGTTCCGGCAGATACTGCAAGCTATGACTAGCAAAGACCAGATGTGGGGGCAACCCCACATGTCTGACCTTTAACCAGCTCCCATTTCCCACCTCTCGGGAGCTGGTCCCCTTTTCCCCTTTCCCCTCCCTTCACTCCTCACATTAAAGATCGACCTTGTGCCTAATTTGCTCGGTGGGGGAGCAAATAAATACCATCTGTTCCGGCAGATACTGCAAGCAAAGACCATATGTGGGGGTAACCCCACATATCAGACCTTGGTCAATGTAGCAATTGTCACTATCCAGTTCCCCTACTCCCCGGGGAGTTGGTCCCTATTTCCCCTTCATTCCTCACTAAAAATCGGCCTTGTGCCTAATTTGCTCGGTGGGGGAGCAAATAAATACCATCTGTTCTGACACAGATGCTGCAAGCAATGACTAGCAAAGACCATATGTGGGGGTAACCCCACATATATGAACTTGGTCAAACAGACCACAGTTACTATCCAGCTCCGATTTCCCACCTCTCTGGAGTAGGATCCCCCCTTTCCCTACCCCCTCCCTCTCTCTCCATATTAAAAAACGGCCTTGTGCCTAATTTGCTCAGTGGGGAAGCAAATAAATACTGTCTCTCTCCAGCTTCCCTACTCCCCGGGGAGTTGGCCCCCATTTCCACTTCACTCTCCACAGTAAAAAACGGTCTTCTGCTTAATTTGCTCAGTGGGAAAGCAAATAAATCCAATCAATTCGCCCTCACCTCCATGCGGGGCTTGGCACCAAATATCAAGCAAAGACCATTGCCCTTGTGGCAATCAGTTATTGGTCAATGTAGAGGAAACCCTTCATACGAATTGTCACTATCCAGCCCCTCTACTCCCCAGGGAGTTGGTCCCCATTTCCCGTTCACTCTCCACATTAAAAAAAGGCCCTGTGCCTAATCTTCATCCCCCATTAGGCTGCAAAGTCTATTTTGAACTCTGTCAAGATGTGGCAATAATACTCCATCCTTGAACATACCTGTCTCTTATGTAGGTAGAGAATTTCATTAGCAGGTAGATATTTACTGGATCAATAGAAGGTTCCTACCATTTTTCCATCAACCTTGGCAACGTATTTGATATGTGTGTTCCATTTCAGACCAGGAGTAAAGGTCAAGCCTAGAAGCTTGTCAAAACATGAAGCCTCCCCAAGACAAGAATGATTCATTTCAATTGATGCTAAATAAGCATCAGAACGTTGATAATGTAGATAGAAGCTTGGTTTTAGATGCATTAAAAGTAATCAGACACTTTATTCCCCATGGTACCCCATGGTACCCCATGCTCAAGATCAGAGGAGAGAGAATCAGAGAGAACTTGGTTATTTACAGCTTTTGATGTGCTGCCATAGATGGTAGTGTCATCAGAATAAATGTCTATGAATGATCTAAGGATGTGATTTGGAAGATCATTGATGTAGAATAGGAAGAGAATTGGACCCAGGATGGGCCCCTGAGGGACTCCAGCATTAATAATGTGAGCTTCTGATTTCTACCCATCTACCACTACTCTTATGAACCTATCAGAGAGAAATGATTTAATAATTGAAAAGACATTTCCGGCTATACTATAGCTGGAGATCTTGTTAAGTAGATCTATAATTAAATAACTGAAGTGTTATTTATTCTGCACTTCAAATCACCAATTTCTCGGTTAAATTCTACACTGTTGTCAAAACTTCCGACTTACAAACGCAACGATCTTTCCAGCTGACTTCTACACGTCTATGTAAGTAACATGCCTTCTCTCAACTCGCCTCATACTCAGTTCACGTCCGCTTTTATAGACCAATCTCGTTTGCATAAATATTCACAGTCACGTGATTATTCACCATAAGACAAACTGTCTCGCCATGTTAGTTTTTCCTTTCTTTCTCTTTCATTTTGTTCCATGAGCGACACTTTGAATCATGCACACGTGCTAGTCAAGTAAGTCACGCATTTCCCTATGAGACCTTTATGCCATACCCTATCAAAGGGCTTTAATATGTCAAGAGCAATTTCCCTAGCAGCCTCCATCGATAAATTTGCTAATGAGATATAACTGTAAGCACATCTACTGTAGGTCTAGCAGAATGGAAACCATATTGCATGTCACTAAGAAGGTTATTTTTGCTGAGGTGGTTGACTACTTCTCTATTTAACACAGATTCCAGTAACTTACTCATGCTGCACAGGAGACTTATTGGTCTGTACTAAGAAGGAGATGACTAATCACCTGAATTCTTAAATACATGATTCCTACTGATGAGATTTTCTTTGCCATTGAGATAGTAATTTGCCAATACAGATTGCTTTATGATAGTGATTGAAATAGTTTTCCATTGATCTGTTTCTCTTGTGAATATTAATGCCCCCTAAAAAAACATTTTAAATACTCCAAAGAAACTGAAATTTGTGTAATATTTATTAATTGATGTCCAATAGCTAGTCTTAAAACTTTACAAAAAACCAAGCTCTCTGAATTTTTACAAGAGCTTTCACCTCATTTTATCTCCTTTAAATAAAACTAAATTCAACTAAATATAGCTTACATTTGAATCACTTACACCTAGCAGCTGTGTTCCAAAATTCATAATTGATCAGTCATTTTGTGTAGGAGTGAATCCTGTGAACGTAAATATAAACATACTTAACTTTACACACACACACAAGCACACACACACACACACAAGCACACACACACACACACTTAGTGATGACGATAAAAATAAATTATAATCCTTATACAATAACCTATCAAGATACAGAAAGCTCTACACGGATGAATGGAGCAAATAATATAAGATATAATTAATGACAGTTCAAAGCTAAATAAACTTTATTTGATCATCAAATATATAAGGAAAACATGTGACCTATTTCTTTCTTATTCTTATATATATTAGTGGCCTAGCAAGGTCACAGGGGAGACAACCGGAGCAGCAAAATTGAAGCTGGCTTGTAGGACACCATATCCATAATATAAAGCTGAATGTGTGTGTGTGTGTGTGTGTGTGTGTGTGTGGTCACGAATAGGCTCTTATATGGTTGACTATTTTAAAAAAATGATTACATATAATGATAGATGATGTATCGAGACACAGGAATGGGTATGTTTGATCTGGCAGAACGGTGGTTCATTAAAATTGTGGAGTCTGCATTTGCGCCTGGTCCACAATGTATGGAAATAAAAAATTAAAAAATTAAAAAAAACGTTTACAAGTGTTTTTGATAGAGATGTACATAAGACTACTTTGATAAGTATGTTTTAACTTAAATAGGGATGGTATAATAAAATTGTGGGGTCTGCGTTCGTGCCTGGCCTCCATAGAATGGAAATAGGCACAAACTTTAATAAAGACTTTTCATATCTATCTGCGTAAGTATACTTTGATAATTATGTTTCAGTTTGAAGAAATATGGTATAATAAAATTATGAGGTGTTCGTTCGCACCTGACCTCCATAGAATGGAAATATGTCACAAAGTTTAACAAAGTTTTTTAATATAGATCCACAGAATATTGTGATAAGTGTGTCAGTGTGAACAGGTATTGTATAATAAATTATGGGTTTTATCTATTTTATTTTTACTTTCATCATATTTTGCTTTGGTTTTGATACCTCCAAATTCGAAGCTCTTTACAACCCTTCCTTCTTATAACCTATCATACTTTCATAAATCAGAGTCCATTTTCTGTAGGCTGTTTTTGAACCCAGTCAACGACGAGTACTTTTGCTAGTAGTATATTTGTATATATATATATATATATATATATATATATATATATATATATATATATATATATATATACTTTTGCTAGTAGTATATATGTATATATATATATATATATATATATATATATATATATATATATATATATAATGTAGGGAAATTTGGGCATATTTTATTGGTTTGAAAATATAGGGTTTTTTATAACAATTGCCATAAAATTTTAACCATGGAATAGTGTTATAATCTTCAAAAAGCCTGCAAATTTTCATGTATTTTGTCCCATAGAACCAAAGATATGAGCATTTCAATATTCAGTATAGATATACCACCATTTTTGGCAATTTTATGTAAGTTCCAAATCTCATTGACTATTGATCAGAATTTAACAAATGAAGGCTCGTTGGAAAGGTAATGACCTGAATGGTGTAATGCGCTATGTGACATTTGCCCTTAAGGTCACAAATTTAGGAAATCATCCATCATCCAGAGCCTATTTTTGGCAACTTTTTTTTACAGCTATAAAATGTTTCATGTTTTCCTAGTTTTGCATATGAATTATAAAATGTCTGATATTTCCCCAAAACTTCTGGCGTTGAGCGAGAGGAAACTAAAACTTGCTGCTATGGTTCCAAAGGATCTGAAATAACAGCAACAGGAGACTTGATTCAAAATATTTCTTATATGTGTTATATTGCATATCTCTTCAGATTTGCATAAACAAAGCACGAAATCAGCAGGAGCAGTGATAGTGACAATAATGGCAGTGCTGAGACGAATCCTGTTCATCGACACAAGCAACACAAACATACCAAATGCACATGAGAGCGTGAAAGCCTGTTTTTTTCTGTGTCTACATCAATGGCATAATTGGCAAGTTATCCTAGCAAGAAAACTACTAGGGGGAACCATTCATCGAAAAAAAAAAAAAAAAAAGAATTAAGTTTGAAGTATGAACATCACAGCCAACGACCTTCCTGCACATCTATATATCTATAAAAGTGAAATTGTGTGTGTATGTGTGTGTGTGTGTGTGTGTGTGTGTGTGTGTGTCTGTGTACATTTCCCTACACAATAACTCTGTCAATTTTCAGTCTACAGACTCGAAATTTGATATACAGGGTACTGAGATTTGGGAAAATCTTTGTAATCCATTTTCGGCCAGAAATTTGGCTATCAAGGGGTCAAAGTTCAACAATATGATCTTTGAGAACTCTACCAAACTCCTCTGACAATTTTGAGTATAAACAATTTAAATTTTAGATATAGGTTACTTGAATATTGATCTAACTTAATAACTTGATTTGAGCCCAAAACAATAAATATTAAGGGGCCATAATAGGGGTCAAATTAAAAAAAATTTGAGCTCTGTGGTCAAATTACTCAGACAATTTCTGGTCTAAACATTTGAAATTTTGCATAAAGGGTATTCAGAGATAGGGCAAGCTTTTTAATCGGTTTGGGTCGGAAATTTGAGCTATCAATATATAAATGTATGTATGTATGTATATATGTTTGCATGTCTGCCTAAACCTTTCGACAGAGGCAACGGATTTTCACAAGATCAGTATCGTTTTGAAGCTCGACCCTTCAGACGACAAATACCAAAATATTGGCTAAAACATTAATTTCTTCACCCTCAACTGGGCACTTTTCAACAGAGGGGGGTCGCTTTTCTTGCCGATATTTTTGAAAGTCATCCCCTCTTTTCGATTGTCTAGCTTTAATTTAAACCTACATCACTTCCGGTTTGGTGGTGGTCGTAACAGCAAAGATGTCACGTTTTTCCCTCATTCTTTTCTTCCTTCGCAGTACGGGTTCGAGCCTGCCTTCCTACTACCACTTTTTTTCTTTTGCTCAACACGCACCTCCAAACACCCGGGAAACACCGGGCACCCATGCTAGTATATTAATACAAATAGTTAACCTATGGAACACAATGAGAGTATAATTCTTACTCAAATACATCTATGAGTTTATCAGCATCAATTCAATACAGACAAGTGACACCCCCCCCCCCCCCGCCGCCAAACAAATGACTTCCTACAGTACGTTAAGACTTGGAAACTAACACAACTTTGAAAGGAAAATGACACATCAACACCCGGAGCCATCATGTCTTCAACTACATCTGCGGGCCAAGTATAAATACAATTGGTTTTTGACAACCAGACAGAATAGGCTAGATTGCCGAACAGTGAGGTTGTCTGTTGATGCTGCCATCCCAGCAGCAGCTAAAGCCACAGCATCAGCAGCAGCCAGCTGTCATCAACCTCATCCTAGACGACACCTGTAGCAGCTTTCCAGACTACCCCTTCTTTGCCAGTGATTCCCAAGAGCCTGTTAGTTTTAACTAAACAAAAAATATATGAATAAACACAATTGCCCAATTACGTTTACACATTTATTATACACTGACAAACATTTAAACAACAATAAAACACAATACAATAGCGACAGTTCGATAAGACTCACCGACTGGTGGAAAAAGTTCTCAAAGCTCACCTTGTGGTGGAACGAAGCTTCTCCTCTTCTTAAGAGGGAAAAGGCAACACGTCTGCCCGTGACCAAAGGGAAAAACCAACCAACCTTAAAGCAGGGGCAGATTACTCCTCCCCAGTGTCCTCTAATTTTTAGTCCCCTACAACACTCCCCCCCCCCAAAAAAAAAATACAGAGTAGTTTTAATTGAATGTTGTGAGAGGATTGTTTTTTTTGTTTTTTTTTTATGTAGAGACAAAGTCTCTTAAATGGGCAGGCCATTTTACCTGTCTGCCCGAACATGTTTTTTTATAAGGGCGTTTTTCTAATGTCACTTCGACTGGCATCCTTTGTGAGGGATCTACTTCTAAATATGCATCCTCGAGTGTTGCGGGTTTCAACCTGTCAATTCTTCTTCGTCCTTAATGAGGATGCTGAAATACTTCTTGTTTTTCCTGTTGACTTTAAAAGGTCCGCAGTACGGTGGTTGCAGGGCATGCGACCTAGCTGTATCGCGAACAAACACATGTGTGCATGTCTCTAGTGCCTTTGGCACATATGTGTTAGCGCACTTGTTTATTCCTGATGAAGAATATGCCATTTTGGCCATGGTTCTTGTCAGTCTATCAACGAATGATGCGGGGTCCCAAACTTTATTTGGTGTATCACAAAAGTATTGTGCTGGCAGGCATAGTGTGGTACCATACAGCGCTTCTGCTGCTGAGCAATTCATATCCTTCTTCACTACTGTGCGCAAACCCAGCAAAATTAGAGGAAGGTGTTCTAACCACTTTGTATTGCTGGTAAGCATTGCGCGTAAAGAGGCCTTTAGGCTGCGATGTAGATGTTCGACTGCTCCGTTTACTTGTGGATGGTATGCTGTCATGTGTATACTTCTGGTGCACAAAAGTCCTGAGAGTTTATGAAACAGTTCGGACTTGAACTGTCTACCTCTGTCAGTTGTCATGTTTTCCGGGACACCGAATCTTGCTACCCATCCAGCAAGGAAAATTCTGGCTGTTGTGTATGCTGTCATATCCGGCATTGGTAAGGCTTCAAACCACCTTGAAAATCTGTCGACACATGTCAAAAGATAGCATTGGCCTTCACATGTCGGAAATGGACCGGTGATGTTGAGGTGTATGTGCTTGAACCTCTCATCAGGTACTGGAAATGTGCCTAGTGGTGCACGTGTATGTCGACCGACCTTTTGACACTGCACACACTTCTTTGTCCATTTCTCGCACGTCTGCTTTCATCCTCGGCCAGACATACCTGTCTGTCATCAAACGTATCGACACATTGGCCCCTAGGTGTGATAACCCGTATACCGCGTTGAATATGTCTTTCCTTAAGGATGCTGGGACATATGGGCGCAGTTTGTTAGTGCTGATATTACACACTATTTTTCTAGGGCTGTTGGGGTGTGCCATTTTCACCAGCTGCAGTGATGTTCCATTATTCTGCAGAAGCTTCTGCAGGTGCTCATTTTTTTCTTGCTCCATAGCTAAGGTGTTGGCTTCGACGGAAAGTCCCAATGTGAAGGAGTTTATTCCTCGTGACAGTGTATCTGCTGGTATGTTGTCAGCTCCCTTCACGTGCCTGACATCCGATGTAAACTGTAGGATATAGTTCAACTGACGAACCTCTCGGGGAGAGTATTTGTCTGAGGAGGACTGCAGAGCGCCTAATAGAGGCTTGTGGTCAGTCACCAAGTAGAATGGCTGTCCCTCTAGGAGCTGCTGATAATGTCTTATTGCGGAAAACGAGGCCAACAACTCTCTGGAAAATGTGCTATAGCATATTTCTGCGTCAGTTAATTTCCTGGAGAAGAAAGAAATAGGTCGCCAGTTCCTATTACATTTTTGCTGCAGGACTGCTCCAATTCCAGTTGCAGATGCATCTACTGCCAGGCAAAGTTCACTATCGGGTTGAATGTGGGACAGCTTTGCGGTGTCTTCTAACATGGCCTTTACTTTGTTGAATGCTGCTATTGCTTCCTCCGATAGTGTAATGTTGCAGTTCTTCACATTTGTCAGCATACCTGTCAATGGCAAAAGTACTTGGGAAACATGAGGGAGAAACCTACGATAGAAGTTAACTAATCCTAAAAATTGCTGCAACTGTCTCATTGTAGCAGGAATAGGGAAATCTCGGATGGACTTGACTGTCTCTGGGGATGGGGAAATTCCCTTCTCTGAAATATGGTGCCCCAAAAATATAACCTCGGATTGACCAAAAGTACATTTCGATGGATTTAAAACAACACTATATTGGTTCAGGTGATTGAATACTTGGTGCACATGATCTATGTGTTCCTGCTTATTCTTGCTAGCAATGAGGACGTCATTTATGTATGCACACACAAATGGCAAGTCTCGCAGAATCTGGTCTATAAAACGTTGGAATGTTTGAGCTGCGTTGCATAAACCAAATGGAACACGCAAAAATTCAAATATTCCAAACGGTGTGGTAATTGCCGTTTTGGGAATATGTTCGGGCTCCACAGGGATCTGGTGGTATGCCCGAATAAGGTCTAATTTAGTAAAGACCCTATTATTCTAGGCCACTGCTGTTATATCTTGGATATGTGGTACTGGGTACCTATCCGGTTTCGTAGCGGCATTTTGCCCGCCATGCATTTGGACCCTTACTAACAAGATGAAGAGGCGAGGCCCATTCGCTATTTGAAGGACGAACTATGCCAAGCTGCATCATCTGCTGAAATTCTGCTTTCGCAGCCTTTATTTTTTCAGGTGTTAAACGTCTGGCTTTACAATGGACGGGTGGGCCTTTTGTCTAAATGTAATGAGTTACAGTGTGTGGTAACACTTCCTTGTGAAAGGAGGGGACCGATATTGAAGGATATTCCTTCAACAGACTCAGGAAGGCTTCGTCCTGGTCTGCATGTGCTACCTGTGGACCTAATGGTGTGCCAGTCCCCACCACCCCACATGCTGCAAGTTGTGTGCTTGGATCTTGGAGACACTGGCCTGACATATCTACTACCAGGCCAAATGCTTGCAGAAAGTCAGTACCCAGTATAGCACTGCTTACGTCAGCCACTATGAAAACATGGATAAACGATCTGCGTAAACCCAAGTTAAGGTCCATGCACCTCTCCCCATAAGTCCGTATTATCGAACCGTTTACAGCTCGCAGTGTAAATTTACAGGGAGGAGACCTTTTGTCCACTGATGTTACCGGGATAAGGGAAACTTGTGCCCCACTGTCCACCAAAAACGAGATGCCTGTATTCCTATCTACAACATAAAGTAGGCGGCCAGAGCAGGATGCACCGACAGTTGATGCCGCTCTCGTCTGTCTGTTTAGGCTTTTCCCTGCCCCTTATAGTTGCAAGGTGGAATACAAGAGTTGGCATTTTCGCGAAATCTCTTGTGCTTCCAACAAATAGCTTCTTGCTTGCGTTCCCGGGACTGGCTGCGACCTCCTCTGCTGCCATGTCCCTGCTTCTGTTTTAATGATAGTCTGGCGATGTCTTCCGCCATTCTGTCCATATGGGCTTCCAGCCGTTTTGGGCCCCCTATTAATTTTTCCAGAAGCTCGTCTCTTCCAGAGGTCTTCACACTGGATACTGCAGACGATTGTGTGGATAATATGTTTGCAATGTGATCTGCTATGACGGCGAGTTGTTCAACCAGCTCGGACTCGTCCTGAGCAGCGATAGCCACCTTATACTCCATCGGGATGCTTAACGATGCTTTTATCCATCGCACCTTCAGCTAATTTTTGTAACCGTTTTAGAAATTGGGACGGCTTGCTATCTCCCAGGGTCTCTTGTTCCAACAACTACGAAATACGCTTATGTGTGGAAACAGTCACAGCAGTCGTGACTCTCTCCTTAAGTACATTGTACGGCTTTTCTGTAGGTGGAGAGATTATTAACTCTCTTACCTCAGTAATTGTATCCTGAGGTAAAATGGATGCGACGTAACAGAATTTCTCTGCCTGGTTGTCAATCGATTGACAAACAAAGCAGGGTTGTCACGAACTAACGAGGCATTAACGTTACAAGTTGTCGCCATTTAAAAAAAAAAAAACTACAACAGTCTACCAGCAGGGCATGGAAAGAAAGGAATAGTAATAATACAACACGGAGGGTAAGGGGGCACAGAGACAGAATGCGACGTACTCGCCCATATCAGCCTATCCTGTATCAGGCGCCGAATTTGACAGCAACCCCGACAGCCATTTCAGGAACAAAATTTTCCTATAAGGGATAATTTAGTTTCGAAAAAAAACTTGTTGCATTTGTTGTGCATGATTAAAACAAAACCCTAGTTCTATCCTTATTCTATCGACAAAAATATGTAAAGAATAGAAGAAAAATCGTGTTGCTGTCTTAATTACGCTACCCTACGAATTTTTATTTAGGGAATAATAATTAGAATTCTAGTAATAAAATTTACATCCTAACTTTTTCTTATTTTTCATAAAATATTATTTTACTTTTTTTTTTTTTAACAGAACTTATTATTATGTATGTGCGTGTACATATATATTTTCTCGGAGTCACCAATTTGTTAGTTTTAACTAAACAAAAAATATATGAATAAACACAATTGCCCAATTACATTTACACATTTATTATACACTGACAAACATTTAAACAACAATAAAACACAATACAATAGCGACAGTTCAATAAGACTCACCGACTGGTGGAAAAAGTTCTCAGAGCTCACCTCGTGGTGGAACGAAGCTTCTCCTCTTCTTGAAAGGGAAAAGGCAACACGTCTGCCCGTGACCAAAGGGAAAAACCAACCAGCCTTAAAGCAGGGGCAGATTACTCCTCCCCAGTGTCCTCTAATTTTTAGTCCCCTACAAGCCTGCTGACTAACCACTATCCTTACTCAAAGCAGCTGATTGATGTCCCCGTCACCACCTCTGTCATCAACAGCACATCCTGACAATACTAACAGCACCTGCTACAATCGTATTTACCCTGAATAAAAGTTTCAGCTAAACTTCTTCGTTTGTCCTTCTTGCTTCCATATGCTCATTTTTGTAATGTAATATATGTTATATCTCCCCTCTTTGGTTTTCATACATAAAGTAAATTTCACATTGTATAAGGATTATTTGATACTGGAGATATTCGTAATCCTACTCTATTTTTAAAAGAGGGCAGATATTACATATGAGAAATATTGGGAATCAAGTCTCCCTTTACTGTTATTTTAGATCATTTGAAACTGTAGGAGCAAATTTTAGTCTCCCCTCAATCAAAGCTAGAGGTTTGGGGCATATATATATATATATATATATATATATATATATATATATATATATATATATATATATAATGGATGAATGACAAAAGTCTATTTCCAAAGATCATGATGTTGACCATCTTACAATTTATTCCTTTAATTCAGTTGACATTTATAATTCTTGACAGTATCTGTTTCATAGCACAAAAAAAAATGAAAAATAGATTAGTTTGAATCAAATATCGATATGCTAAACTGATTGCCATTTCAGTTTGACTTTGAAAATCTGACTGGATTAAACTTATGTCTTAGATAAAAATTGATGATGTCATAAAAACTGAATGGTAGCTTGATTGTTTATTGTGAAGTCATCGAATGTGCATGGTAACAAGCAATAAAATAAGATAACAAAATGCACAGAGTTGAAGGTTGGTGTTATAACATTTTCAATCTATTATTTTTTAAAATCACTTTTCTCATCACATTCTATAACATTTTTTGGAGCCTTACACCATGCTAATTCACCTAAATAGATAGTTTTACTTCTTTTATCTCCAAGCGACCCAAAATAACTTAATTTATTTATTGGATGGTTGACCAAAACTAACGGTAAGTACATTTATTTTTGAATTTTAATATATTTACACATTTTTAAAATAAGATTTGTTTCATTAAAATTTCATTTAAAATAGCAATTTTGTATGGAACAAAAATAAAATTTGACTCAGTTGAGACGAGTGAGTTGAAAAAAAATATTACACTTTGAAATTAGCCTGAAAGACAGAGAGTTATAATTCTTAAAAATGTTTTTGTAAAGATATGATAAATTTTATTTTTGGAATCAATCTTTTATTTTTCACTTTATGAAAAATAATTAGTATTAAATTTCAAAAATGATATATTTTTTTAAATTGAGTATTTGAGAAATACATGTTGACAAACTTGTTTGAATATTTATATATTTTCTTAAAAAATGATTTTTATAGATTTATAATCTTCTGAAAAAAAAGAAGCTAAATCTAATACATAAAAAATGTTTCTTTTAATAAATTCTAATCTATTTTCTATTGTTTCTTCTCTTCTTTTCTTTCTTTTTTCTCGATATATATAATGAAAAGTCGGTTGAATTCTACATATCGATATTTAACATGAATTCATCATCATCTTCTCGGGAGAGAAAAGAGAGGGAGATACAAGCTGAAGATGAGATGGATGAAGAAGCCTTTTTCACATTTGAATTCATTTGGTTTAATTATAATAATAAAAAACTCTCTCTGTGTTATATTACATCCCTGATTCAGTTTTGAGGTTAATCCAAATTAACCTCAGTCCCAGCACTAAACTTTAGGATATAGTTTCACTTTGTTCCGGTTTAGTCAAGGGCAGGGGAGTCCACTATCGGAAATACGCCACCCAACTATATCCCATCAAATGTTAGACCCATGGAGGCAAAGATTCTCATATGATTCTGAGTTGGATATGTGTTAAAGTGCTTATATCCCCATTAGAGCTTCTGTGCATACAATTAAAGAATGAAGCAAGAATAGTTAGTAATTTTGGCATGTTAGTAGAAAGCACAATAGTTCAACCAACGCAAAAAAAATGAGACAGAAGACACAGGATCTAAAGAATTGAGTTTTATCATCTTTTGGTTCATGCTTTTATTTTTTTTTAGAAAAACCAACAATTCAACGGTACTGTAAGGAAAATGATATCAAAAGAAAGGCAAATATGATAAAAGAAAGTCTTTCAATATTCTTTGTACCAGGAAGGCTCATCTGAGCTAAAGTTAACAAGACCAGAAACTGACAGTCAATCAATGACTTCCTCAGTCAGAAAGATTTTTCATTTTGTCAAGTATAGATATAAGGAGAAATCAACAGCATGTGGATTGACCATAATGCATAAATACGTTAATTTCAAAGTCATTTAATTTCAATTAAAAAGCATCGAATGTAATAGATTTTCTTTTTGTTTTTAAAAGAGAGAGGTTTTACAGATATATAGAACAAGAAGCGAGGGGACACCAACCTTATTCATTGGGTAAGTCCACGTGGGGGACATTAATCCATATATATAGTTTATAGGAAGTATAAGGCTTATGCCTCTTTAAGTAAGTCTGGTCCACAGTATGAAATCAGTCCAACGGAGTTCTTGGCTACAAAAAAAATAAAAGAAATCTGATGATCTCAAATATTTGATGGCCCTTGCCAGGAGACGTGTTTATCAATTCAGGTTCCAATAAATTCATTCCTTTAATTTCATTCGAATTAAAATATTATTTAATCTCTTTCTCCCGCCTCTTTTTGTATTCTCAGTAATCTCAATTGATAGCCTTGTACCATCCAGTAAAGGAGTCGCCCTCTTCATGATTACATAAATGCTTGTTTTGTTTTAATCATGGAGTATTTCTTTTCATCTCTGTCATTCTTTTGTAGCAGAAACAAATGGAACTTTTTTATTCCTCGAATCAATGCCTCCCCCCCCCTGTGCTATTTGGCCACATACTGACCAATCAGGGTTACGGCGCATTGATCCTTCCCATCCTCTAAGAAATTCGGCCAGCATCCGGTTTGAAGAATAACAACTCGTTCTTACTGAGAGAGACACCAAACAGAATGGACCTCCCTTTTCTTCTCTCTCTCCACCTCGGTGATTTCTAACGGTATCGATGATTCCACGGGGAATAACTACCACGATAGCACCAGGTGGCTGGAGTCCAGCTTTTGACAAGGAACATATCACATTCTCCTTAATAAACCTTTTTTGTGTTACCTTTTATGAAGTTGTTGCGTTCGTCATTTCAGAAGTTTGTATTGAATTATTTATTTTATTAGGTTGTGCCCTAAAAGCGTTACAAAACCCTAAAATGCTGACCTCCCCCCCTCTTGATATACAAGCAATTCTGAATGGCGAGCCTTTTTCTTTATTTTTTGTAAAACCTGACACAGCACAGAAAAACCACCAAGCTAAAATTCGGCCCAAAAAGCGAACTTTTCAACAGAGAAAAACAAGTGAACTATTACTGACAAGTAACTCAACAAGCAACAATGGCATTGAACCTCCTTTTTTCCTTTACAGACAACCGGCACATCACCCTGTTATTTGACTGAAGACAAGTAACATTGGGTATACAGATGACGAGGAAAAAGAGAATTTCGCTGGCAGTGGGCGAACAACAATGACAAAAAACCCTTGTCAGACTCGGCAAAGAAAAATAAACACGGAGCTGTCGACTTCATATCGAATTTTAAAAAATTCGAGCTCGACAAACAAAAAAAAGAAAGAAAAAGGCGCTATTTCCTTGTTATGCACTGGACCTTTGCTGTATTCTTAACCCGAGAATAATTATATACATAAAAATATTTTAAGGCGTCAGCACCACATCTTTTGACGCATGTGGTTGATATATTCTCTCGGAAGAAAACGCATGCTACCACATCACGAGAGTGTTCAAAAAAAAAAAAGTGACTAAACATTTTTTTTTTTTGGCTAAGAAGTGACTAAACATTTTTTTTTTTTTGGCTAAGAAGGATGCAAACACGCACACACATACACATACACACTCAAGCAAGAAACAACTGATAAAGAAAATAGAACTTTTCAAAAAAAATATATATACATATATAATATTTCTCTTCGTCTCTTAGCCAAAGTACCCTTTTTAAAAAGATTTAACTTCAGGCTTTACGTATATACATTAAAAAAAAAAAAAAAGACACACACACTTACAAAAAAAAAAAAGAAAAGAGAAACACACATGCATATATTAACTCTTTTACCACTGCCTTTTCCTTTCAAGAGTATTCTTTTCTATTTTATTTTTATTGTGGAATCTCTTTTTCGTCTTTTAAGTATTTTCTCTCTCTAATTTTTGTTTAGTGTTAAATATTTTCGCTTTTTTTTTCCTCACGTGGTCCTTCGACAATGTCCTATCTATATTTCAGATAGTTAATTTTTATTTTTTGGTCTGTTGTCGCTTTCTTTATATACACCAGTATATAAAATAGTTGCCGCGAGCCTTCGCAATGATGTCACAACCTCATGACATCATGGATATGGCTATTTTAAAAGCCATTGAGAGACTCACTCACAAAATAAAACACTTGGGAAGCTGGAGCCGCAGTTGCACATGCACCGACTCCAGACTAACTCCTTACATATAAGCCACTACCGTCGCCACTCAAACACGTTGCTTGGTTGATACCGGAGCAGCCTGCAGTATCTGGCCACTGAAACTTCTCACAGAGAAGCCACCAGTGTCATCCATTACACTGCAGGTGGTAAATCACTCACCCATCCCCATGTACGGTCAAATTTCTCGTTCTCTGGACTTGGAATTACGGAGAGACTTTACGTGGGTCTTCACTATCGCAGATTTACCCTACCCCATACTAGGCATGGACTTCCTGCACCACTTCAATCTGATAGTGGATATGTGCAGACGCTGGCTGATAGATGCAAATACAGAACTTTCTGTCTCTGGCGTAAAAACAACCACCCCCTCTATCAGCCCAGTATTCTTCATTGCCGCTTCAGATAACCCGTATCAGACCGCCTTACACTCCTATCCGGAGTTAACAAATTTAAATTTTGTGGTAAGCGAACCCACGCACACCACAAAACACTACATCGAGACCGCAGGTGCTCCTGTTTTCTCACACCCTCGCCGCCTCCCTGCTGATAAACTTAAGGCAGCGAACGCAGAATTTAACCATATGCTGCAGCTAGGAATAATATGCTGGGCTTCCCCTTTGCATATGGTCCCAAAACGAGATGGAGATTGGCATCCGACTGGGAACTACTGATGACTCAATGCCATGACAGTACCTGATCGTTACCTAATTCCACATATACAAGACTTTGCTTCCTCTCTACATGGTTGTAACATCTTCTCCAAACTAGACCTAGTTAAGACTTACCATCAGATTCCAGTGAATCCGGCCGACATACCCAAGACTGCGGTAATGACTCCATTCGGAGCGTTTGAATTCTTAACTATGCCCTTTGGTTTATGAAATGCGGCTAGCACATTTCAGCGCTTTATGGACGAAGTAGTGCATAACTTGGACTTCGTCTATAATTATATAGACGACATTCTCGTGGCAAGTGCCTCACCTGAGGAACATGTCACTCATCTCGGTCTACTATTCGAACGGTTTCAGCGATACCAGGTTAGGATTAGCCCTGGTAAATGTGTTTTCTTGGGCCATATTATCAGCCCAGACGGTATATCTCCATTACCGGAAAAGGTTAATGCTCTACAAGACCTTCAACCACCCACTTCACTTCACCAACTAAGGCACTTCCTTGGTCTGTTAAACTATTACAGACGCTTTATCCCACACTGCGCGGATCTCCTAGCTCTGTTATGTAACAGGAAGAAGAAAAATGAGCAAATCTTACTTAATGAGATCCAGCTTAAAGCTTTTAATGAAGTGAAAACAAAACTGGCGACAACATCTCTACTTGCACATCCTGTACCCGATGCCCAGTTTTCTCTGGTCATTGACACATCAGGCACAGTAGGTGCAGTGTTGCAACAGCAGCACCAACAACAACCTCTCACATACTTTTCAAGACAGCTGAAACCGGCGGAACAACATTACAGCACGTTTGGCCGTGAACTCCTAGCAATGTACCTCGCAGTAAAACATTTCCAACATTCACTCGAGGGCCGTCAATTTGTGATCTACACTGATCACCGTCCGCTGACATATGCACTGCGTTCTAAGCCGGACAAATATTCTCCCCATGAACCGCGCCACTTGGATTTTGTTTCACAATTCACCAGTGATATCCGACATATCTCAGGTGAACAGAATGCTGCGGCAGACGCTTTGTCCTGCCTTCCCATTTATTCTCTATCCTCACCATCAGATATCGGCTTACAGCAGATGGCCTTAGACCAGCCTAGTCTGGGCACATTGGATCCATCGTCACCTGAATTTGCAACTTGCAAATTCGCATACCTGCCCGTGCCTACCTCGGACACGCAGATCATTTATGACACTTCAACGGATTCACCTCAACCATTCTTTCCAATGACTCATCATAGAGTTCTTTTTGACACCCTACACAATTTGGCACACCCCGGATGCAGTGTAGTACTTATCAACAAAACAAACGCCCACGTGTTTGTGCCTTGTGTAGGCATGCGCAACAACAAAACTTGGGTTTTTATAAGCGGAAGTCTTGAGGTTGTCAGGAATCTCCGGGCGCATGCGCAAGAGGAGGGATTGAGAGAGTGGTATAAAAGGCAGGTCGAGTGAGAAGGTTGTTGTTGTTGTCATTGGACGTTACAGTGACGCGTGCGTTAGCAGTTGATTAAGAAGCTGTTTTTTTGTGTCAAGTCGTGCACCTCGGTGAAGGTGAAGGTCATATAAGTCGTGCACCTCGGTGAAAGTGAAGGTCATATGCAGAGCCACAGTGAAGCTGATTACAGCTAGATTTTTCTGGCCAAATATGAGGTATGATATCACTTCCTGGATACGTTCCTGTGTATCCTGCCAAAAGTCAAAGGTGCACAAGCCTATCCATGCACCCCTTGGAACATTCACCACCCCAGACGCTCGGTTTAGCCATGTGCATATCGACCTGGTTAGACCTTGACCGGTCAGTCAGGGATTTACTTATCTCCTGACCTGTATAGACTGTTTCACATGGTGGTCTGAAGCCATTCCCCTCACAGACATTTTGGCTGAGTCTGTAGCGCGAGCCCTTATATCAAGCTGGATATCGCGTTACGGAGTCCCCATCACCATCACCACTGATTGTGGCGTACAGTTTGAATCCCACCTCTTCCAGGAACTCTCCAGGATTCTAGGGATCCAACGTATTCACACTACAAGCTATCACCCTGCTTCTAACAGGATGATTGAACACTTTCATCGCCAATTGAAAGCAGCATTACGTGCTTACCCTGACCAACAGCGATGGAGCGAATATGTACCGGTTGTACTTCTTTGCTGTCGTGCTGCTATCAAAGAGGACCTGGGATACTCTTCAGCCGAACTTGTATATGGAGTACCTCTATCGTTGCCAGGCCAAATGTTGAGCCCGATAGAGTTAACAACAAACGATTCAGCTCTGTATGTCAACAGACTGCGAGCTTATTTTAGTAAGCTCCCACCGATGCACACCAGGGAACAGACCATTAGATCTTCGGTCCAAAAGGACATTTCGTCTTGGACTCACGTTTTTCTTAGAAAGGACGCCATGAAAGCCCCCCTAACTTCATCTTATACTGGCCCCTATCGCGTGCTTTCACATACCGATAAACTTTTTACTTTAGATATCAGTGGTAGAAGAGAAACTGTTTCTATTGATAGAGTAAAAAAAAGCCTTTCTTGACACAAAAACACACGAGCCACACATTCCCCCTACTTTCACACAGCATCAAAACATGCATACACCTGAAGTTAAGCTCCAAATGAAGACGATCATGTTACCACTACACGTAGTTGTCGACGAGTACATTGGCTGAAGAGACTGTGTAAAACTTGGTATTTCTGCTAAGAAAATATTTTTCTTTGTTTTTCCTTCTTTCAAAAAAACAAAACAAAAATATGCTATTATAAAAAACGTTGCAAACCCAACTTTTCACACAAAAGAACATTTTTTTCTTTCTCGTATAAATAAATACAATAAAAAGACATTTTTATTTTTCGCCATTTTTTTTGCTACCTTTTTCTCTGTCGGCTTTCTGCCTAAGCAAGGGGATTATGTTAATCATGGAGTATTTCTTTTCATCTCTGTCATTCTTTTGTAGCAGAAACAAATGGAACTTTTTTATTCCTCGAATCAATGCCTCCCCCCCCCCCTGTGCTATTTGGCCACATACTGACCAATCAAGGGTACGGCGCATTGATCCTTCCCATCCTCTAAGGAATTCGGCCAGCATCCGGTTTGAAGAATAACAACTCATTCTTACTGCGAGAGGCACCAAACAGAATGGACCTCCCTTTTTCTTCTCTCTCTCCACCTCGGTGATTTCTAACAGTATCGACGATTCCACTGGAATAACTACCGCGATAGCACCAGGTAGCCGGCATCCAGCTTTTGACAAGGAACATATCACATTCTCCTTAATAAACCTTTTTTGTGTTACCTTTTATGAAGTTGTTGCGTTCGTCATTTCAGAAGTTTGTATTGAATTATTTATTTTATTAGGTTGTGCCCTAAAAGCATTCAAAATCCTAAACTTTTATGCAGGCGACTTTTTGCTTGCCTTCAGGCGTCCAATGACAGCAGAAAAGTGTCTCTTCAAACAGCAAGTGCCATTTTTCATGGCATGGAGGTCGCCCCCCTGTGCATATTATTCAGACAAATAAGGGTTGTTGCTTGGCATGTTTTAATTCCCTTTTAGCTTACATGACAAGACTGCCTTGTCTTATAGCGATGCTGTTTTTTTGGTCATAACCCATAACAGGAACATCACAGTTATGACATATTGTGTGATAAACATGATTTAAATAAAACCCACACAATTAATTTTACAGTATAAAAAAAGTAATTTTAATATTTTTAGTAAAATTTTTAAGAATCGGAAAATTGTCATTTTCAAGTAAGACACAGTTTCGTCTTAGTAATTTTTAAATTGCTTTAATTATTCTTATATAATAAACTATCTGTGCCAACATAGCATTTCCAGGGATGGATTTTACTTTTCTTTTAATTTCTTTTTTAACCAAATTATAAAAAATAATGGACTTGAAAGTTACATTTACTTATTACGATATCCTTTGGTTATTATATTATTAAAGGTTATTATATTATTAAAGGTTATTATATTATTAAAGGTGGTTTTAATTTTATAATTAAATCCACCTTTAACAAACTGGAATGTTAAAATCTCGTTTTATTTTATGTTATTTCATTTTTGGGTTGCAATAAATGTTCAATTAATAGTAAAGAAAAAAATATTATTCAATGTGTGATTATCAAAGTTACATAGATGCAATAAAAACACACATGATGCCTTATAATTTTAATTGTATTAAAATTAATAATTATAATAATAATAATAATAATAATAATAATAATAATAATAATAATAATAATACCACACTACTACAGAAGGACACGGAGAAAGGAACCGTCCCCAACAATTATAGGCCAATCACGTGCTTACCCACCATGTGGAAGATACTGATAGCACAACCGAGGGAACAAATATACCACTCACTGAATAACCGTGGACTAATCCCTGAGGAACAGAAAGGATGCCAAAAAAGAAAAAGAGGAACACATGATCTGCTATATATAGATCAAAAGATCCTAAAGGAGGTAAAAAAGAGGAGAAAGAATTTAGCCATGGCATGGATCGACTACAAAAAAGCATACGACAGGATCCCCCAAGCATGGATAGTAGAATGCCTAAAAATGTATAAAATACCAAGCGGGATCACCATCCTAATAGAAAATGCAATGAAAGCATGGAGACTGGAACTGACAGCTAATGGACAACACTTAACAGAAATTAACATACAAAGAAGCATCTTCCAAGGAGACTCATTATCACTCATCATAGCCATGATGCCCTTGAATAATATTCTGAGAAAGTGCCAAGCCGGATACAAGTTCCCCAATACAAAGGAACAAATGAACCACCTGATGTACATGGACGATTTGAAATTTTTTGCAAGGACCAAAAAGGAAGTAGAGACACTAATTAACACTACCAGGATCTTCAGCCAAGATATCCAAATGGAATTTGGAATGGAAAAGTGCGCACTACTAGTTATAAGAAAGGGAAAACTGGAAACGACAGAAGGCATGGAACTACCCAACCAAACAGAAATGAGGACACCAGAAGAACAAGACGACTATAAATACTTTGGAATTCTGGAAGCAGACACCATCAGAGCAACAGAAATAAAAGAGAGAATTGGAAAGGAATACCTCAGGATATCAAGAAAACTCCTGGAAACGAAATTATATAGTAGAAACCTAATAAAAGGTATAAATACATGGGCAGTATCACTAGTAAGATACTCTGGACCGTTTATAGGTTGGACAAAAGAAGAACTGAGATAGCTCGACCAGAAAACCAGGGAACTTATGACCATGAATAATGCACTACACCCAAAGGACTATATTGACAGACTCTATGTGAAAAGGAAAGACGGCGGGAGACGACTGATCTGTATAGAAGACTGTGTGAAGGACACAAAAAAAGAACTAGAAAAATACATAATGCACTGAAAGGATAATTATGGTAGCGAGAGACACTGAAAAAAAAACAACAAAACAGAAAGCAGAGAGACAAATGACAAAACGAGAAAAGAGAAATGGGAAGAGAAACAACTCCACGGAAGATTCATAAGAATGACAAAAGATGAGAATAACGAAAACACCTGGACATGGATGCAAAAAGGATATATAAACCAAGAAACTGAATCTCTAATAACTGCAGCACAAGATAACTCGATAAGAACCAACCATATCAAAGCAAGGATCGATAAAACACAAGAAAACAGCAAATGCAGACTCTATGAACAAAGAGACGAAATGATAAACTATGTAGTAAGTGAATGCAGCAAACTGTCCCAAAAGGAATACAAAAACAGGCATGACCAAGTGGGGAGGGTGGTGCACTGGGAATTGTGCAAACAGCTGCATTTTGAACGTACAGACAAATGGTACAAGCATAAACCCGCAACAGCACTCGAAAACGAGAACCACAAAATCCTATGAGGCAGGGACATACAGACGGACAAACTCATCCAAGCAAGAAGACCAGATGTCATAATAATTAACAAGAAAGAGAAATCCTGTCAAATCGTAGACTTTGCTATCCCAGCTGACCACAGGGTAAGTCTGAAAGAAAAGGAGAAACGAAGCAAATACACAGAGCTAGCCAAAGAGTTAAAAGGGATTTGGATGATGAAGAAAATCAAAATAGTACCGATAATAGTAGGAGCACTAGGAACAATTCCGAAAAACTTTGAAAAAAGAATGGCAGAAATTGGAATCAGATGAATAGCTGCAAAAATACAATGCCTAACGATAATGAAAATGGCTGAAATATTAAGGAAAACCCTTGAATGTGGAGAATAATACAAGAAGACAATATAACGAAGAAGTGTTACAGGGAATGAAGAACACCGAAGCTGCATATCTACAAGTTCTACAAGCCCATCATGCATCCCCCCCATTGTTTCATCACTGTTCCCACTCCGCCATAGAAAAGTGATATCAAAGAGCCAAGAAGGGTCAAGGAGGATGGAAAGACCGAGGAGAGAGCGCTGGCCAGACCTCCGCTGGACAAGCGCGAAGAGAACTGGGATCTTGGGGAGGCTTAGTGCCACTTAAATTCCAGTATAAACCAATGACCACTACCAGCGAGAAATCAATAGTAAGAGGCTGTTGCGATGACGCAAATTTATTTGCAAATGCTATCGAAGGAGGTGGAGAGAGCTAGACATCTGTGGAGACTTTTTCTCACTCAGCCTCCAGAGAACACGACAGGTCTTCAATCAGATCATTTGTTGACTTCTGTGAAAGCTCCATGTGAGCCGCTAATAATAATAATAATAATAATAATAATAATAATTCTGATTTCGTTTATGAATGTCTCTCTGGAAAGGGATGGATTTCATTTCCAGAAGATTTCCCTTAATCCTGGCTTCAAACCAGGAGCTGCAAAGATCAAGGGTGTTCCTAAGGATGTTGATGGTACCTATAAGTGCAGAGGTTTGAAGGCCACCTAAAACATCGGGGATTTGTAGTTTTTTCAATTGTCCTTCCAGACGACTTGATACTACTCCTAGTGTACCAACTACGAC
Source organism: Euprymna scolopes (assembly GCF_053919585.1). Taxonomy (NCBI): domain Eukaryota; kingdom Metazoa; phylum Mollusca; class Cephalopoda; order Sepiida; family Sepiolidae; genus Euprymna; species Euprymna scolopes. Next base: position 80,890,355 of record NC_136501.1, read on the forward strand.
CGGGATTATTTGTGTTTTAACCCCGTGTATATGCCTTATCTCCAAGACCAATGGAGCATAATTGCTCCACTTCTCATTCTCCTTCTCTCTCACATTCCTGTCCCAGGGTACTGAGAAGTCTACAATCTGCCAGTTTTTTGAAACCTTCTCAATGACGACCAAATCCGGACGATTATATTCCAATTGCTTGGTCGTTATGACACTTTTGTCCTACCATACCTCTACCTTACCATCCTTACTTGTTCTCACTTCATCAGGCACCTCCTCCAACCATTTTTCAGCACACTTCACCCCAACGTTCTTACAGACCTCTCAATATATCTGGATTCCCATGCGATCGTGTCTTTTGCGGCACTCTCTCTGGGCCAGTCCACTACACCCTGCTGCAGGGTGCACAATTAACACTGAGGTCTTACCACAAATCCGGCATTCTGCAGCAATTTCCTCTCCTAGAACCACTTTTTTGAACAATCGTGTTCCTAATTCCTGCTCTTGTGCTGAACAAACAAAAGCTTCAGTACTCTTAGCCAGATATCCAGCTCAAAGCCATTGCCATGATCTTTCATCAGCCACTTCTGCTATATCCTGGAAGAACCTTCCATGAATTTTCTTCTTAGCCAGTTCCTCTTTCTCTATCCATACGTTTCACATAATCAGCCTTGGTCTCACATACCTCCACTTCATTGGCCACAACCTTAAGCATCCACTCCCCACTTCTAACCACATGCTCCTTCAACGACATCTCCTCGGTTCTAACACAATCTTTTACACTTTTCAATCCTCTCCCACCATCTTTCCTCTTTTGATACAGCCTTGCTACGCTACTTCGAATGTGAAATATACCAAACATTGCTTAAAACTTTTCTTGTTTTGATATCCATAGCATACAAATCCTCGTCAGACCATTCTAAAATTCCTGCACTGTATCTCAAAACATTGACTGCCCATGCATTTACTGCTTTCATTAGATTTTCTCCATACAGTTTCGACTTTGCAATTAGTTTCACTGTTCTAAGATACTCCTTCCTGACTTTTTCTTTCATTTCTCTGTTCATGATGCCTACATCCTCTAGCACTCCTAAATACTTATATCCTGTATCTTCTATTTCTTTCATGATTTCTCCATTTGGCAGCACTATTCCATTCGAATGAACCTTTACTCCTCTTTTCATCACCAGCACCGCACATTTACTAATCCCAAACTCCATCCCAATATCTCCTGAGTATGTCCCCACAAGTTCTACCAGTCTCTCCATTTCCTTTTCATTTCTACTGAATATTTTCAAATGATCCATAAAGTGTAGATGGTTGAGGCGTCTGTCACCAGATCCAAAGTTATACCCCAGTTTTTCTCTCTTCAAGAGGATGCTCAGTGGCATCATTAAAAGAAGTGCGATAACGAATCTCCTTGAAATATCCCACATTTAATGCCAACCTGCTCCATCTCCTCTCTGTTTGCTGTCAGCACCATTTTCCATTGAGCCATACTTATCTCCAAAAGCCCTACCACATTCTCAGCAACCTTCATCATCAATAGTATTTCACGTATCCATGAATGAAGAACCATGTCATAAGCCTTTCTGTAATCGATCCATGCTACGCTCATATTTCTTTTCCTCTTCTTCTTCTTCTTCTTCTTCTTCTTCTTCTTCTTCTTCTTCTTCTTCTTCTTATCCTGCATTATTGCTTTATCAATTAGTAGTTGCTCTTTAGTACCTCTTGAGCCTTTCCGGCACCCCCTTTGTTCATCAGGAAAAACACCATTACTCTCTAGATGTCAACAGTTTCCACATCATTGGCAGACATGTAATTGGTCTATAATTATTGCCATCTGTTCCTTTTGCAGGATCTTTCCTAATGAGTGTTGTTCTTCCCTTCACAAACCAATCAGGGACATCTCCCGACTCTACAACCCTTTGCAGAGCAGCAGCTATAGGTGGATAAAGGCATGGGAACTGTTTAAACCAGAAGCCCATCACTCCATCTGGACCAGGTGCCTTCCAGTTTGTCATCCTTCATATGCCAGCTTTAACGTCATCGCTGGTTATCTCAACGTTCTTCATCTGCTGCATTTCTGATAGCCTTTCTCTGACCTCTCCCAACCAGCTAGCCTTCTCATTATATCGCCCTTCGACGGACCAAATCCCACTCCAGAACTTCCTTGCATCTTTTGCATTTGGAGTGTTGTTATTTCCCGCCTGTTTACTAACATTTAATTCTTTATACAGCTGAGACTGATTGTGCCAGAAAAGGTTGTTCTGCCGAAATGCAATACATTTTCCAACAAAGTTACTAATTTTTATACCACCAGTGTGGACCTTCTCTTTCAACATTGTTAGAACGTTCATCGTTCCCTTTTCCAACAATCTATACCCCCTTTCAAGCTCGTCCTTAGCTTTCTGACCTAGTTTAACTCCCTTTCTTATTTCTTCAATTCTACCAATGTCTTTCCGCCACCGTTTAATACTTTCTTCAAGCCGCCTCTGCTAGTGTGGCCTTCTATCCTTCATTTTTCCCTTTTTCTTCTGTAATAAGCCAAGGCGATTCGCAATAACGTATGACGCTGCATATAGAAGCCTGTTAAGTTCCGTAATCGATATGTTCTTTCTTATGATGTTGTGAATTACTCCTTGAATTATTTTTATCTAGTTTTTCACCTTCTGCCTACCACTACTCTTCATACTTGGAATCTCTATGATATCGCCTCTAAGAAGAATCTCTCTTTACTTGTGAAGTACTTCTTTTTCTACAGAAGTCAAACATCCGAACATGTGTAAGACAATTCCTTGTTTAACCATAAATTCCAAGTTTAAATCAAAATTTCGGTTAGAAATACTTTTTTATTTCGTTTGTTATTCTGTTAAACTCCGTCGCTTTTGTCGCTTTTGGCCGGAAAAAAACAAAAAACAAAATCAGAAACATAAAACATCCGAACATGTGTAAGACAATTCCTTGTTGACCCATAAATTTCAAGTTTAAATCAAAATTTCGGTTAGAAACGCTTTCTTGTTTTGTTTGTTATTCTTTTAACCTCCGTCGCTGTTGTCGCTTTTGGCCGAAAACAAAAAAACAAAAACAGAAGCATAAAACATCCGAACATGTTTAAGACAATTCCTTGTTTAACCACAAATTTCAAGTTTAAATCAAAATTTCGGTTAGAAACGCTTTCTTGTTTTGTTTGTTATTCTTTTAACCTCCGTCGCTTTTGTCGCTTTTGGCCGGAAAAAACAAAAAAACAAAAACAGAAACATAAAACATCCGAACATGTGTAAGACAATTCCTTGTTGACCCATAAATTTCAAGTTTAAATCAAAATTTCCGTTAGAAACGCTTTCTTGTTTCGTTTTTTATTCTTTTAACCTCCGTCGCTGTTGTCGCCTTTGGCCGAAAAAAAAAAAAAAAAAAAAAAAAAAACGAAACATAAAACATCCGAACATGTTTAAGACAATTCCTTGTTTAACCATAAATTTCAAGTTGAAATTAAAATTTCGGTTAGAACCGCATTCTTGTTTCATTTGTTATTCTGGTAAACTCCGTCGCTGTTGTCAATCTTGGCCGGAAAAAACAAAAACCACAAACAGAAACATAAAACATCCGAACATGTGTAAGAGAATTCCGTGTTTAACCATAAATTTCAAGTTTAAATCAAAATTTCGGTTAGAAACGCTTTCTTGTTTTGTTTATTATTTTTTTTTAAATCCGTCGCTGTTGTCGCTTTTGGCCGAAAAAAAATGTACACACAGACAGAAACATAAAACATCCGAACATGTGTAAGACAATTCCTCGTTTAACCATAAATTTCAAGTTAAAATAAATATTTCGGTTAGAAACGCATTCTTGTTTCATTTGTTATTCTTTTAAACTCCGTCGTTGTTGTCGCTTTTCGTTAAAAAAAAAAAAAAAAAAAAAAAAAAACAGAAACATAAAACATCGGAACATGTGTAAGACCATTCCTTGTTTAACCAAAAATTTCAAGTTAAAATTAAAATTTCGGTTAGAAATGCTTACTTATTTCATTTGTTATTCTGTTAAACTCCGTCGTTGTTGTAGCTTTTGGCCGAAAAAAAAAAAAAAAAAAAAAAAGAGACATAAAACATCCAAACATGTGTAAGACAATACCTTGTTTAACCATACATTTCAAGTTTAAATCAAAATTTCGGTTAGAAACGCTTTCTTGTTTCGTTTGTTATTTTTTTTTTAAATCCGTCGTTGTTGTCGCTTTTAGCCAGAAAAAAAAACAAAAAAAAAAACGAAACATAAAACATCCGAACATGTGTAAGATAATTCCTTGGTTAACCATAAATTTCAAGTTAAAATTAAAATTTCAGTTAGAAACGCATTCTTGTTTCATTTGTTATTCTGTTAAACTCCGTCGTTGTTGTCGCTTTTGGCCGAAAAAAAAACCAACCAACAAAAACAGAAACATAAAACATCCGAACATGTGTAAGACAATTCCTTGTTTAACCATAAATTTCAAGTGAAAATTAAAATTTCAGTTAGAAACGCATTCTTGTTTCATTTGTTATTCTGTTAAACTCCGTCGTTGTTGTCGCTTTTGGGCGAAAAAATAACAAAAAAAAACAAAAACAGAAACATAAAACATCCGAACATGTGTAAGACAATTCCTTGTTTAACCATAAATTTCAAGTTAAAATTAAAATTTCGGTAAATTTTCGTTTTTTATTCTTTTAAACTCCGTTGCTGTTGTCGCTTTTGGCCGGAATAGAAAAACAAAAACAGAAACATAAAACATCCGAACATGTGTAAGAGAATTCCTTGTTTAACCATAAATTTCCAGTTTAAATCAAAATTTCGATTAGAAATGCTTTCTTGTTTCTTTTAAACTCCGTCACTGTTGTCGCTTTTGGTCGGAAAAAAACAAAAAACAAAAACAGAAACATAAAACATCCGAACATGTTTAAGACAATTCCTTGTTTAACCAAAATAACCTTCTTAGTTACACTCAATATGGTTTCCGTTCTGCTAGATCTGTAACACCAAAGAGAGGCAGCGTGAAATCGTCAGTGACCATTAACTTTTTGTTAAGACGCAGTAGTATTAGTTGGGAGAACTTCTTTGGTTGTTGAGGACATAGGGCGTCGTCCTCATATTGAGAATCGCCACCCTATGTGGGGGCGAATGTAACACCAAAGAGAGGCAGCGTCAGACCATTAGGGTCGATTTGACGCTTTTATTCAACGTTAATAGTTTATCCCGGGCAATATCGGGTAATCAAAAGATAGATGTTAAGATTTTATTCCGGGCAACACCGGTTAACTAAAAGTTAAATGTTAATATCTTGTGCCGGGCACTACCAGAGAACCTTGCTGGCTTCAATTCTGCCAAAGTATTTTTTTTCTATGTTCTTTAAAGCGAAACAATAATAATGATCGAGTCAAAATGGACAGAATGATAATTTCAAAAACATACGTTTTGTTTTCAAGTGCAACGATGGTGACAAATTCCGATACAGTCACATCCAGTGCAAAAAGGGAAATATTTTTTTCCTTTGATAAAACTGAGGATAAGAGAAATGAATCCAAAATATTAATTGAACCCTAGTTCAGAATGTTCAACCGAGGTCGATTTCGGTGCAACGATGGTGACAAATTCAAGGACACTGCATTTGTTGGCGTCACAAAATATATTTGTGACAAGATCAAAACAAAGATAAATAATTTCTTTGGAGTTAAAATTTCACACACGCATTTGTCGGCTTCAAAGAATGTTTTTTCGAATCAAATATTAAATGATTTGGTGTGACTCTGATAAAACCATTTGAACCCAAAATGACCTTCCTAGTGTTTTCATTCTCAAGCCGAATCGCAGTTTTGAAATTTAGATCAAGAGATTTTTTTTTGCCACCCGACAATTTTCAATAACATATTTTGTCGAGATGTTAACAGAATAATAAATGGTTCATTTCCTTTGATAATGACAAGTGTCACATCTAAGGGCAGAATTCCTGAAGCATTTTCTTTCTGGACGCAGTTTTCTTACTTACGCGGTTATCGCGTATTACGCAGTTTCCGAATTATCCAATGAGAGAAAACTGGTTATTTTCCATCGGGCGTTTTTGGTTGATCGGGGAGGAGTTAGAATTATTCTTGGATTGTGGGAGGTGGCCACTTTTTGTCATCAGTCAAATTATCCAATGAGAGAGAATCAGACGATTTGGTTATTGAGCATTCTGATTGGTCGGGAAGGAATTGGTAATTGTCGCCCCGCCCAGTGCTCTACTATATAAAGACCAAGAAAGTCAGAATTAAAACAGCTTCAGATTTAGAATTAGCAGAGAGAGTCCAGCCACCCCACTCTCCTCTCTTTCTCCCCCCTCGCCTATTGCCTGATAACTAAAAAGGGTTAAGTTAATAGACTTGTGAATTTCAGCAAGTGGAAGCCCCACTTAAAAGTGTAAATGCTTGCTTACAAATTCATACTCCAAACTGTACATATGTTTGTATATATTTCTTTTATGGTTTTCTTTTAATACATTCTATATAGCTCAATCACCGGAGTCTTTGTTATTCAAAATTATTTGATGTGCTGATGTTTTCATTATTATTTTTTTTACTTGTGAAACTGCTTCCGTCAACGAGCACCCGGTATCTCCGAAGACGAAGTCTCTAGACGATCACAGAAGATCCGGCCTTGTGAACATTGCAGCAAAGACGATTCCATCAACGCACTGAAGAAGGGCTTACTGGGTGACGCGACATACCGGTGCGGTTTCATAATTGGTGCCGTGACCAGGATTCGACCCTGAAAGGTCGCTACGGCACATCAACCGGAGAGAAAGAAAAAAAAAATCCACAGCACAACATCGTAGAATGAAAAGAAGGAACCAGCCAACATCAAAGAACTACGGCACATCAACCAACTACGACACAACATCGTTGAATGAAAAGAAGGAACCAGCCAACATCAAAGAAATACGGCACATCAACCAACCACGGCACAACAACATTAAATGAAAAGAAGGAACCAGCCAACATCAAAGAAATACGGCACATCAACCAACGACGGCACAACATCATTGAATGAAAAGAAGGAACCAGCCAACATCAAAGAACTACGGCACATCAACCAACCACGGCACAACATCATTGAATGAAAAGAAGGAACCAGCCAACATCAAAGAACTACGGCACATCAACCAACGACGGCACAACATCATTGAATGAAAAGAAGGAACCAGCCAACATCAAAGAAATACGGCACATCAACCAACGACGGCACAACATCATTGAATGAAAAGAAGGAACCAGCCAACATCAAAGAAATACGGCACATCAACCAACGACGGCACAACATCATTGAATGAAAAGAAGGAACCAGCCAACATCAAAGAACTACGGCACATCAACCAACCACGGCACAACATCATTGAATGAAAAGAAGGAACCAGCCAACATCAAAGAAATACGGCACATCAACCAACCACGGCACAACAACATTAAATGAAAAGAAGGAACCAGCCAACATCAAAGAACTACGGCATGTCAACCAACCACGGCACAGCATCATTGAATGAAAAGAAGGAACCAGCCAACATCAAAGAGCTACGGCACATAAGACCTCGACCAACGGGAATTCTACCTTATAGGTAAGACCCTCTTATTTTTGTGATTTTTGACTTGGGGTTTTTCTCGTTGTGGTTTTGGGTGGCTGGAGGCCAAAATTTTGAAAGAAAAGTGAAACAGAGAATGACTGAGCTGGTTGAGAATAAGAGTGAGGCTTTGGGGGTAGTAGAGATGGTGGCAACTGTGACTGAGAGGGTGTCGGGACTGTCAATGAGGGAGTTGCTCAGACTCATACAGGAGGCGGCTGAGGAGGTGGTAGAACTGGCTGAGGTGCTAGGAGAGGTCAGCACCGAAGGGAATGAGAGGGCAGACATGGCCCTATCAAGCGGGCGAGTGTGGACAGTGATCCGTGCCGCCCTATCGGGAGAGACGAACACGCGGGGCCCACCTCAGAGGAGGAGGCTCTCGCCCAAGCTGACCCGACAAACCCCACCCCAGCCCACACTCGACCCCGAAGAAGGTCGGAAGAAGGAAGTCCCAGACGTCCAACCATGGGGGGAGGACGTGGAGGATTGGGAGGCGGAGGCTGACCCCAACCGAAGGGATTGGAGCCTTGCGCATGGGTTTTACAAACCCACTCCTGGCAGATATGGCTTGGTCTGTTGGACCTGACAGGTTGAGGGGCACCGAGCTGTAGAGTGCCCCACGAGGTATGGGAGACCACCTTGCTCGTTGGGACTGAGCTGTAGTAAATGCAGGCAGTTCGGCCATAAGAGTAGATGGTGCAGAGCAGCGGGGGACGCAGAGCTGGGGAGCAATGCAGAGAATCTTTCAGTGCAGCCCCAGAAGAGAGGTACGAGACCAAACACGGGAGCTCAGGGGCCCCAACATGGCCGCTCTCAACCGACTCCTGGCAGAGGTGAGTGGTTATGCTTCACCTACCACCCTGATGGACACGTAACGAAAGGGTGTCCCACTGGGTGGGGGGCGCCACCCTGGGCGGTTCCCAGACAGAAAGTGCTGAGAACGGACGGGTTCCAAGGGGGCCTGTTGTTACCGGCCCCTATGTCCGCGGCGGTGGCTGGATACAGGGGGGACCTCTGATAAGAGGGTGCCCACTGGCTGGGGGCGCAACTGCGGGGGGACGTCTAAAGGAACGGTGATCGGCGTCGGGGTTGTTCGGGGTGTGACCGTCTATGCTTGTCAGAATGAAAAGTGGGTACGGGTGAGCAAGGGCTCTGCCCAGCCATATCGCTGTCGATGGGTGGGATGGTTTGGCGCCAGATCCTTTGATGCTTGAGCACACTAGTACTGAGGGCACTTCTGGCAGTGCATCATGAAGCCAGTGTCGGAAGGGGAGTTGGGGGCGACGAGAAGTTTCGACCTGCCAACTCTGTGAGCACGAGTATCGGTCGCTTAGTTAAATGCCAGTTTTTTTTTTTTATTTTAGTGTTAAGAGAAATTAATAATTAGCATGGAATTCATTTTAGAAAAAAATAATGCACTTAAATTTTGGAAGGGAAACCAAAGAAAGAAGATTTTATCAGAATATCTTCTCTTTAACTCGCAGGGCGCGAAATGAGGTGTAATGGGCGTGGGCTGGAGTGGATAATTACATTCTAAAAATAATATATATACCGCTCCCCATGTGGGGGTACCAAATTGGTTAAAAGGGAAAATTATTCCCAACTCGCATTTAGGTAAAAATGCACTTTCGTAAATGATTGAATTCGTTCAAAAGATATCGCTAAAACCAAAAAACAAAACAACACCTAAGTAAATCGCGATATATCCAGACAGCTAGCGAGATGGTCCAGGGGTAAGGGTTTAGGCTCATTATCGTTGGGTCCCGATTTCGAATCTCGCTAGATACAGCCACTCTGATGAGTCGTAGACGATGAAACACGTGTCTGTGGCGATGTGCAAGGGCGGAGACAACCTTCTATAGCCGTCATAATTGTTGACAGGAGAATTTAATAAAATTCGGCAGAAAAGCCGGGAGGTTTCAGTCAAGAATGGTTGACTGGAGAATAAGTAAACTTGGAGGTCGACATAGACGGGCGGTAATACCTATCATAGGTAAGGCCTGGGGAGCTCTGTTTGGTGTGGTCGCTGAGGAAAATGTCGAAAGTATCCGACAAAGATTGAGAGCCGTGGAAAATGGGATGAAGACATTAGCCTATGTAAATGGAGCGGTCTCTCCATACTTAATATAACGAGAAGGGCAGTGACGGAAAATAGAGCGACACTTAAGCACCCTTATTGAGCGTTTTGCACTCCTGCAGGAGGAAGTGAATAAAATTCTGCAGAGAAGCCAGGAAGTATATCAGTCATAAAGGCTGACTATACAACCTAAGAGGACACAGGGTGTGGCTCCGCAAAAATGCCACGGATGGGCATGCGCATTCTAGGGTTGACGCCACAAACATCCTCGAGTAATTGAAGCCTGTTGTCTAACGGTCCACAGTGCACGACTTGAACCCCACGACCCACGAACCAAAAGAGAAAGGGTACGAGAGTAATAGAGCTTAGATAACTCAGAAAAAGACACCGACGGTATCAAGTGTTCATAGATGGGAGTAACGGTGGAAGGTCTGAAGAGTGTAAAGATGATGGTGTAACAGTGTGTGGTGTGAAGAGATGGGTAAATCAGTGTGTGTTCAAGACGCCTCTTGGAGACTCCTGACCCCAGTGGGAATGACCCTTGTCAAGGATCACAGAGGGTCAGCACCTGTCCGGCTAATCCAGAAGCAAACTGCGAAGAACTTCGACCTATTCCAGCCTTACGTCAAGAAGAGGAACCTGCTGAATTTTTTTGGACACCATTTAGTGGTTCAAAATGTAGGACTAACCAATCCACCCTTACGTCAAGAAGAAGAACCTGCTGAATTTTTTTTGGACACCATTTAGTGGTTCAAAATGTAGGACTAACCAATCCACCCTTACGTCAAGAAGAAGAACCTGCTGAATTTTTTTTGACACCATTTAGTGGTTCAAAATGTAGGACTTTGTTGCATGTGTAATATACCAAGAGAACAAAAAAAAAAAAAACACATTTTTTTTATGACTATTCTTTTTCAGGATAAATGAACATTGAGAACACATGTTGCAATATTTTGTTACTATAATGGGGTAAATATTTATTTTATTTGGCAAAAATAAATTTTTACAAATAAAAATGTGGCACAAGGCTGAAAAAGGGGGATGGGGGTTAATGTTGACCTAACTAACATAACGTTAACTTAACTAGACTCTTTCACCAAAATACCAGAATCACTCTGTGGACATCCTACTTAAAACCCGAAAATTACAAATATATATACATGATGTGGGGGGTTGGTGATAAAAATCTTATTTACAGAAATCGAATGAAAAATATACAATGATAAAAAGTGGTTAGTAAAAAGAACCCCCTCACTAATAACTGTGGCAGTTAAAAAGTTTTGTCAGTCGAAAAGATGTAGGTCCCACGAAAACTAACTTTATTCAAACACCACAAAAATGGCCTACATCGCTGGCAAAACAGTCTATCCGTCACCTAATGGGGCCGGGATTGGGGATTATCGAACCAAAATCGGGAGAAAAAAGACAAAAAAAACAAAAAAAAACGGAGGACGCTGGGACAGGGAAAACCAAAAAGGGGATTGGGACGATGACAACACGCATACTCTAGCTAAGTTAAAAATCGAACAAAAATGCCTAACTAGCCTACTCTAGGAGGTCCGATGCATGTCTATGTTTGATCAGGTCACCCAAAATCCTTAAAAAAACCTAAGCAACTCAAAAAAGAAATTCAAGACTAGCTCCATTCACTTTACACAGTCGCGAAACTTTCACCCACCTGTCGTTGAAATTCACAGGAGCGAGTTTCACCTTCTCCAGCTTAATTCGCATTTTCAATCAATATTTGAAAATGAGGACAAGCTGGGGAGCAGTGAAGGTCTCATCTCCGTAAACCTCCTTCTGTCGCGTCGTCCAAATCACGCCTCTCATAACTGCTAGTAAACACAGAAAAACATAGCGTTCTTCTTTCTTCATGGTCGGTGCCCAGTTGCAGCACGGGGAAACCGACTCCAGCACAAAAAAACGCTCGCTCAGCATGCGAACCGTGAAGCCTTCAACTAACTCACACAACGGTCGAATGATGGCGCAGTGGAAGAAAGCATGATCAAGGTCTTCCTCCCATTCTCCGCATCAGACACAATTGGGTGTCTCCGTAAAACCCGCTGCGTAAAGTCTTTTGCCGACCCAGAGGGCATTTCGTATTACCAGCCAGGTGAGTGATGCCTCGTAATTATCGAAGCAGCTCGACCCAGGCGCCCAAGGCCATATTAAGCGGCACTCCTCCTTCGTAAAACTGAACTCCTCAATCTTTTTGTCTCGAACGGATCCCCTCACTAAGGCCCGATATAGCGCCTTGCGAGACAACAGCTGGGTGTCAGAGAGGCTTTCTTTGACCCGTAGAAGAAATCTCAAGGCCTGCCGACACTCGCGATAGAAAGGGCACTCGTTTCGGGGCAACTTGTGTGCCTCCCCCTCAGCCGAATGCACACTCTCCAAAGCCTGAAAGGCTTTCTTAGTGTCTTCTATCCAGAAGACACCGTTTCCCTCATTTTTCCTCACATTCGATCCAGGTATATCAGCCTAAGAGTGTGTCTACGTATTTCCACACTAGGCATACCCAGACCGCCTTCAGACGGATGCAGGTAACAGACCTCCCGGGTAACCATGGCTTGCTTTCCGCACCATAAGAACGCGAAAAGAGCACGCACCAGATCAACTAGTGTGGTCTCCGGGAGTGGAAGTACTGATAGACGGTAAAGGATCAGGGGGTAGATATGAGAATTGCATACCTCCGCCCGACCCTTCAAAGACAGATTTTTCAAGGCCCACAAATGAGATGCGACCTTGACCGCTTCCAATACCTCCGACCAATTTTTCTCCAGCTGGAGACCAGGGCCAAACCAGACGCCGAGTAGCTTGCATGGCCCATCAGCCCAACCAAAGGGTCCCTGAAGGGGCATACCCCTCCAGGCACCGATACGTAAGCCAATAGACTTAACGTAGTTAATTATGACCCCTGTGACCTTGGTATACCGACTTGTTTCTATGTCGACGACTCTAATCTCGGCACTGCTCGTTACAAGCACAGTCACGTCGTCAGCATAGGCGGTATACTTTACCAGGGTAGAGCCACCTGGCAAAGTAATCCCACGAAGGACCAGATTCACCCGAAGCTGGCGCAAATATGGCTCAAGTGCCAGCACATATAGCATTGGGGATAACGGACAACCTTGACAGATCGATCTTGTTAACATGAAGGGTTTCGACCTCACCCCATTCACTTCTACCATAGCACCGGGGTTGGCATACAAGAGACAAATCCAAGAGCAAAACTGGGGACCAAACCCAGCCGAGCGAAGAACAGCCTCTAGGTAATGATGGTCTACTCTGTCGAATGCTTTGGACTGATCTAAATTAATCAGCGTGGCTTTTGTGTCGACTTTTTCTACGATCAAGCGTATCGTGTGCAAATTATCTTGAATCGTCCGGCCCTTAACAGAACAAGTCTGTTCAGGACTTATTAGACGGTGTAAGACAATCTGCAAACGATTTGCTAAGATCTTGGCCAAAATCTTTAACTCTGTGTTTAACATCGTTAAGGGCCGGAAATTACCTATCCTATCCCCTCCATTTTTATCTTTGCGTAACAATTTAATGATCCCCCTGGTAAAATACTGAGGTATGCACCTGTTCCTAAACTAGGAGTTAAAAAGTACGGTCAGAAAAGGAATAAAAATGGGCGACAGCCTCAAATACACCTCGTAGGGCAGACCGTCTATCCCAGGGGTCCTGTCTAGCCCGACCTGTTTCAAGGCCTCAATGACTTCTTCCTCTTTTATGCTACCTTCACACCTAGCTGCTTCGGTCGCCTCCAGGCGAGAAAAGTCGGCTAAATAAGTGTCAAACTGTTCAATAGTCAGACCGGGCTCCTTGGTAAAAAGTTCCTGAAAATGAGTCCGAAAACCCTCCAAGATTCCGTCGTTTGAAGTTACGGTTCGTCCGTCCGGCAATGTAACACTGGCGATGTGTCGATCTGCAGAACGTCGAAACTCCTCCGCACGCAGTGACGCGGCCATATTTGTTACCTCGTTTGGCGCTTTTTTTAATCTAGCCCTAACTAATAATCCCTGGTCCTCCCTGTTATCCAAGGAGTCCAGTTCAGCCTTAACTATAGCATAGCTAGCACTATCCCCCTCCTCCACCGCCCTTTCTAATCTATCTTCTAGCGCCGCTTTCGCTGCTCTAGAACTACGGTTGAGCCGGCGACTAAAATCAGCAGCGAAGGACCTAATGACTTTTTTAAGGTTGCCCCACTACTTATTCCCGATGATAGCCCCCGTCAATTCCCTCTGTATTGTTAGTAGAAGCTGTTCCCAGAAGTCCTTCATATCGAACAACGACGTGTTGAACTTCCAGTAACTAGCCATCCTAGGTTTAACACTATCTAAGTTTACTCGAACCCGGACAAGCCTATGGTCCGAATAAATTATACTATGAAAACTTGGACAGTCTAAAAGCCCTAGGTCGACTCTCCTAACTGAGAACCGATCGATGTAACTCGAAAGTTGCACCGGATCGGAGCCGTGTCTACCTGTCCAAGTCCATGCTAAATCCCCGGGTTTTTCGTTCCGAAATTTATCGACAAGATCAAACTTGTCGACAAAGTCTCAAAACGCTTTAGCATCCCGGTTCTGGTTAGTATCCCTTGTGGTATTAACCCCACGATCTAACTCGGGATCCAGGACCACGTTCCAGTCTCCCGCTAAAACTAACCGGCGAGACGAATTCATGAAAGGCTCGATTCGCCGAAAAAGGAAACTAGCTCAGTACAGTTATTGGGCGCATAAACCCCAATAAAACGAAATGCCACATCCTTTATGGTAACATCCAGAACGAGCAATCTCCCCTCTGGATCTGCATAAATAGGGTCACACGATGCATCAAGAGTGCGCTTAACTAGCCAGGTAACCCTCCTTGCGTGGGTATCATAATGTGCTGAGTAGAGCTGAAAGTCTCTAAGGAGTACATCCTGATAGTCACTTGGAATAATGTGAGTCTCCTGTAGACAACATACATCCACACCAAGGCGTTGAAGGTCGCGTGCAACTCGAAGTTTACGAGAGGCGTCCCTCAACCCTCGGACATTTAAACTAGCTAATCTTAAAGAAGCCATCCCGAGTTACTTAGGGTTGGGAATCCTGATCAAACATAGACGGTGTCAAGACACCGACAGCTGTCCCCATGGATCCATGAGTCATCTCAGTAGTGATTGACCCGTCAGGGGACAAACCGCCGATGTCAAGAGGAAAGGTTAGTTTAATGGCCCTATACAATGATGGATGCATTTTGATAGGGACCCGTTCAATACATGATTCTTTCATCCTATCAATGGTGCATTGTGACTTGAACGGTCCCGTAGAACCGATGGCCAGAGAACATTATAGATATGTGTTGAATTTCGTAGATGACCATTCAGGTTTAATAATGGTTTATTTTTTAAAGAATGAATCTTATACCCTGCTAGCAACTAAGAAATATCTAGCCGACATGGCCCCCTACGGTGAAATCAAGTGTATTCGCTCTGACAACGGTGCGGAATTCACCTATAAAGACTTTAAACTTTTATTAATTAACCATCATATCAGGCATGAAACATCAGCTCCTAGATTGCCACACCAAAACGGGACTGCTGAACGTGCGTGGCGAACACTTTTTGAAATGGCAAGATGCCTACTCATTGAATCAAAACTCCCTAAAAACCTCTGGACGTATGCACTTATGGCGGCAGCCTATATACGCAACAGGTGTTTTAACAAAACACTATCTAAAACTCCATATGAATCTTTCTGCGGTAAAAAAAAAAAATAAATAAAAAAAACCCAAATTTAAGCAGAATGCATATATTTTAGTTCAACTTGCTTCGCATATATAGAGAAAAAGAGTAAATTGAATATTAAAGCTGACAGAGGTATATTTCTTGGATACGATAAAAACAGTCCAGCCAATTTAATATTTTTTCCCGAAAAAATAAAATAAAAAGAATCCGGTGTGTAAAATTCAGACACGTTTAATTGTAAAGACAAAAACCCGTCATATGAAGAGGATGAAATTATATTACCTCAAATAATTAGAACAAACGAAAAGAATAAAAATGACGGAGACGAGTGTCGATGATGATGATGATGATGATGATGATGATGATGATGGTGGTGGTGGTGGTGGTGATGATGATGATGATGATGATGATGATGATGATGATGATGATGAAGTCGAAAGATATCCAAAAAAAAAAAAAAGAAATAGAAGACGACTCGATTTTTTTGTGGTCGACAATATAGAAGATTATCAAATCGACTATTGCTATTCAGTGGAAAATGCCCCAATAGACTGTGAAATTTATATTACCCCTCCAGTGGGATTTATAATGAAAAATAAAAATAGCGTGTGGCGACTTAACAAGTCATTATATGGTCTAAAGCAGAGTGCTCAGTGTTGGAACACAGTGTTCCATGATTAAACAACAATTTAGACAATGTGCTGTAGACCCCTGTTTATATACCCAACACAAAGACGATAAACTACTAATTTTGGTTTTGTGGGTCGAGGATATTTTAATCGCATCAAATTGTGACATAATGTTGACTGATGTTAAGAATAAATTAAGTAAAAGATTCAAAATGACTGATCTTGGCAAAATATCCTGGTTTCTGGGGGATAGAATTTACTCAAAGCAAAGGACTTGTTACGATGACTCAATCGAGGTACATCGACAAAATACTATTAAAATTTGGAATGGGAGAGTGCAAGAAACGCTCTGCACCGGTCGAAAATGATATTAATAAAAAGTATACACACAGTCTGAAATAATGAATGACACAATATCGCGAAATTATAGGTAGTCTTATATATTTGATGACTGCAACCAGGCCCGACGTATGCTATACAGTAACGAAACTGTCACAGAGATTATCACGACCGAAAATGAAGGATTTGGACAGAGCTAAACAAGTCCTACGTTATTTAAAAGGAACTAAAGAACAGAAGTTAGTATTTAGAAAATCAAGAAATCCCCTAAAATTAGAAGGTTTTACGGATTCAGACTGGGCAAGTGACGAGGATCGCAAGAGTGTATCTGGATATTGTTTCAGACTCTCAGAAAATGGGCCTATTATTTCATGGAAATCTAAAAAGCAACAGATTGTATCTCTCTCTACGTGTGAAGCAGAATTTATCGCGATCACACACACGACCCAGGAAGCACTCTACCTTAAAAATATCCTGAAGACTATTTTAGAGCCAGAATTGATTACAAGCCCCGTGCTAATTAATTGTGATAATCAAGCCAGTATGGTCTTAGCACAGAGCACGGATGATCAATCAAAGATCTAGGTATATGGATATAAAATGCCATTTCGTAAAAAACGAGAGATCTAGGCATATGGATATAAAATGCCATTTCGTAAAAAATGAGAGATCTAGGCATATGGATATAAAATGCCATTCGTAAAAAACGAGAGATCTAGGCATATGGATATAAAATGCCATTTCGTAGAAAACGAGATAGAGCTACAACGTTTTCCTCAAAACTTGTTGGTGAATTCGACTGAATATTTTTTTCTTTCACTGCCCTGTATGTATATAGATTTCTTTATATTAAAAATACAGACCAGCGAAGTTCCACTTATGAGAAGGCTATTATTTTTTTTGCATGAATATCAGTGGAGAACCCTAGGGATAATGCTCAGTATATAGATTTTTCTATATATAAAAAGAAAAAAAAGAGTCCTGGACAAGACGTTAAACTGTATCCATTTTATTTTGTATTAACACTTTAACCTACTAATACTTTTGCTTAGAAAAAAAAAAAAAAAAAAAAAAAATCTTTGTAATTTTCCTTTTTGACGTTTGAACACAATTAAAAATGGCGTCTTTTTAAATGCTAATGTAGAAGCAAATAAACACAGATAACGGGAGTAAGGTTGAGGACTGTTTATTCAACACGTGCGTACAGGTCGCGCCATATTTTTCGAAAAATCCCGTTTACACCGTCGCCGGTAGGGAAGTTAACTCTCTGTTGTGAAGAGTGTTCAAGGGACACAACTGGGTAGAGTTAACAATACTTCCCCCTTTTTCTTGTCTTCTAGATGACCGCTGAAAAAGAAAGAAAAGAAAGAAAAAAAAAATTATTTTTAAATATCCGTTTCTTTGGGTTCAGATACGAACTCAAGTATCTTAAATGAAGGGACTCCCTTCTTGGTGAAGCAATCAGCTACCTGTCCATTGGTGGGTATCCAAGAGAACTCTGCTATTTCTTTTCTTTCCAGCATTTCTCTCAAAATAGCCATCTCAATACGAAGCCTTTTATCTAGTATTTGGGTGGATGAATGCACAGAGTCAAAGAGACAGGAATTGTCAGTTTTGCAAATTATTTTTATATTTTCGGGTTCATCCTTCAATTGCAGTATTTCTAATAGTAGTTTCCTATAAAACAGACAGGCCTCCGACATGTCAACCATGGCTAGGGTTTCAGCAGCCAGTGTGCTTTTGACCACTCTTCTAATGCGCTTGGACTGCCAGGTCATTGGTGTATATTTGTGGTTATTGCCAACTAAAAAGATTATGTAACCACCTTGAGATCCTCCGTCTGTCAGGTTGGCGAATGAGGCATCACTGTAGGCAACAATCTTGAGATGACTGAGATCTCCTAAGTCAGGAATATCTACCTGGGATTTTTCTTTCTTGGCTTTCTTTACTACTCTATTGGCATGTTTTATACATTCCACATTACTTTGTTTGAGGATGGAGCTTAATGCACTGACATCGTAGATGAGATCAGGTCTGGTGTGGGTAGCCAGCCAGTTAAGTTGGCCGATAACTTGCCTGATTTCAGAAATTTCCGCTGTGGATATTTTGTCATTAATATTCCTGCCATTTTCCACTGGGATATATTTCAATTTCTTTACGTACTCATTCTGTCCAAGTTTAATATTTTCCCTATTCTGTTTAATGTCTAATCCTATGTACTGAAACTCTGCAGTTTCTTCAGATTTAACTGCAAATATTTGATGGATTTTGTCAATAACTTTTCTATGAAAAATCTCTGACCCTGCAAAGCAAAAATCATCCACATGGGTAGCAATTATCCCTTGCAATTTGTTTTCGAAATGCCATGTAAATATAGCCTGATCATATTTTGAAGCTATAGCTCCTGACTTCATCAATTCCTCCCTGAGTGTGAGATACCAGGACCTAGAGGCATCAGTCAGGCCATATACACATTTGGAGAGTTTCCAAATATAGCCTTGGGGTACATTAGCTTCTTTGGGAGGATTCAGATAAACCTGTCTTTCCAACTTCTTGCTTTGCAGAAATGCTGTTTTGATATCCATGGATTTACATACCCAATGGTTGGATGCCATTATAGCTAATGCTACACGTAAACCTTCTTTGGAGCATGTGGGAGAATCATTTCTTAGATTCTCAGCATCTTTATCCTGAAAACCTCGGGCGACAAGTCTGGCCTTGAATGTTTGGGAATTTTTGCTTGTGTAAATCCATCTGGTGGAGATTTTTGGTTGGCCCTGATCCGGTACTTGAACATAGACTTTATTTTTATCCCAGCTCTGAAGTTCCTTTTGTTTAGCTTCCTCTAGTTCCAGGCTATCGCCAGCAGAGGTGATCATTACTTCTTCCTCAGTGCAGGAATCATGGTGCTCTTCATTTTCTTCAGTCTCATCAGCTTGCCAATCGGAAACTCCATGTTCAAAGTCCAACCAAAATGCTTCACCCTGTTCCATAACTACATTCATCAAATGTTTATTTCTGCCAGTGGCTTTGCCTGCTCTACTTATGACATTTAACTTCTTCCAGTCTGATTCTGTGTCGTTGGCAAGCTTGCATTTTATGATTTGTCCAGGTTTGGGAAGTTTGACTTTCCTGGTAGTGGTGTCGCATTTATTGGTTATGTCTTGAGTCTCCATAGTAGGGCGTTGTTCAGTGTTGTCTGCCATTTCTAAATTTTCTTCTAAAATGTTCTCTTCGAAGTTTGACACTCTTGGGGATCCTTCAGACTCTTGTTGGGTGCTCAATTCCTCGTTGTTGCCCTCATTGTGAGTCTGGTATGTTTCGGGGTAGAAAGTTAAACGAGACGGATGTACTCTAACATAGGTGCCGCCATGCTTGACAAGCACCTGTTTGTTTTCACACCCTATGACTGTCCCAGGGCCAAGCCACCTATCACACAAGTTCCTTTTGTAAAGAACAGCATCACCATTTTTATAGGATTGGGTGATACCTGTTCTAACTTGGTGGCAGAGAGCTCGTCTAAGCTTTTCTGAAGATTCACTCGCTATGAAGTGTTTCCTGGCAGCATGCATAGCGTTAAGATTATTTGCCAAAATTTCACTGGTAGAGACACCTTCTAGTGCAGGGAGTTTGTCATTAAGAAAACCAGGTAGGTTGGGATTTCTGCCGAAAACGAGTTGGTTGGGACTATATCCATGGACACTTTGAAGTGTATTTTTGGCACTTACTGCCCACGCGAGAGCCACCTCGAAACTGCAATTTGTTTCTTCTAGGGTTTTCTTCACCATTTCCCCTAAAATCCCATTGTGCCTTTCATTTAGCCCATTACTCCATGGGCTTTCAGCAGCAGTGGTACGAACGACGATATTCATATTTTGTGCCATGTCCCTAAACGCCTGGTTGTTGAATTCTCTGCCATTGTCAGTGAGAATAAATCCAGGGGTACCAAAATAAGTAATCCAATTTTTGAAAATAGTATTAATAATATCGGAGCTCTCTTTACCCGGAATTTTAGCTGCAACACTGTACCTAGTACCATGATCAATAAGGTGTAATACTTTGTTACCATTAATTTCTTTTATGTCCATGGCAATGCTCTTATTAAAATATGTTCCCAGTGAAAACCCCACGACAGGTCTGGGTTCAACCCTTTTGTATCTCATGCAAATTTCACAAGAATTGGGAATTTCCTGAAGTATCTTAATGAATTGCTTGTCTTTCATTCCGGTGCTCCTGACTAAGTCACATAGCTTTTTACCGCTAGGGTGACTAAATTATCTATGAAGTTTGGTGGCGATTTTTATTTTTTCTTGCCTATTTTTGTTGGAAATTTCTTTGGTAAACAAAATATGTTTGAACTTACCTCGGTCTGGTGTAGATCTTGTTATGGGAATGTGGTAGTGCCCTGAAGAAGTACATTGCAGTAAATTTTTTTTTCCAAACATGGTGACACTGTCGTTCTCGAAATTGAGGCTTGTGCCGGCTCTTTTCATCGACTTTTTGCTCAGTAAAAGCGGTATTTCGGCGTCCACCACGTCAGTGATAATACTGACTTCAATGCCAGCAATGACACATGGTAAAGTTGCTGTGTGAGTAGATTTAATAGTGTTCCCATCACCAAATTTGTAGCTTTTCCTTCCATCTCGAACTTTTATTTTTTGTTTTTCTGGCAGGGTTTCTAGAAAACACTCGAACCATTTTCTTCCACAAACTGTCCCAGATGCACCACTATCCAAGACAGCGGATCCGAGCGTTTCTCCCAAAAACGTGCTGGTGCTGCCATATTCTTCACGCTCGTTCATGAGGACGATGTTGGAAACGAGCAAGTGGCCTCCTTTGTCGGTCTTGTCAATTTCATCATACGGACAGTCGCGAATCCAGTGGTATTTACACCCACACTTGAAACAAACACCGCTGCTGCTGCTGTCGCTTTCAACCTTGTGGTTTGAATTTCTTTTGATGTTGTTGTTGTTGTTGTTGTAGTGGGTTGAATTTTGGTTGCGACCCCTACCCCATCTGCCAGCCCAACGACTGGTGAGACTGGCTGTTTTATCACTGTGGCGGCGGCCTCGACCACGACTACTGGTGTAGTAGGTGTTTTCAGTTTCGTCAGTGGTGAAAATAATGTCAGATTCGGTTTTCATAGCAACCGGAGGAATTTTCGGCGGTGAATGAGTTTCAAAGTCATTAAGAATTTTTTTTAATTGTTTAGACATTTCTCCAAGTGTTAGTTCTCGAACAGTGGCTTTTTTTATTAAGCGTTCGTTTTCGGGGGTGAGGTTGGCGCTTTTGAGAGCTCTGAACGCTAGGACCGGCTCAGGAAGAATTATATTGAATTCTTTCAATTTGGCAATGTGGCGTTCAAATTCAATTAGAAATGTATCTATTGCCATGCCGCTCTTTCTTCGGTGACTTTCGAATGCCTCGTACACCCTAAATGCTGCCTGGTTTGCGTCTTCTAAAAAGAGGGTGTCCAACTTTTGATATACTATCTCCATTCCGTTTTCGGCATTGAGTAAAGTGATATCCAATTCAAGCAGCGCCTCTCTCGCTTTTCCTTCCAAGGACAAAAGCACGACGGGGGCCCGTTTTCTTTCATCTAAAGTAGTGGCTAGTTCCCATATGCGCATTTCTTTCTTCCAGGAATTATATTTTTCCATGTTTAACGTTGGTAGGGGAATGTATTTAGAGGCCATGTTTTTTTTGTTTGTTAGTTTTGATACGCTCTGCTACCAATGTAGAAGCAAATAAACACAGATAACGGGAGTAGGGTTGAGGAGGGTTTATTCAACACGTGCGTACAGGTCGCGCCATATTTTTCAAAAGTCCCGTTTACACCGTCGCCAGTAGGGAAGTTAACTCTCTGTTGTGAAGAGTGTTCAAGGGACACAACTGGGTAGAGTTAACAGCTAAAATTCTAAGACCCAAATGATTTCTAATTTTTGTTATGTCTAAGTAAATATAAAAATATATATTTATTTTTGAGCAGAACAAACACAAGGGACTTCCCCATTATAAAAATAGGGAGGATGTTGCAATATTTTGGACCTTTTAATGGGGTATGATCCCACACAGTCGGACGATTCTATTTATAAACAATGCTGCTAAGAACTGACGAATCAAATTAATTCACGTTCTGCTAAAAACCAATCAGAAACCAGAATTGCTTCATAAATATTAAACCTTTTCTGGTGCAATTTCACATGTTCTTTCCCGGGTTTCGACACGGTAAGAATATTTTGTTCTGTGGAACTGTCTACTACAAACAAGTCACCTACCAGGACTTGTGTGTAACAGCGAACCATCTGAAGCTCAAAGTGACTTACACTTCTACAACACAATTCTA
This sequence comes from Euprymna scolopes, assembly GCF_053919585.1. Classification (NCBI taxonomy): domain Eukaryota; kingdom Metazoa; phylum Mollusca; class Cephalopoda; order Sepiida; family Sepiolidae; genus Euprymna; species Euprymna scolopes. The sequence continues at coordinate 80,913,092 of NC_136501.1, forward strand.
AGAAATTGGACTATTAATGAACATTGAAAACTGATTTTTTAGGACATTCTGTTTATGAAGTTTTTGTAATTAATTTACTGCAACAAACTTTGTTAATGGACACATTGAACTAAGGCAGTAGCCATTTATAAGAATTTAAGATTTTTTTTTGTGCATGATATCTGCATGTGATTTTTGCTTTCAGGGTAGGCATCAGCAGTATTATTAGCTGGGAGAATCTCTTTGGTTGTTGAGGACATGGGGCGTCATCCTCATATTGAGAATCGCCACCCCATGTGGGGGCGAATGTAACACCAAAGAGAGGCAGTGTGAAATCGTCAGTGACCATTAACTTTTAGTTAAGACGCAGTAGTATTAGTTGGGAGAACTTCTTTGGTTGTTGAGGACATGGGGCGTCGTCCTCATATTGAGAATCGCCACCCCATGTGGGGGTGAATGTAACACCAAAGAAAGGCAGCGTCAGACCATTAGGGTCGATGTGACGCTTTTATTCAACGTTAATAGTTTATCCCGGGCAATATCGGGTAATCGAAAGATAGATGTTAAGATTTTATTCCGGGCAACACCGGTTAACTAAAAGACAAATGTTAATATCTCGTGCCGGGCACTACCAGAGAACCTTGCTGGCTTCAATTCTGCCAAAGTATTTTTTTTCTATTTTCTTTTTTATTTATTATAATGATCGAGTCAAAATGGACAGAATGATAATTTCAAAAACATACGTTTTGTTTTCAAGTGCAACGATGGTGACAAATTCCGATACAGTCATATCCAGTGCAAAAAGGGAAATATTTTTTTCCTTTGATAAAACTGAGGATAAGAGAAATGAATCCAAAATATTAATTGAACCCTAGTTCAGAATGTTCAACTGAGGTCGATTTCGGTGCAACGATGGTGACAAATTCAAGGACACTGCATTTGTTGGCATCACAAAATATATTTGTGACAAGATCAAAACAAAGATAAATAATTTCTTTGGAGTTAAAATTTCACACATGCATTTTTCGGCTTCAAAGAATGTTTTTTCGAATCAAATATTAAATGATTTGGTGTGACTCTGATAAAACCATTTGAACCCAAGATGACCTTCCTAGTGTTTTCATTCTCAAGCTGAATCGCAGTTTTGAAATTTAGATCAAGAGATTTTTTTTTGCCACCCGACAATTTTCAATAGCATATTTTGTTGAGATGTTAACAGAATAATAAACGGTTCATTTCCTTTGATAATGACAAGTGTCACATCTAAGGGCAGAATTCCTGAAGCATTTTTTTTTTCTGGACGCAGTTTTCTTACTTACGCGGTTATCGCGTATTACGCAGTTTCCGAATAATCCAATGAGAGAAAACTGGTTATTTTCCATCGGGCGTTTTTGGTTGATCGGGGAGGACTTAGAATTATTCTTGGATTGTGGGAGGTGGCCACTTTTTGTCATCAGTCAAATTATCCAATGAGAGAGAATCAGACGATTTGGTTATTGAGCATTCTGATTGGTCGGGAAGGAATTGGTAATTGTCGCCCCGCCCAGTGCTCTCCTATATAAAGACCAAGAAAGTCAGAATTAAAACAGCTTCAGATTTAGAATTAGCAGAGGGACCCAGCCATCTCACCTTTCCTCTCTCTCTCCCCCCTCGCCTATTGCCCGATAACTAAAAAGGGTTAAGTTAATAGACTTGTGAATTTAGCAAGTGGGAGCCTCACATAGAAGTTTAAATGCTTGCTTACAAACTCATACTCCAAACTGTACATATGTTTGTATATATTTCTTTTATGGTTTTCTTTTAATACATTCTATATAACTCAATCTCCGGAGTCTTTGTTATTCAAAATTCTTTGATGTGCTGATGTTTTCATTATTATTTTTTTTACTTGTGAAACTGCTTCCGTCAACAAGCACCCGGTATCTCTGAAGACAAAATCTCCAGACGATCACAGAAGATCCGGCCTTGTGAACATTGCAGCAAAGACGATTCCATCAACACACTGAAGAAGGGCTAACTGGGTGACACGACGTACCGGTGCGGTTTCATAGATCTACAACAGATGTGCTTACAGTTATATCTCATAGGAGTAGCAAATCTCTCAACGGAGACTACCTTTTTAGGGCAATTGCTCTTGACATATCTAACGCCTTTGATAGGGTATGGCATAAAGGTTTACTTCACAAGATCTCTAGCTATGGTATAACTGGAAATGTCAATTATTAAATCATTTCTTTCTGATAGGTACATCAAAGTAGTAGTTGAGGGGCAAAAATCAGAAGCTCACAGTATTAATGCTGGTGTCCCTCAGGGGTCCATCCTGGGCCCAACTCTTTTCTTGATCTACATCAACAGAAACATAAAACATCCGAACATGTGTAAGACCATTCCTTGTGTAACCATAAATTTCAAGTTTAAATCAAAGTTTCGGTTAGAAACGCTTTCTTGTTTCGTTTGTTATTTTTTTAAACTCCGTCGCTTTTGTCGCTTTTGGTCTGAAAAAACCAAAAAACAAAAACAAAAATAAAACATCGGAGCATGTGTAAGACAATTCCTTGTTTAACCATAATTTTCAAGTTAAAATTAAAATTTCGGTTAGAAACGCTTTCTTGTTTCCTTTGTTATTCTTTTAAACTCCGTCGCTGTTGTCGCTTGTGGCCAGAAAAAACAAAAAACAAAAACAGAAACATAAAACATCCGAAGATGTGTAAGAAAATTCCTTGTTTAACCATAAATTTCAAGTTTGAATTAAGATTTCGGTTAGAAACGCTTTCTTGTTTCATTTGTTATTTTATAAAACTCCGCCGCTTTTGTCGCTTTTGGTCGGAAAAAACCAAAAAACCAAAACAGAAACATAAAACATCCGAACATGTGTAAGACAATTCCTTGTTTAACCAAAGTAACCTTCTTAGTTACACTCAATATTGTTTCTGTTCAGCTAGATCTACAGCAGATATGCTTACAGTTATATCTCATAGGAGTAGCAAATCTCTCAACGGAGACTACCTTTTTAGGGCAATTGCTCTTGACATATCTAACGCCTTTGATAGCGTATGGCATAAAGGTTTACTTCACAAGATCTCTAGCTATGGTATAACTGGAAATGTCTTCTCAATTATTAAATCATTTCTTTCTGATAGGTACGTGAGAGTAGTAGTTGAAGGGCAAAAATCAGAAGCTCACAGTATTAATGCTAGTGTCCCTCAGGGGTCCATCCTGGGCCCAACTCTTTTCTTGATCTACATTAATGATCTTCCAAATCACATCCTTAGATCATTTGTAGACATTTATGCTGACGACACTACCATGTATGGTAGCACATCTAAGACAGTAAACGACCAAGTTCTCTCCGATTCTCTCTCCTCTGATCTTAAGCACGTAGTACAATGGGGAAAGGAGTGGCTGGTTACTTTTAATTCATTTAAAACCAAGCTTCTCTCTTTACATCATCAACATTCTGATCCACATCTGGCATCAATTGAAATGAATAGCTCTCGTCTTGAGGAGGCCTCAAGTTTTGACAAGCTTCTGGGCTTGACCATTACTCCTGGTCATAAATGGAACACGTACATCAAATCTGTTGCCAAGGCCGCTGGAAAAATGGTTGGATCTTTCTATCGATCCAGTAGATATCTCACTGCTGATGCCATTCTCTATCTATATAAGAGCCAGGTACGTCCAAGGATGGAATACTGTTGCCACATCTGGACATGAGCTGCTAGAAAGGACTTGTCCTGCCTTGATAGAGTTCAAAATAGATTCCTTACCTCGTAGGAGAAGTCCTTTTCTCTTCCCTGCAACCTTTATCTCACAGAAGAGATGTTGCGAGTTTGTCTCTGATGAATCGTTACTTTCATGGAAAGTGTTCGACTGAACTTAAGTCTATAGTCCGCCCTCGCCAAACTTTCACAAGAAACACTCGTCTAGCAGAAAACACTATCACTAGTTTCCCACACTCTTTATCTGTTCCTAAACCTAAACGTAGATTCCATGAACAAAGCTTCTTTCTTAGAACTACACGCCTGTGGAATTGTCTCCCGTTTTCCTGCTTTCCGGCTGACTACAATATGGTTGTGTTCAAGTCTAACGTAAATAAGTTCTTGATGAGCCGTTCCATATAAGTTATCAAATTTACCGAATTTTCATTACTAATGATTACTATAATGACCAATTTCTACTGTACATTCTTTAAACCTTATACTTCAGTGGCCTCTTGGCCTTGATAAATTGGTGATTCCTTTGTAAAAACAAACAACAAAAAAAAACATGAATTTCAAGTTAAAATTAAAATTTCGGTTAGAAACACTTTCTTGTTTCGTTTGTTATTCTTTTAAACTCCGTCGCTGTTGTCGGTTTTCGCTGGAAAAAAAAAACAAAAACAAAAACAGAAACATAAAACATCCGAACATGTGTAAGACCATTCCTTGTTTAACCATAAATTTCAAGTTTAAATCAAAATTTCGGTTGGAAACGCTTTCTTGTTTCGTTTGTTATTCTTTTAAACTCCGTCGCTGTTGTCGGTTTTGGCCGGAAAAAAAACAAAACAAAAACACAAGCTAAAACATCCGAAGATGTGTAAGACCATTCCTTGTTTAACCATAAATTTCAAGTTTAAATCAAAGTATCGGTTAAAAACGCTTTCTTGTTTCGTTTGTTATTCTTTTAAACTCCGTCGCTGTTGTCGCTTTTGGCCGGAAAAAAAAAGACAAAAACAAAAACAGAAATATAAAACATCGGAACATGTGTAAGACAATTCCTTGTTTAACCATAAATTTCAAGTTTAAATCAAAATTTCGGTTAGAAACGCTTTCTTGTTTCGTTTGTGATTCTGTTAAACTCCGTCGCTGTTGTCGCTTTTGGCTGGAAAAACACAAACAACAAAAACAGAAACATAAAACATCCGAACATGTGTAAGACAATTCCTTGTTTAACCATATATTTCAATTTTAAATCAAAATTTCGGTTAGAAACGCTTTCTTGTTTCGTTTGTTATTCTTTTAAACTCCGTCGCTGTTGTCGGTTTTGGCAGGAAAAAAAAAAACAAAAAAAACAGAAACATAAAACATCCGAACATGTGTAAGACAATTTCTTGTTTAACCATAAAGTTCAAGTTAAAATCAAAATTTCGGTTAGAAAACCCTTCCTTGTTTCGTTTGTTATTTTTTAAACCCCGTCGCTGTTGTCGTTTTAGACGGAAACAAAAATGTACAGAAAGACAGAAACATAAAACATCCGAACATGCTTAAGTCAATTCCTTGTTTAACCATAAATTTCAAGTTTACATCATAATTTCGGTTACAAACACTTTCTTTTTTCGTTTGTTATTTTTTAACCTCGATCGCTGTTGTCGCTTTTGGCCGAAAACAAAAAAAAACAAAAGCAGAAACAAAACATCCGAACATGTGTAAGTCAATTCCTTGTTTAACCATACATTTTAAGTTTAAATCAAAATTTCGGTTATAACCGCTTTCTTGTTTCGTTTGTTATTTTTAAAAATCCGTAAATGTTGTCGCTTTTAGCCGGAAACAAAAATGTACGGACAGAAACATAAAACATTCGAACATGCTTAAGTAAATTCCTTGTTTAACCATGAATTGTAAATCAGAGTTTCTGTTAAAAACACTTTCTTGTTTCGTTTGTTATTTTTTAAAACTCCGTCGCTTTTGGCCGGGAAAGAAAAAACAATAACAGAAGCATAAAACATCGGACCATGTGTAATTCAATTCCTTGTTTAACCATAAATTTCACGTTCAAATAAAAATTTCAGTAAGAAACGCTTTCTTGTTTCATTTGTTAATTTTTTAAACTCCGTCGATGTTGTCGCTGTTGGCCGGGGGAAAAAACAAAAACAGAAACATAAAACATCGGAACATGTGTAAGTCAATTCCTTGTTTAACTATAAATTTCAAGTTTAAATAAAAATTTCGATTAGAAACACTTTCCTGTTTCGTTTGTTATGTTTTTACACTCCGTCGCTGTTGTCGCTTTTGGCCGGAAAAAGACCCAAAAAACAAAACAGAAACATACAACATCGGAACATGTGTAAGTCAATTCCTAGTTTAACTATGAATTTCAAGTTAAAATCAAAATTTCGATCAGAAACACTTTCTTGTTTCGTTTGTTGATCTTTTACACTCCATTGCTGTTGTCGTTTTTAGCCAGGAAGTAAAATGTACAAAAAGACAGAAACATAAAACATCCGAATATGTGTAAGGATATTCCTTGTTTAACCATAAATTTCATGTTAAAATTAAAATTTCGGTTAGAAACGCATTCTTGTTTCGTTTGTTATTCTTTTAAACTCCGTCTTTATTGTCACTTTTGGCCGGAAAAAAAAACAAAAACAAAAACAGAAACATAAAACATGCGAATATGTGCAAAGTCAATTCCTTGTTTAACCATGTATTTCAAGTTTAAATCAAAATTTCGATTAGAAACGCTTTATTGTTTCGTTTGTTATTCTTTTAATCTCCGTCGCTGTTGTCGCTTTTTGCCGGACAAAAAAAGAAATAACAAAAACAGAAACATAACAGATCCGAACATGTGTAAGACAATTCCTTGTTTAACCATAAATTTCAAGTTTAAATAAAAATTTCGATAAGAAACGCTTTCTTGTTTCGTTTGTTATTCTTTTAAATCCGTCGCTGTTGTCGCTTTTTGCCGGAAAACAAAAACAAAAACCGAAACATAAAACATCCGAACATGTGTAAGTCAATTCCTTGTTTAACCATAGATTTCAAGTTTAAATCAAAATTTAGATTAGAAACGCTTTCTTCTTTCGTTTGTTATTCTTTTAAACTCCGTCGCTGTTCTCGCTGTTTGCCGGAATAAAAAAACAAAAAACAAAAACAGAAACATAAAACATCCGAACATGTGTAAGACAATTCCTTGTTTAACAATAAATTTCAAGTTTAAATCAAAATTTCGGTTAGAAACGCTTTCTTGTTTTGTTTGTTATTCTTTTAAACTCCGTCGTGTTGTCGCTTTTGGCCGAAAAAAAAACAAAAAAACAAAAGCAGAAACTTAAAACATCCGAATATGTGTAAGACAACTCCTTGTTTAACCACAGATTTCAAGTTTAAATCAAAATTTCGATTAGAAACGCATTCTTGTTTGATTTGTTATTCTTTTAAACTCCGTCGCTGTTGTCGCTGTTTGCCGGAAAAAAAAAATAAAAACAAAAACAGAAACATAAAACATCCGAACATGTGTAAGCCAATTCCTTGTTTAACTATAAATTCCAAGTTTAAATTAAAATTTCGATTAGAAACGCTTTCTTGTTTCGTTTGTTATTCTTTTAAACTCCGTCGCTGTTGTCGCTTTTTGCCGAAAAAAAACAAAAAAGAAAAACAGAAACATAAAACATCCGAACATGTGTAAGAAAATTCCTTGTTTAACCATAAATTTCAAGTTTAAGTCAAAATTTCGGTTAGTGGCGCTTTCTTGTTTTGTTTGTTATTTTTTTTAACTCCGCGCTGTTGTCGCTTTTTGCCGGAAAAAACAAAAACAAAAGCAGAAACTTAAAACATCAGAACATGTGTAAGACAATTCTTTGTTTTACCATAAATTTCAAGTTTAAATTAAAATTTCGATTGGAAACGCTTTCTTGTTTCGTTTGCTATTCTTTTAAACCCCGTCGCTGTTGTTGCTTTTGGCCGAAAAAAAAAAACAAAAACAGAAACATAAAACATCGGAACATGTGTAAGACAATTACTTGTTTAACCATAAATTTCAAGTTAAAATTAAAATTTCGGTTAGAAACGCTTTCTTCTTTCGTCCGTTATTCTTTTAAACTCCGTCGCTGATGTCCCTTTTGGCCGAAAAAAAAAAAAAAAAAAAAAAAAAAAAAACAGAAGAATAAAACATCAGAACATGTGTAAGTCAATTCCTTGTTTAACCAAAGATTTCAAGTTTAAATCAAAATTTAGATTAGAAACGCTTTCATTTTTCGTTTGTTAATCTTTTAAACTCCGTCGTTGTTGTCGCTTTTTGCCGAAAAAAAAAAACAAAACAAAAACAGAAACATTAAACATCCGAACATGTGTAAGACAATTCCTTGTTTTACCATAAATTTCAAGTTTAAATTAAAATTTCGGTTAGAAACGCTTTCTTGTTTCGTTTGTTATTTTTTAAACTCCGTCGCTGTTGTCGCTTTTGGACGAAGACAAAAAACAAAAACAGAAACATAAAACATCTGAATATGTGTAAGACAATTCCTTGTTTAATCATAAATTTCAAGTTAACATAAAAATTTCGGCTAGAAAAGATTTCTTCTGTCGCTTGTTATTCTTTTAAACTCCGTCGCTGTTGTCCCTGTTTGCCGACAACAGAAAACAAAAACAGATGCATAAAACATCCGAACATGTGTAAGACAATTCCTTGTTTAACCATAAATTTCAAGTTTAAATAAAAATTTCGGTTAGAAACGCTTTCTTTTTTCGTTTATTATTCTTTCAAACTCTGTCGCTGTTGTCGGTTTTTGCCGGAAAAAACAAAAAACAAAAAAAGAAACATAAGACATCCGAACATGTGTAAGACAATTCATTGTTTAACCATAAATTTCAAGTTTAAATCAAAATTTCGGTTAGTGACGCTTTCTTGTTTTGTTTGTTATTTTTTAAAACTCCGCGCTGTTGTCGCTTTTTGCCGAAAAAAAAAAACAAAAAACAAAAATAGAAACGTAAAACATCCGAACATGTGTAAGACGATTCCTTTGTTTTACCATAGATTTCAAGTTTAAATGAAAATTTCAGTTAGAAACGCTTTCTTGTTTCGTTTGTTATTCTTTAAAACTCCGTCGCTGCTGTCGCTTTTGGCCGGAAAAAAAAAAAAAAAACAGAAACATAAAACATCCGAACACGTGTAAGATTATTTCTTGTTCAACCATAAATTTAAAGTTAAAATTAAAATTTAGGTAAGAAACGCTTTCTCCTTCCGTTTGTTATTCTTTTAAACTCCGTCGCTGTCGTCGCTTTTGGCCGAAAAAAAAAAAAAAAAAAAAAACAGAAGCATAAAACATCCGAACATGTGTAAGACAATTCCTTGTTTAACCATAAATTTCAAGTTAATATAAAAATTTCCGTTAGAAACGCATTCTTGTTTCAGTTGTTATTCTTTTAAACTCCGTCGCTTTTGTTGCTTTTGGGCGGAAAAAAAAAACACAAACAGAAACATAAAACATCGGAACATGTGTAAGACAATTCCTTGTTTAACCATACATTTCAAGTTAAAATTACAATTTCGGTTAGAAACGCTTTTTGGTTTCATTTAAACTCTGTCGCGGTTGTCGGTTTTTGGCGAAACAACAAAAACAGAAACATAAAACATCCGAGCATGTGTAAGGCAATTCCTTGTTAAACTATAACTTTCAAGTTTAAATCAAAATTTTGTTTAGAAACGCTTTTTTCTTTCGTTTGTTATTTTTTAAAATCTGTTGCTGTTGTCGGTTTTGGCCGGAAAAAAAAAACAATAACAGAAACATATATCATCCGAATATGTGTAAGACAATTCCTTGTTTAACCATAAATTTCACGTTCAAATGAAAATTTCGGTTAGAAACGCTTTCTTGTTTCATTTGTTATTCTTTTAAACTCAGTCGCCGTTGTCGCTTTTGGGCGAAAAAAAAACAAAACAAAAAAACAAAAACATAAAACATCGGAACATGTGTAAGACAATTCCTTGTTTAACCATAAATCTCAAGTTAAAATTAAAATTTCGGTTAGAAACGCTTTCTTGTTTCGTTTGTTTTTCTTTTAAACTCCGTCGCTGTTGTCACTTTTGACCGGAAAACACATAAAATTTCGGTTAGAAACGCTTGCTTGTTTCATTTATTATTTTTTTTAAACTCCGTCGTTGTCACTTGTTTGGCCGGGACAAAAAACAAAAACTGAGACATAAAACATCCGAGCAACCGAGCATGTGTAAGACAATTCCTTGTTTAACTATGAATTTCAAGTTTAAATCAAAATTTCGGTAAAAAAAGCTTTCTTGTTTCGCTTGTTATTCTTTTAAACTCCGTCGCTGTTGTCGCGTTTTGCCGGAAAAAAAAAAAACAAAAAACAAAGACAGAAACATAAAACATCCGAACATGTGTAAGACAATTCCTTGTTTAACGATCAATTTCAAGTTAAAATCAAAATTTCGGTTAGAAACGCGTTCTTGTTTCGTTTGTTATTCTTTTAAACTTTGTCGCTGTTGTCGCTTTTGGGCGAAAAAAAAACAAAAACAAAAACAGAAACATAAAACATCCGACATGTGTAACACAATGCCTTGTTTAACCATAAATTTCCAGGTAAAATTAAAATTTCGGTTAGAAACGCTTTCTTGGTTCATTTGTTATTTTTAAAACTCCGTCGCTGTTGTCACTTTTGGGCGAAAAAACAAAAAGCAAAAACAGAACCAATAAATTTCAAGTGAAAATTAAAATTTCGGTTAGAAACTCTGGCTTGTAACTTTTATTATTTTTTTTTAACTCCGTCGCATTTGTCACTTTTGACCGGGACAAAAAACAAAAACAGAAAATTAAACATCCGAACATGTGTAAGACACTTCCTTGTTTAACCATAAATTTCAAGTTTAAATCAAAATTTCGGTTAGAAACGCTTTTATCTTTCGTTTGATATTTTTTTAAATCTGTCCGCTGCTGTCGCTTTTGGCGGGGGAAAAAAAACAATAACAGAAACATAAAACATCCGAATATATGTAAGACAATTCCTTGTTTAACCATAAATTTCAAGTTTAAATCAAAATTTCGGTTAGAAACGCTTTTATCTTTCGTTTGATATTTTTTTAAATCTGTCGCTGTTGTCGCTTTTGGCGGGGGAAAAAAAACAATAACAGAAACATAAAACATCCGAATATATGTAAGACAATTCCTTGTTTAACCATAAATTTCAAGTTTAAATCAAAATTTCAGTTAGAAACGCTTTCTTGTTTCATTTTTTATTCTTTTAAACTCCGTCGCTGTTGTCGCTTTTTGCCGGAAAAAAAACACAAAAAAAAACAATAACAGAAACATAAAACATCCGAATATATGTAAGACAATTCCTTGTATAACTATAAATTTCAAGTTTAAATCAAAATTTCAGTTAGAAACGCTTTATTGTTTCATTTGTTATTCTTTTAAACCCGTCGCTGTTGTCGCTTTTTGGCGAAAAAAAAAAAAAAAACAGAAACATAAAACATCGGAACGTGTGTAAGACAATTCCTTGTTCAACCATAAATTTCAAGTTAAAATAAATATTTTGGTTAGAAACGCTTTCTTCTTTCGTTTTTTATTTCTTAAAATCTGTCGCTGTTGTCTCTTTTGGCCGGAAAAAAAACAATAACAGAAACATATAACATCCGAATACGTGTAAGCCAATTCCTTATTTAACCATTAATTTCAAGTTTAAATCAAAATTTCGGTAAGAAATGCTTTCTCGTTTCGTTTGTTATTCTTTTAAACTCCGTTGCTGTTGTCTCTTTTGGCCGGGAAAAAACCCCCAAAACAGAAACATAAAACATCCGAACATGTGTAAGTCAATTCCTTGTTTAACCATAAATTTCCAATTAAAATTAAAATTTCGGTTAGAAATGCTTTCTCGTTTCATTTGTTATTTTTAAAACTCCGTCGCTGTTGTCTCTTTTGACCGGGACAAAAAACAAAAACAGAAACATTAAACATCCGAACATGTGTAAGACAATTCCTTGTTTAACCATAAATTTCAAGTTTAAATCAAAATTTCGGTTAGAAACGCTTTCTTGTTTCATTTGTTATTCTTTTACCCTCCGTTCCTGTTGTCTCTTTTGGGCGGAAAAAAAACAAAAACAGAAACATAAAACATCGGAACTGTTGGAATTTTTTTTGTACCCATAATGGTGCATCCCCCCTGTTTACATTTATTATTGTTTATCTAGTTCTTATATATGATTTTTTGTGTTTTATATCCATTATGCTTTTTAGTTTCGTATATTTTCGGTTTGTACGAAACTCCCTTCAATTTGGAGAAAAAAGAAATGCTAGCTCTGTGATGACGTCACGAGCTCAGCGCGTATTTCGCCCTCTTTTGAAATTCTGCTGTCGAGGAGAAAGACCGTGTTCTTTGCCCGGCGCTGAAGATGGAATTTTGAAGAGCCCTCCTTGAAAGAAGTAAACCCGGCTGTGACGAGACAGGCTTCTGGAAATTAACTACGTGGCTGCGGTCCTGCACGTATTTATTTTATTATTATTTTACAAGGAGTGGAATTTAAAGAAAATACCTTTTACGTGACAAGGTATTATGGAATTCCCTATCCGGACAAGCGACGAGGTCTTCCTCCTGTAATACATGTGTGTCTACGGTTTTCACGCAGGACAAGGAAAATTCTCAAAGAACTTTAAACAAAAAAAAAAAGAAAAAGGCCACATTTTTTTTTTTCGCCCAAAAGCGACAACAGCGACGGGTTTAAAAGAATAACAAATGAAACAATAAAGCGTTTCTGAAATTAACTTCATATGCGAGTGTGAATGGGAGATAGTACTATTTTGTATATTCTTGTTGTATTCGTAATGGATACGCACAACTTCTTTATAAGAACCAGCAGTGTCGTTATTTTTTCTTTACATGTTACCTTTTCATTATATGTTACATTGGCGTTTTAAGTTTAATGCCCGCAAAGGGAAAAATTTGCAACTTATTGTAAATAAAGTTTCTTCTTCGTTTTAAAGCAAGACATTTATATTTCATTCTTTACCCCCCCCCTTTGTTTCATGCTTTTTTTTTTCAGCTTAGTTACTTTAGCGTCGAATTTATCTGGAAGCAAGATAAATTCCGACATTTTGCAAATTTTCTTTCGTTTATTTAAAGTTAGTTTAGAAAATTTCTGCCTTAATTTGTGGGCACTTTGCAAATTGTTTCCCGACAATTTGCAAATTTTTCCTGTAAGTAGTTGGGAAATTTCTTTTATTTGAAAGCATTGGGCCAATTTTGTCCCATATTAAATGCATTAGGCAAATTTATTATTCCCTTTCTTGGAACCCTTTGAAAATTAAGTATATTTCCTTTTTTTATCGAGATACGCTAGTCTCTTTCGGTAAATGCATTTCGCAAACTTTATATTAAGTACATTTAGCCATTTTTTTGTCCGTTATCGTGTACCCTTTTCTAATAGAGATACGCTTTAATTCACTTTCTTTCGAGTTAGGATTGAAATTTCTGTTAACTTCGCTACTTGACGCTATCAGCGTCACTTATATTCGTTCGACCACTGTAAATTGCTTCCGTTATTTGAAGGCATTTTACAAACTCGTATTCCTTTATTTCAGAATACTTTTCAAACTAAGTGGTCAGTTATCTCAAATAATTTAGCGAACCTAGTTACTAAGCCTTTTATGATACGACGCATATGCCACTTCCTATTTCGAGACGCGTTTCTGTCACTTCCTCGTCCACTACACGTCTTATTGATGCCTTCCCTCCCCACTTGTAATTTAGCGCGTCTGTTAACGCTCTCCTTAAAATATTTGAGGACTGCTATGTCCGGAATTTAGAAAGCGTGTAATGTAATTTAGTGTTTCCAACATTCGTCTTTCGCTTAATGAAAATTCCCGAATTTAGCATTTATGTGCGTCTAGTGTCTTTATTTATATCTGAGTAATATTTTACGAACTTTTCATAAATATTTTTCTTAATAAAAAGATTAAGCAATAAGTATACACTTTCCTTTTTTCTATTCTTTAGAATTAAAGTTGTAAATTTCGTAAACCTCCTTCGGTATATAATTTATATTTTACCTGCTTTAGTTGAATTTCCACGGGTATTGCGAGTTACGGTGGGAGAAACTATAGTATTTTTTGTGCCTAGTCAGCGAATAAGAAATCCTACTAGACTGAGGTAATTTTATTTTTCGTCCTTATTCAGCGTGTTCGATATTTTTCGGAAGCTGGATTTTCCCCACTTTAAGAAACGACTTTTATCTTATTTTACCCTCGTGGGGAGCCTAGTAAATAGAGACGCTGTGTCTAAAACCGGTGTCAGTTATATGTTGGTATTTTTCCTCAATATATTAGAAAAAAAAAAAAAGAAAGAAGTATATACCCCACTTTGATTTAATGAACACGTGCGTTCTCTCACATGTGTTAAATGTTCCGGGTTGTGAATTAACCGGACAACATTATTAGAAATATTTTATACGTTGAAGATATTTATTATTTTCTATAGCGAATTTATACCCATTTGCTTTGCAGACTGTTATTCTAAGAGTTTGTGAAAAGACAAGCCCCCTTTTTCTTTCTTAGCCCGTATTTGCATTTGGTTATTTGAATTCCTTTGAAGATGTGACATAGTGGCATGTAGTTGTATATTTAAACTCTCTTTCCACTTTTTTCCTAGGTCGTATTCAGTGAGGATATTGCTGTAAGCGTGTTAACGCTATTATTCATTTCCAGTGAATTAACTTCCATGTAGAAGTTTGAATTTTAAATTCACTTAATTTTAATTTAAGTCATAGTGACTCTTTTAATTTGTAACTGGGGATTGTATCCCTTGATATTTTCACGGCTAAATATGCTGTATTGGTCTTGTTTTGTTTATGCTATGAGGAAGGAATTTTATGCAAATATCTTTGTAACCTTTGTGTGTGCATTTTTTTGTGTATAATTCTCGAACGCCTATTTGTATTTGTTTCGATTTATTCCATATTTTTGAAAGAAAAAGAAAAACGCTGCACGATGTTGGTCACTTGTTCTTCCGGATTCCTCGTAAAGAAACGAAAGTTTTATTTGGGGAAAGTTATCGCCGTCTTGGATTTGTTGCGGTTGCAGAGGGAATTACCCCAGCCTTATTTTATGACGATGAAGGCCGATGTCGATGAATGGTTGCCATCGGTAGATGATATTACAGAGTTGTTGGGTGATCGTTCCTTACGTGAGGACGTGGACTGTTCGCTAGTAGAAGCGAATGCTGTTAATGTTGTAGTGTTCTCGTCCCAGGTTCGATTCATTCTTTCGAGGTTGGCAGATGGTGTAGAGTGTGATTCCTTGTGCAACCCTGAGATATTTGAGACCCCTAGGGAGATGCTTGGCGAGTTTCCGACTACAAAGCCCGAATGTCCAGACTCTGAAAACTGTTCGCTGAGTTCTGGCAAGTTTGGCTTGGAAGATGTTGCATCACAGTCTGAGAACAGTGTTGCAAGTGCCACTTCAGAGGATCTGCGTAGTCAGGCGCTGAAGTTCGATTTTTCTGGCGGGCAGTTTGCCTGTAGTATTTTAAAGAAGGTATTGGGAGTGAGATTCCCAGGTATCATGAATGATACCACTCGTGTCCACGACTTGTTAAGTATTATGAAATTTATGGAGGGATTTCCATGGGATGTTGGAATTGTTTTGCCCTCTAACCATGTGAGTTCGAAAACTCGCATAAGTGGTTATCTTCCACAACCTTGTCAGAATACCGAGGAACTTAATCATGACGGTGGGATATTACTCCGGTCATGTGGTTCTAACAATGGTCAGTGGTTGAAAGACAGGAGTCTATCCTGTGTGGAAGTGCAAGCTTTGTGCACTTCTTTAAGTGCTAATGTTATCACTGGGAGAGAAATTCTCCATCAAGGGTATAGAGCAGAAAGCACTATATCCACCTGTGAAGGTATAAAAACCAAGAGGAGAATGGTTTTTGAAGAGTTACGTGAACTCAAGTTGGACTGGGGCGTCCAGATTCAGGTTGAGTGTAACTCGATAAAGAATCCCATGAGGGATCCTGTTGAATTTACTGACTACATGGTGTGTAGTTCAGCTTCTCCGAGTTCCTACGGGAGTGTAGGATATGTTGTGCAGAAATCACTTGCAGAACCTTCATTCTGTGAAGTTGCTCCTTTAAGTAGGACGGTTCCTGCTTGGGAGTCACATGCAGGTGTTTTTGTTTTTGAATATTTTGTGGAGATCTGCCTTGACGTAGCTTACTGCAGTATTGCAAGAGCTATCGGAGTCAAGCTTGATTTGTCCAGGGGTGTTTCTGAGGCGCTCAGAACCATCCTATACTTAGTTAGAAATGATTTTTCTAATGCTGAGATGTTTGTTTCAGTGCTGAACACAAGATTGGATCTCTCCTTGATAGGAGTCTTCCATAAATATTACATCTCAAGCTACCTAGGTGTTTCTGACACCTATACTCAACTTTGTTTGTTTAGCTATATGTATATAGCTATGAAAGCGTTTAAAACTGCAATTGCCTTGAGTAATTTGTGCAAAATTTGGGTTGCAGTTTTATTTTATTTCACCGAGTTGAAGAACTCGTCCAAGCGTAGGGTTGATTGGATTCGTCCCTCTTGTAGCACCGGTGTTGATCTCACTGGGCTCTTGTGGTTACGAGGGAGCTGAGATATTTTGATGTTCGCCAGAGATAATATAAGGATGAGGAGGGTGGATGGTAAGTGAACTTCTCAAGCCTTTACTCTTATATGCTAATGGTTGATTACCTGGCAGAATATTCTGTTCTAACCTTAAACATGAATGTTTTCATGTGAATTTTTGTAGAATAAGCCTTTAAATTTTTCTGCTTTTTGTTCTAATATGCATTTCCTGGAGAGCTCCTGACCATACATTGTGTAGTATATGTATATATAAAAAAAATTTTGTATTGTAAATTTTACAGGTGTCATCCAACTGTAGGTTGACTGCCATTTCCTGTTGGGGGAGAATGTTGGAATTTTTTTTGTACCCATAATGGTGCATCCCCCCTGTTTACATTTATTATTGTTTATCTGGTTCTTATATATGATTTTTTGTGTTTTATATCCATTATGCTTTTTAGTTTCGTATATTTTCGGTTTGTACGAAACTCCCTTCAATTTGGAGAAAAAAGAAATGCTAGCTCTGTGATGACGTCACGAGCTCAGCGCGTATTTCGCCCTCTTTTGAAATTTTGCTGTCGAGGAGAGAGACCGTGTTCTTTGCCCGGCGCTGAAGATGGAATTTTGAAGAGCCCTCCTTGAAAGAAGTAAACCCGGCTGTGACGAGACAGGCTTCTGGAAATTAACTACGTGGCTGCGGTCCTGCACGTATTTATTTTATTAATATTTTACAAGGAGTGGAATTTAAAGAAAATACCTTTTACGTGACAAGGTATTATGGAATTTCCTATCCGGACAAGCGACGAGGTCTTGCTCCTGTAATACATGTGTGTCTACGGTTTTCACGCAGGACAAGGAAAATTCTCAAAGAACTTTAAACAAAAAAAAAAGAAAAAGGCCACTTGCCTGACAGGCTTTCAATTGTGAGTACGCTCCTGAAATTAACTTCATATGCGAGTGTGAATGGGAGATAGTACTATTTTGTATATTCTTGTTGTATTCGTAATGGATACGCACAACTTCTTTATAAGAACCAGCAGTGTCGTTATTTTTTCTTTACATGTTACCTTTTCATTATATGTTACATTGGCGTTTTAAGTTTAATGCCCGCAAAGGGAAAAATTTGCAACTTATTGTAAATAAAGTTTCTTCTTCGTTTTAAAGCAAGACATTTATATTTCATTCTTTACCCCCCCCCCTTTGTTTCATGCTTTTTTTTTTCAGCTTAGTTACTTTAGCGTCGAATTTATCTGGAAGCAAGATAAATTCCGACAGAACATGTGTAGCAATCATCTGCTCCTTTCCACCGATAACTGCACCAACCAGCCGGTAGGTAAGCGACCTGGTTATCTGCCCTTGGGAGAGATATAAAAGGGGACGCCTGGATAATTCTCTCTTCTCTCTCGCTCCTTCTAGGAATCAGCCTCGCAACGAAACGGTTAACATCAACCCGGTAAGAGTTTTAGCAAATGAACACTTTTCCGCCCTTTCCTTCAAGAGACATTAGCTCTACCGTCAGACACCCATACCTACGCGGACTCCTCACACGCACACACGTACACAATAACATTTTTATTCTCACAGATGCACGCGAGAAATAAAACATCTCTTTAAACTTTACTCTATTTGTTAGTTTTAGTTATTTCTGTCTCACTGCATGCGACAAATTTGTCGTTAACGAACATTTATTTAATTGGGAGCACAACTGCAACCCCCCCCTCCACTTTTGGTGACCCGACGACGCAAGCTTTGTCGTATGGAACAGAGTAATTAATTGCGTACAAACAAACATGAATATTTCTCGTTTCTTTTCGAATTACGCGTCTTTTGTTTTATCTACCCACGTGGTAGCTTTATACAAACCAGAAAGAAGCCGCCATTTTTCTTTTTTCCTGCCTGCGTGGTAATTAACACGAAAACAAAAGAACAAACGAACATTTCTCGGTTTTTCTCTGCGTGTGCGTAACAAACATATAATCCTTTTTTTTTTCCTTTTTTTTCTCCTGTCTATCTACCCACGAGTCGGAAAAATACAAAAAAAAACAGACAAAAACAAACCAAAACGAACAATTTGTCCATTTCTTTTTCTCAACAAACTTTAAACCCCGTGAAACACACACACAAAAAAAAAGAAAGCAAATTTCTATACCCTTTTTTTTTTTTTTCAAAACGCTTTTCACGTGAATTACAAAAACAAAACAAAAAAAAAACGCACGCGTATTTCTCCATACACTGACAAAAAAAAACACTTCTTTCATCCTTCACCCCCAGCTGTCACTATGACCAGCGCGGATATAAACGATGTTCCTGAAGTTTCTGCAAATTACCGTCTGCCTCCCTTCAACTCAAGCAATGTGAAAAACTGGTTCACTCAATTACAGGCATTATTCTCGGTGAGAAGAATAACCTCACAGGAAAATCAACTTGCCAGTGTGGTGGAAGCCTTGCCCCCAGAGGTGGTAGACGAAGTCACCGACCTATTGGACGACGTCCCGTCAGTCAACCCCTATGATGCTCTGAAAGACGCAATAATCCAATGAATGGGTCGCTCCGAAGAAGCCATGCTACGGGACTTATTCAACAACATCAGCCTTGACGACAGGACACCGTCACAACTACTGCGACACATGAAGTCACAGCTCGGACGAAATACGATGTCCGAGAATATACTGCGACGATTGTGGCTGGACAAACTTCCCTCAAGTGCGACGCAAATCCTGGCTCCAATGTTAGACACCACCCCCATCAACATGTTAGCAAGCTCGGCTGATCGAATACTAGAATTTACCAGCAGCCCACGAACAGTCAATGCACTCGCCACTCCTAGCAACCAACACAGTGAGCTGCAGCAGTTAAAAGCTGAGATGGCCGAATTGAAAGCCATGCTAAAGACTTTCCAAACTCAAAGCCGAGAGCCAAGTGGTCGTCCACAATCCCGAAGCAGACGCCGTGGGAGTCGTAGTAGAGAGAGGTCCCCTTATAGTCAACCCCTGGGTGGTATTTGCTTTTACCACTACAAATTTGGCAACAACGCCAGAAAGTGCAACAGCCCCTGTAATTACAGGCTACAGGGAAACGCCAATCCCAGCCAGTAATAGCGACGACTGCGGCTGGAAGGAGACAAAGAGGTCGCTTGTTTTACATTAAGGACCGCAACAGTGGTTATTCCTTCCTAGTGGATACCGGTGCTGAGATAAGCGTTATCCCACCACGACCCGGACAAAGACCAACTCCATCAACGTTTAAGTTACAAGCAGCAAACGGCTCACAAATCCAGACATACGGCACTTAAGAACTTATCTTACACCTAGGAGTTCATCGTAATTTTGTCTGGAAATTTGTACAAGCCAACGTCATAGGGGCTGACTTCCTTTCACACTACGGTCTGTCTGTCCACATGCACAACCAAACACTCATGGACGACATGACAGACATTAAAGTGAAGGGAACGCTAACAGAGTTCGGCCCAACAGGAATCTGCGCAGCAACCCACCACACCAAGGAATACGTCAATGTTTTGGATCAATACCCGGACATAACCAAACCTTTCAACATTGACGACAAAATTAAACACACCACGCAACACCACATTAAAACAACCGGACCTCCAGTTTACTCAAACCCTCGACGTCTGTTACCTGAGAAATATAAATATGCCAAGCAGGAATTTCAACAGATGATCGAGGATGGAATCATCAAGCCTTCAGAAAGCCCGTATGCCTCACCTCTCCACCTTGTTCCTAAACCAGACCAGAACTCTCATCATGTATGTGTCGATTACTGGCGACTCAATACGCAAACTGTTCCAGACTGCTATCCCATACCGCACATACACGACTTCACTTTAGGACTCCAGGGTGCAACAGTCTTCTCCAAACTCGACCTAACGAAAGCTTTCTACCAGATCCCAGTGGCAGAGGAAGACATCCTGAAAACAGCAGTAAACACATCTTTTGGACTCTTCCAGTTCAAACGCATACCTTTTGGACTGAGAAACACTGCCCAAACCTTTCAACGCCTCATTGACAACGTCCTAAGAGGACTACCCTGTGTATATGCTTACATAGATGACGTCCTGATAGCAAGCCCGGATGAAGCATCACACGAGCAAAACTTACACCAAGTTCTGCAGAGACTACAACAAAATGGTCTTAAGATCAATGCAGACAAGTGTATATTCGGCGCCAAGCAACTCCAGTTTTTGGAACACCAGATCGATGAAGGCGGAATTACACCCTTACCTGAGAAGGTAGTAGCTATAGAACAATTCCAACCTCCAACCTCACTCCGTCAGCTGCGACGATTCATAGGAATCGTTAATTATTACCGACGTTTCATCCCAGATTGTTCTATGATCCTGTCTCCGTTGACGAATATCTTGCAGAACAAAGGAAAAAGGCAGAAACAAGCACTCACACTCACTGCAGAAGCATTTCAGGCATTCAACACAGCCAAATCCGCATTGACGAACTGCACCAAACTCAACTATCTCACTGACAATGTTCAGGCTACATTGACCCTAACAACAGATGCTAGGTCATCAGCTGTAGGCGCGGTACTACACCAGAAGATGGATAACGCCAAGGTACCCATATCTTTCTTCTCCGCCAAGCTCAGCCGAACACAATCCAGATACGGCGCATTTTCTAGGGAACTCCTAGCAATCTACCTTGCAGTCAAACACTTTAAACATGTACTGGAAGGTAGACAATTTGTTATCTACATGGACCATAAGCCATTGGCATACGCTTTATCTTCACGCCAAGGGAATCTCGTCACCTGGACTATATATCACAGTTTTCCACTGAAATCCAATATATTAAAGGTGACCAAAGCATTGTGGCTGATGCACTTTCTCGGCCAGACACAAACTCCATCACTCAAGACTTTCTTGGTCACGATTTGCTGGCGCAGGAACAAGCATCAGACACCACATTGCAACAAACTCTTCAAAGCACTTCTTTGAAACTCACTCCTGTCCCAACTCCTTTTAGCGATAAAGTGGTTTACTGTGATACAGCAACACCCACACCCAGACCGTACATCCCACCTTCACTGCGGCGACGCATATTCGATCATTTTCACTCACTCTCTCACCCTAGCAAAAGAGCCACACTGAAAATGATCAGCGACAGATTTGTATGGCCTGGAATGAACAAAGATGTCAGACTTTGGGCTGGCAACTGCATGAACTGCCAGCGTTGCAAGGTCTACTGACACACCAAGTCAGCAATTGGAACTTTTACTAATCCCGATGCCAGGTTCTCTCACCTGCATATAGACATCGTTGGACCTCTACCACTTTGCCAAAATTATTCCTACTTGCTGACAATCATCGATCGATTTTCCCACTGATCTACAGCAATCCCACTAAAGGACATCTCAGTGGACACAATAGCAAAGACGATCCTGAAGGACTGGATAGCCACATACGGTGTACCCGCAGTTATCACGACTGACAGAAGAACATAGTTCCAGTCTAAGCTTTTTGCAGAATTCAACCTACTCCTGGGCACCAAACACATACGGACGACAGTATATAACCCCTGTTCCAACGGTCTGTTTCCACAGACACTTGAAAGCATCTCTCGCAATGAGACCGAACGCAACCAACTGGGTTGATAATTTACCTTTGGTCCTATTGTCGATGAGGAACATCGTAAAGCAGGATTTGAGTTGCACGCCGGCTGAAATAGTTTTTGGCACCACATTATCTTTGCCTGGACAATATTTTCATAACGAAGTTGATGCACATCCTACAACTACATTTGTACAGGACCTAAAGGCAAGGATGTCGAAAATACATTTCACGCCTACACCACAGGTATCGAGACAAGTACACATACCCAAGACACTGTTTGATAGTGAGTACATATTTGTCCGCGACGATGCTGTCAGGAAAGCATTATCACCACGCTACCAAGGACCTTACAAAGTAGTTAGTCGGGCAGAAAAACATTTCAAAAAACGGCAAAACGGACACTGTTTCCATTGACAGACTGAAACCAGCTCCAGTGGAAGACCCACAGTCAAGCCGACAGACACACAACTCTCATACAGACTCAGACACCACAGAGGAATCATATAGTCCATGTGACTCTGCTCAACCAGAACAAAAAAAGACAAGATCTGGTCGGAAAGTAACATTTACACGAAATTTCAAAACATACATATATTACTAAAAACACACAAATTAAAAACTCTCCCCTCAACTAGACATATTGAATAATATTTTCAATATTTTTCAATCTGGGGGGGGGAGTCTTTGTAGCAGTTATCTGCTCCTTTCCACCGATAACTGCACCAACCAGCCAGTAGGTGTCGCAAAAAGCGACCTGGTTATCTGCCCTTGGGAGAGATATAAAAGGGGACGCCCGGATAATTCTCTCTTCTCTCTCGCTCCTTCTGGGAATCAGCCTCGCAACGAAATGGTTAACATCAACCCGGTAAGAGTTTTAGCAAATGAACACTTTTCCAGCCTTTTCCTTCAAGAGACATTAGCTCTACTGTCAGACACGCATACGTACGCGGACTGAATTCCACTCCTCACACGCACACACGTACACAATAACATTTTTATTCTCACAGGCGCACGCGAGAAATAAAACATCTCTTTAAACTTTACTCTATTTGTTAGTTTTAGTTATTTCTGTCTCACTGCGTGCGACAAGTTTGTCGTTTACGAACATGTATTTAATTGGGAACACAACTGCAACCCCCCCCTCCACACATGTGTAAAACAATTCCTTGTTTAACTATAAATTTCAAGTTAAAATCAAAATTTCGGTTAGAAACGCTTTCTTCTTTCATTTGTTATTTTTAAAAATCTGTCGCTGTTGTCGCTTTTGGCTGGAAAAGAAAAAACGCAATAACAGAAACATAAAACATCGGAACATGTGTAAGACAATTCCTTGTTTAACCATAAATTTCAAGTTCAAATCAAAATTTCGGTTAGAAACGCTTTCTTGTTTCATTTGTTATTCTTTTAAACTCTGTTGCTGTTGTCGCTTTTGGTCGTAAACAACAAAAAACAAAAACAGAAACATAAAACACCCGAACATGTGTAAGACAATTCCTTGTTTAATCATAAATTTCCAGTTAAAATTAAAATTTCGGTTAGAAACGCTTTCTTGTTTCATTTGTTATTCTTTTAAACTCCGTCACTGCTGTCGCTTTTGGGTGAAAAAAAAACAAAAACAAAAACAGAAACATAAAACATCCGAACATGTGTAAGACAATTCCTTGTTTAACCATAAATTTCAAGTTAAAATTAAAATTACGATTAGAAACGTTTTCTTGTTTCGTTTGTTATTCTTTTAAACTCCGTCGCTGTTGTCACTTTTTGCCGGAAAAAAAAAGAAAAACAGAAACATAAAACATCGGAACATGTGTAAGACAATTCCTTGTTTAACCATAAATTTCAAGTTAAAATTAAAATTTCGGTTAGAAACGCATTCTTGTTTCATTTGTTATTCTTTTAAACTCCGTCGCTGTTGTCGCTTTTTGCCGGAAAAAAAACAAAAAACAAAAACAGAAACATAAAACATCGGAACATGTGTAAGACAATTCCTTGTTTAACCATAAATTTCAAGTTAAAATTAAAATTTCGGTTAGAAACGCATTCTTGTTTCATTTGTTATTCTTTTAAACTCCGTCGTTGTTGTCACTTTTGGCCGGAAAAAAAACAAAACAAAAACAGAAACATAAAACATCCGAATATGTGTAAGTCAATTCCTTGTTTTACCATAAATTTCAAGTTAAAATCAAAATTTTGGTTAGAAACACTTTCTTGTTTCGTTTGTTATTTATTAATAATAATAATAATAATAATGAAAATAATATGAAACAAAAATGTAGTAGGCAAAACAAACAAAAAAAATACAAAACAGACGGACAAAAACTCGCTTCTCGCAGACACGTGGGTCGTAACAAGCACAATCTACTCGCCACAATCACCTACACACAATCTGCAGAACACTCCCTCTCCTTTTCAGTGTCCTGCCTTTATAGCGGCCGGGAACGACATATTTGCATAATCGCGCGAGAGCAGACGTGATTCAATGATAATTACATTGGGTAAATGCTAATAAAAGCCCATGGACGCCATCTTGGAACTCTCTCTTTTGCTCAGCCCAAAACAGACGTATCCGAGGTAAGCTCTCTATTTCTCATTTTGGTTACTGCTAATTCTGCTACACTCCTCCCTGATCTCATGATCACAAACGGGGCATGGGGGCAGTCTTTGTCGGGTACTTCTTCGAAGAACCGGAGGCAGCACTTCCTCCATGTCATCTTCCTCATTACCACCGTTATTGCCGCCAGCCCGTTCCATAGGCGGTGTTTCATAATCAGGGCAGGGACAGGAGGGCAGTATCCGTCTTTGATGGGTACTCCTTCGTAAAAGCAAGACGGGTGGTCCCTCTTCCGCTTCTTCAGTATGTGCATCATATGGCTCTCCATCATCCTGCATTATACTCTCTGCTCGTTCAGAAGACATTGTACTGTCTTCCTCTTCCTCCGATGTAGCAACATAATAACGAGGGCACAGATCTTTCACGTGGCGATGCAAAAAAATCGATTGAGGGCTGATTAACTTGGTCACCTCACCCTTGCCGAACCTCGTGGTACATCGATTTTGCGGTCTTTTGACCCACACGCAATCTCCAACCTGGTAAGAGCTGTCCTTGGGATCTGCGGACGCAGTTGCGAGGTTGGTCTCCTTTACTCAAACTTCGTATCGATAAATCCTGTTGGCAGGCGCAGTGAAGGGAGATGTGTCGTCTCTTGGTGTGATGTTATACCAGTAGACAGCTTCCTGTATGGGACAGCGCATTCTAGCCACTATTGGTTTCACTGTATGGTGACATCGCTCCGCTATGCCATTCCCGGCTGGAGCGTACACACAACAGAAACGCAAGTGAACTCCCCATTTATGTGCAAATGCTTGGAATGCGTTGCTGCAGAAAGCCGTGTCATTGTCTAAAAGGATTTCATGCGGCGAGCCACGCTCGAGGAACACTGTTTCCAAATAATGGATCACGCTTGACGAGTCCTGCCTTGCCAATTTCCTCCAAAGGGAGAAACGCGATGGACCACAGTCTGTTAGATTTAAAAAATGGAAGGTGCCATAATGCGTGATATCCATTCCAATTCTTTGCCAATTCTCGTTAACTTCCAGCTTTCCCTTTTCCCACCTGACTAGCGCTTGATCAATGGACTGACATTCCTCACATTTCCGTATGACCGTTTTAATGGTTGCTTTTGTCGTGGTTGGGCAACTTCTCCTGACAAAGTAGGTAGTGCGTCACACCCCCGGATGTCCACTACCTTTGTGAATAGCCATGATTTGATTCTCATCCAGCTCGTCTGTGTGTACCGCGCCTATCACTGGGTCAAGCCCGTTTTTTTTTTCATTGCCTCAAACCATGTCTGTGGTACTCGTGTCAATCGGTCAGCAATGTTTCGTGCTGATGGAACCAGCGTCACGTCCACTGTCAGCCCGTACTCTTTCACAAGCTCCTTTAGAGTGCTTAGTCGCCTCCTAATAAGCATCTCGCTTGCTGCTTTGGTGCGCACTCGCGCCTTTCCAGTTAGCGTGTCCGAGACCCAATGGTATATGCAGACAGAATCTGTCTTTATGTGTAGCACTTTGCTCTGCCACTGTAGAGCCAAATTAATACCTTTCAATACGGCATCCAGCTCGGCTAAGTTGATATGTTGCGAGTCACCTTCAGGTCGCAGTCAACATGCATCCTCCAACACAGTTTCACACATCTCCAAGGCTGCACCAATTGCTAGGGAGCTAGCATCGACCCATACATTCAGCTCTTTGCCATCCACACACCAATTTCCTGGTCTGCTGCACAGATTCCAAGGTTTCGAACATCATACGATGCAGTACGGTGTCCCTTGCTTCATCATCCCAGCCCTTCGTTACCGAACTTACTCTCCTTCTAAGTATTCCACAAGCCACACGAAGCCAACCAGACACTGGAAAGTGCCCGACAAGTCGACCACACAGGGAAAACATTGTTCGTTGCGTAACAATGCTGGGTTCTTGCACTCCAACCTGAACTGCACTAGGTTACATGGGTCGCGGGCATCACATCCTCGTTGACAAAAATGTCATCGATGATAGTATTGCTGGAAATGTCTTCTCAATTATTAAATCATTTCTTTCTGATAGGTTCATAAGAGTAGTAGTTGAGGCAAAAATCAGAAGCTCACGGTATTAATGCTGGTGTCCCTCAGGTGTCCATCCTGGGCCCAA
The DNA here is from genome assembly GCF_053919585.1 of Euprymna scolopes. Classification (NCBI taxonomy): domain Eukaryota; kingdom Metazoa; phylum Mollusca; class Cephalopoda; order Sepiida; family Sepiolidae; genus Euprymna; species Euprymna scolopes. Next base: position 80,939,649 of record NC_136501.1, read on the forward strand.
CTCTTTTCCTGATCTACATTAATGATCTTCCAAATCACATCCTTACATCATTTGTAGACATTTATGCTGACGACACTACCATTTATGGTAGCACATCTAAGACAGTAAACGACCAAGTTCTCTCCAATTCTCTCTCCTCTGATCTTGAGCACATAGTACAATGGGGTAAGGAGTGGCTGGTTACTTTTAATGCATCTAAAACCAAGCTTCTCTCTTTACATCATCAACATTCTGATCCACATCTGGCATCAATTGAAATGAATGGCTCTCGTCTTCAGGAGGCCTCTAGTTTTTACAAGCTTCTTGGCTTGACCATTACTCCTGATCTTAAATGGAACACGTACATCAAATCTGTTGCCAAGGCCGCTGGAAAAATGGTTGGATCTTTCTATCGATCCGGTAGATATCTCACTGCTGATGCTATTCTCTATCTATATAAGAGCCAGGTACGTCCAAGGATGGAATACTGTTGCCACATCTGGGCAGGAGCTGCTAGAAATGACTTGGCCTGCCTTGATGGAGTTTAAAATAGACTTCGTAGCCTCGTAGGAGATGTCCTTTTCTCTTCCTTGCAACCTCTATCTCACAGAAGAGATGTTGCGAGTTTGTCTCTGATGTATCGTTATTTTCATGGAAAGTGTTCAACTGAGCTTCAATCTATGGTCCCCCCTCGCCAAACTTTCACAAGAAACACTCGTCTAGCTGTAAACACTATCAATAATCCCCCCCACTCTTTATCTGTGCCTAAACCTAAACGTAGATTCCATGAACAAAGCTTCTTTCTTAGAACTGCACGCCTGTGGAATTTCTTCCGTTTTCCTGCTTTCCAGCTGACTACAATATGGTTGTGTTCAAGTCTAACGTAAATAAGTTCTTGATGAGCCGTTCCATATAAGTTATCAAATTTACCAAATTTTCATTACTAATGATTACTATATTGTCCAATTTCTACTGTACACTCTTTAACCCTTATCCTTGAGTGGCCTCTTGGCCTTGATAAGTGGTGATGCCTATGTAAAAAAAATAAAATGTAAGCAGATGCTACGCGGCTTACAACTTTTTCCTGAGACAATACTTTGCTGACAATTATAATAATAAAAAAAAATAATATCCTTTACTCACATGAGATTATTCTGGTCAACTGACAAGACTACATTTGAAAATATATATATTTTTTTTCTTTTTCCTCCTTTTTTTTGCTTTGCTTTTAGTTTTTATCAATTGGACCGACACGCTCCTCGCAGTCTTCTCAAATTAATGAAAAAAAATCCTTTACTCACATGAGATTATTCTGGTCAACCGACAAGACGCAATCAACGTCCAACTAAATTTGTTTTAAAGTGTTTTGTTATTATTATTATTATTATTATTATTATTATTATTATTATTATTATCATTATTATTATTATTATCATTATTATATTTATAATAATAATAATAATAATTAATATTAATAATAATAATAATAATAATAGTAGTAGTAGTAGTAGTAGTAGTAGTAGTAGTAATTCTAATTTCGTTTATGAAAGATCAGGGGTTTTCCTAAGGACGTTGGTGCTACCTATAAGTGCAGGGGTTTGAAGGCCACCTAAAACATCGGGGAGTTGTAGTTTTTTCAATTGTCCTTCCAGAGGACTTGATACTACTCCTAATGTACCAACTACGACCGGGATTATTTGTGTTTTAACCCCGTGTATATGCCTTATCTCCAAGACCAATGTTATGCCAGGAATAACGTCCATTCTCGACCAAAGTGGTGCATTTCATGTAACTTTTTAACTTCCTCTCCTGCACAGCATACTGAGGAAACCTCCTTTCTCTCTTACAGCCAGGCCTTCTTTACCCGTGTCATCGAATCCGCCTTGTTCTTTTCTGATGGGATCAGTACTATAGATACCGTCAACTGGAATTTCGCTATCAAATCTGCAAGTGCTCCAAACCTGTGCTTGATCAGCATTTCTGCAGCATCTCTGGTCCTAACTCTCTTATCGCCAGTCACTGCTGACCTGATCCATGAAACTACCATTGCCGAATCGGATTTGATTTCAATCGTTTTCAATCCCCACTTCAGGGCCAGATTGATTCCTTTCATAGCGGCCTCCAGTTCGGCTAAGTTGATATGGGAATAGTCGTTTTTCTTCCTTAACCACACCGCATCTTCCACAGTTACGCCTCCCATCTCTAATACGACGCCCAATGCCAGACTGCTGGCATCACACCAAATCACCCCCGCGTCTCCGCCACTGACGTACCATTCCCCCTTTACTGGGTCTTCTTTCGTCACTCTCGCGATGATTTCCTGTAGCATGTTCATGACCTCCTTCGTCACATCAATGCCCGTTTGTCGTTTAACAAAGCTGCACGCTATCCTGAGCCAGCCGGTGATTGGATAGTGCCCCACAAGTCTCCCGCAGACCGAGAAGTGTTCTTGTTTTGTCAGGTCGGTTCCGATTTCGGGTATTGCATTCCCTCGTATAAAGACAAGGCTTCCTTTGCCATCTCGGCATAGTTTCGACCCTAGTGCTGCTCCTCCATCCAGGGACTCCACCAGTTTTGCAGTCAACCCATACCTCGCGACATGGCCTCTCACTTTTTCTGCTGTCACCTATGCTTCCTCCACAAGAATGTCGTCAATGTACGAACTAGTGGCCTTGTCCACTGTACAGTCTTTACTCAGCACCGTCTTCAGCACGGCAGTCATAATTTTGGGGGCTGAGCTCAGCCCAAAGCCTAACCTTGTCAGGCAATACAACTTCCCCTTGTACCGGACCAATTGATGTTTCCAGAGTTTTTCATCTACATGGATCTGGAGATAAGCCGACTTCAGTTCGACAATCTTAGTGGCCTGCTTCATTCTCCTCCATTTCCTAATCACCTCTTCGCATACATCAATCCCCTTTCCAGTGTGGCAGGCTACGTATCTATTTAATTCTCTGAAATCCAGTACCGGTCTAACTTTATTCTTTGTGGGTTGAACAACCGCCAGTAATGGTAGGACTCCTTTGTTGGTTGATTGCACTTACACCTAAAACTACATCAATATCACCAACCAGACGATCCAACACCAGGGCTCGTAGTCCAATAGGCACATCTTGCACCAGTACTTCCGCTGTTGTCTCTCCCAGGCATTTCACCTCCCTGCCATCCACGGTCTTAATACTCCTGGTTCCGCTCCATGATCTAGCGACATTCTTCATTACCAATGTCGTGGTGCAGCCTGAGTCAACAAGGGCCATGGCTCTCTTCCCATTGACCACTAACGGTAACTGAGGCAACGTTTCGTTGTGTGCCATTTCCACATAGAAGGAGGAACCACTGGCACAATGGCTCCCCTTCACTCGTTTCCCTGGTCCCGTGCAGCAACGCAATAGCGGCTAATGTGCCCTACTCGTCCACATCGGTAGCAGATGACACCCGGTCTCGGCTCTTTGCAATCCTTGAGCAAGTGAGGACCCTGACACCGGAAGCACTTGATGGCAGGCCTCCCCTCCTGTCACCTCGCTGCCTGTCTCTCGTCATTCAAGTGGGGCCTCATGCACTTATTTCCACTCACAGCTGCAGCCACGATTGGGCCCTTGATATTCTTGACTAGGACTCTGGCGTGGACCAAGAGATTGTCCACTTCCATCATATTGATCTCAGTGATTCTCTGCATGTTCTCAGTGATTCTCTGCATGTTCGCGGCGATTTCTTCTGGGAAGCCATTCGCTATGTATAGCTTTACCGTCATCTCCAGACTCCTCCCCACGTAACCAGCCAATCCTGCCAGTCTTCTGATCTCTGCAGCAAAGACGTCAACAGACTCGCCTGTCCACCTTAAACTTGCAAGCTTGCCAAGTGCTTCAAATGGACTCTCGGCGAAAGCCAATTTCAGTCCTTGCTCCACTGAGACAAGGTCTCCCTTATCTTCATCGCGCATCTGCTGGTAAATAGTGAGGGCTTCCCCCTCTAAGTAGAGTGGCAACAGGGTGACCACGTCTTCGATTTTTTGCAACATTGCCACCATCTTTAATTTTTCCTGCCATTTAATTAGGTTACGCTCCCCAGCGAAGGGTCTCAACATCTGAGTTGAGAGTCTCTAGTCAGCCATGTTAACCTGCTTGACTCGCCGAAATAACTTCTAGTGTTATAATCAGGATTCGGTTCTGGGGTTCGGAAAGGGGTGAATCATTCTGTCGACAACAGCACGTTTCTGCCCTCTTCTTTTCCAATCGACCACACCTGGCCTCTCGCCACCAATGTCACACCGCACAATCCGAACGTCAGCAATACAAAATTCTTTTCAAGAGAAGATGTTCATGACTCTTTTCTCTCTGCTCCCCCAGGGAATTTTTCCCTGCTTTTATATCCTCCTATCTAGAAAAAAAAAGGAAGAGACAGGAAAAAAAATAGCTTCTCCCATCATGCTCTGCCTTCCCAAGATGCCCTTCGCGTATACAAATGCGCTGGCCATCCTTTCCTTCTTCTTTCCCAAAGAGCGATGCAGATACGCCCGGTAAGTTTCTTTTTTTTTTTTTCTCTAACCATATACCCCACATAATAATAATAATAATAATAATAATAATAGTAGTAGTAGTAGTAGTAGTAGTAGTAGTAGTAGTAGTAGTAATAATAATAATAATAATTTGGTAATAAATTGATACATGAATGCCATAGTTTAAAAAAAAAAAGGAAAATAAAATGAAACAAGACAAAATCAAAAAAGACTAATTAACCTTGGATAAGCACAGCTAGTTTCATATTTGTTATTATACTAAATGTGAATTAGTCAATGTTTGTTTCCCTAACGCTTTTTTACTATATAGTTTAATATAGGTACAGGCAATAATGCCGAAAAAAAAGATAGGGGGACATAGTTTTGAAAGTCGGTTATTATAATTTTTTGTTAGGTTTTTAACTACTTTTTGATTGTATTTGAAAGATTAAAGCCTAAAATTAATTTTCAAAGTAAAAAAATATTTTTACATACTGTTACATTTGGAAGCTGACAAATTCAACTAAATTTACAAGTTAAATAAATTCATTGTAAAAATCCATTGAAAAATAAATATTAGTTTTCTAGTCTATTTCAAGGATAATTAGTAAAGTAAAGTCCAAAGATATTGAATTAAATAAAAAAACAAAAAAACATTGTTTGTACAAAAAAAAATAGCTTAATTAGCCCCCAAAGGTGAGAGTTCTAGCTTCACTTAAGCGAAAACAAAGTCGTCTAAGTGTAGATTCTATGGAAGCTCAAAATATCAGAAAGTCAAAAAGCTGTCTGAAAATTACGTTAGGGAGGTAGGGAGTGCTGTTTTTTTTGTTTTGTTTTTTTGTTTGTTTTTTCACCAGCTGTACATCTTTACATTCCTGTCGTAAACGTTTGTATAATTTTACCATTTAAAAAATTTTTTAATTTCAAAAAAAATTTATTTTTCAAGATTATATAAAACAGCAGAAATCTCTAGAAGTCGAAAGTAGTAGAGTATCTATGGGACCGTTAAAGGTAAATGTAATGTAATCTCTGATTTGCAAAAGGCTTCCACCAAACCACATCCTCATATATATAAAATAAAAAAAATATGAATAACTTTGGAAAAACAATGACATTTGATAAAGAACTTGAGATCGCTGTATTGAAATGAAATAACATTTATTTACGTCTATAAAAAACATTAATTCAAATTGTTCCAACCTTAAGGTTTTTTGCAACGAGTATTCATTAGCAGGCTTAGCAAAATAAGTGTCTCCTGAAAAGGGCATGATGTTTAAGATTACTGATTTTTATGAACAGAGGAACACACGTGGTTATGTTGTTGAGAGTAAAAAAAGTCATTAAACTATGTAAGCGTCATGCGTGTGTGTGTGTGTGTTCATCACATAAGAAAACAGTAGTTTGAAATAGCATTGTTGGAAAGAAGAAATAATTCTCATTTGCTGTGGTAATTTTCCATGATGAGAATTCAATACAGGGAATTTTAACGCCTTCCAAGGTGGAATTACTTTAGCTCTAGTCTTGGAGGAAACAAGAGAAGAAACTGGAATAAAATTAAACTGAACTGATTTGATTTTCGCAAGCGAAACCTTACATATGGGTGTTCCAGTCTGTTTGTTGTATCACTGTGCATGGGGCACAACATATCACATGTGTGCGGCTGGGCAAATTACGACATTGTAATCCTGCACATTCTGATATCCATGGGTGTTGAAACGATGATTGCTATGAAAATGTCTCTGTCGATGATTTGTTCCAGCCGTATGTTGCGGTTGTTACAAGCTATTCATTTTGCACATACCTAACGTAATAACACAAAATACATATTAAAATATACTTTAGTTCTGGAATTGAGTTATGTTTGAAAAACATTCTGTTATACATTATGGCTAATTAGAACAATTGTTCATCTAATTAGGCATCATTTATAATTAATGCTATTAACCACCTATTTTGTATCTATGTATTTCTGTTATCCTTTCTTATTCTATGTTAATTCAAGCACTTTAATATTTCATAATGTCTCTGTGAGCATTTAGAGCAGTGGTTAGCAATTCATTCAACCCTTTGAGCTGGATTATGTTATAATGACAGGCTATGAAAAATCAAAAAAGATTATATATGCAGACCCCTGTCAATCTAAATATTTAAAATCATAATGAAAATAAACATTGAGAAATCTGAAAAAAAAAAACAAAAGAAAATCTAAAATTAAAGAAACACCTAACAAAAATTAGTTTTTTTTTCAAGGAACATCAAAATATTTCAAAGTGAAAAAAAATCAACCTAAGTTAAATGGGTGAAATTATGATGAGTATGTTTGAAATTGTTATTGAAAACTTATCACAAACGAACCACACACAAATAAAAACGAAATATATATACCCATACATACGAGTACAAAAAGTTGCAAACATATACACTTATATGCATGTACACATGCGGTATTATTTGCATTATTTCATGAAGTATGTTTAACTGTCTAGATTTCTACTACATTGCATGTCAGCCCTTCCTGGCATTTTTCGCTTTTATTGTTCTTTTCACTTCTGTTATCTTTTAATGTAACCAAGGATCATAACAAATATGTATCTACTATTTGACATTAAATATCCACAACACAACTTGCTAAAATAATTCTCATAACTGGCAGATAGTCTAATATTTTTAGTGCATTGAGATGTGTAACCATTCTATGAAAAATGACATATCAAATTTCATTTGAAGGTTGACAATATAGTTGAATTAAAAACTGTTGACTACATATTCACAATTAATCAAAAATGTAAAAATAATTTATATTAACAACAGATGAATATAATAGTCAAAAATATTATTTATTCAATTGAAAACATTGTTGGAATCATTTGTCTATAAATACGTAGCAACTGTGTTAAGATTAATAGGAATTAATAGGTGATTTTTAATAATTAAGAGTGTCTCATGTTCGTATTATTGGAAGCTTCGGACTACTGTTCTCATTTTGAGTGTCATTTTCACAATGTTTCGGCCGATGTAGCCTCCAACTTTCTTGTTTCGGTCAATGTAATTTTTGAGTTTCTTCAGGTGCATCTTGTCTAACTGGAGAATGTTTCTGTCTAACTCAAGAATTTGGATGGAATTTCGATTGTAATCCTTTATTTACTTCATGGACGTAGCATGGTCTCATTTTGTCAGCCATGACTGGATAAAAGTCCTAATAATTTACAATTGTGTTTTTTGGTCACCCACCCTGAGAATTGAATCTTCAACCTTCAGAAGAATATGACTTTTACAATTGATTTTTCCACTATTTATTATTAATTATTATTACTAATATTATATATTATTATTACTAATATTATATATATATATATATATATATATATATATATATATATATATATATATATATATATATGCATATATACATACATATAGTCATTGTTTACTTATTACTGTATATATATTATCTATTATTTATAATTAATGGTTCCCATATCGTGTTAAATCCTATACTAGGTATTCTAGTGAGTACATAATCAGGATAATAAATAAGCAAAGCAGCTTATTATTTCTAGTTATGCACAAAGAATATCTTATAATCAGTGGCGGCTCGTGCCTAAGATTAGTGGGGGTGCTGTTTACAAAAAATGCCTATTGTTTTAATATTGTGTACAAATAAAACAAACATAAAAAAATATACATACTGTATACGTATGCACACGTATAAAAATGCAATAACTTAAAGGAATCCTAAATATTTTAAATATTTTACTTATTACATTCATTTAAAAGTAAACGCCACTCTTCTTGTTTTAATTTGTGAAAAAAGATTGATAATTTTCTCCTTAATTTCTGAAGCTGAAGACCTTTTTTTCAATTGAAAGCACTGCAAATGCATTTAGTCTTTCGCAACTCATGGTGTTTCTTAGAAAAGTGTTTATTCTTTTCAGAGTTGAAAAAGAACGTTCTGCCTCTGATGTAGTCATGGGAATTGCCAAGATAATTTTTATGAGTTTTGTGATTTCACTAAGAACATCGTTTAAATTGTTTTCCAAAATAAATTTCAGGAGATCAATTACTTTGCAATATTCATGGATATCTGACCTACTATAAAATATTTCTAGCTCAGTTTCAAACTTTTCTTTGTCAATCATGGGATATGCTTCAGTTGTCAAGGATATCTCTTCTGTAGGTAGTTCTTTCTTAAAACTAGCAAAGTTTATCTTGTTAAACAATTTAGCAAGTATTAAATGTTTAGTTGAAGAATATCTGTCCGTTATAGCAACAGATATGTAGTCACACAGTTATTTAGCTTCGCCCTTGAGTGTTTGTGAAGGTTTTTTTTACAGTATTTGGTGTTTCTTATCTCTAAAATAGCAGTTTTGAAATTTGTTATGTATTCATTGACTTTATATATGCTAATTTCCCGAGAAATAATTCCAACATGAGACATAATTTGATGAAATAGCTCAAACCAAAATATGAAATTTTCATCGTTCAAATATTTCAGAATTCCTGTCGCTTCTGCAATGGTCTAATCTACATATGATGTTGACTGAATTTCAGTGACAGTTTTTTAATGCTTTAACATTTTCATGAACTCTATTTATGTATGTTAAAGTTTCACCTTGTGGCGGATGGGCGTGAAATGCTTACATCCAGATGCTTCTTGAGAATGGACAGACGCTGTGGTGATCTAGAAAAGAAAGTCGGAATAGCCAAAATGTTAGAGATAAATATTCTAGCATTTCGTGTAATGCTTGCTGCATTCCTCATTATTAAATTAAATTGATGCGCATAACAGTGAGTGAAATGTGCATTACTATAAACTGCTTTTATTTTCGCCTGAACACCAGCTTTTTTGCCTTTCATGACATTTGCACCATCAAATGTCTGAGATATCAGTTTTTGGCGATTCCCTTGAAGGATTATATCTAATTGTTGTAGAATAAATTTTGATATCCCATCAGCGGTTTGGTTTTCTGGAATAAAGAATCCCCAAAAGCGTTCAAGTATTTTTTCATCCAAGACGTACCGTAAAACAATGATCATTTGTGTATGTTCAGACACATCTGTTGTATCATCAGCCATGACAGCTACAAAGGAAACTTTGCTAATTTCTGCCTTTATTTCATCACGGTATATTTGTAAAAGACAGTCAAGTATGTCATTCTGAATGGTCTTGGAAACACCTTTGAAGACACTACTGGTTTCTAAGTGATTCTTTAAATCTGGATCTAATTAATAGGCAAAATTTAAAAATCCTCTAAATACACCTGGATTTACTGAATCATTTTTTTCATCATGCCCTCGTAAGGGAGTTTCAAAGTTCCCACAAAAGAAAATACAATCTATTATTTTAGATAAAATTTCACGGTTCTTCTTAACATTCATGTTATGATGATTGATTGAAAGTCTGTAGGCCTCACTAAGTTTTTCTTTAATATTTACGGTCCCCAAAATTGATAGGGAAACTACATTGTCAACATGCTTCTCATGCTTTTCAGTTCTATCTTTCATTTTGCTAATAGTTCTGAAACTGTATTTTGTCCACGTTACATCACCCCCTACAACAAACAAGGAAAGCAGAACAATGCATTTTTTAGTTCACAGTCGCAAAACGGTTTTATTTTTTTATTTTTTATTTTTTACATGGGGGTCACCACTTATCAAGGCCTGGAAGCCACTCAGGGATAAGGGTTATTCCGTGTACAGTAATCAATGAGATAGTATTGTAGTAATCATTAGTATTGGAGATTTGATAGAGTGACTTACTTAAGGGGACGGTTTGTCAGGAATTTGTTTCTGTTGGATTTGAAGACATCTAAGTTGTAGTCAGGTGGGAAACAGGCAAACGGAAGAGAGTTCCACAATCGTGCACTTCTGAGAAAGCTCTGCTCATGGAATCTACGTTTGGATTTAGGCACAGATAAAGAGTGGGGAAAATTATTGAAAGTAGTTTCAGCCAGATGGGTGTTTCTCGTGAAAGATTGGCGAGGGGGGACGAGAGATTGGAGCTCAGACGAGCACTTGCCATGGAAATAACGATAAAACAAAGACAGGCTCACAACATCTCTTCTGTGGGAGAGAGGCTGCAGGGAAGAGAAAAGGGCATCCCCCACCAAACCACAAAGTCTATTTTGTACTCTGTCAAGGCAGGATAGGCTGTTTTTAACAGCTCCTGCCCAGATGTGGCAGCAGTACTCCATTCTAGGATGTACTTGGCTTTTATACAGATAGAGAATTGCATCAGTAGTGAGATATCTTCTGGAGCGGTAGAAGGATTCCACCATTTTCCCAGCATCCCTGGCAACAGATTTGATGTACGTGTTCCATTTCAGATCAGGAGTAAAGGTCAAACCCAGAAGCTTGTCAAAACATGGAGCCTCCCCAAGACGAGAGCCATCCATTTCAATTGATGCCAGATGGGGATCAGAGCGTTGATGATGTAAAGATAGAAGCTTGGTTTTGGATGCATTAAAAGTGACCAGCCACCTCTTCCCTCATTGTACCACGCGCTCAAGATCAGAGGAGAGAGAATTAGAGAGAACTTTGTCATTTACAGCCTTTGATGTGTTGCCATAGATGGTAGTGTCATCAGCATAGATGTCAACGAATGATTTAAGCATGTGTTTTGAGAGATCATTGATGTAGATCAGGAAGAGAGTTGGGCCCAGGATGCACCTCTGAGGGACTCCAGCATTAATACTGTGGGCCTCTGATTTCTGCCCACCAAACACTACTCTTATGAACCTATCAGAGAGAAATGATTTAATGATTGAAAAAACATTTCCAGTAATACCATAGCTGGAAATCTTGTGAAGTAGGCCCTTATGCCATACCTTATCGAAGGCCTTTGATATGTCAAGAGCAATTGCCCTGGAAAGGAAATCTTTGTCAAGAGATTCACTAATCCTATGTGATATAACCGTTAGCACATCTGCTGTAGATCTTACAGAGCGGAAACCATATTGCATGTCACTAAGAAGGTTGTTTCTGTTGAGGTGGTTGACTACTTCTGTATTTTATGTGGATTCCAATAACTTACTCATGACACACAGGAGACTTATTGGTCTGTACTGAGAGGGAGATGACTTTTCACCTGAATTCTTAAATACAGGGCATACTGATGAGGTTTTCCAGGGTGTTGGAAAGCACTTCTCCTTAAGGCAACGCTTAAATAGTTTTGTAAGTATGGGGGCAAGTTCTGGTTGGAGCACTATAACTGGAATGCCGTCAGGGCCCGTTGCTTTACTGGAATCAAGGTTCTTGATTAGCTTGGCAACTTCACACACAGATATTTGTATGTTGCATAGCGTGTTGTCTGTTATAGGGGGAAATACAGGGAGTTGATGGCCATTGTCGCATAGGGTAGAATTAGCTGCAAAGTTCTTGGCAAATAGTCTGGCCTTGTCTGATGCTGACGAGATGACCTCAGGTCCATTGATAATAGTTGGGATAGAATGCACGTTTCTGTTCAAGATCCTGTTTGCTATTTGCCAGAACTGGTGGGAACCAAGCCGCTGCTCAGCTACTTTGGATTTAACAGACTGAGCATATAGCTCTCTTGCATTTTTTATTACTCTTTTACAGTGGTTGCTGGCAGTCCTGAAAGCAGCTTTAGTCTCAGTACATCTATTATGTTAGTAGCTATGGAAAAAGTGATTTCTGTGCACGATGGCAGCAGCACATTCAGGGGAGAACCATGGCTGGCTGTTAGGTTTTTGTTGGAATTTTTTGGATGGTATGAATCGGTCTATGCCTACAATTAACCATTTGGTCAGGTCTGATACTATAGAGGACACATCCTTTTTAAACATGGAATGCAGATGTAGGTCAGATATGAATGCACGGAAGCTATCCCAGTCAGCCATAGAGTATTGATATATAGTACGGTAGAGAGGTACATCTGAAGACTTATTACATTTCATTTTTATCTTAACTGCTCCAACAGAGTGGTCAGAGGATCCCAGAGGAGATAGAACGGAACATGAACACAGCTCAGGGGAAGTTGTGAGGAAAAGGTCTAGAAGGCTTGCATATTGACCAGTAGTATCGGGCACAGGGGTGGGTTCGTGAACAATCTGAGTGAGGTCATAGGCAATGGCAAAATCATGACAAAAAATTTATAAAAACTTGTTGTTAATTAAAAATAGGCGTATAACAAAATAAGCTTGTCATTAAAATTGCTTTTTTTAATAAAAATATTTTTAACTTTGCCATTATAAGCCATCGAAAAAGGGGCAATAAGCAAAAACATTTTAATTAAAAAACACGATTTTAAATTGTGTACACTTTACAGAGTAATAAAAAATATACAAATATATTTCTTTTAAACTTTACAGATTAAATAAAATTTTACAGGCTTTTTGCGCAGGCAAACAAACGAGAAATATTTTTAAAATTTATTTATAGTTTTTTAATAATTTATTTTTTCATAAAAACAAAATCTTTGAAATTTACTTGCCTGCAAACGATGGTAAAGTTAGGAGTTTACCATTTAAAAATGGTTTTATTGGATAACAGTTTTATTTAAAATTTAAAAAGAAAACTTTGTAAATAAAATATAGAATAAAAATGTTTGTACTATGAGCAAACAAAAAATTTTTAAAGATACATAATTTTATTTACAAATCTTTTTACAACTTTTTATATAAAAATAAAAACAAACTTTGCTATTTACTGGGCTTATTATAAAAACAGTTTTACGTTTTGTTATTGCACATTTTAATTTAAAAAACTTTGTTCAAAGTGTAAAACTTCTTAGCTTATATATATATATATATATATATATATATGTGTGTGTGTGTGTATGTGTGTATGTGTGTATATATATATATATGTGTGTGTATATATATATGTATATATGTGTGTGTATATATATATGTGTATATGTGTGTGTGTATATATGTGTGTATATATATGTGTGTGTATATATATGTGTGTGTATATATATGTGTGTGTGTGTATGTATGTATATATGTGTGCGTATATATGTGTATATATATGTGTGTGTATATATATGGGTGTGTATATATATATATGTGTGTGTATTGTGTGTATATATATGTGCGTATATATATATATATATATATATATATATATATATATATATATATGGTTTTAAATAAAGTACTAGGCGGAAGTTTCTCGAGAGCTCTTTCGGCTATCATCTCTTCAGGAGTAAATCGATAGCAATCTAAATAATATTGTAACGAAAATAAAGAGTTCTATTGGGGAACTTATTTAATGTGCCAACGTACGGGGACATTAATTAAATTTATTTACGTTTAAAAAACGATTAAAAATGTTGGCACAACGAGGGAGAAAAAAAAAAAAAGCGGGAGAAAAAATTCAAAGTTCCCCTCCAGTTGTCTGGAACAAGATGTAGCCCCAGTTTACATTAGTAAACGTATTGCTGCATCTAAAGTGAAGCCAAGTTTGTCTATGGAGCGTGCGTTTATACGTGATGACATGAATAAGTTGATGGAGAATCTTGAGACGTATATTAGTAATCGTCATCAACTTTGGTCCGTAGTTAAGGGGTTCCTGTCCTTTTGTGATTTTTTCCGTTTTTGCAAATATTTATCTATCGGTGATCAGTTTGCTAGGCAAAATGCTTCCAAAGATAATAGTAAACACCTTGCTCTTCTGGTTCGCAGAAGATATGGGTGTGAACCCACTAATGGAAGCAAACATATTTTCTATTTTTCAAAAACTGTCCTTACAGAAATTGAAAATAGAGTTTTGTCTAGGGGCTTAGATTTTTGTATTCCCCCCACGAGTTTAAATAAAGAGAGAACACTTTCTGCCTTTGAAGTTTTGTTCTCTCAATTTAGACATAATGTGCCTAATTCCCCAGAAAAAATTGTTGGGATGAAATCCAATTTAGTTGCCTTGGCTCACCGATATAGTAACATTCCTGTTGATCATAGCGACTTTGTCTGGAACATAACGCAATTTAAGACGATGAAAGCGTTAAAATCTAATGCCGATATTTATATGTGTAAACCAGACAAAGGTGCAGGAGTGGTGATTTTGGATAAATCAGACTACGTTGAGAAAATGGCAGTTATTCTCAATGATAGTTCGAAATTCCGTAAACTCGGCTCTGTCGAGTTGACGGATAATACTTGCAAGAAGGAGGCTACAATGCAGAGACGTTTACTTGCATTATTTAAAAAGAAGGTGTTTTGCAAGGATGTCTATGACAGGATTAGGCCCTCTGGGTCACAACGCCCCAGAATGTATGGTCTTTTGTATGTCAATGAATGTATGTCAGGTTGACGGGGTTTCAATGGGGAGTCCGTTGGCCCCAACTTTAGCGGATATTTTCGTCGGGTACTATGAATCCATTCTGTTTAATTCTACATCTAAACCCACTGCATATTTCAGATATGTTGACGACACTTTTGCTATTTTTTCTTCACAAAGTGAAGCGTCGACATTTTTTAATAAGTTGAATTCTTTACATGGGGCTCTTAAGTTCACTATGGAAAGTGAGAAGGATAATTCGCTTCCTTTCTTGGATGTTCTTGTCGAACGCTCAAGGGGGGGGGGCTTTCTCACTACAATTTATAGAAAGCCGACATTTACTGGCCTATATGTGAACTGGTTGTCTTTTGTACCTAAATCACGTAAGGTCGGCTTAATTAATACCTTGGTACATAGAGCCCCCATGATTTGTTCGCCTAACAGATTAGATGTCGAACTCGATAAGATCAGGGAAATATTCATCAATAATGGTTATCCTGTTGACCTTATTGATGACTGTATTTTCAAAAAGGTTGCGGATTTTAAATCCCCTAAAAAGTTTGGACCCTTGAAATGCCCGGTTTATTTGAAATTACCGTGGATAGGGGAGGGGAGTAATATAATTTCAAAACAGATTCGAAGAAGTATTTACGATTGCTTCAATTCGGTGACCTTGCGTGTGGTATATACTACGAGACCTGCTTTTCCGTCTTTCCGCAAGGATAGTTTGCCTTACATCCAAAATAGTAATATTGTATATCAGTTTAAATGCCAGTGCGATGCTGGTTATGTTGGGCGAACATCCTTGCACCTTTTGACTCGTATAAACCAGCATGTTCTATCGAAGATCAGACAAGGGAGGATGGGGTTCGGTGGTCTCCCTCCTTCTGCAGCCTTGGACTCTGCTATTGGCCAGCATTTGGTTGACAACCCGTGCTGTGCCGATAGATATAAAATAGATTGGTTCGAGGTGCTACTGCTACATAGAGTGGACTCCAAAATCTATTTAAAGATTTTGGAGGCCGTCTCTATCGCGGTGCGTCAACCTTCTTTGTGCCGGCAAAAAGAAACATCAAACGCATTGTTTCTCTTTGGGGAACTTTGAATTTTTTCTCCCGCTTTTTTTTTTTTTTTTTCTCTCCCTCGTTGTGCCAACATTTTTATCGTTTTTTTAAACGTAAATAAATTTAATTAATGTCCCCGTACGTTGGCACATTAAATAAGTTCCCCAATAGAACTCTTTATTTTCGTTACAATATTATTTAGATTGCTATCGATTTACTCCTGAAGAGATGATAGCCGAAAGAGCTCTCGAGAAACTTCCGCCTAGTATTTTATTTAAAACCATATACAAATTCTGTACCTCTAAACATATATATATATATATATATATATATATATATATATATATATATATATATGTGTGTGTGTGTAAAGTTTAACTACTACAAAAGAAATAGATTTCAAACTACTTAAAAACACAAACAAAATAAGCCATATAGGTAAAAAAAAAAAAATAAATAAAAATAACATTAGTTGCGTTGGTAGCTTCAAGGCTAAAACCCGAACACTTTTAATTAAAAAAAAAAAAAAAAAGTTTGGCATATTGTATATTTTTGTCTCCTTAAATCGCATTTAAAAGTGTGGGAATTTTTTTTAAGGTGGAGATTTTATTTACAAGAACACGTTACACTTTTTAATAATAATAAAAAGAAAACATTTGTAAACAAGTCTCTTAAAAAAAAAAAAAAAAAAAAAAAAAAAAAGCTAGAACGCGCAAACACCGCATTTCACGAGCGTTTGGAACTGCGAAAACAAGTTCGTTCCAAATTGTCGCATGGCCATCTAGATCGGGCATGCACAAGCGAACTTCACTAAGAATGTGTAACTGTGAATTTCGCCGCCCCAGCAAAGTTTTACTTTTATGCTTATATGAGTATAGGGACAGTTATCGACATTAAGCTTCAGGATTATATATATATATATATATAATATATATATATATGGTATTCCGGCATAAAGCTCGAGACAATAGTCTCTAACCCCCTTTCACAACAAAAGGAACTAATTTCCCTATACACCGCTTTTGGTTACTATGGGAACAGCTAATTTTTGTGATGATTCGATTTTTAATAATAAACACATTTTATTATTTTAAATATTAATATTTATTTTTAATAA
This sequence comes from Euprymna scolopes, assembly GCF_053919585.1. Taxonomy (NCBI): domain Eukaryota; kingdom Metazoa; phylum Mollusca; class Cephalopoda; order Sepiida; family Sepiolidae; genus Euprymna; species Euprymna scolopes. The sequence goes on from NC_136501.1 coordinate 80,956,543, forward strand.
TAAACACATTTTATTTTATTTTAAATATTAATATTTATTTTTAATAATAAACTACACTGATTAATATCCCAAAAACTACTTTTTTTGTGACAAATTTAAATGCGCTTGCTTGCATGTATAGAAATGGCCACCACCACCACCGATAACAAAGAATTACATTGCTTAATATGAATACTGAGAATACTCCAAAAAACACAGGTCAGCTGCTGCAGGTATAACATCATCAACAATTTTCTCCATAAGTGCAGCACTGCAGCAGAACGCGTACGATTTTTCGATTAATTAGCGGCAGTACTAATAATTTGTGCGGGTTTTCAGATCAAATAATAATTTTTAAAAAAATCAACAATAATAATAAAAAAAATCGACAATAATAAAAAAAATCAACAATAATAAAAAAACAAAATAGATTTTATTGGTTTATTCCTCGAATCACAAAAATTAATAAATAAAAAATCCTGTATATTGTTTGAAGCCAAATCTTTCAGCAAAAAAGGCCAAATTCAAAGACAAAACCACATTTTTTAGATAAAAAAAAGGCCAAAAAAGTCAAATTTTAACTTTTTCTTTAATAATTACTATTAAACAGATATTGTTTTACTTTTAAAATGTCCTGTATATTGTTTATTATTAAAAATCGAATCATCATTATTATCATTCATCATTATTATTAAAAATCGAATCATCACAAAAATTAACTGTTCCCATAGTAACCAAAAGCGGTGTATAGGGAAATTAGTTCCTTTTGTTGTGAAAGGGGGTTAGAGACTATTGTCTCGAGCTTTATGCCGGAATACCATATATATATATATATATATATATATATATATATATATATATATATATATATATATATATATATATATATATATATATCTTAACGTGTATCGATAATATTGAGTAGAAATGACTTGGGGGTGCTGCTGCTGCCGTAGGTGTGTCAGAAATTTCGTGAAAAATAGTGAATAATTCCACCCCGTCTTTCCAAGCTTATAACTCATCGAAAAATGTAATTCAAGCCCTAACTTTTTTTTTTTTTCAATTAAAGGAGCAAGGGCCAAGGTTTCATTACAAAAAAAAAAAAAAAAAAAAAAAAAAAAAAAAAAAAAGTTTTTTTTTTTTTTTTTTTTTAAAGGTTTTAAACTTCGGGCTTTACAGGTAAATTTCTAAAAAACACTACTTTTTTGTTTTAAATTTGAATATATTATTTATTGACCTTTTCTCTTCAATTTGTGATATATAACACTTTGGTGAGTAAATTATTTACTTTTTAATAGACATTTCAAAATGGGAGGCGTGAATTATTCGACCCCCTGTCTTTCCAAGCTTATAACTACTCGAAAAATGTAATTCAAGCCCTAATTTTTTTTCAATTAAAGGAGCAAGGACCAAGGTTTCATTAAAAAAACAAAACAAAAGAAAAAACAAACAACGTGGTTAAAAAAAAAGGTTTTAAACTTCGAAATTTCTAAAAAAACACTACTTTTTTTTGTTTTAAATTTGAATATATTATTTATTGACCTCTTCTCTTCAATTTGTGATATATCACACTTTGGTGAGTAAATTAATTATTTACTTTTTAATAGACACTTGAAAATGGGGGGGGGCGTGAATTTAAAAAAAAACGTTTGTCTAAAATATTATATTCGGTTTATTGGAAAGAGCATAAAATTTCACATTGACCCTGAAAATATCGTAAAAATAGAATCAATAGAAAAATTTTGATAGATTATTAAAGTTTAAAAATTGAAAAATATTGAGTTCGTAAAATTCATTACTGTTTTTTTTTTTTTTTTAAATATTTCTATTACTTTTAAAACAACTTTAATAGTTTATTTTAGAAGTATAATCCATAAAGAAAATAAACAACCCACTTTTAAAAGAAAAATTACGAGTTTTTATATTTTATTCGGAATTTCGTGTTAGGGGTGTCAAAAATTCCTACAAAAATTCTGATACACCTAGCTGCCGTTCCACAGCTCCAGGCACGAGCCGCCACTGCTTATAATGTACGTCACAGTTTATGAATTTTTAAATGAAATCAAAATAAAGTAAATGGTAGTTGTGAACTATACTAAAGCTGATTTAATCGACGTTTATTTCTCTAAAGTTTATTTCCCTTATTTCTCTATATTTTAATCATAGAAAATACATGCTAAAATATTCTTTGATGGGAATTCACTTATGTTTGAAAAAGTATTCCATTTTAATTGTTCTAATTAGTTGTAATCTGCAATTATCAAGTCAAGTGACCCACCTCTTACTAAGTGTCTGACTATTACTTTCTTCCTCTCTCATTGTATCTTATTCATGCTTCTCCCCCTCCCCTCTCTCTTTCATGAGATAATTTTTATCCTTAAAAGAAAGTTCAATTTTCGCATGTGAGAATGTAAGAATAATCCTGAAAATAAGTGCTGAAATTGAAATGGAGAACAGCTTTTGGAGAGAAAGAAGAACAGCAGTGTATATAATTAATCAATTTTACTTCAAGAAAAAAAAAAAAGAAAAGATGATTGATGGGATATTTAGCCCAAATTTTTATTGAAGGAATAAAAGGTAGTTGCTTTTGTTTCCCAAAGCAAGTGTTAAATTAACCAGGTAATAAATATGAATATAATACAAAAAAGAAACATAAAAGGAGTAGTCTCTAATGAAGAGAGATTTCAAGAATTAGACAATGACAAAAACCAATTTCTGCTTACTTTAAATAAGACTGAAAAGAAAAACCTAGAATAAAAATTAAAAACAAAAAGTTCTTCAAAGTCTTTAAAAATTTTTTTCTTTTCTCTGATATTTCTTCCCGTCAGTCTTTTTTTCTTTCTTTAAAAAATAGTACTTTCAAAAGACACAAATTATTGGGCTATCTTGACCGAAAGGGAATATAAAAAACTGTTTTATAAATAGTTCTTTTACTCAAAATACCGGAGACCGCTGAAAATTTGTTTGTTCTTCTCTCTTGCCGAGTCAGTCAACAACTTTAACTTCTGTATCTCTTATAGATATAGTCCCCCAAAAACGTGTCCTTTCTCTAAGGTAAATCTTCTGGAACAAATAGTCAACTTGCTTAAATCAACACAAAATGTATTAGGTGTTCTTGCTCTGCTACTTTTAACGTCTGAAAAGAAATGCAGCTGGAGACCTGAAAAATCTTAACCGTCACTTTATTCAGGATCTGATTAAAATGGGCACTGCAATAGGGCGCAAAGGAAAATTCTCCTGTCCTTTGGCTGGATTGCTATTGGGAAAAGGATGGTGACAGACAGTGGTCTTGGTAGATGACTCATAACAGACTAAACATACAGGCAAAAAAGGCTGAACACCTGCACAACCCCTGCACCACTTGATGGCTTAGAACCAAAATTCTCAAATGATGCAGGTACAGAATGAGGAGATGGATTCTTTTGTTAAAATTTACTTGAAAATAAAATTGTTCAGATAATTGTTTGCATGCATTTGTTGCCTACATCATGAAAGAAATGACCATAGCTTATTGATTTGCTTTTGTGACTAAAGGAACAGTGATTAGGTTACCTGTTGGCCAATCCACGAGACCTTTTAAGAGACAATTACTGACCAATCAATGAGTGATAAATTCTAATACCTCCCTCACTTTGTTAACAATCTAGGGCAGAGTTTCCCAACAGGGTCTGTATCGACCACTAGGGGGGCTTTACAAAACTTCAGGTGGGCTGTGCACAAATTTATTGTATAGGGGATCCCTGAGATCCTCTGGGAGGGAGGTGAAAGACTGAGAGCTTCTAGTAACATTAATAAGTTTTCTCAACCCATTTTCTTTGGGATTCACAATTCATGTGGAAATTGATTGCATCACACTTATTTTTAATTGGAAAAATTAATTAAAAAATCACACCTTTTAATGTTGAATAAACTGTATGAAAATTCAATTATTTATTTTCATTTTAATTATGTACTACCACTACTACTAGCATTATTATGCAAGAAGGCATGTAGGGAGAGGGTGATAGTAGGTATCCAAGTGTTCTAGAGTGGCATTTGCTGAAAAAGGCAGGGAAACCCAGGTCTAGAGTAATAAAATGAAAGGGCAGAATAAAAAGATATAGTCTAGTATAAACAAAAGTGAATATCACTACATGCAGTGATACAGTTTAACCTGTAGTTGGATATAATGCTCTCTATCTTGGGTTGAGCATATTGGGAAGTGATATACAAACTGCCATTAGCGTATTAAGCAACGCTCTTTGTGTAAACAAATCGAGCGGAGGCATTTGGACGATATGAAAAGATTGATAATTCATTACCCTCACAGCAGCCGTATAGTGCAATGGTGAGAAGCCTTGACTGTCATTTAGGCGGTCGGGTTTCGATTCTGGCTTGAAGCAGTTGCCTGTCTAGCCGCACTGAGCTGTGAAACAGCGAAACAGTACTGTATGTGTATGAGTCATATATATATATATATATATATATATATACTGTACTATATACTATATAGTGTGTGTATATATATATATATATATATATATATATATATATATATATATATATATATATATATATATATATATATATATATATATATATATACTAATTTTAGATTTTGCTATTTGTTTTTATATTTAATTCGCGGTAATCATGAAGAAAGAGAGAGCCTGTTTCCTCCGTTTGACTATAGGTGGCGTTACTGTCTGTCCACCCAGTTACGGAAGCACAAAATGTATGTAATGGCACCCTGGAAATAAAAATAAATGTTTTTGTTATATTTTAATTTTAAACATGTTTTTTGTTGTTTTTTTTTGCAAACATATTTAAGTTTGTTTGTTTTTGTTTTTTTTGCAAACATATTTAAGTTTTATTTTTCCAAACGTTTACGTTTTGTTGCTTGTTTATTTTCAAACATTTACGTTTTTTTGTTTTGTTTTTACGGTTCTTTTTTTTTTTTTTTTTTGCAAGCATAAACTAAATGTTTTTGCCATATTTTTCTTTTAAACATATTTATGGGTACAACCGTTTTTCCGCGAGTATTTTTTACGCTCTTATTATTATTATTATTATTATTATTATTATTATTATTATTATTATTATTATTATTATAATAATAATAATAATAATAATAATAATAATAATAATAATAATAATAATAATAAAAAAAAAAAATAAAAAAATAAACGTTTTTTTCTTTTATCTTTTTTTATGGACCCCTCCCTTTTTTCTTAATTTTTCTGCACTTATTTTACCTTTTCCGCGAGTATTTATATATATATTTGAAAACGGATATTGTAAAACCTGAATCTTACTTGAAACTAATAGTAGAAAAAAAAAAAAAAAAAAAAAAAAAAATAGCGCGGTACAATAAGTGCATAAGAAAACTTTTCAAAAAGAAAAATATTTAAAAAATATTTAGTTCATGCTTGCAAAAAAAAAAAACAAACAAACAAAAAAAAACCGTAAATGTTTGAAAATAAACAAGCAATAAAACGTTAATGTTTGGAAAAATAAAACTTAAATATGTTTGCAAAAAAAAAAAAAAAAAAAAAACGTAAATATGTTTGAAAAAAAAAAACGTTTTAAAATTTTAACAAAAACATTTATTTTTATTTCAAGGGTGCCATTATATACATTTTGTGCTTCCGTAACTGGGTGGACAGACAGTAACGCCACCTATAGTCAAACGGAGGAAACAGGCTCTCTTTTTCTTCACGATTACCCAATTCGCTTTGCAAACACTATTTTCTTTATTCAAATATTTTGATCCGAGCAGTGACACAGCTTCACAATCTTTTTACCATAAAAAAAAATAAATCATCAAAATATCTCGGAATTAGAAAATATGCTTAAAAAAATATATATATTTGGATCCACTAACGCGCATGTGTGAACTCAATAACTTCCGGTTTGTCAGCGCTTTCCTCTCTCACTGAAAGACAATAAACACCCCAGGTAGGCGAATCCTTTCTATATAAGCACTTGTAACAATCTAATATTTCATCCAAGTAATGCTTATAGTTTGGCACAAAAGCAATCTCTTAAAATATTACAGTAGATGGCATTTGAAATATTGTTTTAACGGCTGATCGTCACACCGACAAAATTATTTAACCTAGTTTCAGTCGGTAATCAACGAACTTGACTATGAAAATCAATGGCTTCTAAGTTGTAATTTTGAATCTATTTGATCTATTATTATATGGTTACAAAAAAAAAAAAAAACCCAACAAACAAAATGTCCCTCTTCTAAGAACTGTATCCGTTTTTATTTTCTTATTAATTACATATTTGTATCCTCCTTCTCAACCGAAAGAAACGTTGACGCCACCATCAAAACTATTTTTCTTTCACACATACAAAAAAACAAAACAAAAACAAACGTTAAGTTTAATTTTCAAAACAAATCCAGAAAATTCTATACCTTTTCTTTGTATTTGATTTTTGTTTTATTACTTCTGCAATTTACTGACCATGTTGAAATGATAACGTTATTTAGAAACCGATTCCTCACATTTATTTATGCGGAAGGGCTTTGTTAACTAGTCTGTACTTTTTACCTAAGAATTTAATAAACAAGATATTGTAAAAATTAAACTTAACTTGAAAATCTTATCTAAAAAAACAAAAAACAAACAAAAAAAAAAAAGCCGAGTTCGTAAACTGCATAAGACGGACCTGAACAAGCCGTAAAATTATCATCGTTAATAACAGACTTAATTTTCATATTGGCAGCAAAATTTTTTTAAAAAGTTTATTTAATGACTTTTAACGTTGGGGATCATTTTTAAATCATAAGTTTTATTAATTTTGTTCTTTTACATCACAGAAATAGTTTAATAAGGAGTTATGCTGATTGAGTGACCGACAAGGGGGGGGGTATACATTTAATAAAACGTTAAAATTTAAAAGTGATATCCCACGTTAAGTCATTAAATAAACTTGTGCTAATGCAGAGAGTGATCCGCGCTATTTTTTTAAAAATCGTATTTCTAATTTTAATTAAAGTATTTTTGTTTTTTTTATTCAATTGTAAGATTGAAGTATAGAATAAGTACAAAACGCCCTCCCCTCCCCTCCCCCGTGTTAAGAATGGCTTTTTTAAAAAATAATAACGTTATTATTTACGTCCGGATCACTCTCTGCACTAGTACCAATAAACTTTTTTTAATTTTTCCCTGCTAATATGAAAGTTAAGTCTGTAATCGACAATAATCACAGAAAAAATAAGAAAACGTGATAAATTAATTTTACGACGCCAGGTGGGGTGGGGTGGGGGGCTCGTTTATGTCCGCCGCAATTTCTTCTGCAAATATAACTCAATATTTCGATTACTAATTTGAGAACTTTAAACAGATTTGTTAAAACAAATGTCTCAATAAAATTGGAGGCTCACTTCGATAATTCAGGACAAATATAGGTTATAAACAATCTGAAAAAGGGCGAGGAAGAAACTAAAAAAATATATATTTTAGACATTTGAATGAGGGATCATTTTCGCACATAAAAGCAACGCGAAATGATTCAGCCACTTCCGGACCACATTGCGTTTTTATTTATTTTTATTATTTTACGTTAAATTAATATACGAAAGTAATCCACGTCAAAGTCTCCAAATATTCTTGTTTCTTTTTACCGCCAACTTTTCAGGTTGTTTACATGTAATCGCCTGTAAAAATGTAATCTCATTTCTTCATTTTAAGAGAATTCAATTAGCACAATGTGTAAGACTCCAAATATCATTGTTCTTCATTCGTAAAAACAAGAAATGGATTTTAATTTTAGCAGAAAAAAATGAATTTGAAAAACAATTTTCCCTCTTTAAAACGCAATGGATATCTTATTCGTCTTTTTTTAAGCATATGCACGAAAGTGGACTAAAAATCCGTTCAGTTCTAAAAAGCAGATGAAATATTTCAGATTAATACATGCATTTAAAATAAAAAATTTTTTTTTTTTTTTTTTATTCTTCTGCGCCATAGACGCAAAATATCCCCCCCCCCCCATCTTGGCCATTTTATTGAAAAAACTGCTAAGGCAAAAACTAGCATCTCTTATTATAGACCAGTGACAAAACGTGAACTTTTAGCATTTTAAACTGATTTTTTTTTTATTTCTCCCCCTTCGTCGAAGACAAATCCTTTTTGTTTTCCTGTTGAAAATTGAAGAAAAACAAAACAATTTTTACAATTAAAAAGATGTTATTTGTGAACCAATTTGTTTTTCTTTGTGACTTCCAGCAATTCTCGAGTGATATTTTTGCAACAGTTTCAGTTATTATTTAACTGTTTTCCCCTACAGGTGAGTGTGTAGTGAAGGGTTCACCTCTCCTTAAAAGTTAGAATCGACCCATCTTTATTTTCATACCAGCCGGTTTACTAGTGCTTAACTCTTTTGCCTGAATGAATTCTGGATCGGTTCAGTCCTGGAAGACATCCTCCCAGGCATTACTTCCAGCTTTAGGAAGAGGAAATGGGTTTATTGCCAGTCGTTTGGGGCGCAGTTAATGCTAATGAAGCTCTTTTCTTTATACCCTTTCTTCCGAGTGTATCCCTCTCAGGGTAGACTCCTCCTTCGCATCAGCCATACCTTAGACTTCATATGCCTAACACAAATGTGAACTGCTTAGCAGGTGAAAACAAAGGAGAAAGTAATTAATGCTTGGGAGAAAAATGTCCTATGACCGAACAGAAACGTACTTTGTCGCCAGAGGTCATCCCAATCATTATTCGAGAGAGAGAAATTTTAGTGCTTATTTGGGATTACAACTTATCTTGTACGTACTCGTCATTGAAGTAAAATGCCATATTCGAAAAATCACGTTAAGTAGATTTTTTTTTAGAATGTACAAATTTACGATTTTTAGCGATTCTAATAATAAATACTTCATTATAAAGCTGAATTTGATCCCGATACTTCGAATTGAGTTGTCACCTCCTTATTTATGCTGGATGAAAAACATGGCCGACCAAAAATCACTACGTCTCTCGTAGTCAAAAAATTTGATTTTCTTAGTTGAAAAAAAAAACAAACTGCTTAATCAATTTTCACGATCTTCGGAATATGACATCTGCATTAGTGCATTCACTGCATTATTCCGTGACGAGTATAAACGTAAAAGATTTTTCTGTATATTTGTCATTTTTTTTTTTTTTTTTTAGTGTAATTCTAAATAGGCACTGGAATTTGTTTATTTCCGGATGCTTGAGTCGTCTTCCTTTTTCATGTCATTCCCGCAATTGTGAATTATTCATCAATCATCTCGGGTATTTAGCAGAGAAGCCAACAAACGACTACAAAGAAATACCTACCTGACTCATGTGTTTTTGTTTTCAAGTAGTTTTTATTGCCCTTTATTATTATTTTTTTTTTTTTTCTGAGAGTATCCGACGTCATATAAGCACCCCAACCTTCCCATGTTAAGAACAGCTTTTGGAATAAACACCCCTAACTTCGCCATGTTAAGAATGGCTATAAGAATAAACACCCCCCCACCTCGAAAGCCGTTCTTAACATAAGGAGGTTAGGGTGTTTATACTTTAGATTAAATATAGAGCAATAAAACTACGTGAAAACCAAAACAAATAAGCCAGATATAAAATTAACTTTTATTGGCTACGGTAACATTTATTTCTTATAAAAATTTCTTTATTTTTATTTTTTTTTTTTTTGTGTGTGTGTATTCGCTGCTAAATTGCCAAAATCTCTAAGTATTCCATATTTTGTGAAAATATAAACTCTGAAAACTCTTTGTACAAAAACAAGTTATCAATTTTTCTTATCAATAAGCAGAATCTGCTTTATAATGGATCTGTTTGTTTTATCTTTCATGGATAATATATTCTTTCTGTAATTATAGTTAGTTAAATAAAGGTCTTTTCTTTTCGATTCTAGGAAATCGACATGATATTTTAGTTCTGGAAAAAATTAAACAAAAACATTCGCCACTTGTGCACTGCACTACTGCAAAGGAACCACTTTTTGATTTTCAGTGTGGATATTTGTAGAGTGCACAGCAGGAGTAGACCACTTTCATTCTTTTATTGATCAACTCGCAAGAAGTCGTCGCAGAGCGGTTCCTCAAATGCGTGGCTAGAAATCCAACAATCGTCAACTCCTACTTCTCAACTCTGGCTGCTTTTATACACCCTATCTTCCTCATTTGCATGTGTATGGCATGATTTCACAAGACCACAGCTTATAAAACCACAGGCGCCATCTTTAATCTCTCTCTCTCTCTCTCTCTCTCTCTCTCTCTCTCTCTCATTGCTCAACCTCACCAGACACACACGTGGTAAGACTTCCGTTTTTCTTAATTTAAGACAACATGCCCCCCTGATCTCTAGATCACATTTCATTACTCCCTCATCCACTGTGGCAATCGTCTTTCTCTACTCGGCCTCCGAGGTGTCTCATCACCCTCTTGCTGCACATCACTTTCCACTGTTTCACTTTTAATTTGACTGATGCCAAGAATGTCTCTGTACCTCGTCTACCGCAATGTTGTTGCTCGTATTATTTTTAGTCACGCGTCCTCTCCTCCACTGTGTGGTACATAATGCCCCTGGGGGCTTCACTCATACTTCATCCCTGAGTTTGATGGTCCCTGTTGTTTCTGTCACTCTGCTTGCTGGAAGAATCCTGGGACGTCTCTAGGAGTACGTGAATATCGACAGGTGTGGAACTATCTCTTGAACTTGTCCTGATCCAGGCGACATATTGTACCAGTAGACAGCTTGCTCGGGTGAGATGCTTCCTCTCTGCCACTGCCTTTATTGTCCGGTGTTTGCCACTGGAACTATAGACAGCTTTGAAAAGGTTGACAGATATTTCATTTCTTCAGTACATCCTCCACTGCTACCGATCTAAATGTGGTACCATTGTCGGTTAGCAGCTCTTCAACTGAACCTTGCTTCAGAAACACCATATCAAGGGCTGCCATTATTTCACTGGTCGTTTTACCTCGCAGTCTTCTCTATTGGGCAAAGCACCTGGGGCCTCAGTCGATCATTTTCATATTAAGCCCACCCCTGTAATGGGTTACATCAACTGCCAGTTTTTTCCAGGCCCCAGTCACACTTAGTTCTCCAGCTTCCTGCAGGGTCAACTGAGTGACACCTGTCGCAAGTCCTGACCACTTGCTTTACTTGTTCCTTGGTAACACTCAGGTCGACTTTTCTCACCAGGTATAATGTCCTTTCTATCCCCATATGGTGCAGATCATGCAACTCTTGCACCCCAGAATTATCCAGATCAGACAGTGCAGCAACATCATCTTTTTTGAGCACGAGCCAGCTCTTTCTCATTCGTGAGAACATCCGCTCTATTCTTTTCGGAGGCCACTTTGATTACATGCAGTTTCAGAGAAAACTCTTGCATTAGCTCAGCCAGCATTCCAAGCCTGCGCTTCAGCAGCATCTCCACTGCCCCTTTCGTCTTTACTCTCCTATTGTTTGAAATCATTGAAATCATTGATCTTAACCAGGTAAACACAGTGGCAGAGTCTGTTTTCACACAGACATTGCATAGTCCCCATTTCAAGGCCAGATTCACTCTTTGGTAACTTTGGTAACCGCATCCAATTCTGCCACATTGATGTGACTAGCATCATCCTTCTTCCTTAGCCAGGCCGTGTCCTCCGCAACCACTCCACCCACTTCCAAGACAATACCTGTTGCAATGCTGCTTGCATCACACCACACAACTCCATCCAGTGTTCGCAGCATGTTCTATATTCCCCGAACTGGGTCTTGCCTTTCCACTTCTTTCTCTTCGATCAAAGTGGCCGTTCTTCCTCCCACTTTATCATCCCATCTTCTTCCTTCGGCATGCCTCTTGATGTAGCTGCATGCTGGTGTAAGCCAGCCAGGAACAAGGTAATGCCTGATCAATCTGCTGCAGATGGAAAAAAAATTCCACTTGTTGAGCTCTTTCATTTGTGGGATCTCATTCCACCTTCGAAATTCCAGGCCACCTGATGCACTTCGTTTCAGCTTTAACCCCAATTCTTCCAGTGTCTTGGCGACTAACCTGAACTTCTTCAAGTGACCCACCACTTCCTTTGCAGTCACTAGAATTTTATTTGCAAGAATGTCATCGATGTACGAGCTCATGGCACCCTCTCCTTTCCCTGTTCTCTCTAGAAACTTCCTCAGAATGATCGATATGATCTCAGGTGCCGAGTTCAACCCGAACCCCACCCTCGTAATGCAGTAGGTTCTGCTTTTATATCTGACCAACTGTACTTCCAGAGTTTCTTGGCGATGCGGAATTGCAAGTTGGCAGATTTTAGATCGACCAACGTACTTGCACTGTTCATTTGCCTCCTTTCTCTTATCTTATGGTCTCACTGCTTATATCTATAGTGCCCCCCCCTCCCCCAGTATGGCACTCAACATGTTGGTTCAATTCTTGGAAATCCAGAACTGGTCTGACCTTCCCCTTTGTTGCTTGCAGAACGGCCATCAATTTCATCCATCCATGGCAACAGTATGCCCTCCTCGATCCATCTGTCCACTTCTTGTTCAAAATCCTCTCTTGCTCCTTTGAGCGAATTATCATAGCATGCCACCCTCTTTGTTAGCATTGGTGGTTTATTCTTCCATGTCCACTCCACCATCTACTGATTCTCGTTGAATTTCGCTTGAAAATCCTTATCACTGATTGATATACCTCTCTTTCTCTCCAGCCTGTTTGATCCCTTTGTTGACCTGCTGTGTCACTGCACACCCTGCCGTTCTGAACCTCACACCATTGCTGCTGACTGTGATGTCTCCAAGTCGGCATATTATGTCCATCCCAACAATCGCTTGGATGCCAGGCACCAGTTGGTCCTCCTACCTCGACATGATCCATCAAATGCCACTACTTTACCCTTCCCTTTCCATCCTTCGACCAGGCTTGGATGCACCATAGACGATTAGGGCCATGACTTCTCCTTCCATAACAATCTCTCGCTTGGGCATCTGCTGTGAGTGTACCATTATTCCTGAGTTGGAGCAGCCACTGGTGCTTCAGCTCCCCCTTGCCAGTTTCCCAGACTCATGCAGTTCATTGCCATGTGACCATTCCAGTTACACTTGTGCCACATCATCCTTTCGTGGAACTTCCTGCAGTCTTTCCGCATGTGCGGGCCCCCATACTTGAAACCTGCAACTCACGGTCTCTACCAAATTCTGCTCACATCCTTCCATGCTGTTGCCACCGTTCCTACGGACCCAGCAGGTTGGGTGCTCACTAATATTTTTGCAGTTGGGAGCAGCTCGCTCACCTCCAAGGTTTCAATACCTCGAACCTGCTGTAACCTCTTGGAAGTCTCTTCTGGGAGCCCGGTAACAAATGCCGTCTTGGCCACATGACTTGCTGCCTGCCTCCTAATTCCTGCTAGCTCCATCAATCACACACACCTCCAAACACCCGGGCAACGCTGGGTACCCCCCCCCCCCCCCGCTAGTATTTCATAAAGGATTATTGCCAGCTGAAATCTTCCCTTATTTTTTCCGCATGACTAACAATTAACAAGTGACAATTTAAAATAGTCCTTTCACTTTTTTCTCACATGTATGTATTTTTTTTATTTTTTATTGAAAACCCCTTCTTTCAATATTTTTTTTTTTATTAAGAATTATTGAAAACACTTTGCAATCTTTTTGTTTTATTTTTTCTTTTTTTTTTGATACATTTTGTTTTTAATGTTTGATTTAAAAAGACTAAAAAAAAAAGTAAAGTGTAAATAAAGACTAATTTTTTTTTTTTTTTTTTCAGAATTTCATAAACATATTTTAAAATTTCAATTAAATTTATTTTTATAATTTTGTTATTAAAAGTTCAAATAAAGACTAATTTTGTTATTTTTATTTGTATACTTTTCAAAAATGTGTTTTATATGTATATATATGTATATATATATATATATATATATATATATATATATTCAATAATCGCTTAAAAATACAGAATTTAAAAAACAAAAAAACAAAGAGACAATTTTGAGGTGTCACGTTAGTCATGCGGAAAATATATGAAGACTTTAGTTGACTACAACTTCATAAATAGTACATTCAAAATTCAAAACAATGAAACCATAACAGTTTATTATTTTATGCAAAAAATTAAGTATAATGCAAATTTTTTAGCTTACACTGTTTACTTCGGACTCGAGTTGTCTATTGTTCGACATTACCGAAAATAAAAACAAAACTAAAAAGTAGTTTAATTTCAGCTATTTACATAAATAGCCAAAAGATGTGACGAAACATCAGCATCTTTTAGCATGAGGCATAAACTATAACTACGAAAATATTTTTTGTAAATTAATAGATGACCTTTGCACTATTTAAAATTAGGAAAGCTTAATTGCTAGTTTTAAGTTTCATATATATATATTTTTTTTTTTTTTTTTTTTTTAGATACAAATTTTTTCCAATAAAATGACAATTCTGCCTAAGTTTTCTTTTAAAGTTTTTGAAATATGGCTTTTCAGATTATAATTAAAAATCTCAAAATTGTTTAATTTATCATTTTTTTATTTGTAAAGATGAGGACTGGTCTCTGAAAAATGTCACACATGAGGTACAAACAAGATCTGTTGAAGTCAGACTGTCAATAATGAGAACTTTTTACAAAAAGCACTAGAAAACTTTAAAAATTGCATTGAAAAAAAAAATGGTTTAATTTATACAGAAATTGAACTTTATTCAGTAATTAAAAAAAAACAATTATGTATATAAAATTATGTATTGAAAGAATACACAAATTAAAAAGCAATGATGAATAATTTAAAAAAAAAATAAAAAGGAATAAATTCAAAATTACTAAAAAGGAAAAAAAATTTAATTAAAACAACTAATTTAAATACAAATAAACAAAGTTATTAGTGCAGAAATATATTTCTTTTTGAATCAAACTTATAGAAAAATCTGTCAGATAATTTATTAAAGAATGGGTTTCTAAATAATGCTATTATTACAATAATGAATTTTATAAGTGTTATAAAACTTGTTGATGCAAAAAATTCAAAACTATTTGGAAATAAATATATAAACACAGTTTAGTTTCTGCCATAGACGTTTGTGTTTCTTGACAATATTTTTGAATAAGGATAAACATTATCTTTTTAAAAATATAAAAAAAAAACTTCCTGACAGAAATAACTTGGAGCATTCTTTTTATATATATATATATATATATATATGCACACACAAAAATGAAATCACCTACTAAAAAGGCTTGCTTGTTTTAATGTGACGTCATACATTTAAAAAAGACTGCTGATATTATGATATTTGTTTTTGAAAATAAAAATACTTTAAAATTACATAAAAAAAAATCTGTTCTAATTTTACCTAGGTATCACAAACCTAATAAACGAACCTAGTTTAGAGTGTAAATGGGTAAATATAGTGAAATCGTCTTCAATTTTATTTTTTGAAAGTTTGGATGAAATTTAAATGTAAACAAAATTTGATCTTCTCTCTTTAGAAATGTATACTACTTTAAATTAGGTTACTATTTTTTATGATGATCAATTTATTTTTTAATGTTGGTGTTTTGAAACTTAGTATGCACGATTGTCTTTTACTCTCCATGGTGTTAAGTGGTAAACTAATGTTAGCTTACTGTGTTTATTTTGTTTAAGTAGTATGACCTCTTTGGTTTCTATGTTAGTTTGTTTAGCTTTATATTCTTTTGATCTGTGAATTTTCAAGCTGTCTTTTTCTTTTTTGTCTTTTTTCCAAGCTTGGTTTTCAGGCCTTTTGTAATTCTGGTATGTTCTGTTTACTTCCCTACTCATGAGTAGCTTAGCTGGACTTTCTCACAAGGCATGTGGAATATTGTGGCAATACATTAGGAATTTTCCTAGATGTTTTCTCAAGTCTTTCTCTTCCATCTCCATCACTGACTTTCAAAATGGTTGCGAAGAACCACTTAATCTCTTTTATTAGTTTGGAGATAAGGTGGCTAGAAATCCAACAATCATCAAAGGCCACAAATCCTACTTCTCAACTCGAGCTGCTTTTATACAACCTATCTTCCCCATTTGCATGTGTGCGGCAAGATTTCATGAAACCACAGCTTAGAAAACCACAGGCACTATCTTAGTATGCACGATTTCGGTATTTGATACCCCATTCTGTGCAGAAGTGTTTAAACTCTAAGGATATTAACTGATACTCATTCTAATGCTATGTATATAGAAGTGTCTTTGGATTGTTGATATGATTGTATCAGCCCTTGTGGAATTGGTAACATGCCTCGGGTCACATCTTCATGCTGCATTGATTATTCTGATTACATAATCCCTGCTAGAGAAAGACCTACAGATGTCTACATGGGGTATTTCTTTCATTTCAGCTATATGCACCAAACGGTAGTTTCTCTTCAGATCTAATGTTATGCATAAGATACATCGGCCTATGACAGCTTCTGTCTTTGTCTATGATGGGCCACCATACCTTAGTTTTGAGGTTTTTGTTTTCATTATCTCCATATGTGTCTCATGCGCCAATTTCAGGATTCGTTTCTCCAGGTTTTCGAGCATAATGATTCTGGCTCCATATATAACTATGCCCTGTTTTGTTGTCAGTTCATTCTTCGTGTTTAAAGAGTTCCATAAACTTGTTGGTCTGGTCTTGTATTGCCTTTTTCACTGCCATGATGGTGGGATCCGTTGAGATTTTTTTTCCATTATTTCCGATAAGGTGGTTGATTTTGAAATGCTGTTAGCTACAACTGTGTTGATAAATATTTTGGAAATCTTTTCTTTAGGTGAGGCTACTTTTTTATACTCCCTCGCCAACCTTTGAAATATGTCCACCAGTTTATCATAACTGTTAATGTGTTTTATTGTATAATTATATTGTTGTAGACGTAAAATCCACCACAAAACTTGCACAACAGATTAAAGATAAGGATTGAAGATAGTTGTTAATGCTTGATAATCAGTCATAAGAAAAAGGTAAAAGTAGAATTTTTTGCAAGCCCATATAATTGTTAGGGTTTTTTTTTCTAATTGACAGTATTGGTTAGAGTCCTGAATGTATAGATGATTTGTTTTGGCAAAGTATTGCTCTTAATCTCACAAGACTGGCATCTATGACAGATGTTCGTAGTCTTAATCAAAATACATGAGCTGTTTGCTGTGAATGAGACTGCATTCTTCAGCATGTGGAAACAAAATTATTCCTGCTTCGTCCACTGCCATTCCTTGTTTGCTTGCATGAACTTTTTCAGTGGTTCACTGAGTGTTGCCAGTCATGGAATAAACTTCGTAAGGTAATTGATTAAATCTAAGGAATTTTTAAGGGTTTTTGAACTTTCTGCTTGCTTTTATTTTTGAATTTGTCTAATTTCTGCATTCGACACTATAAAATCATGGAATACATTTTCTTCACTATGGAATATGCTTTTGTGCTGTGCAATTGTGAGTTTGTTTTCTTTCAATGTACCTTAATACTATATTTAGGATTCTGTTATGTTCTCTTGTCTTTTCCCTGGATTAGAATGTTGCCTGCTGGTCTTTACGATACAGCAACAATTAGGGATTTTCTGAAGGATTTGTTAAAGCAATTATTGCTCTTGTTTGACCTTTGGTTAATGTCCATAACCAGTACCTTTTTATATCTGTAAATTCCGGAGTTGCATGAAAAGGTAGTGGTGTTGCTAGATTTGGAATCCAGTTCTATTTGGTGGTAATAGGAGTTTCAGTTGATTTTTGAGAAAATATTTGCATTGCCAATTTCCTGTGGTATTTGATAACGAGTGCATTTCACTGTTTTAATTGCTATGTAAGTTGGCAAATATCCAAATTTCTTAATTTGGATTCTGTACTGCTATAAACAGCGAGACTCATGGGTACTTCCACTCTTTTGATGATATTTTTTAGACTTTCCTTGATTATTTTTTTTTCCTCTACTGTTTTTTGGATATGAAATGGTGTCTATCTTGGCGGTTATATAACAGGTTGTTTATTCTAATTTTGAGTTGGAAATTTTTCATTCTTCATAATCCTTCTAATGAGGATAGGTGTTGATCTAAAAGTTTCTTCTGTTGATTTTGGGATACTTTTTTGTTGTAATCGATTTTGCTTATGGGGTAGTGATAAACCCTAATTTGACACTGACTCCCTTTATATGTTACCATCTTTATATGCTTTTGTGACAAATACAATGTGAGCTTTTCTTCTGGGACCATTCATCAGCATTGCGAAAAAATTCCCCTCTTAATGGTATTGGAATATTCCTCTAGGCTTTTGGTTTACAATTTGTTTCTTTTAATGTTAAATTTGGTGATACTTTAAGGATTTCTTTAAATGTTTTGACTTCAATCTCCAGAATCTATTAATATTCCGATTGGTACATCATCAATATGGACGGTTTATCTGCTGAATGAATAGGTGTCACCTGAAAAATGAATACCTGACTATCTGATCTATTCAAGTTTGTTGATACTGGTTGACCATAATTGTGGCTGTCTGACATGTTTGTTTTCCCTTTACCACTATTCCTTTTTTTTTTTTTTTTTTTTTTTTTTATTGTAGCCATCACTTTTCCAAGTGATTTATTACTCCACAGTAGTTACATTTTCCCCCCAAATGCTGGGCATTTTGTTTGACTGTAAGTGGTTGGAGCCATTACACCTGTAGTATTTTGTAATTGTTTTTAATGGATTGCTATCCCTGGATTGTTTCCTATACCTACTGTTATACTGTTTATAATTTTGTGGACCTTTGTTCGCTTTCATTCTCTTCTATTTGTTTAGCTTGTATTTCAGTAGATTCAAGTATGAATGTTCTTTGAAGTGCTTCCTTTACTGGGTCATTCCATGTCAAAACACCAGCAAAAAATTGAAATCTGCACCCACCAACACTGAATTACTTGAAATTTGGCACAAATATTGCCCTTCGTGAGTTAGGAAAATTTGCCAAATTATTTGGTCCTAAACCTTACCGTTCGGATTTTTAGAAGCGGGGGAAGTAAAATTTGCATATTTTACTTCCAACTTTTTGCTGCAAAACATCACGGAATTTTAGTGTTTTATAAAATTAAAAAAAAAAATACTTTCACACATTCAATATTTCTGAAATTTGGTAGGAAGGGCATTTAGGGACTGTAGAATCCGAATATTTAATTATTTTAACCCCATACCTGGTAGAAAATAAAATTTTGCTCACCCAAAAGCATGTCCCCCAAAATCATCAATTTTCTACCTATGTAGCTTATGGTCAGTCTAGAGAAAATATGTCCTCTTCAATTTTCATATTTTTTTTACTCACATCTACTATGACTGCTTAAGTTCTCCAAAAAAATTTTGTGAGGGTTTCTGGCCTACTTTAGAAGAGATGGCCCTGTGAAGTTTATCGTTCTTTTTCCTATGTACGCGCCATAATTCAGTGAAAGATTGATAAAGACAATCATCCTAATGCTCCCATCACATGGTTGTTTACCATGAGGCAAAGAAGTTCCATTTTGCATCAAATCCAAAATCTTTCCGATGATTGCTCCACAACCATCTTAAAATATTCAATATTTTTCACATTTGGCAAATTAGCCTTGATCACCTCGATAATGTTTTTTTGTACCATATAAACAAATGCCACATCATGGAAATTGTCACTCAATATAATACAAAAACATTAACTTTGCATTGTATTTTCAAGCTTAAAATAGAGTACAACTGGGTGTAAAGTACGTTGAGAGGTACTCCAATGAAAACTCTGGATCTCATCTTGAACAACAAATTTGTAATTTTCAGCAAAATCCCCAAGCAATAAAACTTCACTATCACTGATATCTTTTTTTTTTTTTTTTTGCTTTAAATATCTGGATTGTGATTTAGCCAAGTAAGAATGAGGTGCAAATTTATTTGCAAAATAACTAAATCCACATAAGCTTGACAGGATTCCTTGTGAATTATTAAAGTTGATCTGTCACTTGTTGTTCATTGGGAGAACTCAATGGAGTTTTCATTACCAATACATTCTTCAAGGGTGTCGTAAAGAAATTTTTCCAGCAATTGTGATGATTTAGGACAATTTATGCACCTATGAATCATACACTGTCTATTACTTGTATTGCGGACAATATATTTCAGAGATCTTAATGCAGTACATTTAGTGGTTTCAGTAATAGTTTGAGGTTTTGGTGGATAGTGCATACACATACAGCATGTGTACCTGTGCTACCAGCAGGGACACACCATTTTGGTCTAAGACTACAAAATTTTGAAAACCCTTAAGATACTTTCGGGCTCTGTTCCTTGAATGCTCTGAAGAGCTCATTTAGGTTGCACAATTATGAGTCTCTTCTGCTGATGTAAATTACATTTAATACTAAGTCTTTCCTTCCTGGCATCAATCGAGTATACTCATCATCTTGATAAAATGCTTGCACTAACTGTGCAATATCAGCAAGCAAAGATTTGCCTCTTTTTGTTCATGCACAGCTAAAATACCATTTTCCAAACACAATTTGCGAGCCTTGTGTACAATGTGTTCTGAAACAACAAATACATTTTTGTGTGACCAATTGGTAGGGGCAAGTGTTAAGATCTGTATTTTCATTTTAGTAGATTCCACAATCTTCATTTTTGCTGAAAGAACCTCTATCATTATATCAAAGCACTTAGCTTTATCTAAAATCTCATTTTTTAATTTTAAAGGTTCATCACATAGCAGCTCAATGTTTAATGATCTACTGATTGCAGAACAAAGTTTTCTCTTACCTAAACGAGCCTTTCCAGAGTTATGAAGCATTTTTGTTTTCATTCGAGAAATTCTAATAGCAGAGAAACATTCATTCAACTTCTGTTTCCATTGAAGTACTTGTATCCAGCTTTTGTGTTTCTTCACCTGATATACACACTTGTTTTTCATCAAGAAGTTTGCTGATTCGTATTCGACAATTAGGACAGAGTTTTTTGTCTGGGATAAGTAACAACTTGGCCTTTGCTTTATCTGCCAACTTCAAAGAAATTGCTTTCAAACTGCCTTTAATTTGCTTATGATTTTTAAATGGATTGCAACAGCAAAAACTCAATATGGTTTCCGTTCTGCTAGATCTACAGCAGATGTCCTTACAGTTATATCGCATAGGATTAGCGAATCTCTCGACGGTGGCAATCTTTCTAGGGCAATTGCTCTTGACATATCTAAAGCCTTTGATAGGGTATGGCATAAAGGTTTACTTCATAAGATCGCTAGCTATGGTATAGCTGGAAAAGTCTTCTCAATTATTAAATCATTTCTTTCTGATAGGTTCATAAGAGTAGTAGTTGAGGGGCAAAAATCAGAAGCTCACAGTATTAATGCCGGTGTCCCTCAGGGATCCATCCTGGGCCCAACTCTTTTCCTGATCTACATTAATGATCTTCCAAATCATATCTTTACATCATTTGTAGACATTTATGCTGACGATACTACCATTTATGGTACCACATCTAAGACAGTAAACGACCAAGTTCTCTCCAATTCTCTCTCCTCTGATCTTGAGCACGTAGTACAATGGGGAAAGGAGTGGCTGGTTACTTTTAATGCATCTAAAACCAAGCTTCTCTCTTTACATCATCAACATTCTAATTCACATTTGTCTTCAATTGAAATGAATGGCTCTCGTCTTCAGGAGGCATCAAGTTTTGACAAGCTTCTGGGCTTGACCATTACTCCTGATCTTAAATGGAACACATATATCAAATCTGTTGCCAAGGCCGCTGGAAAAATGGTGGGATCTTTCTATCGATCCAGTAGATATCTCACTGCTGATGCTATTCTCTACCTATATAAGAGCCAAGTACGTCCAAGGATGGAATACTGTTGCCACATCTGGGCAGGAGCTGCTAGAAAGGACTTGTCCTGCCTTGATAGAGTTCAAAATAGACTTCGTAGCCTCATAGGAGATGTCCTTTTCTCCTCCTTGCAACCTCTATCTCACAGAAGAGATGTTGCGAGTTTGTCTCTGATGTATCGTTATTTTCATGGAAAGTGTTCAACTGAGCTTCAATCTTTGGTCCCCCCTCGCCAAACTTTCACAAGAAACACTCGTCTAGCTGTAAACACTATCAATAATTTCCCCCACTCTTTATCTGTGCCTAAACCTGAACGTAGATTCCATGAACAAAGCTTCTTTCTTAGAACTGCACGCCTGTGGAATTGTCTTCCGTTTTCCTGCTTTCCGGCTGACTACAATATGGTTGTGTTCAAGTCTAAAGTAAATAAGTTCTTGATGAACCGTTCCATATAAGTTATTAAATTTACCAAATTTTCATTACTAATGATTACTATATTGACCAATTTCTACTGTACACTCTTTAACCCTTATCCTTGAGTGGCCTCTGGGCCTTGATAATGTGGTGATGCCTTTGTAAAAAAAAAAAAAAAAAGAAAAGAAAAAAAAGCTCTTTTCAAGCCACTCCTACTCAGTTAACAAGGTCTGATTGTGATGGTTACAGATAGTATTTTATCCTCATCAAGTCCTGTCCTATAGGCAATAAGCTTTACATCCATTGCATCCAAATAATCCACTGAAATTAATCCAACCTGTTTATCATGGAATGAATTAGTACTTGTTTCAACTGTTAGCTCAGTACAAATAGAACAATTCATCTTTATCTGAAAAAAAAAAAAAATAAAACTACAATTATTCTGTGTGCTAGTAAAAAAAATCTAAGTAGGAAAATGCCACCTTTCTCTTTGGATACTGGAGGAAAAATGACTAATAAATATTTTAGGTGCCACAGACAAGTTCGAGTCTTGGTCAAAGGAGGGTCATTCAGAGTTCACGGGTGGCCTAATTCTAAAGTTATTACAATTAATACCTATCAGACATCTTATGTTTAAACAATAGTCTACAAAAAATTTAATGTAGCTTCATACTTAGTGTTTTAAACTATTGAAAAATACATTTTATTATAACTTTCTTCTAAATAAAAAAAAAAAGGTTTTAGTTTAATGAAAATAACTTTTTGAAAAATTGTAAAAAAAAAATACTTAATGCCATCTACAAAAACTCTATAAATTATTGATCCTAATGCATGAGTCAATGTTTATTACTTGTTAAAGACAATCTATCCGTACTATACAAAATGCAATATCTACAAAATATATTTAAATTATTTTGTTTTTAAATTAACAAAGATTATCTTATTGAATAGTTTAAGAAATTACTTAACACAATATGAACATTTGAGAAGTTTGGGAGCATTAGGATGATTGTCTTTATCAATCTTTCACTGAATTATGGCGCATACATAGGAAAAAGAACGATAAACTTCACAGGGCCATCTCTTCTAAAGTAGGCCAGAAACCCTCACAAAATTTTTTTGGAGAACTTAATCAGTCATAGTAGATGTGAGAAAAAAAATATGAAAATTGAAGAGGACATATTTTCTCTAGACTGACCATAAGCTACATAGGTAGAAAATTGATGATTTTGGGGGACATGCTTTTGGGTGAGCAAAATTTTATTTTCTACCAGGTATGGGGTTAAAATAATTAAATATTCGGATTCTACAGTCCCTAAATGCCCTTCCTACCAAATTTTAGAAATATTGAATATGTGAAAGTATTTTTTTAAAAAAATTTATAAAACACTAAAATTCCGTGATGTTTTGTGGCAAAAAGTTGGACGTAAAATATGCAAATTTTACCCCCCCCCCCAAATCCAAACGGTAAGGTTTAGGACCAAATAATTTGGCAAATTTTCCTAACTCATGAAGGGCAATTTGTGCCAAATTTCAAGTAATTCGGTGTCAGTGGGTGTAATGACCTGGTGAATTGACATGGAATGACCCTACTGTTATATCAGTTTCTCTCAAATACGCATGGTATAATTTGTTTGACAAACATCTTTCTATGATTGATCTACTATAACATTGTCTAAGGTGTATTCACCAAAGTTTGCATTTCTTGTATGTGTATATGGTTGATGTAGTCGTGTTGACTCCCCATTTTCTTGACTAAACATCTTGAATATGTCTTTCAAAGACTTTATTTGTTTTCTGGATGAAATATTTGTCCAATACTATTTTTGTTTTGTATGATGGTATGTGGTCTGGTAGTATCTCTGGTCTTAAAATTTTGAGGATATCTTTCTATTTCTTTTGCCTATAAAATTAAGTCATAGTTATTGTTCATCATCTGTTATATCAAACCTTGGCAATGCGTCTTCAATATGTTCAATTCATTCTCTGCATACTTGCTCCTAGTTGGAATCATCCCAGTCTAGGGACTCTATTGTTGGCTTAGAAAGAGTTTATTTTTTAAGTTTGTTACTCACATTATTGTTAAATTCAAGTACCTTTTTTTTTTTTTTTTTTTTCCTTTTTTTTGCTGTTGAGGGAGTAATATTTCATTAATTTGTAGTTTGTTAAATTGCTACATCCTTGTCGTCAGTTTTGCTGTACATTGTGGGTTCTATTTATACTCACGTAGACATCATAGACATCACACCAGCAAACCTTGAACAGTCATAATTCAGTGGCTAATTTGAACTGCCAAATAAATTTACTGTTTTGTAATGACTATTGTAAATATCTTATCAGCTATCATTTTAGTGCTATCATTACAAACCTGGTGAACAATTGAAATGCTGAAAAAAGCATTTTGACAAGCTGCTTAATCACTCTGTTCCTGCGGTCGATGTGACCCAAGCTGAGCAATATGACTGCAATACTATACTCCCTACACTGAATGAAGTAAGAAATGTATTGCAACGACTGCGAAACAACAAGGCTTCTGGTGAGCATGGGATATCGTTGGAAATCTATAATACCATGCCTAGAATGCTTCGAGACTATTTGGCACACTGATACATTCCTCTCTGATAAGAGCAAAGCAGTGCTTCTCCAAATCTTCAAAAAGAACGATAGGAAAATTTGCTCAAATTACTGGGGAATAAGCCTTTGAAATTCAGCGTTGATTCCAAAGTATCAGCGATTCTCGTACATGCCCTTCTTAAGGTGGCTTTCAATCAGGCAGTGGTTGTACTGATAAGATCTTTAATATTCGACGCACCCTTGAAAATTAAAAAAAAAGATTTGATTTTTGTCAAAAGTGATCAGATCTAAGCAAAACTTTGATATTTGCATTACATATTCATCATATCATTCTCTTAGCATTTCTCTCTATACAGCACATATACTTAAAAAAGAATATAAACACATTTTGTCTGTCATCACTGGAACGAGTTTCTTTTTCTAATTTCCATTCCCATTCAGATGGTGCCATTTCATCACTACATCCCATCTACTCCATATCCTGGTAGTAAGTCTGCAGAGAATTAAATTTATAGGCAAACATGGTTGGAAGGAGTTGTTCTGGTGTGACGAATATGTTTGCTCTTGCAACTGTCTTGCAGAGCGTATTCTATCTAATCCACACCAGTAAGTCCTGATCGCCTTAGAACCATTGGTTTTCATAACATCCTGCATTTGCTTTGGTTGAGAGAATACTTTTGAACAGTCTTTTATTGTCTTTTCTCTTTTGATGATTCACTGGAACCCCAATTCTTTCCAATCTTGAACACCTTGAATCACATCCTGTAAAGGCATGCAGAAACAATAGATCATTGCAAACTGATTCACCAAGCACCTATTTGAGAACATTGATATTGTAGACATAGGATTTCACCTTGTCAGAGTGGAAATAGTGCAGTACATTTGGAAACATCTTTATGAAAAAGAACAATATCTGTCTTGTCAATCTGAACGCAGACATACTGATGGCTGCCTCTGCAATTGCAACATGAGCATCTCCTTCTACTTGAATAACATCACATCCTTTCTGCTTCATTTGTTCCATGATTAGCTGGATAAATATCTGCTTGTTTGCCCCATTCGACAAGAAGTTCTCCTTTTTCCCAGAAAATATTGTTGCCTTGGTAATGTTCACCTTCTTTACATTTGACTTTTGACTTTTCTGATGCGCAGTCCTTTATACTCCAACCTCATAACCATCGAACACCACAGTTGCTCTTCCATAGTTTTTGACAGTGAATGAGGCATTATCTTCTGCAATTGAACTGTAGGTGCTCCCTTCCTTCCATTTCAAATGGTGAAGGAGAGATCCTCCATCTAGTACATTGTGCTTCGTAACTGGAACAGTTTGCTGCACACCACTATCTAATTTTGTTTTAACATGGTTTCTGATTGCTTCAGCAAGTTTCAGTTTGTCTGTCTGATGCACGAGGCCTTTTCCCTTAAACAAAGACATCAGGTATAGACACAGTTCATGGGACATGACCTCATCTGGTTGAATATTTCCCATCTGAGAGACTACCAGAAACCTCTGAAACAGGAGCACTGGGTCAATGCTACCATCTGCAGACACTTTCACGTTCTTGCTAGAGTCTAGTTTTGTGAACACGAGTTGCTGCTTCAACATGGATTTTCACACGTCTTTCGATACTTGCACAATTGATGCCTTCAACTTTTTCTCGAATCACCATGGTCTCTACACCGCCTAAAGCTCGTTCATATAAAGAACAGGTTTCTGTGTTGGCTGAATTCATGTTTCACACTGAAAATTATGTATACAGTGCATTAGTATATGCCTGTATGTAAATTAGGTTGAGTGCAACACTACAGGGTGGGCCAAAAAAGCAGAACATCCTCCTTTTATCTCAAAGGGGACCAGGGTTTTAATAGCGAATACACATGGGATCTATACCGAAATTGCTGCACTTTTTTTGGCTCATTTTGTAGAAATGGCTGAGGGAAGAGGTAGGGGTAATCATAGATATGGTATAAGGGGTGAGGGTTAACATCACTGACAACCATTTCCTGTGAAAGATTGACCCTGAAAACATGGGTAAGAATGCAATATTTATTGGTTTATCATGAACACTAACCAAGTTAGTGCTTTAAAACATCATGGAAAAACTCAAAAATGTATTCACGATTTTGTATATGAACATGTGTCACTGAGAAAGCTGTGTCCAAAGTTGGTACTGTGTTTACAGTTAATCAAAAACAATACATTGCTGATTCAGAGCATTGTTTGCAAATGCTTCAATGCAATAAAAAAGTTTCTGTATTGATCTGTGACAATGGAGTCAACTTAATGCACAACAGAAAGTGAAAGCCATTCAAAATGACCAAAGGCATCAGTAATTATGGTCTTGGCCTCTGTAATTTGAAATTTTTAAATCATATTGTTCATAGATAACCTTGAAAAATGAAGAACCATCAATGATGAATATTATATATCATTATTGGTGCATATAAAGGAAGAAATCGACTCAAAATAAGCCCAAATAAAGAAATAAGTGCACTTTCACCAAGATGGTACACCATGTCATAATTTGATCACAAAAATGACAAACTATGTGAATTCATTCGCACCCACTGTATTCTCTATATCTGTTATCTTGTTTACAACCCTCAAAAAAATGCTCCATGGAAAGAATTAGCTCCACTGAAGAAGTGATATCAGAAACGATTGTATTTTGACGCTAATGACAAATTGTTAGAAAAAAAATAATGGTGGGACGATGAATCGGAATCATTAATCGTAAGAATCGTGTATTTTTTTTTTTGGGGGGGGGGGTCGGAATCGCATCATTAAAAAATACCTTAGATTTATGATTCTTTCATTACGATTCTCTTATATTTTTAAGTTGAACTGTTTTAGGTGGGATTTTTTTATTTTTTTACATGGAGTTCACCACTTATCAAGGACCAATGGCCACTCGTGGATAAGGGTTATTGTGTGTACAGTAATCAAAGGGATAGTGTAGCAATAGTATTGGAGAATTGGTAAGGTGTCATTACTTGGGGGGGGGTCATCAGGAATTTGTTTGTGTTGGACTTGAAGACATCCAGGTTGAAGTCAGGAGGGAAACAGGCAAGCGGAACAGAGTTCCAAAGGCGTGCAGTTCTAAGAAAGATGCTTTGCTCATGGAATCTACGTTTTGATTTAGGCACAGATAGGGAGTGGGGAAAATTATTGACGGTGGTTTCAGCTAGTCGGGTGTTTTTTAAAAAAGATTGGCGAGGGGGGGAGAGAATGGAACTCTGACGAGCACTTGCCATGGAAATAACGATAGAACAAAGACAGGCTCGCTACGTCTCTTCTGTGGGAAAGAGGTTGCAGGGTAGAGAAAAGGACATCCCCCACCAAGCCACGTAGTCTATATTGTACTCTGTCAAGGCAGGATAGGCTATTTTTAGCAGCTCCCGCCCAGATGTGGTAGCAGTACTCCATCTTTGGACGTACTTGGCTCTTATATAGATAGAGAATTGCATCATTAGTGAGATATCTTCTGGAGCGGTAGAAGGATCCCACCATTTTCCCAGCAACCTTGGCCACAGACTTGATGTACGTGTTCCATTTAAGATCAGGGGTAAAGGTCAAACCCAGGAGCTTATCAGAACCTGGGGCCTCCCCTAGACGAGAGCCATCCATTTCAATTGATGCCAGATGGGGATCAGAGCGTTTATGATGTAGCGATAGGAGCTTGGTCTTAAATGCATTAAAGGTAACCAGCCACCTCTTTCCCCACTGTACCACGCACTCAAGAGGAGAGGAGAGAGAATCAGAGAGAACATCATCATTTACGGCCTTTGATGTGTTGCCATAGATGGTCGTGTCATCAGCATAGATGTCAACGAAAGATTTTAGTATGTGTTTTGGGAGATCATTGATGTAGATCAGGAAGAGAGTTGGGCCCAGTATGGAACCCTGAGGGACTCCAACATTAATACTGTGGGCCTCTGATTTCTGCCCATCAACTACTACTCTTATGAACCTATCTGAGAGAAATGACTTAATGATCGAGAAAACATTTCCAGTTATACCATAGCTGGAAATCTTGTGTAGTAGGCCCTTATGCCAAACCTTATCGAAGGCCTTTGATATGTCAAGAGCAATTGCCCTAGAAATTAAGCCTTTGTCGAGAGATTCGCTAATCCTATGTGATATAACCGTTAGCACATCTGCTGTAGATCTAGCAGAATGGAAACCATATTGCGTGTCGCTAAGAAGGTTATTTCTGCTGAGGTGGTTGACTACTTCTCTATTTATTGTGGATTCCAGCAACTTACTCATGACGCACAGGAGACTTATTGGTCTGTACTGAGAGGGGGATGACTTATCACCTGAATTCTTAAATACAGGGCATACTGATGAGGTTTTCCAGGGTGTTGGGAAGCACTTAAGGCAACGCTTAAACAGTTTGGTAAGTATGGGGGCAAGTTCTGGTTGTAATTTTTTTTAACACTATAATTGGAATACCGTCGGGACCAGTTGCTTTAGTGAAGTCAAGGTTCTTGATTAGCTTGGTGACCTCACGCACAGATATTTGTATGTTGCATAGCGTGTTGTCTGTTATAGGAGAGAATATGGGGAGTTGATGGCCTTCGTCACACAGGGTAGAATTTGCGGCAAAGTTTTTAGCAAATAGTTTGGCCTTGTCGGATGCTGTCGAGATGACCTCTGGTCCATTGATAATGGTTGAGATAGAATGCACGTTTCTGTTCAGGATCCTATTTGCTATTTGCCAGAACTGGTGGGAACCAAGCCGCTGCTCAGCTACTTTGGATTTAACGGATTGAGCATATAGTTCTCTTGCATTTTTTTATTACTCTTTTACAGTGGTTGCTGGTAGTCCTGAAGGCAGCTTTAGTTTCAGTGCATCTATTACGTTGGTAGCTATGGAAAAAGTGATTTCTGTGTGCGATGGCAGCAGCACATTCAGGGGAGAACCATGGCTGACTGCTAGGTTTTTGTTGGAATTTTTTGGATGGTATGAATTGGTCTATGCCTAGAAGTAACCATTCGGTCAGGTCTGAATCTATAGAGGACACATCCTTTTTAAACATGGAATGGAGAGGTAGATCAGATATGAATGTACGGAAGCTATCCCAGTCCTCCATAGAGTATCGGTATACAGTACAGTGGAGAAGTACGTCTGAGATAGAACGGAACATGAGCATAACTCAGGGGAAGTGGATAGAAAAAGGTCTAGAAGGCTTGCGTACTGACCGGTAGTATCGGGCACACGGGTGGGCTCGCAGACAATCTGAGTGAGGTCATAGGCAATGGCAAAATCATGACAGAACCTCCCCCCATCATCAGTCTTATTTGAGTGGGTCAGCTATTCCACATTATGGACATTGAAGTCACCGCAAATGTGAATGTTAGCCAAGGGATGAGCAAACAGGATGTGGTAAATTTTTCTGATATACTCTTAAAGACAGTAACTCCGCTGTTGTGGGGGCGATAGAGGGCAAATATAAATGCGGTGGTGTAAGCAAGTGCAACCCGGGAGCACATATAAGGTAGATTAGGGTCTTATCTGGAGATATTCCTGCCACATGGGAAGCCATCTTTAATGTAGGCACATATTTCATGCCTGTGGCGATCTTGGGGGTCAGATTTACATGTTAAATTAGAGTATCCTTTAATTATGAACTCGTCTAGGGAGGTGGTTGGCCCTATTCCAGTTTCGCTTAGAAAGAATGTCAGGTTTTTTGTCTCCTGTAATTGGGTTTCAACCTCTGGAAGGTTAGAACGTAAACCCCTGATGTTGAAGGAGACATGGTAGTAGGGGTCTACGTAGGAGGATGGTGTTCTAGGTTTATTTGGGTTTTCTTTTTTGAGACATTTCATGTTGGGGTTTGTGGAACAGGTCAGCATACTTGGTTAGAGCAGAACAGAGGGAAAGTAAGAGAGGAAAGACAGGAATTTTTTTTCTTGTTTTTTTTTTTGTAGCACATAAGGTAAAGCCGTAACAATTACCCACTAGTATGACATCGAGAGGCTACTGCATGGTCCAGAATCCATTCACCAAATGGCAATACAGCAGCCCCAGTACTTTGCACCTGCTGATAGAACAGCCTCCTTAGTGGTTATTCCAAGGTTTGGGTCCCTGACTATCAGGCGGTTAATGTCAGCCCAGATGAAAACATTTACCTCCAGCACCCTTACTAGTGACATGGCCGCAAGGATAGACATTTCCGACATCTCAGACTACTGTTCACAAAGTACTACCGACCTGGGAAGCAGCTTTTTCTTCACCCTTTGTCAGAAACATTACTCATTAGAAATGAAGACTGAAGAACAAAAAAGGAGAAGCGAGAGTTACTGGAGCTGCCGATAACATATCCACTGCATTATCTACTCTCCATTTTAAAAAAAAAAAAAAAAAAAACGGTAAGAGGGACTTATTTATATCTACTTAATATAAGTCCTTTACCCATTCCCAGTTTAGAATAGAATTTGAAGATAGTCTCCCCTCCCATATTAATCCGGGGAAGTTTTTTTTTTTTTTTGCTTTAGGTACCTCGCGATAGAACCTTCGAGATTAAACTCATAATTATGTTTCAATAATGCAACTTGTGAGGTCAGCTTATGTTTTTAGATGGGGGCATCTTATTTAAAGGCTAGTTTAGGGTAATACTAGGTGTATTTAACAAAAAAAAAGTTTAAAACAAGTGATGTTAAGAAGTTTCAATTTTTAGTGAAACTGCAATAAGAGAACAAAGATAAATAAATAATATATATATTAATACACAAAAATTGGCAAAGTAAGACAAGATATATTTCAACAGTTATGGATGAAGATAAATGTCAAATAAATAAATAAATAGGAATAATTTGAAAAGATTGAATGAAAAAGGCTAAAAATTTAATCAAAGATTTAGTTATTTTTAAATTTCATTTAGAAATAAGAATATTCTAGAAAGAAAAATTAGTTAGCAATTGAAACTGTAAAAAAACTAAATGTTAAATTTTAAAGAATTATCGAAGATAAAGAGAAAATAAAACAAAAAAAAATATTATTGTATTTTTGTTGAATTAATCATGATTAACTTTTCTTTATATTTTTTAATATATAAAATAACTCCTAAAATTGATTGTTATTAATTTCATGGTGCATGTTTTTTTACGAAAAAAAATCAAATCGTTTTCGAAATTCCCATAATTGTATTTCCACTTTTTCGCTGTACAAAATTTTTCACTACATAAAATCTTTCGATTATATAATAGTATATTTCAGAACAACAATTCCACAGGAATCTGAATCATACTTGGTATTGGAATCGTTAATCAACATTTTCCTGGAATCGAAATCGGAAAAAATTTAATTCTAGAGTATGTTGATGAATAAAGTTAAATTTTGTCTAAAAGTGGTTTTATTTACGCATGGGCTTTACATTACAATATTTCTTTTTCTTTACATTACAATATTTCTTTTTCTTTACATTACAATATTTCTTTTTCTTTACATTACAATTTTTTTTTTCTTTACATTACAATTTTTTTTTTCTTTACATTATCATATTTCTTTTTCTTTACATTACAATATTTTTTTTCTTTACATTACAAAATTTTTTTTTTCTTTACATTACAATATTTCTTTTTCTTTACATTACAATATTTCTTTTTCTTTACATTACAATATTTCTTTTTCTTTACATTACAATATTTCTTTTTCTTTACATTACAATATTTCTTTTTCTTTACATTACAATATTTCTTTTTCTTTACATTACAATATTTCTTTTTCTTTACATTACAATATTTTTTTTTTCTTTACATTACAATATTTCTTTTTCTTTACATTACAATATTTCTTTTTCTTTACATTACAATATTTCTTTTTCTTTACATTACAATATTTCTTTTTCTTTACATTACAATATTTCTTTTTCTTTACATTACAATATTTCTTTTTCTTTACATTACAATATTTCTTTTTCTTTACATTACAATTTTTTTTTCTTTACATTACAATATTTTTTTCTTTACATTATCATATTTCTTTTTCTTTACATTATCATATTTCTTTTTCTTTACATTACAATATTTCTTTTTCTTTACATTACAATATTTCTTTTTCTTTACATTACAATATTTCTTTTTCTTTACATTACAATATTTTTTTTTTCTTTACATTACAATATTTCTTTTTCTTTACATTACAATATTTCTTTTTCTTTACATTACAATATTTCTTTTTCTTTACATTACAATATTTCTTTTTCTTTACATTACAATATTTCTTTTTCTTTACATTACAATATTTCTTTTTCTTTACATTACAATATTTCTTTTTCTTTACATTACAATTTTTTTTTCTTTACATTACAATATTTTTTTCTTTACATTACAATATTTTTTTTCTTTACATTACAATATTTTTTTTCTTTACATTACAAAATTTTTTTTTTCTTTACATTACAATATTTCTTTTTCTTTACATTACAATATTTCTTTTTCTTTACATTACAATATTTCTTTTTCTTTACATTACAATATTTCTTTTTCTTTACATTACAATATTTCTTTTTCTTTACATTACAATTTTTTTTTCTTTACATTACAATTTTTTTTTCTTTACATTACAATATTTTTTTTCTTTACATTACAATATTTTTTTTCTTTACATTACAATATTTTTTTTCTTTACATTACAATATTTTTTTTCTTTACATTACAATATTTTTTTTCTTTACATTACAATATTTTTTTTCTTTACATTACAATATTTTTTTTCTTTACATTACAATATTTTTTTTCTTTACATTACAATATTTCTTTCTTTACATTACAATATTTCTTTCTTTACATTACAATATCTTTTTCTTTACATTATCATATTTCTTTTTCTTTACATTATCATATTTCTTTTTCTTTACATTATCATATTTCTTTTTCTTTACATTATCATATTTTTCTTTACGTTGCCATATTTTTGTTGGGAAGATATGACATAACATGAGAAGTAACTTAGTTATGTTAAAAACAAAGCAAAACGCACACTATTTAAAAATATTGGTACTTGTACAGTTTAATCAAGACCATAAAAAATTAAAATATCGAAAAAAAAAAAAGTTATATTGTACGTATCTGTTAAGAAACGAAGTTCTAAAAAAAAAAAATTCACTTAATCTCATAAAGTATTTAAAAAATTTTTTTTCATTTCACAGCAAAAAAAAAACATTTGTTATGATACCGAGCAAAAGGTTCAATTTTTTTTTTTTTTTTTTTTTTTTCTTCCTAGGAAGAAAAGCTAGTATTTAAGATGGGTAAGGAGTGTCGGCACTTTAACTGGAGTTATCTCCCCGTAGCGTGTTTAACAAATTCCATAATGGCTGACTTCAACGCGCTCTCATAAAAACGTGTTTTTTTTCGCTGTAAAAAAAATACTCTATCAAATTAAGTGAATTTTTTTTTTCCGGAGATATCAGTCCAAAACGGATGCGTACAATGTAACTTTTTTTTTTTTTTTTTATATATTTTCATTTTTTAATGTCTTGATTAAACTGTACAAGTACCCAAAAATTGGCAATAGTTACATGCTATTTACCTCTCTTTGGAACTCTCCTGTGTTTTATTTTAGCCAAACATGTTAGTTTCGCTAATTTTGGTCAAAAAATGTTTTTAATTTTTTTTCTACTTTCTTGTGTTTCGGAATTTTGGGGTATGTTCATTACTTATTTATGGGTATATTCGTGACAATTAAATAGCAACCATTGGTTTGTATTGAAATTCAATATTAAAAATTTGAATTTTGCTATTCTAATGTAGTTGCACTAACAAATTTTTCATCCTGAATCGCTTAAATTGACAGAAAAGATTTTAAATTGTTTTTGAGGATTGTTACAGAAGATTTTTTTATTTTTAAATTGCTAGAATATTTTTATTTTTAATTAGCTGTATTTACCTGCTGGTACCTGGGTGAATGGCAGAATGATACAAAAGATAGTCATTGTTTGTGATTTCCTTTATTTTCAATTGTTGTTTCTTGTCTATATAACAATGTAATGACAAGTTTTAGTCTGCCATTCAGTGACAGGGCTGTGGAGGGTTAGACATACACAGTTACAAAGTTCTAACAGCTATAACTAGCAATACACATGAAAAAATTGAAATAGCTTGAAATATTTCATGAAAAAATTGAAATATTTCAATATTGGTATGCATAGAAAGAGCTTGATGAGCTAAGAAAGAATCTTTTTAAATTTTTAAAATCTGATTACAATTAAGGAAGTTATGGCTATTTTTGTGCCTCACACGTTTGGATATTTTCCCCTCTTTAAGACCATATGCGTTTCGTCACATTTTTTACACTACTTTTTCAGTAAAAAAGTCATATCTTTGTTAAAACACAAGACTAAAAAAATGAAATTTACTGTATAAGTGTATTTTTGTACAAGGAATCAGAATATGCAACTGAAAATCTCCCAAATTTTATGGTTTCCAAATAATTTGCAGTAAATGTGCATAAATATGCAGCAATTCCTTAAAAATGCCATGTATCCATAAACAAAAGAAGTTGGAGAACTCAAAGTTGAATTGTAATGTGCTTTATGTACAAAAAACTTAAATCTAAACATAAGACCATTTAAAAATGAATATATTGCAATATTTCTTTGGTATTATTGTAGATTAACACCTTTTGTTTAACCCCACTCAACTTCTTCTGACCACCCCTCCAAAATGTGATTTTACCTTTTTAGGAAATTATGTATAAAATGCCATGAAAAACTTTAATGAAAGATAAACAAATTATTTTAGAATTGAATGTAAAATAATTTCCTATTACAGATCATTCTAGCATTTTAGGGCAGTTAACTAATTTTTTTTCTATGGGAAAATATGCATGCTTTTCCTTTTTTTTTAAAGATGATTATGTGTAGTTTTAAGAGGGTTTCTATGCAATGAGAATATGTGGAGGGTTGCCATTCGGACTTTGAATTAATTGTAGGGCTAAGGAAAATTATGTGTGAACATACTGAAAACTTGACAGAGACAAAGCTAACAAAAACAATATTAGAGGGGGGAGCGGTTAGTTTCACAAAAATTTAATGTAAAATAATTTACCATTTCCTGGCCATTCTAGCATTTTAGGACAGTTAACCAATTTATTTTTATGTGTATTTTTAAGGAAGGATCTATTTTTTGTTTGTTTGTTTTAGATGCTTGTATGTGGCTTACAGAGGTATTTTGTTGGAGGGGGAGAGGGGCTTGCCACTCGAACTTAGTGTTATTGTTAGGGTTAAAGAGTGTTTTAGGGAGGAGACTTGCCACACATAATTTGGATTAGAGGTGAAGTTAAGAGAGCTTTTTTTTCAAAGAGAGCATTCATCACTCATATTTACTGTTAGCGGTTCATAATTATTGGCTTTATATTATATATTTAGTTTTAATTTAATAAGAAACTTGCGTTGCGAAATTTCAAAGAAAATTCCATAAATTTGTTGATTTCTATTTTCGAGGTTGAAGGTGTTAATTCCATAGGCCGTTTATACTACGCTGGAGCAGGTTGTAAAAATATCTTTCGCTTAATAAGTAGAAAAAAAAATTAACAAAATAAAAAGCTTCCTAATTGTAGTTTGATGTGTTTTCTAACTGCTTTTAAAATTTCAAGAATATTGATATAGATTTTTAGGGTTTGTATTACTATACACATAGATTCGAAAAAGTTGTCAAAAAAACAAATATATAACAAATAAATGTTATCAAAAGCAAGTTACTTTTCTACCTAACTGGATAATTTTTTAGTGTTTTTATTTAATGTAACATGTTTATTCAGCTTGAAAACAGTGTTTACCAAGGTTTTGGAAAATTTTAAATGGCGCCCACTGCCCGACTCTCTTGAAACGGTAAGTTTGGGGAAAAGAGTTAAAAATAAAAAAGTAGACAAAATACTGCTAGAAACTCGCTCAATATATGTTACCGTGACATAGGCTGACATATATTCGGTGAGTTTTTAACAGTATTTTGTATAGTTTTTTTTTTTTTTTCAAATTTTTAACTCCTTTTCTCAAACTTACCGTGTCAAAGAGAGTCGGGCCGGGCGCCATTTTTAATTTTCCAATACATTACATCGGTAAACACTGTACGTTTTTCGAGCTGAATAAACATGTTACATTAAATAAAAACACTAGAAAATTATCCAGTTAGGTAGAAAAGTAACTTATCTTGCCTTTGATAACATTTATTTGTTATATATTTGTTTTTTGACAACTTTTTTGAATCTATGTATAAACGAGATTTTGATACTTATTTTGATTTTGAAAAAAAACATTTGTGGCTGTTCGCAGTAAAACATTGTTTTAATTCGCTGTTCAAAACTAATTTAAAGAATAAAAGTGCATGCAAGCTATATATCTACAAAAGTTTATTTTGTTTTTTTTAACCATGTTTTTAAATTTGACGAAAAATATGAGAAATTGCAACAGATTCATAATGCCGAATTGGTTGGGATTGTTGTTATTATACATTCTGAAAACCGAATAGTTCTAAACTAATGTTATTCTGATAACAAAATAGCTCTAATTAAACATAAGAACATATTCATATTTCATTATGTTTTCATTTTGTTTCATTTTGTTTTTCTTAATTTGTTCTTGAATAAAAATTAAAGAACGCGTGTTTGTTTATACACTGTGCTATGGCTGATTCTACAGGCTGTAGCTGCTGCTGCTGCTTCTAGTAATATTAACTTCATTTGACCAAATTCGAGAAATAGAAACAATTTTTTTTTTCGGGTAGGTCCTTTTAAATTATCAATTACCGCGGTCCTACTCAACATAAAATAATACTTTTAATTGATAAAGATAGTAAAAAGATTGATTTACTTACTACTGGGTGTCCGAAGAATTTTTTTTTCAAAATGTTCGATACTCGGCATATTAAAGTCTTATTTTTAACACGACAAAAAAAAGAAATGGTCAAAAATATTTCGGACACTTGACAGTATTAAGATTAACACCTCTTCTTATTGATTCCCAAATTTCATGACGAAATTCTTCATACAATCACGGTACGGACCTTTAGAAAACAGGGGGGGTCATTACAAAACCTTACCGAAAACGCCATTTTATGACGTTCACATTTTTATCACTTTATTTGCTTAAAACTCTTAAAATATATAATGTACATTCATATTTATTAATTCATTTGAAAGTATATTCATTTCCGAACAAAACAGTAGTAATTTGAAGACTTGAAGTGCTTTGGTTTAAAAAATATGGCTATTTTAGTAAAACTACCTTGAAATCTGTGATTATCCAAAGCGTTTTTTCGTCCGTGTGTATTACTACTATAACATGTAGTCTTGCTTGTATTATATAACTATTCTAACACATTGGTTGCAAAAGTTCTAGTGTTCTTGAGACTCCACAATGTAAAAATACAACAGGATCGTTGTACGTACTGTTATCCTTAGAAGGTTCTCGCTCATCAGATTGATGTGTGGTTATTTGGGTCTTCACCCAGCAAGTTGATGTCTCGCTATTCTTGGCAAGTGGGTAAGGATAAAGAAATGCCATACAAAACAAAGCTCTTGTCAGCAGCGATCATGTAAAATGAATACAAGGCCTTATTTTGGTTTTCAAACAGATATTAAACACATTGTCAACAGCACACAGTAAAACAAAATAACGTAGTTAAATAATAGTTAATAAAAGAAAAGAGAAACCACGAATGTACCAATGTTTTCACTTAACAAGCTTAGTGACAGATGTCATTACTTTTCTCTTTTTTTTTTCTGGTTGGATGTCCACGTCTATAGCAGTCGTCACTTGGCGAGATGGAGAAGGTTGTTTTTTGTTTTTTTTCCTGTGCATTATTAAAAATTCAAGTTTTAACTTGGTCTTTTTTCTCTTTTCTGGAGTTTCTATCGGGCAAATCAAATGCATTCAATCTTTCAAATATTTTTTGTTGCTTTTGAGTTAGTTATGACAGTTTCCATCCTGGTTTTCTGAGTTGCTATTTTTTCTGAAAGGTTTTGCAAATTTCCAAAATGTCTTGAAGATTCTTATATCTGTACATCTTTAAAGAACTGATCTGTTTTACTCCAGAGTCTTAACTCGTGGCTCTCTCTCTTCAATACAGGCTTAACTGCCTCTCTAACTGACTGCAACCCACTCTGTCTGACTAACTGTCTCACTAACCCATTTCAACTAACTGACAAAAAACGTCTGCGCTGTGCGTTTTATATTAAGGGCAGTTGTTAGTTAAAGGGTGCAATTTCCTTTCATCCACCAATCAACATTTGCCACATTGACTCTTGCTGGAAGATGATTGGTCAACTGTCTTTGCCAGCCAGGTTGCATCTACAACATTCGTTTCAAGGACAATTGCTATCTCATGTTCCGGTTCTTAGCTGGGGTCAACCTTCTGGGTTGACATTTTTCGTCAGCAATTGAATTTTTATTGGGAATTTACATTTTCTCCTAGCTCAGAAACCGATCTTGGCCAAAATAATTGTTTTTCCATTTTGGCTTGGTTTTCTGTGTTCAATCTATCATTCAGCCAACACATACACATCTACTTTGCCATCTACTAGTGGATGTATAGCTAATGTAATCAGAGCCTGTAGGTATTATAGCAATTAGCTGATGGCTCCAGCCCCCCCCCTCACTTGGCATAGGGGTTGAATCTGCTGGGGCTAGCTACACTGATGAGGCACTGAAATTCCACTCGAGCAACAGTGTTACACTATACACTGCATTATTTTTTTTATTTCAATTAATCTAGTGTGTATAGGTCCGAAACACATCAAAAGGAAATAATGTTGATGGAAAACAAAAAGAAATGGTAAAATTCTAAAGCCTTGACTATGACAAGTGTGTGTGTGTGTCCATTAATCAATAAAAAAAAAAAAAAATCTATTTTGTCTTGCACCCAGTCATCATGTAACTTGCTCCTATTTTGTTATGATATGTACACATTGTCCCCTGCCATGCTATGTTTAACAGTAATCAATTAGAAAAATTACCAAATTTGTCATATAATGCTGTTAATCAAAGTTTTTTTTTCATACAGATATTATCTTTATCTTAACTTATAAATCAGAACTACCTCTTGATTTGAAAAGTGTGAATGCATGAATGCAATTCTGAAAGTGAAAAAACGCCATGAAATAAATTTGCAGTTAAACCTAAATAATTTTGAAGAACAAATATTTATTGCTTTCGATTTTTTTTTTTTTTTTTTTTTTTCCATGAAATAATGGAAGTGAAAAAAGATCTTTATGTACTTGTTAACTTTGGCCAGTTTTGGACGTAAGTATATAACAAAGAAAAAAAATAAACTAATAGTTTGTGGTCAGTTAAAAACCTGAGCCAAAAGGATTAAGGATGACTTGGCGGTACTATCAGGTCCACAAGTAGATTGTTTCTGACACTGGAATCTGGAGTGGTTAGCCATTTCCTGTGAGCTGACCTAAGATCGTTCAAACTGGACTGTGATGGTTTAAGATGCAGTTTATGCTCAGGAAGAAGCCGACTCAATCCAACTAGGATGATAGTCACTACAAGTAGTAGGAGTACGTAAAATAGCAATGTGGGCTGGTTCTAACCTGTTAAACAATATAATTCTTATAAACTATTTTTACATACAGTTAA
The DNA here is from genome assembly GCF_053919585.1 of Euprymna scolopes. Taxonomy (NCBI): domain Eukaryota; kingdom Metazoa; phylum Mollusca; class Cephalopoda; order Sepiida; family Sepiolidae; genus Euprymna; species Euprymna scolopes. The sequence goes on from NC_136501.1 coordinate 80,996,857, forward strand.
TCATATTCAAATAATTTAAAGAAATAGTTTTAATATTTTGTGTAAACGTATTCATCTTAAAGCTATCAGATAGAAAAAATATAGAAACTTTTTTTTTTTTTTAAGAATGTAAGCAGATGAATTTGAACGTGAATAATGACAAATCAGATGTTAATAAAGTTATCTGGAATAAGTATTATTTGAAAGAAACTTTACTAACCGCAAAGAACGCCATTTAAGGGAAAGAAAGAAAAAATAGTTGATTTGAATCAAATATAGATTTATCAGATTAATTGCTGTCGATTAGAATCTTTGAAAATCTAGCTCAAAATATTCTGTTTAAATGTATAATATTACATATCTTTAATATAAATCTATTGGAAGTTAAAAACTAAGTTTTCACTTAAATTGCATCCTTTGAAAAGTAATGAATGTTTTGGTCAGTTATTCTTTCTTTTTTTTTTTAAGTAAATTACTTTAATTACTGTTAAAAATCTATTACATATACACATGAAAATAGGAAAATAAAATTCCAAATGAAGAACACCAAAGGTTAATTTATTATAAACTGTTTAAAAAATAGTTCTGCTAATTAGACCTACAAATAGGTATGTTTGGGTTTTTGTTCTCTACTTTAAATAAAGTATTTCCAAAAATTATGTTATTGATTTAAATAAGTGAGCGATTTTGATGAAAATGTAGGTGTGATAAATCAAAATGTATTTACTTGTATTTATATTGTTTGTATTTTATTCCCACAGGTCATTGATCTACCTTTAGATTTTCTCTCTTCAAAATGATTGATGTTTCTGTAAAGACGCTTGATGGCCAAACAAAGAGTCATAGTGTGGAAGAAGATGTAAGTTTCTAGCATTCTTAATTTTCATATATTCTCATGAATGAGACAAAATAACTTGCATGATCGTGTATAAGAGCTTGTTTGAATACAATTTTTAAAATAAGTGTCACTTAAAATTACAGATCAATTAGGTATGCAAGTCAATAAGAAGAAATTGGTGTAGATCTGAATTTGCCCCTTTGTTTATTTCTGGGGGTCTTGAATCCTACCTGATCCAAAATTATTGTCATTATCTCTCTTTATATTTCACTTCCATCTTTCCTGGATACTCAAATTGAGGTCGAATTAACTGAAGAGAGATTGAATAATGTTTCCAATTTTAAATATCCTAGATAGTTTGGAAAGCAGACTTTTAATTAGCAGTGACCACTGGATAAAAGCCGTTTGGGTGACTTTCAAAATAGCAGGTAGGTCAGATAATAAAAAATGTAAAATATTTAGATCAGAAGACAGTTGTGTACAACATGTATATGATCTGTTCTTCTGTATGCATCTGAGATATGGGTTCCAATTGTGTGTGTGTGTGTGTGAGTGAAATTAGTATACAATTGTAAGAACAAATTCATCCATATAACAGTTGGGGGTCATTGATGTAGAGAGAGTTAGCGCAAGTAAAAGATTAAATTGGAAGAATTGCGGAGATACTGGGTTTCTCAAGCGATTCCAGCAGTCAGTTAATTTGCCTAAGAGACAAAGCTGCAGTATCTGAGAGATTCACACAAGCTCAATCAGTGGTGAAGCAAGTGAGTCGAGGAAATTCTAGTGTCAGTGAGACACTTCACGCCCAGTACGACACGCTCATCAGTAATCTAACCGATTGTCTTGGGTAATAGGAAGAATACATTAATAAGCTGCTCAATCCCCATCTCCAAGAAGTCTATATTGAGCAAGTTCTGCATCAACTATGTAACAATGATGCTCTCAGCAAAGGTGTAATTCTTGTGTAAGCATACAAGGTTATGCCAGAGGTATTTGCTATATGTGTATGCAGATAACCGAGACCATCCTTAATGACCAAAGTGAAGCAATCCCCCTACAAACAGACCAAAAACGGGTAAAATTACAATATCAGTTTCATGCGCATAATGGCAAAGGCATTTGCACTTAAAATCACATTCTTTAACAATGCTAGGTTTTTCAGCAACTCAGTGTCTTGTGCTCTATTGATTTTGGAACTGCCTTTAACTCCATTGGCACATCGTATTCCTCCAAACCTTTTTTACCTCGTTCAGTTCTAATACAGATTTCATAAACAATACTTTTTATCCTCAAAAATTTCATAATCAATACTTTTTATCAACCTGTATTGGAACAGTTACAAGTGATAACTAAAAATCAGGTCTAAGTGACAGTCTTCTGAAGGTTGAAGATTCAATCCTTACTAGAGGAATGATAATTAAGAATAACTTAGCACTTCTACCCTGGTGGAACAAGAACCATCTACCTCTGTGAATTAAATAAAAAGTTTAGTTGGAAATTCTGTATAGATTCCTAAAATATTTTGAAAATAACAACCAACATGAGAATAATAGTTTGAATATTTAGTTAGATCTCCATCTTGAAATTATCTTTCTTCATACTGTACTAATAAATGAATTCTTAAATGTTGCTTTGAATTTTGTTTGAAAAATGAGTATTTTGTAACAAAGGTAATGTTTTTATAATCATCTTTTTGTAAACCATGATCTTTTCTTTCTTCAGATCACAGTTCGTCAGTTTAAAGATATTATATCCAGCTCAATAGTAAGTATAACTTTTTATTGAAGATTAAAAGAAAATTTGATTCAAATTTATTATTTCTGACTTGGTCAGAAATGTATAATGAAATGATACTCGTTCAAGTCTCTGGATAAAATTATAAGCTTCAAGAACTAGCAATACACATGAAAAAATTTAAATGGCTTAAAATATTTCAATATTGGTATATATAGAAAGAGCTTGATAAGCTAAGAAAGAATCTTAAATTTTTAAAATCCAATTAAAATCAAAGAAATTATGACTTTTTATGCCCTGCATATTTGGATATTTTCCCCTCTTTAAGACCATATGCGTTTTGTCACATTTTTTACAGTACTTTTTCAGTAAAAATGTTATATCTTTGTTAAAACAGAAGATTAAGCAATGAAATTTACCTTATAAGTGTATTTTTGTGCAAGGAATCTGAATATGCTACTAAAAATCTCCAGAAATGAATGGTTTCCAAATATTCTGCAGTAAATTCACATAAATATGCTGCGATTGCTTAAAAATGCCACGTATTCATTAAAAGAAAAGTAGTTAGAGAACTCAGTTTAGTTGTAATGCATTTTATGTGCCAAAAACTGAAATCGAAATTTAGGATTGGTTAAAAATGAATATATTGCAATATTTCTTTGGTATTATTGTAGATTAATACCTTCTGTTACCCCTCCCCATCTGACCACTTCTCCAAAATATAATTCTACCTTTTATAGAAAATTGCATGTGAACAACTTGAAAAACTTTAATAAAAGATAAACAAAAATTATTTTATTTTTTAATGTAAAATGATTTCCCATTTTGAATCATTTGAGCACTTTAGGGCAGTTACCCCTCCCCCTTTTTCCTATGATAGATAAATCCTGGGTGTTTGTTTTTTTTTCTAAAAGGCAATTATGCATGGTTTTAAGAGGGTCTTTGTGCAATTATGAGAAGGTAGGGAGGTTGCCACTCTGACTTTGGGTTAATGATAGGGCTATGGAAAATTATGTGTGAACATCCTGAAACAAAACAAAACAAAAACAATTTTAGAATTTAGAGTGGGGGTTGGTTTCACATAAATGTAAAATAATTCACCATTTCAAGACGATTTAGGACAGTTGACCAATTTATTTATTTTTTTTTTGGGGGGGGGGGTAATCATGTGCACTTTTCTTCAAACGTTTTTATGCTTTTTTTACGTCTATATGAGCTCACAGGGGACGTTTGTTTAGTGGGGAGCTCTGCCACTTGTACTTAGCGTTGTTATTATTATTGTTAAGGCTATAGGTTTTAGGAGGAGGCTTGCCACTCGTACTAGTAATACACACGGACGAAAAAACACTTTGGATATGTATACTGAACAACGGCAAACACACCTACCTACATCCACCTACAGGAACAACCTCAGCCATAGATCTAACACTTAGCACTCCGACAATTTACATGGACTTTAATTGGGATATCCATGAAGAACAGTGTGGTAGTGACCACTATCCAATTATCATCAAAACAAACAATCCCACAATAGAAAACGGAGCACCAAAATGGCAACTAAAGAGAGCTGACTGGTCCACATTCAGGAATCTCTGCCAAACACAAATAATGAAATACTTCAGGAACCTGACCCAGTAGCAATGTTCACTCAAAGGTTAGTAAAAATAGCAGAGGAAACAATCCTCAAAACTTGAAAGAAAAACAGCATAAACCATGGTTCACAAAAGAATGTAAAGAAAGGGAAAAAAGCCCTAAAAAAATTCAGAATAAATCCATCCACAACAAATTTAGAAATTTACCGCCAAGCCCGTGCAAAAGCACGACAAATAACCAAAAAAGCCAAACGGGAAACATGGTAAGATTATGTATCTAAGTAGTAATATACACGGACGAAAAAACGCTTTGGATAATCAGATTTCAAGGTAGTTCAACTAAAATAGCCATATTTTTTTAAACCAAAGCACTTCAAGTCTTCAAATTACTACTGTTTTGTTCGGAAATGAATATACTTTCAAATGGATTAATAAATATGAATGTACATTATATATTTTAAGAGTTTTGAGCAAATAAAGTGATAAAAATGTGAACGTCATAAAATGGCGTTTTCGGTAAGGTTTTGTAATGACCCCCCCCTGTTTTCTAAAGGTCCGTACCGTGATTGTATGAAGAATTTCGTCATGAAATTTGGGAATCAATAAGAGGTGTTAATCTTAATACTGTCAAGTGTCTGAAATATTTTTGACCATTTCTTTTTTTGTCGTGTTAAAAATAAGACTTTAATATGCCGAGTATCGAACATTTTGAAAAAAAAATTCTTCGGACACCCAGTAGTAAGTAAATCAATCTTTTTACTATCTTTATCAATTAAAAGTATTATTTTATGTTGAGTAGGACCGCGGTAATTGATAATTTAAAAGGACCTACCCGAAAAAAAAAATTGTTTCTATTTCTTGAATTTGGTCAAATGAAGTTAATATTACTAGAAGCAGCAGCAGCTACAGCCTGTAGAATCAGCCATGGCACAGTGTATAAACAAACACGCGTTCTTTAATTTTTATTCAAGAACGAATTAAGAAAAACAAAATGAAACATAATGAAAATAATTAAGAAAAACAAAATGAAACAAAATGAAAACATAATGAAATATGAATATGTTCTTATGTTTAATTAGAGCTATTTTGTTATCAGAATAACATTAGTTTAGAACTATTCGGTTTTCAGAATGTATAATAACAACAATCCCAACCAATTCGGCATTATGAATCTGTTGCAATTTCTCACATTTTTCGTCAAATTTAAAAACATGGTTAAAAAAAACAAAATAAACTTTTGTAGATATATAGCTTGCATGCACTTTTATTCTTTAAATTAGTTTTGAACAGCGAATTAAAACAATGTTTTACTGCGAACAGCCACAAATGTTTTTTTTCAAAATCAAATTACCGATGTAATGTATTGGAAAATTAAAAATGGCGCCCGGCCCGACTCTCTTTGACACGGTAAGTTTGAGAAAAGGAGTTAAAAATTTGAAAAAAAAAAAAAAAACTATACAAAATACTGTTAAAAACTCACCGAATATATGTCAGCCTATGTCACGGTAACATATATTGAGCGAGTTTCTAGCAGTATTTTGTCTACTTTTTTATTTTTAACTCTTTTCCCCAAACTTACCGTTTCAAGAGAGTCGGGCAGTGGGCGCCATTTAAAATTTTCCAAAACCTTGGTAAACACTGTTTTCAAGCTGAATAAACATGTTACATTAAATAAAAACACTAAAAAATTATCCAGTTAGGTAGAAAAGTAACTTGCTTTTGATAACATTTATTTGTTATATATTTGTTTTTTTGACAACTTTTTCGAATCTATGTGTATAGTAATACAAACCCTAAAAATCTATATCAATATTCTTGAAATTTTAAAAGCAGTTAGAAAACACATCAAACTACAATTAGGAAGCTTTTTATTTTGTTAATTTTTTTTTCTACTTATTAAGCGAAAGATATTTTTACAACCTGCTCCAGCGTAGTATAAACGGCCTATGGAATTAACACCTTCAACCTCGAAAATAGAAATCAACAAATTTATGGAATTTTCTTTGAAATTTCGCAACGCAAGTTTCTTATTAAATTAAAACTAAATATATAATATAAAGCCAATAATTATGAACCGCTAACAGTAAATATGAGTGATGAATGCTCTCTTTGAAAAAAAAGCTCTCTTAACTTCACCTCTAATCCAAATTATGTGTGGCAAGTCTCCTCCCTAAAACACTCTTTAACCCTAACAATAACACTAAGTTCGAGTGGCAAGCCCCTCTCCCCCTCCAACAAAATACCTCTGTAAGCCACATACAAGCATCTAAAACAAACAAACAAAAAATAGATCCTTCCTTAAAGAAAATACACATAAAAATAAATTGGTTAACTGTCCTAAAATGCTAGAATGGCCAGGAAATGGTAAATTATTTTACATTAAATTTTTGTGAAACTAACCGCTCCCCCCTCTAATATTGTTTTTGTTAGCTTTGTCTCTGTCAAGTTTTCAGTATGTTCACACATAATTTTCCTTAGCCCTACAATTAATTCAAAGTCCGAATGGCAACCCTCCACATATTCTCATTGCATAGAAACCCTCTTAAAACTACACATAATCATCTTAAAAAAAAAAAAAAGCATGCATATTTTCCCATAGAAAAAAAAAACAGTTAACTGCCCTAAAATGCTAGAATGATCTGTAATAGGAAATTATTTTACATTCAATTCTAAAATAATTTGTTTATCTTTCATTAAAGTTTTTTATGGCATTTTATACATAATTTCCTAAAAAGGTAGAATCACATTTTGGAGGGGTGGTCAGAAGGAGTTGAGTGGGGTTAAACAGAAGGTGTTAATCTACAATAATACCAAAGAAATATTGCAATATATTCATTTTTAAATGGTCTTATGTTTAGATTTAAGTTTTTTGTACATAAAGCACATTACAATTCAACTTTGAGTTCTCCAACTTCTTTTCTGTTTATGGATACATGGCATTTTTAAGGAATTGCTGCATATTTATGCACATTTACTGCAGATTATTTGGAAACCATAAACTTTGGGAGATTTTCAGTTGCATATTCTGATTCCTTGTACAAAAATACACTTATACAGTAAATTTCATTTTTTAGTCTTGTGTTTTAACAAAGATATGACATTTTTACTGAAAAAGTAGTGTAAAAAATGTGACGAAACGCATATGGTCTTAAAGAGGGGAAAATATCCAAACGTGTGAGGCACAAAAATAGCCATAACTTCCTTAATTGTAATCAGATTTTAAAAATTTAAAAAGATTCTTTCTTAGCTCATCAAGCTCTTTCTATGCATACCAATATTGAAATATTTCAATTTTTTCATGTGTATTGCTACTCGTACTTAGGATTAGACATAGAATTAAGCGTTTTTTTTTTTTGTTTGTTTTTTTTTAAGAGGGTATTTGATACCCATACTGATTGCAGGACAAAGTTTTCTCTTACCTAAACAAGCCTTTCCAGAGTTATAAAGCATTTTTATTTTCATTGGAGAAATTCCAATAGCAGAGAAACACTCATTGATATTTGTCTTCTGTTTCCGTTAAAGTACTTGCATCAAGCTCTTGTATTTCCTCATCCGATACATGCCTTTGTTTTTCATTATCAAGAAGTTTGCCGATTCATATTCGGCAATTAGGGCAGAGTTTCTTGTCTGGGATGCCTTTGCTTTATCTGCCAACTTCAAAGAAATTGCTTTCAAACTGCCTTTAATTTGCTTATGATTTTTAAATGGATTGCAACAGCTCTTTTCAAGCCCCTCATACTCAGTTAACAAGGTCTGATTGTGATGGTTACAGATAGTATTTTATCCTCATCAAGTCCTGTCCTATAGGCAATAAGCTTTACATCCATTGCATCCAAATGATCCACTGAAATTAATCCAACCTGTTTATCATGGAATAAATTAGTACTTGCTTCAACTGTTAGTTCAGTACAAATAGAACAATTCATCTTTATCTGAAAAAACAAAAACAAAAAAAACTACAATTATTCTGTGTGCTAGTAAAAAAAATCCAAGTAGGAAAATGCCACCTTTCTCTTTGGATACTGGAGGAAAAGTGACTAATATTTTAGGTGCCACAGACAAGTTCCAGTCTTGGTCAAAGGAGGGTCATTCAAAGTTCACGGGTGGCCTAATTCTAAATTAATACCTATCAGATCTTCTGTTTAAACAATAGTCTACAAAAAATTTAATGTAACTTCATACTTAGTGTTTTAAACTATTGAAAAATACATTTTATTATAACTTTCTTCTAAATAATTAAAAAAAAAAAAAGGTTTTAGTTTAATGAATTTTTTTTTTCACAAAAAAAATTTAATGCCATCTACAAAAACGCTAAAGTGTTGATCCTAATGTTTATTACTTGTTAAAGACAATCTATCCGTACTATACAAAATGCAATATCTGCAAAATATATTTAAATTATTTTGTTTTTAAATTAACAAAGATTATCTTATTGAATAGTTTAAGAAATTATTTAACACAATATGAACATTTGAGAAGTTTGGGAGCATTAGGATGATTGTCTTTATCAATCTTTCACTGAATTACCGCACATACATAGAAAAAAAAAAAAGAATCTTTGCAGGGTCATATCTTCTAAAGTAGGATAGAAACCCTCACAACTTTTTGAGAACTTAAGCAGTCATAGTAGGTGCTATAAAAAAATATGAAAATTGAAGAGGACATATTTTCTCTAGACTGACCATAAGCTACATAGGTAAAAAATTGATGATTTGGGGGACATGCTTTTGGGTGAGCAAAATTTTATTTTCTACCAGGTATGGGGTTAAAATAATTAAATATTCAGATTCTACAGTCCCTAAATGCCCTTCCTACGAAATTTCAGAAATATTGAATGTGTGAAAGTATTTTTTTAAAAATTTTATAAAACACTGAAATTTCATGACGTTTCGTGGCATAAATTTAGAAGCAAAATATGCAAATTTTACACCCCCCTCCTAAAATCCAAACAGTAAGGTTTTGGACCAAATAATTGGTAAATTATGCTAACTCATGAAGGGTAATATTTGTGCCAAATTTCAAGTAATTCGGTGTCGGTGAGTGCAGATTTAAACTTTTTGCTGATGTTTTGACATGGAATGACCCTAAATAAAAGCAAATCAGAATCAATAACAAAGATTAAAAAAAAAACATAAAATTTCAATGTAATAATTGGTACCGGCTGTGACTTGTAGAAATTACAGATTGTCTCTAATTCTCCTCCACTCCTTCCTCTGCTTACTATCCAACAAGAAATGTGCTCCTCCCATATCCTTTTCTGCATACCAAGTCCCCACCCCACCTTACTCCCTACTGTAATGCTTCTTTCACTGCACCTGCTTTTCCTCTATTCCTTTGTAATTGAGTCAACTGTCACTTAAGTAAAATATTACAGTGCAACTATACTTGCAAAATTTTTGTTGATAACGTTGTCTCATCTTCTACTAAAACTTAGATTTGGAAAGTACCAACAAAAATGAGATGGTAGATTTATTTAGACATTACTGACAATTACAAAACAATTTTCAATAATGGTTAATCTCAGATTTTTGACAGAAGGGGCTCTGTAACTGAGAATAGTCAATAATTTAAATAGGTCTGTATTAATAAGCTTGTGTTTATCACATTTGTGTCCTATAATGAGAGAATATGGAATGATAGCAATAATTGCTTGAGAGAGTATTCATGACATTTTTCTGGTATATTTCATTTCGTTTTTATCTCATGGGATGTTCTCTATTTTGTTAAAGTAGCAATACACATGAAAAATTGAAATAGCTTAAAATATTTCAATATTGGTATCTATAGAAAGAGCTTGATGAGCTAAGAAAGAATCTTTTTAGATTTTTAAAATCCAATTAAAATTAAGGAAGTTATTACTATTTTTGTGCCTCACACGTTTGGATATTTTCCTCTCTTTAAGACCATATGCATTTGGTCACATTTTTTACACTATTTTTTCAGTAAAAATGCTATATCTTTGTTAAAACAGAAGATTAAGCAATGAAATTTACCATATAAGTGTATTTTTGTGCTAGGAATTAGAATATGCTACTGAAAATCTCCAAAAATTAATGGTTTCCAAATAATCTGTAGTAAATGCACATAAATATACTGCAATTCCCAAAAAATGACATGTATCCATTAAAAGAAAAGAAGTTAAAGAACTCAAAGCTGAATTGTAATGCATTATATGTACAAATCACTGAAATCTAGAGCTGTTTAAAAATGAATATATTGCAATATTTCTTTGGTATTATTGTAGATTAATATCTTCTGTTACGCCTCCCCATCTGACCACCTCTCCAAAATATGCGATTCTACCTTTATAGAAAATTGCATGTGAACAACTTGAAAAACTTTAATAAAAGATAAACAAAAATTATTTTAGAATTTAATGTAAAATGATTTCCCATTTTGAGCTATTTTAGTGTTTTAGGGCAATTAAACATTTTTTTTTTCTATTGGAGATAAATCCTGTGTGCCTTTTTTCTAAAAATGATTGTGTGGTTTTAAGAGGGTCTTTGTGCAATTATTAGAGGGTGGGGAGGTTGCCACTCTGACTTTAGATTAATTATAGAGCTAAGGAAAATTATGTGTGAACACCCTGGGGACTTGAAAGATAGAAACAAAACAAAAACAATTTTAGAATTTAGAGTGGGGATTAGTTTAACAAAATTTAATGTAAAATAATTCACCATTTCGAGACCATTCTAGCGTTTTAGGACAGTTGACTAATTTTTTTATGGGTGATAAATTGTGCACTTTTCTTTGAGGAAGGATTTTTTTTTAGACACTTATATGTTGCTTACCAAGGAACTTTGGTTAGGAGCTTGCCACTTAGTCTTATTGTTAGAGCTAAAGAAGGTTTTAAGAAGAGGAGGGTTAGAGGTAGGATTAAGGGAGTTTTTTTTTTTTTTTGTTTTCAGAAGGCGTTAGACTCCCATGTTTAGGTTAGTGGGTCATAATTATTGCCTTTTGAAAATGTTATGTCATAGATTTTGGACATTAAATCACTTTTAAATATGAAATTTATTTTTGTTTATTTGTTGTAATTCTTAAGGAGTGTGAAACTTAACAAGAATTACGACAAATAGACAAAAATGAATTTCATTTAAAACAAATGACGTCACTAACAGAAAACGTGACGTTTGGAAAACTTATTAAGTATTTTTGCCCACTTATTTAAATATCAAACATTTTTTACTCAAGTTAACAAATCATTCACAAATTTTTGATAAATTTGGTTTTTATTTTCAATTAAAGTTCTTGTGCGAGTGACACATTATTTCGTTAAACTTTCCAGTTTAAGACGTTTTTTTATTTCTCTACCTGGACTTCAGGTCAAGATCACAGTGTAGTATTCTGATGTTACACTTCACCTTTTCTGTCCTCTGTCAGTGAGGGAGAAATCCTTCATGACTGAGACAATTTTTGGGTTTGTTTCTATGCAGATTGACCCTTTTTGGGAAGCTGGATTTTCCTCACATTAACTGACCTAGTGTCTAACTGTCCTCGTGGGGAGGCAAGTAAATAGGAACTTAACTAGAAACTGAGCACCTCCTACAAATATTTAAATATTGATTTTGTATTTTTCATTTTATTTATATACTAGCATTTCAGCCCGGCGTTGCCCGGGTGTTTGGATGTGTATGTTGAGCATAAAAAAAGCAGGCAATGTTTTTAACTTTGACCCCTATTATGACCCCTTAACATTTATTGTTTTGGGCTAAAATCAAGTTATTAAGTTAGATCCATGTCCAAGGAACCTATATCTAAAATTTCAAGTGTTTAGACCCAAAATTGTTGGAGGAGTTTGGTAAAGTTCTCAAAGGTCAAATCATTGAACTTTGACCCTTTAACAGCCAAATTTCTGGCCGAAAACAGATCACAAAGATTTTCCCAAATCTCAGTACCCTGTATATCAAATTTCGAGTCTGTAGACTTAAAATCGACAGTTTTTGCATAGGGAAATGTACACACACACACACACAGACACGTTCACTTTTATAGATATATAAATGTGTGTGTGTGTGTGTGTAATTGGATAGATTGGTGTCCCTTCGATTATAATCCGCTGGAAAAAATTGTAAAAAAATATATATATTGGGGGGGGGGTACTGCTTGCACACGTAAAGCAAAAAAATCATTTCACTTTTTTTATTTATTTTTTTATTTTTTAAACAAAGCACTGTTTAATTCAGCGTTAAAAACTAAGAAGTGCACATGTTACATATTTGTTTTTCAATTTTTTTAAAATTTGACCAAAAATAACGCTGGATTGCTTTAAAATTATATATTTTGATAACCAACTAAATATGTAAGAACATTTTTTTTATATTCATATTTTCATTTTTTTAATTTTTAATTCATTCTGGAATAAAAAACAAAACAAAAAGTTTGTTTACAGTAAAGTATATAATATCAGCGAGAGTAGCTGCTGTTTCTACAGATCGTTTTTAGATACTTTTTAAAAATAGAGCGTTTTTTTTTGTTTTTTTTTTTTTTTTTCTAGTTATGATTTTAAATTGCTCCATACCACAAGATGAAGCCAGTTACATTTTTATTTTTAACAAATAAATGTAGTAAAAAGATTGATTTATTTAATAGTGGGTGTCCGAAGAAATTTTTTTTTTTTTTTTTTTTTTTTTTTTTTGTAATTTTCCAAACTCGTCATGTTGAATCTTTTTTTAACAATTTTAAAAAAAAATGAGCTGTCCAAAGAATTTCAGACAACCGAATCTATTAAAAGTAATATCTCTTCTAGTTAATTTCCAAATTTCATGACAAAATTCTTAAGAGAATCATGGTAAGACCATTTACAAATCAGGGGGAGGGGGGCATTATAAAATCTTACCGAAAACGCTGTTTTATGATGTTAACTATTTTAGCACTTTATTTGCTTAAAACTCTTAAAATATATAATGTAGATTATTATTTATTAATTTATTTGGAAGTATATTCAATTTCGAACAAAATAGTGCTATTTTGAGGACTGAAGTTGCTTTGGTTTTTAAAATATGACAATTTTAGTAGAACCTCGTGTAATCTGTAATTATTCAAAGCGTTTTATCATCCGTGTGTATTGCTAGTTAAAGTAATGGTAGCTACAAATCTCCAGGTACTGTTGTTGCATGTTGAAACTGCTTATGACCGTTTCTTTTAAGAAAAATGTCTTTTTGAAGAGATACAACGATGACCCATTATGTTCAATCAAGAAAAATATTTTATTAATTTTCATACCATTGATTAGAATTCATATTTTTGTACAATTTGATGAGATTTCAGAAAACAACTCCAAAATTAACTCTTTATACGTGGTGCATGTTTCCCCTTCTAAAAAAAACACATATGCTTTTATCGTTGAAATAGCTGATGTTTTGAGCAATAAGCCCTTTGGAATGAAAACCAAAATCTCAAGTGATGATTAACTGCAATCTATGATTGACTGCCAGTTTCATTGTTTTGACTTTGCTCAAGTTTTACTTTTTGATATCTTTATTTCTGCAGTTTTACGTAATTGTTTTATTTGAAAGTTGGTGATTATTGATTAAAACAAAACGTTATGCCAGTATCGTGAAATAGCATTGTTTAACCCTGACAGTTTCTAATCAGCTTGATTTAACTGCCAGTTTGATATCATTGTTTCTCTTTGTTATTGTTTTTATGCCTTGCTAATTATTCAGTTCAGTAATGCAAGTGAACATTTTTCTTTTTTCCATCCTCTTCATGTCTCCAGTCAATTCCTGCAGACACTCAAAGACTGATCTTTCAAGGAAGAGTTCTTCAAGATGAAAAATTATTACGTGACTACAGTAAGTGTTTTTATTTTATTCTACTCCATTTTAAATCAGTGCATGAAGAGTGTTAGTATGAAATTCTTAATATTCAGAAAATAAAAATGCAAGAATATAAAGTAAAACTTTAAGAACTTTGTAATTTTGATTACACAGACACCAAAAAATAAAGCAAAATAAATCTATAAAAAAATAAATAAAATATGAAAAGTGCAAAAAAATAAATCCACTTGATAGAACTTGTGAAACTGGTTTAGTTTGAAAAGAAGTGACGTGATTTAAGTTCAAAACCTCTGAATAATGAAAAAGAGGGCAAAGCTAATTAAGATTTTATGCCCCCCTCCCCTCTTCATCCAAATAAAACGATTACTACAGAGAAGTATCATGTTTTCTATGCCAGCTAGCTGATTAGCATACAAGGCTACGCTAAGTGAATTTCTTGTCATTTCCTAAAGAGACTGGAAATTAAAGTGTGTGTGTGTGTATATATATATATATATATAGTAATTGTCTGTATTTTTGAGATGAGGTGTTTTCATTGATTGAGATTGTCGGACTGACTTCCTCATCTTGGTTGTTATTGTCACAGCGTTTTGGCCGTTTTGCCCTCCGGCCTTTGTCAGGTGTTTTGTATCGAACTGAGGAACCGTTTGTTAGGAGTCTCAAACCCAACCCTTTATTATTATTACGGGGGTACCGTGTTCGGACTCCAGCTAGGCTTTGGGACATAGTTGCTGATTCTCTGTTTTTGAGTGTTACTTTTTTCGCTGCCTTCGTTCAGGATTGAACTCAGCACCTTTGGGTAACTGTAAACTTTGATACAACGTCTAGGACCACTCGGCCATATGTCACTATATATATATATACATATATATAGATGTTTTTATTTGTTTTTGTTAGCGATACTTTCTTGAATGAATTCAAGTATTTATACGAATTCATTCAAGAAAGTATCGCTAACAAAAACAAATAAAAACATCTACGTAAAAACGCGATACATTTAGTAATCAGGCGAGGCAGCCGCGTGGTAGAGATTTAGACTTCTTATCATGGGGTCCCGATTTCGAGTCTCGCTAGATTCAGCCACTCTGAGTCGTAGACGACGAAGCACGTGTCAGTGGATAATTATATTTTAAAAATTATATATATATATATATATATATATATATAGAATGTGTAGAAGGTGGTACAATGCAGAGGTAATGGAAAGGCACAAACTGAAGCCGTTACCTCTGCATTGTACCGCCTTCTACACATTCTGGCCCTGTCGGTGGAGTATTAGAATACACTGACTGCCCCCCTGCAGAGGGTAAAAGTCCCTCAATGGGGCCAACTGTTGGCCGTGGGTGGCGACCCGTGACACCTTGGAACGGAATCCTGGTGATTGAAGGTCTTGGAGGACAAGTTTATAAGCCTCCTCTTCCCAACACATCACTTTGGCCCTTAACTCGGTTAGACAGGTGGTAGGAGGGTCCGATCCAATCAATCGGCTGGTCAGGTCAAGCTATATGTCTACTATCAATGGTTTGGACTAAACTGGGAATTTTAGGATTAATAAAAGAAATCCTCTCAAATAAAACCATAAAAACCAACAAAACTTCACCCCAAAGTAGATGTTTGAAAGCGCTGGGCAAGGATCAATCAGCAGAAAGTGTAGAACCAAATCCAGACATGGCTTCAATCACAACTTTTTTCACGCTAGATTTGGGTAGTGAAAATTGGGTAACGACAGATTCTCAGTATTTCTTACTTGACTGAGTATACTGCCTGTCTAACCCTGACTCTGTCAAGGCGAATGGGTTTCCCCCTTGACAAGTCCCAATATCGGGCTCCGAGGTGGGTGAGGAACACAGGCAATGAAACGTTTATCCGTAATTATGTCAAAACAAAACAAAAAACACAAGTGTGCTTTATCAGACTCAGAAAGTGAGGAAAACGTAGTCTTTCCTAAATACTATGTAATAGAATCGCTAGATGAAACACCGATGACAAAATTATCCCCTTTTCTTATCGAAAAAGTGCTAAGCAGGAAAATAAACCCAAAAATGATTTTAAAAAAAACAAGAGATGGTAACCTATTAATTGAAAGTGAGACAATAAACCAAAGCTTAAATTGAAAAAACATGGAAACTTTCCATAATATTAACATTGAAGTCACCCCACCCAATAAACTAAATCAACCCAAAGGAGTTATACAAAGCCAGGAACTATCACGTGCTTCACCAGAAGAAATCCAGAACGAACTAAGCAAACAAGGAGTCATTGACTGTAAAAGAATCTATATAAAGAAAAACTCAGAGAAAATACCAACCCATACTTATATTATCACATTTAAAAAATTCCAAAAATTCCATCTAAAATTAAAATTGGCTACACCATAGAACCAGTTGAAATGTACATCCCAGATCCTCTGAGATGTTTCAACTGTCAAAAATTCGGTCACCATAGAGATGCATGCAGAGGTCATCCCACGTGCGCTAAATGTGACTCTAAAGAAGTAAGTCACAATGAACAAGAATGTCGGGAGTCCAAATGTACAAACTGCCAAAGCAAGCACCCTGCCTATTCCAAAAACTGAACGACGGAAAATTGAAAATGAAATCCTAGGCACAAAGAATAAATGTAATATTTCTTACCTAGAAGCGAAAACAATAGTGTAAGGAGTTATAAAAAACAAAACTTATGCAAAAATTACAGAAAAAACAAATCCCACCAACCAGCCTGATAAATACGAAAAACTAATTGAAAAACTGGTACAGCTAGAATCGAACTGCTTAACTTTCAAAAAAACTTAAAAATACAACACTCTCAAAAGCTGGAAAAATTAAAGCAAGAAACCAAAAAAGAACTCAAAGTATTTGTCTCCTCCCAAACCTCCGCCCTTAAAGGCCAAGGTCTCCAAGAACAAACTTTCTCAAAACCAACCAATAAAACAAAAATCAGAAAATTTGACAGAACCTGATGAAATGGAGACTTCCTATCTAACACCATCAAAACAAAAGAAAAACCAAAAAAAAAAAACGGTTATAAGGTTCCGTTTAAACTCCAGATCTAGAACCCCAATCCCTAAAAATCAAACTGAATCTGAAGATGAAATGGAAACAGAATACCCAAACCAACAAACAGAAACATTAAATCAAGAAACCCCCCCTCGATCACGATCAAAACAAAACGAACATAAAGTCCCATACTAATTCCAGTTCCAGATCCCCAAACAAAAGAAGCGAAATAAAAGACCAAACAGAAGACAAGCCAAAAACAATGGAACATCAGAGGGACAAAAGCAAGCCTACACTCCCAAATAAATAAAAATGGCAGAACAAAATAAAACTAGGAACATAGCAGCTCTACAATGGAACTGTAGAGGATTGAAGCCAGACTATGAAAAACTACTGCAATTAATCAAAGAATACAATCTGAATATCATATGTTTACAAGAAACTCTACTGAAAGAAAATTCCAAACTATCCTTTAAAAACTATGAAATATACAATAAAATCAACCTTTCACACATAGACTGTAGACCAATAGGCAGTACAACCATTATGGTAAAAAAAAAAAGCAATACCCCACGAGAAACTCGACCTAAATACAGAATTTCAAGCCATAGCAGTAAGAGCTACCTTACACCAAACTCTCACAATTTGCTCGATCTACATTCCACCAAAATATAAACTAGGGAAAACTCAAATAGACAGATTAATTGAACAGCTCCCTCCACCATTCCTAATCCTGGGGGACTTTAATGCACACAGCCATCTTTGGGGAGACAGATAACCAAACCACAACGGAAAAATAATAGAAGTCATACTAGAAACTACAGACATATGTATACTGAACAACGGCAAACACACCTACCTACATCCACCTACAGGAACAACCTCAGCCATAGATCTAACACTTAGCACTCCGACAATTTACATGGACTTTAATTGGGATATCCATGAAGAACAGTGTGGTAGTGACCACTATCCAATTATCATCAAAACAAACAATCCCACAATAGAAAACGGAGCACCAAAATGGCAACTAAAGAGAGCTGACTGGTCCACATTCAGGAATCTCTGCCAAACACAAATAATGAAATACTTCAGGAACCTGACCCAGTAGCAATGTTCACTCAAAGGTTAGTAAAAATAGCAGAGGAAACAATCCTCAAAACTTGAAAGAAAAACAGCATAAACCATGGTTCACAAAAGAATGTAAAGAAAGGGAAAAAAGCCCTAAAAAAATTCAGAATAAATCCATCCACAACAAATTTAGAAATTTACCGCCAAGCCCGTGCAAAAGCACGACAAATAACCAAAAAAGCCAAACGGGAAACATGGTAAGATTATGTATCTAAGTAGTAATATACACGGACGAAAAAACGCTTTGGATAATCAGATTTCAAGGTAGTTCAACTAAAATAGCCATATTTTTTTAAACCAAAGCACTTCAAGTCTTCAAATTACTACTGTTTTGTTCGGAAATGAATATACTTTCAAATGGATTAATAAATATGAATGTACATTATATATTTTAAGAGTTTTGAGCAAATAAAGTGATAAAAATGTGAACGTCATAAAATGGCGTTTTCGGTAAGGTTTTGTAATGACCCCCCCCTGTTTTCTAAAGGTCCGTACCGTGATTGTATGAAGAATTTCGTCATGAAATTTGGGAATCAATAAGAGGTGTTAATCTTAATACTGTCAAGTGTCTGAAATATTTTTGACCATTTCTTTTTTTGTCGTGTTAAAAATAAGACTTTAATATGCCGAGTATCGAACATTTTGAAAAAAAAATTCTTCGGACACCCAGTAGTAAGTAAATCAATCTTTTTACTATCTTTATCAATTAAAAGTATTATTTTATGTTGAGTAGGACCGCGGTAATTGATAATTTAAAAGGACCTACCCGAAAAAAAAAATTGTTTCTATTTCTTGAATTTGGTCAAATGAAGTTAATATTACTAGAAGCAGCAGCAGCTACAGCCTGTAGAATCAGCCATGGCACAGTGTATAAACAAACACGCGTTCTTTAATTTTTATTCAAGAACGAATTAAGAAAAACAAAATGAAACATAATGAAAATAATTAAGAAAAACAAAATGAAACAAAATGAAAACATAATGAAATATGAATATGTTCTTATGTTTAATTAGAGCTATTTTGTTATCAGAATAACATTAGTTTAGAACTATTCGGTTTTCAGAATGTATAACAACAATCCCAACCAATTCGGCATTATGAATCTGTTGCAATTTCTCACATTTTTCGTCAAATTTAAAAACATGGTTAAAAAAAACAAAATAAACTTTTGTAGATATATAGCTTGCATGCACTTTTATTCTTTAAATTAGTTTTGAACAGCAAATTAAAACAATGTTTTACTGCGAACAGCCACAAATGTTTTTTTTTCAAAATCAAAATAAGTATCAAAATCTCGTTTATACATAGATTCAAAAAAGTTGTCAAAAAACAAATATATAACAAATAAATGTTATCAAAGGCAAGATAAGTTACTTTTCTACCTAACTGGATAATTTTCTAGTGTTTTTATTTAATGTAACATGTTTATTCAGCTCGAAAAACGTACAGTGTTTACCGATGTATTGGAAAATTAAAAATGGCGCCCGGCCCGACTCTCTTTGACACGGTAAGTTTGAGAAAAGGAGTTAAAAATTTGAAAAAAAAAAAAAACTATACAAAATACTGTTAAAAACTCACCGAATATATGTCAGCCTATGTCACGGTAACATATATTGAGTGAGTTTCTAGCAGTATTTTGTCTACTTTTTTATTTTTAACTCTTTTCCCCAAACTTACCGTTTCAAGAGAGTCGGGCGGCGGGCGCCATTTAAAATTTTCCAAAACCTTGGTAAACACTGTTTTCAAGCTGAATAAACATGTTACATTAAATAAAAACACTAAAAAGTTATCCAGTTAGGTAGAAAAGTAACTTGCTTTTGATAACATTTATTTGTTATATATTTGATTTTTTGACAATTTTTTCGAATCTATGTGTATAGTAATACAAACCCTCAAAATCTATATCAATATTCTTGAAATTTTAAAAGCAGTTAGAAAACACATCAAACTACAATTAGGAAGCTTTTTATTTTGTTAATTTTTTTTTTCTACTTATTAAGCGAAAGATATTTTTACAACCTGCTCCAGCGTAGTATAAACGGCCTATGGAATTAACACCTTCAACCTCGAAAATAGAAATCAACAAATTTATGGAATTTTCTTTGAAATTTCGCAACGCAGTTTCTTATTAAATTAAAACTAAATATATAATATAAAGCCAATAATTATGAACCGCTAACAGTAAATATGAGTGATGAACGCTCTCTTTGAAAAAAAGCTCTCTTAACTTCACCTCTAATCCAAATTATGTGTGGCAAGTCTCCTCCTAAAACACTCTTTAACCCTAACAATAACACTAAGTTCGAGTGGCAAGCCCCCCTCCCCCTCCAACAAAATACCTCTGTAAGCCACATACAAGCATCTAAAACAAACAAACAAAAAATAGATCCTTCCTTAAAGAAAATACACATAAAAATAAATTGGTTAACTGTCCTAAAATGCTAGAATGGCCAGGAAATGGTAAATTATTTTACATAAAATTTTTGATGAAACTAACCGCTCCCCCCTCTAATATTGTTTTTGTTAGCTTTGTCTCTGTCAAGTTTTCAGTATGTTCACACATAATTTTCCTTAGCCCTACAATTAATTCAAAGTCCGAATGGCAACCCTCCACATATTCTCATTGCATAGAAACCCTCTTAAAACTACACATAATCATCTTTAAAAAAAAAAGGAAAAGCATGCATATTTTCCCATAGAAAAAAAACAGTTAACTGCCCTAAAATGCTAGAATGATCTGTAATAGGAAATTATTTTACATTCAATTCTAAAATAATTTGTTTATCTTTCATTAAAGTTTTTCATGGCATTTTATACATAACTTCCTAAAAAGGTAGAATCACATTTTGGAGGGGTGGTCAGAAGGAGTTGAGTGGGGTTAAACAGAAGGTGTTAATCTACAATAATACCAAAGAAATATTGCAATATATTCATTTTTAAATGGTCTTATGTTTAGATTTAAGTTTTTTGTACATAAAGCACATTACAATTCAACTTTGAGTTCTCCAACTTCTTTTCTGTTTATGGATACATGGCATTTTTAAGGAATTGCTGCATATTTATGCACATTTACTGCAGATTATTTGGAAACCATAAACTTTGGGAGATTTTCAGTTGCATATTCTGATTCCTTGTACAAAAATACACTTATACAGTAAATTTCATTTTTTAGTCTTGTGTTTTAACAAAGATATGACATTTTTACTGAAAAAGTAGTGTAAAAAATGTGACGAAACGCATATGGTCTTAAAGAGGGGAAAATATCCAAACGTGTGAGGCACAAAAATAGCCATAACTTCCTTAATTGTAATCAGATTTTAAAAATTTAAAAAGATTCTTTCTTAGCTCATCAAGCTCTTTCTATGCATACTAATATTGAAATATTTCAAGCTATTTCATTTTTTTCATGTGTATTGCTAATCTAAGTTAAATAATAAAACACCTAGCAAGAAAGTATGGGTCATGGTGAGGAAAATTAATGGGAAACAAATCCAATACCCCACTATACACCTAAAAAACCTGACGGTGGAAAATGCTCTGAAAAAAAAAGGACGTGGCAAACTTACTTGCTGAACAACTAAACAAAAATTCTTCACCCAAACACCACAGCTTAACATTCCAAAACTACAAAATAGAAGCAGAAAAAGGAAAACTGAATTTCACCTCAAACAACACAGAAAAATATAATCTACCATTCAGAATATCCGAACTTAAAAGCGCTTTGGATAGAAGCAAAGATACTGCTATCGGATCAGATGAAATCCATTACCAATTTTTGAAACAACTACCAGAATCTTCATTAAATACTCTTCTAAACATATTCAATAATATCTGGCTCTTGGGTTACTTTACCTAACGCTTGGCGAGAGTCCACAACCATACCAATCCCAAAACCTGACAAAGACCCCTTGAATCCAACAAATTACTGTCCTATCTCTCTAACTAGCTGTATTTGCAAGACCATGCAGAGACTGGTAAACGATTGTCTCGTTTGGATATTAGAAAAAAACAAGATATTAGACAAACCTCAATGTGGCTGCAGGAAAAAAAGGAGCACAATGGATCAGTTGGTTAGGATGGAATCCTACATAAGAGATGGACTTATCAGAAACCACCATGTGGTGTCAGTATATTTTTTGATTTAGAAAAAGCATACGACACCACATGGAAATACGGCATCATGAGGAACCTGCACAACCTGGGAATCGGAGGAAGGATGCCAACATTTATACAAAATTTCCTTAAAAACCGTACTTTTAGTGTGCGCCTTGGAGGAGAAAAATCTGAAGTGCATGAACAAGAGATGGGAGTGCCCCAGGGCAGTATAATATCCGTTACACTCTTCCTGCTAAAAATCAATAGTATTGGTAAAGTAGTGACCACAAACATTGATAAATCCCTCTTGGTAGACGACTTTTCAATCACCTATTCACCCCCTAATATGTTAATAATAGAAAAACAATTACAGGAATGCCTTAACAAAATAGAGAAATGGGCTGATGAAAATCTCAAAAACCAAAAGTTTGCATGAACTTTTGCAAAAAAAAAGGATATCATCATAACCCACAACTAAAAATTAATAACAATGCAATACCAATGGTACAGCAAACCAAATATCTGGGGATGATCCTGGATAACAAATTTAACTTCAAGCCACATATAGCACTCAAAAAAAAAAAATGCCAAAAAGCATTAAACATACTAAATATCACACACAAACTGGGGAGCAGAGATGGAAACCATGCTCCTACTATATAGAGCACTCATTAGACCTAAATTGGACTATGGTTGCATTATATATAACTCAGCAAGGAAAGTGTATCTAGAGAAACTCCTGGTGCTACCAGATCAGGCTGCCCTGTGGCTTCCTGAGACGAAATGCACCTACATTGACGTTTTTTTGTTTTCTGATCTTTTTTGTAAAACTTAATTATGTTCTGCAAAACCAAAAACAAAAACAACAGCCTTTCTCCCCCCCCCCTTTTATTTTATTTTTTCCTACCTTACTCCCGGTCCTGGATATGACCTTAAACTATATCCGATGGTGAGGTCCGGCTTACGGGCTTTGGGGAGTGTGGAGCCACCCCTTAATTGCCATTGCTCCCAGGTCCACCCTGACCCGGAGTGGTAGTACCTGTTAGGGTTCCAACTATGGGTTAAATAGAAACAGATTTTAAAAAAGAAAAAAAATATATATATATATATATATTCTATTCAATTATTTTTATATATTTTTTTTTTTTTTTTTGCCCTGTCGGTAGGGCATGAGAACAAACCGACTGCCCCCCTGTAGAGGGTAAAAATCCCTCAATGGGGCAACCAGTTAGCCGTGGGTTGCTACCCGTAATGTCTTAGGACGTGATCCTGGTGATTGAGCGAACCTAGACCAGGATACATAGAAGTTTAGGCACCGCAACACATTACTTTGGCCCTTACTTCGACTAGACGGGCGGTCGGAGAGGCCCAATCCGACCAATCGGCCAGTCATGCCAAGCCCCACCATATATTGCCCATTCCAAAAACTCACTACTAACAAAACACATCCCCCCCTCTCCCACAAATAACCCTACTCCCTAATGTATGATGGAAAGTGGTGGCTGAGGGTCAATCGATTAGGTGTGAATATCGATGACGAGGCTGTAAACCCCTCAGGATTGCTACAGATCCCATAGCAATATCAAGAGAGAACATATAATCATTATGATACCACCAAAGTCGGTTATATCATCATTGTATCCCTGTGGAGGCTGGGCGAATGGGTTTCCCCCCAGGCTCTTCCCAAATAGGACTCCGAGGTGGGTGGGGAACAAAGATGACGAAAAAAGAAAACAAAATTTATGGCTTATTCCTCCCAAAAACCACCCAACCACCCAAAGAGAACCCACTCTGATGTCTCTGACATCAGTAGCTCTGAGGAAGAAACGATAAAACCAAGGAACTCAACATTCGTAGTAATAGAATCAACAGAGGAAACTCCTTTGAGCAAACTATCACCTTTTAAAATTTAAAGAAATCTTAAAACTTTAAAACCAAAGTCTATTAAAAAACAATTTAACGGCAGCCTACTAATAGAAACTCATAACGAAGAACAAACTAAAGAAATATTGAAACTAAAATTATTTGAAAACATCAAAGTCAAATGCTACAGACATCCAACCCTAAATACCTGCAAAGGAGTTGTGAAAAGCCACGAACTTGCACTTTGTCCCTTGGAGGAAATCAAGACAAACTTACAGAAACAGAATGTGTTAGATGTTCGCAGAGTCCAAATAAAAAAAAACAGTGAGAAAATCGATACCAATACATATATACTAACTTTTGATTCCCTCATTATACCCAAAGAAGTGAAAGTTGGATATATGAAAATAAATGTAGAAATTTCTATTCCAAACCCCCTCCAATGCTTCAAATGCCAGAAGTTTGGACACCATCAAGATCGGTGCACACGATTACCAGTGTGTGGAAGATGTGGAGAAAGCGGCCCACACATTGACTGCAGAAAAGATTTTAAGTATGCCAACTGCCTTGGAAATCATGACACTGGCTCTAGATACTGTGAAATATGGAAAAGAGAAAAAGAAGTGACCAAACTAAAACATACAAAGAATATATCCTACCCAGAGGCCAGGAAAATCATTGAAACTAAAACATATGCAGATGCAACTAAAAAAACTGCTCCAATCAACAATCAAAATTGTCATATACATGTAACGGATACAACTGACAAGAAAATTGATGTCTTAAGCAAACTAATAAAGGAAATGAAAGAATTATTAGAAGAAATGAGGAAAATGAATAGTGCAATGTCTACAACCAATCCAAGGATAATATTAAGTAAAGTCACTACTGAACCACAAAAAGAAACAAAACCACAAACCATTTCTACAAAAACAACCGAACAACCATCAAACACATCACAAGCCAGAAAAGAATCAAAAATCCCCCCAGATAAAAAACAAACAAAAACAGGAAAAGAAAGCTCCCGATCTATATCTCGAACAGGGACTCCGACAGAAAATAGATTTGAGGGATTGGAGACGATGGAAGGTGAACACAATTCCAAATGATGAACAAAATATTACAATGGAATATCAGAGGGATAAAAGCAAACGAAAATGAACTCACATTATTAATAACAAATATGAGCCCAGCACTTGTCTGTCTGCAGGACACCTTTCTGAAAGAAAATAATACCATCAACATAAAACACTACACATCTTACAACTACATAAATAAAGATACGGACAGAGCTTCTGGAGGCACATCAATACTCGTGAAGAATGAAGTCCCTCAAAGACAAATAAATATAAACACAAACTTGCAAGCAATTGCAGTTACAGTGACTCTACATAGAACTATAACACTTTGCTCAATCTACATCCCTCCAAAAGATACAATCAACGAAACTGAGATAACTCAATTAATAAAACAACTCCCTAAACCCTTTTTTCTACTAGATCTCAACAGTCACAATGTAATATGGGGAAGTAAAGAAACAAATAAAAAAGGAAAAGAAATAGAAAACATAATAAATAAAAATAATCTATGCCTCCTTAATAATCAAAACTACACCTATATGTACTTTCAGAATTTCAACAGGTACTTTCACCGCCATTGACCTTCCATGTGATCCTTCCATATATATGGACTATGATTGGAGAGTACACAATGACACCTGTGGGAGTGATCATTTCCCAATCATCCTGGAAAGTCTAAGTACTAGTACTGAACAAAAAACACCCAAATGGAACCTACATAAAGCGGATTGGGAAGACTTCCAGGAACAGTGCAAAAACCAATTAATTATCGAAAAGAAAGATGAAGATGACCATTTGAACTACTTCATTAAAACACTCACAAACATAGCAAATAATACCATACCGAAAACAACCAAAACCAACAATCACAACAAACCTTGGTTCACAAAAGAATGCAGAAAAGCCATCAGAGCTCGATGAGCTGCCTTGAGAAAATTCGAAAAGTACCCAACAAGCGAAAATCTGGATTTCTTCAAAAACAACAGAGCAAAAGCCAGACGAACCATAAAGGAATCCAAAAGAACAACATGGAGAAATTATATATCCAAAATTAATGTGAATACCAAGGCAAAAACAGTTTGGAACATGATGAGGAAAATAGGAAAGTGTAGTAGTACACCAATATCCCACATTTCTAAAGACAACAAAATATACACTGATCAAAAAGACATTTCCAATAACCTGGCAGATAATTTATCAAAAATTTCATCATGTGACAGAGAAATTCAAAAAGATTAGAGAAAAGGAAGAGAAGAAAATTTTATTTAAATCACAAAATACCGAAAAATACAACCAACTTCTTACTTGTCTGAATTAAAAGAATCGCTAACCAAATCCCATGACACAGCTACAGGGCCCGATGAAATTCCATATGAAATCCTCAAAAAACTTCCAGAAACCTCAATGAAATACCTACTTGAAATTTTCAATATTATATGGTCAAGTGGAAACGTACCTGAGACCTGGAAAGAGGCCACAATAATACCAATCTCCAAATCTGAAAACTCAAACATCCAATCCCAATCAAGTAACGTCTCAGATCCATTGAATTTTAGGCCAATAGCTTTAACAAGCTGCATTTGTAAAACCATGGAAAGGATTATAAACAAAAGACTAATCTGGTTCCTGGAAACAGAGAATCTTATTACAGAATTTCAAACAGGATTCAGGAAAAACCAAAGTTCAATAGACCACATAGTCAGACTTGAAACCTTCATCAGAGAAGCCTTTGTAAGGAAGGAACA
Source organism: Euprymna scolopes (assembly GCF_053919585.1). Lineage (NCBI taxonomy): Eukaryota > Metazoa > Mollusca > Cephalopoda > Sepiida > Sepiolidae > Euprymna > Euprymna scolopes. The sequence continues at coordinate 81,023,688 of NC_136501.1, forward strand.
TTTAACAGCAGTGTTTTTTGACATGGAAAAAGCCTACGATACTGTGTGGAAGTACGGTGTTACAAGGGATCTGAAGGCGCTTGGACTAAAAGGCAGAATGCCAATTTTTATTGAAAATTTTTTAAAAAGTAGACGGTTCAGAATAAAGGTTGGCACAGCTCTCTCGGACTTGAAGGAACAAGAGAATGGAGTACCTCAAGGGAGTATACTGTCAGTGACCCTGTTCAGTATCCGAATTAACAACATTGTAAAAAACCTTAACCCTGGGGTAGATTGCTCCCTATATGTGGATGACTTCCTAATATGCTGTAGATTTAGATATATATCTATAATAGAAAGGAAGCTTCAATTGTGCTTAAACAAAGTAATGAGATGGACGGAAGAGAATGGATTTAGATTCTCCAAAAGAAAAACGAAATGCATGCATTTCTGCAAACTAAAGAACATGCATAATGATCCTGTCCTAACCATGGAAGGAACGCCCATACCCGTTACTGACCAGTACAAATTCTTAGGGATTTTATTTGACAAAAAGTTAACATTCATCCCACACATAAACTATCTGAAAAAAAAAATGTAACAAAGCTGTAAATCTTTTGAGAGTGGTAGCACATACCGATTGGTGTGCAGACAGGGAAACACTCCTTAAACTTTACAGAGCACTAGTCCGCTCAAAGCTAGACTATGGTTGTTTCATATATGGATCAACTCGAACATCATATATAAAAAGCCTAGACCCTATTCACCATACTGGCTTAAGATTGGCCCTAGGAGCATACAGAACTTCCCCCGCGAACAGTCTATACACGGAAGCACATGAACCCCCACTAGATCTAAGGCGAGAAAAGTTAGCCCTTCAATATTTACTCAAATTGAAGTCTAGCCCAAACAACCCTGCATACCAATGTACCTTCTATCCTAAATATGAAGAACTCTTCAACATGAGAGGAAAAACTTATCAAAACTTTCGGGCTCCGAATGAAGGAAAGCATTGAAGAATCGAAAATTCCAATCTCCAGCATTTACAACTTCATACTACCTAAAACACCCCCATGGACCATGAAACAAGTAGAAATAAAACTGAACCTAAACAAAAAGTCCAAATCTACCACAAACCCTATTGAATACCATGACGAACTTCAACATTTAAAATTACGATATTCAGGCTACACCTTTACACAGACGGGTCTAAAAGCAACAATCACACTGGATGTGCAGCAACGTACCATAAAACCACAATGAAGAGAAATCTTCAAAATGAAGCATCTATATTCACTGCAGAGACTATACCTATCGATTTAGCACTCAACATAATTTCAGAGGAAACCAACAAAAACTTCATCATTCTCACTGATTCTCTATCAGTCCTATTATCTATACAAAATCAAAAACAAGAAAATCCACTAACAACAAAATTAATAGAAAAAATCAATATCCTTTCAACCACTAAAAATATTATTCTTGTCTGGATCCCCAGCCATGTGGGGATCAAAGGCAATGACAGGGCAGATACAGCTGCAAAAAAAATCTTCTCACCTTCCAACTGACAATTTTAAGATTCCACATACTGATCTTAGACCCCATATAAAAGCGTACATACAGGAAAAATGGCAACTGCGGTGGAGTCAGCAAGAGGGCAGCAAATTATACTCAATCAAACCTAGACTTAAGGAACGATGTCCAGACATCAAGAGATCACGCCTAGAAGATGTGATACTGACTCAGCTGCGCATAGGACACCAACTTTACTCATTCTTATATACTAAATGGAGAATCGGCGCCAGAGTGCATCCCATGCCAGGAGACACTCACAGTAAAACATATCTTAGTTGGGTGTGATGACCTCGCCCCAACTAGAAAACTATATTATACAGAAAGCAATATGGAGGACCTTTTTGAAAAGGTCAACTCAACAAATATTCTAGCATACCTAACGAAAGTAAATTTATATAAGAAAATTCAAGGAAATTTAAAGTCACCCAAATATACACATCCATGTATAAATACAACATTTAATTTCTTAGTTCGATTTTATAAAAAAGGGAGGAAAGGCTGAAAAAGCCCCCCCCCCCCCCAACAAAAAATAGTTTAAAAAAAAAAAAAAAAAAAAAAAAAAAAAAAGACTCCGGCATTAAATGACCACATAGGTTGATATGCCGTAAAACCAATCAATTAATCAAACTAGAGAAACTCAAGCCCATACAAAACCAAGCACTCAGACTCTGTTTAGGAGCCTTCCGAAAATCACCTATTCAAAGCGTGCACACAGAAACTAATGAACTCCCCCTCCACCTGAGATGGGAAGAACTCTCGCTCCAATATACGCTGAAACTTAAAAGTCTACCAGAAAATCCTGCTCATGAAAAAGTATCTACATCAATGTATGAACATTTCTATACCAGCAAACCTACAGCTGTTAAACCTTTGAGATATCGCCTTAAAAAGGCTATTACAGAAGGATTCGAAGAACCAAAAAGCATACAAACTTGGACAATTAATAATACTCCACCATGGACAATCACAGAACCGTATATTGACATGGCTATTAAAACAGCTAAAAAACAGACTAACTACCAAACCTATCAAAACAAATTCCTATAACTTAGGGATAAATACTCCATATACAAAACCATCTATACAGATGGTTCAAAAATAACTGAAAGAGTAGGAGCAGTAGCAAAAATGCATAACACATACAAGTAAGCCCGATTACCGGACAGTGCCTCTATATACACCACAGAATTACAGGCTATTAAGATGGCTCTAGAACTAGTCCGAGAGTCTAGCGAGAATAAATTCCTTATTTTCAGTGACTCCATGTCCAGCTTAATGGCATTGAAAGAAAGGAACATGAACCATCCGTACATCCTGAAAATTATGGAAATATACCAACACCAAGTAAAGGAAAATAAAACAATAATATTAGCATGGATACTGAGTCATGTCGGCATAAAAGGAAATTCAGAAGCTGACAAACTGGCTAAGGACACAACAAACTTGATTCCATCAAACATAAAAATCCCATACACAGATAGGAAAAACCAAAATAAACTCCTATATAAAAACCAAATGGCAAAAACTATGGAATGAACAACTAAACAACAAACTTAGAGAAATACAACTGAATGTTGGACAAGATAGAGCCATAATACCAATACGAAAATTAGACACCAGAATTCGAATTGGTCATCCAAGACTAACTCATGAATACCTTCTGAAAGCAGGAGGTATCCTCCAATGTAGAACCTGTCAACATTCACTAACCATTAAACACATTAATGGAATGCAAAAAATATGAAAATATTTGTGTGAAATATTTCAAAGAACAAAACCTTCAAGCAATATTTGGAAAACCTTATAAAATATTAGATTTTCTAAGAAAAATTAAACTTTTGGAACGCATTTGAAAGGAAAAAAAAACCCTGGAAAAAAGACTTAGAAATACTAAATCTTAATTAAAAACAATTTATCACCTAAAGACTTAATGAAGAATACTTTCTTCACATTTCATGGCATGAAATGACCTATAGGGTTGATGTGCCATTAAACAAAAACTTACTTAAAACTGCTAGATTGTAGGTTCTACAAGATCTAATGTTTCTTTTGTAAAGAGATCAAGTGAAGGAACATGAAATTTTTTAAATTTAACAAAAAACATCTTTTTATATTTTGGTGATTAAGATTATTTGTTACTCTGTGAACTGACAATGAATATTGAACAAAAATCTTTTTGTGTTAATAAAAAAGTTAAATTTATGTTATCCTTCATTATTGTGTCACGTTTTATTTTTAATTTGAACTTGCTTCGTTATTTTATTGACCATTGCAAATATTCCTAGTAAACCAAGTGCAAGAAAGATTCCAACAATTGCACTTAAAGAGACAGAATCTTTAAAAGATTTATTGGTAGTATGCTCCATCCCCATCACGACAAACTGATAAGAAACTTAAAAAAATGAACAATTTGTTTTGCTCAAATCATCTGTGTGATCATATCAAAGCATGATTGTCATTAGTTATTTGATTTCAAAGGCCAATAGGGTTTTTATGCATTAAAATGGTTTTGGGGACATTTATGCATTAAAATGGGTTTGGGGACATTTATGTATTAAAATGTTTTTTTGTGGAGGGGATTACATATTAGAATTTTTTTATGTATTAAAATGTTTTGTTTTTTTTTTTTGGAGGGGATTACATATTAGAATTTTTTTATGTATTAAAATGTTTTTTTTTGGAGGGGATTACATATTAGAATTTTTTTATGTATTAAAATGTTTTTTTGTGGAGGGGATTACATATTAGAATTTTTTTATGTATTAAAATGTTTTTTTTTGGAGGGGATTACATATTAGAATTTTTTTATGTATTAAAATGTTTTTTTTTGTGGAGGGGATTACATATTAGAATTTTTTTATGTATTAAAATGTTTTTTTTTTTTTTTTTGGAGGGGATTACATATTAGAATTTTTTTATGTATTAAAATGTTTTTTTTTTGGAGGGGATTACATATTAGAATTTTTTTATGTATTAAAATGTTTTTTTTTTTGGAGGGGATTACATATTAGAATTTTTTTATGTATTAAAATGTTTTTTAATATTATTTTATTACTTTATCTGTTGAATTTTTCAAGTGAAATTATTTTTACAATGGAAAAATGTTCTTGCTTTTAATAGACGTTCACAACAAAGTGATTCATGTTGTACAGAGACCACCTCCACGATCAAATAGTTCCGGCAGTAATGCCTCTACCAATTCTACTTCTGCTACTGCACCCCCGCCTCCAACTCGTGATGTTAACAGTTTTGTTGTGGGATCTTTTACTTTACCGTCAGAAATTCTTGATCCCAATCAAGTGCAGGTAAAAATTCTTACTGGTTAAATCTGATTTTCTTAAAAAAATTTTTTTTTTTTTTAATTTCTATTTGGATTTTATGATCCGAAATTTTAAACAGAGCAAATTGTTTTATTAAAAAAACTACATTTACTTATTAGACTATTGTACAACAAGCTGTTCATAACATGGGTGAATTAGGAAGGAATGCTCGGGTTTCTACTAGATCTTCAGTGAGTATACTTTTTATGTTTTTCTATTTACTTGATATAATTTATGAAAATTCAATAAAATGTTTTCTTTTTTTTTTTAACTGTAAAACATAAAATGTATTTTACTGCCGAGTTTAGCCACAACAAAAATGTCTGTGCAAATGAAATCTTCTGGTTGTTAATTAATGGTGAGAAGAATATTTTTCTCTAAAAGTGTAAAAATTCTTTTTCTTCAATAGCAAAAATTTCTAATCAAAAATAAAATGTTGCTAATAATTAAGATTTTAATAAAATTGATTCTAAATACATTTTTTAGGAATATGGCCCGATGTTCACCATTACTGGGAGAAATGGAATTAAATATTTATCTCATAAGAAATGCTACTTTGCATTTACATATAACTACTTTAGCTTTAGATTATTAATCTTTACTTCCTATTATCTATTCATAAACTCTTGTTCTATAACTAAATTACCCTTTGTCCGTAGTCCTAAACTTAAAATTCTCACGAGATCAACGACTGGAAGTAGAGACAGTGGGGGGAAAACAGTGACTTTGAAAATGGCGAAATGAACATCATTCCCGTTCATCCATTTATCATATTTGGACTTCTAACTTTCATCTATTATGTTTGAAATGTAGTTATGTGTGTGTGTGTGTCTTCATAATAAACCTATATCGTTGTGTAACAGTGGGTGGTTCCTTATTTGTTCATAAGTGTTATGTTCTTTCCTCATGAACTGCAACATACCCACGTAAAGGCTGTACTCCCTGTGGTAAGATATTTTATGTTATATTGATCTAACACATCCCATGACCCAACCATTTTTCCAGCAACCTTAGCAACAGATTGGATACAAGTTTTCCATTTTAGACTTGGAGTGAAAGTTCTAGGAGCTTCTGAAAACGGGGAGCTTCCTCAAGAGAAAGACATCAAAACATCGAGAAAAAATACAAAAAAAACTAACGTATGGCAAGCGAACGATGAAAACAAAAACGAACACGTGAAAAATGGCTTAAATAAGCCTGTTTCGATATTAACATTTAAAAAAATCGGTGGGTACCCGGGTGTTTTTGGGTGTCGCTAAGAATAAGCGAAGTAAAGAAAAAAACAGGAAAACGAATGTTACGTGAAAAATGGCTTAAATAATACAGGGTTCAATATTTAAATTTAAAAAATCGAAAAAAAAACAAAAAAACATCTTACACCCCGATTCAAACCCAAAACGTTTAGATAATGAACCAAGGCCTTAACTACCTGAGCTAAACCAACACATCTGAAATTTGTTCGGTTTTTCAACTATTTAAAGTGAATCAGGTCACGACGTCATGACGCATGCGTTTTTGACCCCTCCCCCCCTGTCGAAAATTGTCAATTTCAGGGTGAAAAAGTTAACGTTTTTCTTTCTATCTCTCTTTCTCTCTGTTTGCGTCTCTCTCTTTCTCTCTCTCTGTTTGCGTCTCTCTCTCTCTCTCTCTCTCTCTCTGTCTCTCTCACTTCATCTTCCCTACTCTAAAGACTGTTACTAAAAAAGAAAATGGCGTCTGGCTATTTTTTTTTTTTTTGTAAAAACTTTGATCGTTAATATTTTTTGTAAGCGTATTTTTTTTTTTACTTCACATTTTTGGCTTGTTATTTTTCATTTAACTATCGTATCTAACTATTTTGAATGTGCTAATAACTTTGGTAAGGTTGTCATAGGGTAGAAGTTCATAGTTTAGCTTGTGTGAGGGTTAAATTTTTTTTTTACCGATAACAATTTTTAAATTCAGACTGCCATTAGAGCTTGCTGACGTCAAGATCACGTGACATGACTCAGTGGGTTTTAAATACAAGTTGACCCAAAATAAACGGCCCCGTGTATACTTTATGTAGAAGAGTTGGCGCCCATATTTTTTGGGGCAGTTATAAATCGATTTAAAAATATGTAATGTTTAACATTAAAATGTCACCCCCCCCCTGCAGAAAATCGATCAGTTGACGCACTTCTGATGGTCCTTTTGGGCTAATTTTTCGATATTTGCCGTCTGGAGGGTGGGGCTTTAATATGATACCAAGTTTGTGAATTTTTGTTCCGTCGGTCAAAAGTTTTTAGCAGACACACAAATATACATACATACATACATACATTTTCGCTTTTATATATATAGATTAACATAAAAAATTAGCCGTTTTTTCTATTAGCCATAAATTGTAAATATTTTTCAACAAATCGAGTCAAAAATGAAATCTTTATTGTTGATAAAGTTTTTTTTTTAGAAATTGTGAGTTATTGAAGCAAATCAGCTTGATTTATTTGTATTGTGATTCTTTTGCATTTTGAGTGTTATTTTCACATTTTCATAACATGTCAGGTTTATATCACTGGACAATACAATACAATATCTAAACTTCAACTTCCATCATCCATATAAAGTGTTTACAGCATCGAACAAAAGCAATATCTAGTAACAGTAATATATATCAAGAGATGAACAGTTTAAAAAAGAAAAAAAGCACTCTATTGAAACATCTATTTAGAGAGCATGATATCAGCTCCAAGAAATCCGGACCAAACATCAAAGGACATTACCCTAAAACTCGGCACAGTTTTTATACCATATATGAAGGCTTGTCGGAAAAAAATCGAAGAATAGTTAACCCATATGACTTCAAGACAGTATTCAAGAGTGATTCAATTCTCTGAAAGCGTCTTGTGCAAATCAACAGAATTTTTTTTTATTTTTTTTTTTTTTTTATTCAATGGTCACCCCAAACAAGGCACAGTGCCACTTTGAAGTAGGGGGCTACTATCGGGGACATAAATTGCAGGGACATTATGAAGAGAGATGAACAGCAAGATGTCTGTTCACATTACACTTGAACTTCTGCATGTCAATACAGTTGGGAAAGCAGAATCCCGAAATGGAGTTCCAAAGTCTAGCAGTTCTAGGGAAGAAATTATTGGAATAGAAGGCTTTCTTACATCTAGGGATCTCTATTGTGTGAGGGTGGGATTTAGCTGTTTGTCAGAGGTATTCACATCGAGAGGGTACAAGTGCTTGTAGTTCGTCAGAGCATTCACTATTAAAGTATTTGTAGAACAGGCAGAGGAATACAACATTTCGTCGATGGGATTGAGGCTGAAGCCTAGTTCAGGACCTATCAGGTTGGCAACCCTCTTTTGAACCTTGCCCAGGAGTTGGAGGCAAGTAGCAGATGCACAGTCGAAATGTGACAACAGTACTCCATACATCGACGAATGGTGGCCTTATACTAGTAATACACACGGACGAAAAAACGCTTTGGATAATCAGATTTCAAGGTAGTTCTACTAAAATAGCCATATTTTTTAAACCAAAGCACTTCAAGTCTTCAAATTACTACTGTTTTGTTCGGAAATGAATATACTTTCAAATGAATTAATAAATATGAATGTACATTATATATTTTAAGAGTTTTAAGCAAATAAAGTGATAAAAATGTGAACGTCATAAAATGGCGTTTTCGGTAAGGTTTTGTAATGACCCCCCCTGTTTTCTAAAAGTCCGTACCGTGATTGTATGAAGAATTTCGTCATGAAATTTGGGAACCAATTAGAAGAGGTGTTAATCTTAATACTGTCAAGTGTCCGAAATATTTTTGACCATTTCTTTTTTTGTCGTGTTAAAAATAAGACTTTAATATGACGAGTATTGAACATTTTGAAAAAAAAATTCTTCGGACACCCAGTAGTAAGTAAATCAATCTTTTTACTATCTTTATCAATTAAAAGTATTGTTTTATGTTGAGTAGGACCGCGGTAATTGATAATTTAAAAGGACCTACCCGAAAAAAAAAATTGTTTCTATTTATCGAATTTGGTCAAATGAAGTTTAAGCAGCAGCAGCTCCAGCCTGTAGAATCAGCGATAGCACAGTTGTAAACAAACACGCGTTCTTTAATTTTTATTCAAGAACGAATTAAGAAAAACATGAAAATATGAATATAAATGTTCTTATGTTTAATTAGAGCTATTTTGTTATCAGAATAACATTAGTTTAGAACTATTCGGTTTTCAGAATATGTAATAACAACAATCCTAACCAATTCGGCATTATAAATCTGTTGCAATTTCTCACAAATCTCGTCAAATTTAAAAACATGGTTAAAAAAACAAAATAAACTTTTGTAGATATATAGCTTGCATGCACTTTTATTCTTTAAATTAGTTTTGAACAGCGAATTAAAACAATGTTTTACTGCGAACAGCCACAAATGTTTTTTTTTTAAAAATCAAAATAAGTATCAAAATCTCGTTTATACATAGATTCGAAAAAGCTGTCAAAAAACAAATATATAACAAATAAATGTTATCAAAGGCAAGATAAGTTACTTTTCTACCAAACTGGATATATTTTTTGTGTTTTTATTCAATGTAACATGTTTATTCAGCTCGAAAAAAATACAGTGTTTACCGCGGAAAATTAAAAATGGCGCCCGGCCCGACTCTCTTTGACACGGTAAGTTTGAGAAAAGGAGTTAAAAATAAAAAAAAACTATACAAAATACTGTTAAAAACTCAACGAATATATGTCAGCCTATGTCACGGTAACATATATTGAGTGAGTTTCTAGCAGTATTTTGTCTACTTTTTTATTTTTAACTCTTTTCCCCAAACTTACCGTTTCAAGAGAGTCGGGCGCCATTTTAAATTTTCCAAAACATCGGTAAACACTGTTTTCAAGCTGAATAAACATGTTACATTAAATAAAAACACTAAAAAATTATCCAGTTAGGTAGAAAAGTAACTTGCTTTTGATAACATTTATTTGTTATATATTTGTTTTTTTGACAACTTTTTCGAATCTATGTGTATAGTAATACAAACCCTCAAAATCTATATCAATATTCTTGAAATTTTAAAAGCAGTTAGAAAACACATCAAACTACAATTAGGAAGCTTTTTATTTCGTTATTTTTTTTTCTACTTATTAAGCGAAAGATATTTTTACAATCTGCTCCAGCGTAGTATAAACGGCCTATGGAATTAACACCTTCAACCTCGAAAATAGAAATCAACAAATTTTTGAACGCTCTTTTTGAAAAAAAGCTCTCTTAACTTCACCTCTAATACAAATTATGTGTGGCAAGTCTCCTCCTAAAACACTCTTTAACCCTAACAATAACACTAAGTTCGAGTGGCAAGCCCCCCCCCCCCCAACAAAATACCTCTGTAAGCCACATACAAGCATCTAAAACAAACAAACAAAAAATAGATCCTTCCTTAAAGAAAAATACACAGAAAAATAAATTGGTTAACTGTCCTAAAATGCTAGAACGGCCAGGAAATGATGAATTATTTTACATAAAATTTTTGTGAAACTAACCGCTCCCCCCTCTAATATTGTTTTTGTTAGCTTTGTCTCTGTCAAGTTTTCAGTATGTTCACACATAATTTTCCTTAGCCCTACAATTAATTCAAAGTCCGAATGGCAACCCTCCCCATATTCTCATTGCATAGAAACCCTCTTAAAACTACACATAATCATCTTAAAAAAAAAAAAAAAAAGCATGCATATTTTCCCATAGAAAAAAAAAACAGTTAACTGCCCTAAAATGCTAGAATGACCTGTAATAGGAAATTATTTTACATTCAATTCTAAAATAATTTATCTTTCATTAAAGTTTTTCATGGCATTTTATACATAATTTCCTAAAAAGGTAGAATCACATTTTGGAGGGGTGGTCAGAAGGAGTTGAGTGGGGTTAAACAGAAGGTGTTAATCTACAATAATACCAAAGAAATATTGCAATATATTCATTTTTAAATGGTCTTATGTTTAGATTTAAGTTTTTTGTACATAAAGCACATTACAATTCAACTTTGAGTTCTCCAACTTCTTTTCTGTTTATGGATACATGGCATTTTTAAGGAATTGCTGCACATTTATGCACATTTACTGCAGATTATTTGGAAACCATAAACTTTGGGAGATTTTCAGTTGCATATTCTGATTCCTTGTACAAAAATACACTTATATGGTAAATTTCATTTCTTAGTCTTGTGTTTTAACAAAGATATGACATTTTTACTGAAAAAGTAGTGTAAAAAATGTGACGAAACGCATATGGTCTTAAAGAGGGAAAAATATCCAAACGTGTGAGGCACAAAAATAGCCATAACTTCCTTAATTTTAATCAGATTTAAAAAATTTTAAAAGATTCTTTCTTAGCTCATCAAGCTCTTTCTATGCATACCAATATTGAAATATTTCAAGCTATTTCAATTTTTTCATGTGTATTGCTACTTATACAGACTACTTTTAGGTATGAGTAGCTTTCTAGCATGGTAGAGTAGAGCCCACCTTCTTCGCAGCAACCTTGTGAACGTTAGACCGAGGAGTTTGAAGGAAGTACTTTCAGGTAATGTGTTTTTGGCCATTGCTATTAGTGGTAGAGAAGGTTTCTTGCAATTATTGAAGGAAATAAGCTTAGTCTTGGCAGCATTGAATGTGACCATCCATTTTTGTCCCCATTCCACTACAGATTGGAGGTCTTCCTCTAGTGTTTCTGCCATTTCCTTAGATATGTGTTCATTTATTTTCCCCTCATGCCTGCTATAGAGAGTGGAGTCATCAGCAAATATACCCATCTCAGAAACAATTTTATCAGGGAGGTCATTTATGAATATCAGGAATAATAAAGGTCCCAGGATAGACCCCTGAGGTACTCCCGCATTTATATCATATTGTTTAGATGTACGACTGTTGAGGAAAACCTGGATTTTTCTCCTACTTAAAAAGGATTTAATTACATTATGTATTCTTCCAGTGATACCATATGATCTAATTTTACTTATAAGACCATCATGCCATATTTTGTCAAAAGCCTTAGATATATCTAGAGCTACCGCTCTACCCTCCCCTGCTTGGTCCAGTGAACGATATATATGTTCACAGATTGCAGTTAGGATGTCTGCTGTGGAATCCATATTGATTGTTGGTCAGAAGTTTAGCAGCTGTAAGATGATGGACTAGAGCTTGATTAATTATGGTCTCAAATATTTTGGTAAAAAGTGGGAGGAGGCTAATGGGGCGATAATTTAATGGATCAGTTCTTTCGCCAGAATTCTTGAACACTGGTACCACAGAAGCAGTTTTCCAGCAGTCAGGAAAGCAAGATTCATTAAGGCATTTGTTGAAAAGTTTGGGGACCGGAGCAACTTCAGTGGAGCATTTTTTTAATAGCACTGCCGGGATGAGATTGTGTCCACATCCTTTTGAGGCGTTTAAGTTTTTTATGATATCATATACCAGAGAAGGGGGTTATTTTCAGATCATCTAGTGTGGTGTCAGTCCACAAAGGAAAGTCAGGGAGGGAGTGGTTTGCCGGGTCCAATGTGGAGTTTGAGGCAAACCGACTGGCAAGCATGTTAGCCTTCTCGGTTGTCGTACAAACAACCTCCTGATTATTTGATAGTGGGGAATGGTTGACTGCCCATCATTAACTACACTTTTATAGATTTTCCAAAAATTGTAAGTTCCTAGTTTCTGTGTTTTGATATGTTTCCTGATGGTTTCAGTGTATTCTGTCTTAGCTGTTACTATTTCTCTCTTACAATTATTTCTAGCTTCTATATACTTCTGTCTGTTTGAAATGGACTTATGTCGGATAAATCTGCCTTTGAGGCAGCATGCGTACCGCAGATACCATAACGTAAATGTGGAAAACTATACAAAGTCGGGACATGTAGTCTACTAAGAGGTTAGAGGAACACTGAAAAGCCATAATACATGGAATGATTGAAAAGTCTGGTATGGATGACCACATATGGAGGGAAAAGGGAAACCATCTACCCTTATAGAACAAAGTAAAATTTATATATAGTAAAACAGTGGGGAGTAAGACAAAGAGGCGCATATTCTGGCTAATGATCATCTACTAAGCAGATCTAGTAAAGAATCTAACACAATATGAGAACCATTAATTATATATAGTAAAGAATATGTTAGTGTTGGGACGATTAATTGGAAATCGGAAAAATCAGAGCTTTTTGGGGTATTGAATCAGAAATGAGCCTATTTTCCGATGCGAACACCGATTTCTTAAATTATGTTTTTATTTGCTTTTGGTTTAAGAAACATCTTCCATTGCTTGTAGCAATAATAAAATAAATATTGATTTTAAACTTCCAGTAAGACTAAAATCTCTAGATCAGCCCCTCACAAGTGTGTTTTTACGTTTGAGAAAATATATGCAGATTTAAGATGTGTTTTTACAGTAATCGGGACAAAATATCAATTTTATAGTTAAATATTTGAAGATTAATAAAGAATCGGTAAAAAAATTGGAATCATCCCATCACTAATAATATATATATATATATATATATAAATAAATGAATAGTGATGTATAGCGATAATTAGTAAAGAATGTACATCTAAGAAACAAGATACATACTAGAATTGTCTGCAAAGACCCATGACATTTGGTAAAGTTCAGTTGTAAGTTACACACTTTTGGAGATTGCAGGTTTAATCCTCAGTGCAGGTGACATTCAAAATATAGTTGCGAATTACTTAGGGCTCATACCCAGTCATGGCTGATGGAACAAGAGATTGCTACACCTGTGTTCCAGTTAGATTCCAGAGTTTGATAGAAAGATTCTAAAGTTTGACAAAATACACCTGAAGAAAGTCAGAGGTTCCATTGATTGAAACATTGTGAAAATAACACTCAAGCTGAGAACAGTAATTCAAATAATATAGTAATCCTCATCTCAAACTGTGAACAGTAATTCAAATAATATAGTAAGCCTCATCTCAAACTGTGAACAGTAATTCAAATAATATAGTAATCCTCATCTCAAGCTGAGAAAAGTAATTCAAATAATATAGTAATCCTCATCTCAAGCTGAGAACAGTAATTCAAATAATATAGTAAGCATCATCTCATACTGAGAACAGTAATTCAAATAATATAGTAATCCTCATCTCAAGCTGAGAAAAGTAATTCAAATAATATAGTAATCCTCATCTCAAGCTGAGAAAAGTAATTCAAATAATATAGTAATCCTCATCTCAAGCTAAGAAAAGTAATTCAAATAATATAGTAATCCTCATCTCAAGCTAAGAAAAGTAATTCAAATAATATAGTAATCCTCATCTCAAGCTGAGAAAAGTAATTCAAATAATATAGTAATCCTCATCTCAAGCTAAGAAAAGTAATTCAAATAATATAGTAATCCTCATCTCAAGCTGAGAACAGTAATTCAAATAATATAGTAATCCTCATCTCAAGCTAAGAAAAGTAATTCAAATAACATAGTAATCCTCATCTCAAGCTAAGAAAAGTAATTCAAATAATATAGTAATCCTCATCTCAAGCTAAGAAAAGTAATTCAAATAATATAGTAATCCTCATCTCAAGCTAAGAAAAGTAATTCAAATAATATAGTAATCCTCATCTCAAGCTGAGAACAGTAATTCAAATAATATAGTAATCCTCATCTCAAGCTCAGAAAAGTAATTCAGATAATATAGTAATCCTCATCTCAAGCTGAGAACAGTAATTAAAATAATATAGTAATCCTCATCTCAAGCTAAGAAAAGTAATTCAAATAATATAGTAATCCTCATCTCAAGCTAAGAAAAGTAATTCAAATAATATAGTAATCCTCATCTCAAGCTAAGAAAAGTAATTCAAATAATATAGTAATCCTCATCTCAAGCTAAGAACAGTAATTCAAATAATATTGTAATCCTCATCTCAAGCTGAGAAAAGTAATTCAAATAATATAGTAATCCTCATCTCAAGCTGAGAACAGTAATTAAATAATATAGTAAATCTCATCTCAAGCTAAGAAAAGTAATTCAAATAATATAGTAATCCTCATCTCAAGCTAAGAAAAGTAATTCAAATAATATAGTAATCCTCATCTCAAGCTGAGAACAGTAATTCAAATAATATAGTAATCCTCATCTCAAGCTAAGAAAAGTAATTCAAATAATATAGTAATCCTCATCTCAAGCTAAGAAAAGTAATTCAAATAATATAGTAATCCTCATCTCAAGCTAAGAACAGTAATTCAAATAATATTGTAATCCTCATCTCAAGCTGAGAAAAGTAATTCAAATAATATAGTAATCCTCATCTCAAGCTGAGAACAGTAATTCAAATAATATAGTAAATCTCATCTCAAGCTAAGAAAAGTAATTCAAATAATATAGTAATCCTCATCTCAAGCTGAGAACAGTAATTCAAATAATATAGTAATCCTCATCTCAAGCTGAGAAAAGTAATTTAAATAATATAGTAATCCTCATCTCAAGCTGAGAAAAGTAATTCAAATAATATAGTAATCCTCATCTCAAGTTAAGAAAAGTAATTCAAATAATATAGTAATCCTCATATCAAGCTGAGAACAGTAATTAAAATAATATAGTAATCCTCATCTCAAGCTGAGAAAAGTAATTCAAATAATATAGTAATCCTCATCTCAAGCTGAGAAAAGTAATTCAAATAATATAGTAATCCTCATCTCAAGCTGAGAAAAGTAATTCAAATAATATAGTAATCCTCATCTTAAGCTAAGAAAAGTAATTCAAATAATATAGTAATCCTCATCTCAAGCTGAGAACAGTAATTCAAATAATATAGTAAGCCTCATCTCAAACTGTGAACAGTAATTCAAATAATATAGTAATCCTCATCTCAAGCTGAGAAAAGTAATTCAAATAATATAGTAATCCTCATCTCAAGCTGAGAACAGTAATTCAAATAATATAGTAATCCTTATCTCAAGCTGAGAACAGTAATTCAAATAATATAGTAAGCATCATCTCATACTGAGAACAGTAATTCAAATAATATAGTAATCCTCATCTCAAGCTGAGAAAAGTAATTCAAATAATATAGTAATCCTCATCTCAAGCTAAGAAAAGTAATTCAAATAATATAGTAATCCTCATCTCAAGCTAAGAAAAGTAATTCAAATAATATAGTAATCCTCATCTCAAGCTGAGAACAGTAATTCAAATAATATAGTAATCCTCATCTCAAGCTCAGAAAAGTAATTCAGATAATATAGTAATCCTCATCTCAAGCTGAGAACAGTAATTAAAATAATATAGTAATCCTCATCTCAAGCTAAGAAAAGTAATTCAAATAATATAGTAATCCTCATCTCAAGCTAAGAAAAGTAATTCAAATAATATAGTAATCCTCATCTCAAGCTGAGAACAGTAATTCAAATAATATAGTAAATCTCATCTCAAGCTAAGAAAAGTAATTCAAATAATATAGTAATCCTCATCTCAAGCTAAGAAAAGTAATTCAAATAATATAGTAATCCTCATCTCAAGCTGAGAACAGTAATTCAAATAATATAGTAATCCTCATCTCAAGCTAAGAAAAGTAATTCAAATAATATAGTAATCCTCATCTCAAGCTAAGAAAAGTAATTCAAATAATATAGTAATCCTCATCTCAAGCTAAGAACAGTAATTCAAATAATATTGTAATCCTCATCTCAAGCTGAGAAAAGTAATTCAAATAATATAGTAATCCTCATCTCAAGCTGAGAACAGTAATTAAATAATATAGTAAATCTCATCTCAAGCTAAGAAAAGTAATTCAAATAATATAGTAATCCTCATCTCAAGCTAAGAAAAGTAATTCAAATAATATAGTAATCCTCATCTCAAGCTGAGAACAGTAATTCAAATAATATAGTAATCCTCATCTCAAGCTAAGAAAAGTAATTCAAATAATATAGTAATCCTCATCTCAAGCTAAGAAAAGTAATTCAAATAATATAGTAATCCTCATCTCAAGCTAAGAACAGTAATTCAAATAATATTGTAATCCTCATCTCAAGCTGAGAAAAGTAATTCAAATAATATAGTAATCCTCATCTCAAGCTGAGAACAGTAATTCAAATAATATAGTAAATCTCATCTCAAGCTAAGAAAAGTAATTCAAATAATATAGTAATCCTCATCTCAAGCTGAGAACAGTAATTCAAATAATATAGTAATCCTCATCTCAAGCTGAGAAAAGTAATTAAAATAATATAGTAATCCTCATCTCAAGCTCAGAAAAGTAATTCAGATAATATAGTAATCCCCATCTCAAGCTGAGAACAGTAATTAAAATAATATAGTAATCCTCATCTCAAGCTAAGAAAAGTAATTCAAATAATATAGTAATCCTCATCTCAAGCTAAGAAAAGTAATTCAAATAATATAGTAATCCTCATCTCAAGCTGAGAACAGTAATTCAAATAATATAGTAAATCTCATCTCAAGCTAAGAAAAGTAATTCAAATAATATAGTAAATCTCATCTCAAGCTAAGAAAAGTAATTCAAATAATATAGTAATCCTCATCTCAAGCTAAGAAAAGTAATTCAAATAATATAGTAATCCTCATCTCAAGCTGAGAACAGTAATTCAAATAATATAGTAATCCTCATCTCAAGCTAAGAAAAGTAATTCAAATAATATAGTAATCCTCATCTCAAGCTAAGAAAAGTAATTCAAATAATATAGTAATCCTCATCTCAAGCTAAGAACAGTAATTCAAATAATATTGTAATCCTCATCTCAAGCTGAGAAAAGTAATTCAAATAATATAGTAATCCTCATCTCAAGCTGAGAACAGTAATTAAATAATATAGTAATCCTCATCTCAAGCTAAGAAAAGTAATTCAAATAATATAGTAATCCTCATCTCAAGCTGAGAACAGTAATTCAAATAATATAGTAATCCTCATCTCAAGCTGAGAACAGTATTCAAATAGTAATCCTGATCTCAAGCTGAGAACAATAATTCAAGTAATAGAGTAATCCTCATCTCAAGCTAAGAAAAGTAATTCAAATAATATAGTAATCCTCATCTCAAGCTAAGAAAAGTAATTCAAATAATATAGTAATCCTCATCTCAAGCTGAGAACAGTAATTTAAATAATATAGTAATCCTCATCTCAAGCTGAGAAAAGTAATTCAAATAATATAGTAATCCTCATCTCAAGCTGAGAAAAGTAATTCAAATAATATAGTAATCCTCATCTCAAGTTAAGAAAAGTAATTCAAATAATATAGTAATCCTCATATCAAGCTGAGAACAGTAATTAAAATAATATAGTAATCCTCATCTCAAGCTGAGAAAAGTAATTCAAATAATATAGTAATCCTCATCTCAAGCTGAGAAAAGTAATTCAAATAATATAGTAATCCTCATCTCAAGCTGAGAAAAGTAATTCAAATAATATAGTAATCCTCATCTCAAGCTGAGAAAAGTAATTCAAATAATATAGTAATCCTCATCTTAAGCTAAGAAAAGTAATTCAAATAATATAGTAATCCTCATCTCAAGCTAAGAAAAGTAGTTCAAATAATATAGTAATCCTCATATCAAGCTGAGAACAGTAATTCAAATAATATAGTAATCCTCATATCAAGCTGAGAACAGTAATTCAAATAATATAGTAAGCCTCATCTCAAGCTGAGAACAGTAATTCAAATAATATAGTAATCCTCATCTTAAGCTTAGAAAAGTAATTCAAATAATATTGTAATCCTCATCTCCAGCTTAGAAAAGTAATTCAAATAATATTGTAATCCTCATCTCAAGCTTAGAAAAGTAATTCAAATAATATAGTAATCCTCATCTCAAGCTAAGAAAAGTAATTCAAATAATATAGTAATCCTCATCTCAAGCTAAGAAAAGTAATTCAAATAATATAGTAATCCTCATCTCAAGCTAAGAAAAGTAATTCAAATAATATAGTAATCCTCATCTCAAGGTAAGAACAGTAATTCAAATAATATAGTAATCCTCATCTCAAGCTAAGAACAGTAATTCAAATAATATAGTAATCCTCATCTCAAGCTAACAAAAGTAATTCAAATAATATAGTAATCCTCATCTCAAGCTAAGAAAAGTAATTCAAATAATATAGTAATCCTCATCTCAAGCTGAGAAAAGTAATTCAAATACTATAGTAATCCTCATCTCAAGCTGAGAAAAGTAATTCAAATAATATAGTAATCCTCATCTCAAGCTGAGAAAAGTAATTCAAATAATATAGTAATCCTCATCTCAAGCTGAGAAAAGTAATTCAAATAATATAGTAATCCTCATCTCAAGCTAAGAAAAGTAATTCAAATAATATTGTAATCCTCATCTAAAGCTAAGAAAAGTAATTCAAATAATATAGTAATCCTCATATCAAGCTGAGAAAAGTAATTCAAATAATATAGTAAGCCTCATCTCAAGCTGTGAACAGTAATTCAAATAATATAGTAATCCTCATCTTAAGCTGTGAACAGTAATTCAAATAATATAGTAATCCTCATCTTAAGCTGTGAACAGTAATTCAAATAATATAGTAATCCTCATCTCAAACTGACAACAGTAATTCAAATAATATAGTAATCCTAATCTCAAACTGACAACAATAATTCAAATAATATAGTAATCCTTATCTCAAACTGTGAACAGTAATTCAAATATAGTAATCCTCATCTCAAACTGACACCAGTAATTCAAATAATATAGTAATCCTCATCTCAAACTGAGAAGAGTAATTCAAATATAGTAAGCCTCATCTCAAGCTGAGAAAAGTAATTCAAATAATATAGTAATCCTCATCTCAAGCTGTGAACAGTAATTCAAATAATATAGTAATCCTCATCTCAAACTGACAACAATAATTCAAATAATATAATAATCCTCATCTCAAACTGACAACAGTAATTCAAATAATATAGTAATCCTCATCTCAAACTGAGAAAAGTAATTCAAATAATATAGTAATCCTCATCTCAAGCTGTGAACAGTAATTCAAATAATATAGTAATCCTCATCTCAAGCTGTGAACAGTAATTCAAATAATATAGTAATCCTCATCTCAAACTGACAATAGTAATTAAAATAATATAGTAATCCTCATCTCAAACTGACAAAAATAATTCAAATAATATAGTAATCCTCATCTCAAGCTAATAACAGTAATTCAAATAATATAGTAATCCTTATCTCAAACTGTGAACAGTAATTCAAATATAGTAATCCTCATCTCAAACTGACAACAGTAATTCAAATAATATAGTAATCCTCATCTCAAACTGAGAACAGTAATTCAAATAATATAGTAATCCTCATCTCAAACTGAGAACAGTAATTCAAATAATATAGTAATCCTCATCTCAAGCTGAGAACAGTAATTCAAATAATATAGTAATCCTCATCTCAAGCTGAGAACAGTAATTCAAATAATATAGTAATCCTCATCTTAAGCTGAGAACAGTAATTCAAATAATATAGTAATCCTCATCTCAAACTGAGAACAGTAATTCAAATAATATAGTAATCCTCATCTCAAACTGAGAACAGTAATTCAAATAATATAGTAATCCTCATCTCAAGCTGAGAACAGTAATTCAAATAATATAGTAATCCTCATCTTAAGCTGAGAAGAGTAATTCAAATATAGTAAGCCTTATCTCAAGCTGAGAAAAGTAATTCAAATAATATAGTAATCCTCATCTCAAGCTGAGAAAAGTAATTCAAATAATATAGTAATCCTTATCTCAAGCTAAGAAAAGTAATTCAAATAATATAGTAATCCTCATCTCAAGCTGAGAAAAGTAATTCAAATAATATAGTAATCCTCATCTCAAGCTGAGAAAAGTAATTCAAATAATATTGTAAGCCTCATCTAAAGCTAAGAAAAGTAATTCAAATAATATAGTAATCCTCATATCAAGCTGAGAAAAGTAATTCAAATAATATAGTAATCCTCATCTCAAGCTGAGAAAAGTAATTCAAATAATATAGTAATCCTCATCTCAAGCTGAGAAAAGTAATTCAAATAATATAGTAATCCTCATCTCAAACTGAGAAAAGTAATTCAAATAATATTGTAATCCTCATCTCAAGCTAAGAAAAGTAATTAGAATAATATAGTAATCCTCATCTCAAACTGAGAAAAGTAATTCAAATAATATAGTAATCCTCATCTCAAGCTAAGAAAAGTAATTCAAATAATATAGTAATCCTCATCTCAAACTGAGAAAAGTAATTCAAATAATATAGTAATCCTCATCTCAAACTGAGAAAAGTAATTCAAATAATATAGTAAGCCTCATCTCAAGCTGTGAACAGTAATTCAAATAATATAGTAATCCTCATCTCAAGCTGTGAACAGTAATTCAAATAATATAGTAATCCTCATCTCAAACTGACAACAGTAATTCAAATAATATAGTAATCCTCATCTCAAACTGACAACAGTAATTCAAATAATATAGTAATCCTTATCTCAAACTGTGAACAGTAATTCAAATATAGTAATCCTCATCTCAAACTGACAACAGTAATTCAAATAACATAGTAATCCTCATCTCAAACTGAGAACAGTAATTCAAATAATATAGTAATCCTCATCTTAAGCTGTGAACAGTAATTCAAATAATATAGTAATCCTCATCTCAAACTGACAACAGTAATTCAAATAATATAGTAATCCTAATCTCAAACTGACAACAATAATTCAAATAATATAGTAATCCTTATCTCAAACTGTGAACAGTAATTCAAATATAGTAATCCTCATCTCAAACTGACACCAGTAATTCAAATAATATAGTAATCCTCATCTCAAACTGACAACAATAATTCAAATAATATAATAATCCTCATCTCAAACTGACAACAGTAATTCAAATAATATAGTAATCCTCATCTCAAACTGAGAAAAGTAATTCAAATAATATAGTAATCCTCATCTCAAGCTGTGAACAGTAATTCAAATAATATAGTAATCCTCATCTCAAGCTGTGAACAGTAATTCAAATAATATAGTAATCCTCATCTCAAGCTGTGAACAGTAATTCAAATAATATAGTAATCCTCATCTCAAGCTGTGAACAGTAATTCAAATAATATAGTAATCCTCATCTCAAGCTGTGAACAGTAATTCAAATAATATAGTAATCCTCATCTCAAACTGACAATAGTAATTAAAATAATATAGTAATCCTCATCTCAAACTGACAACAATAATTCAAATAATATAGTAATCCTCATCTTAAGCTGATAACAGTAATTCAAATAATATAGTAATCCATATCTCAAGCTGTGAACAGTAATTCAAATATAGTAATCCTCATCTCAAACTGACAACAGTAATTCAAATAATATAGTAATCCTCATCTCAAACTGAGAACAGTAATTCAAATAATATAGTAATCCTCATCTCAAACTGACAACAATAATTCAAATAATATAATAATCCTCATCTCAAACTGACAACAGTAATTCAAATAATATAGTAATCCTCATCTCAAACTGAGAAAAGTAATTCAAATAATATAGTAATCCTCATCTCAAGCTGTGAACAGTAATTCAAATAATATAGTAATCCTCATCTCAAGCTGTGAACAGTAATTCAAATAATATAGTAATCCTCATCTCAAGCTGTGAACAGTAATTCAAATAATATAGTAATCCTCATCTCAAGCTGTGAACAGTAATTCAAATAATATAGTAATCCTCATCTCAAGCTGTGAACAGTAATTCAAATAATATAGTAATCCTCATCTCAAACTGACAATAGTAATTAAAATAATATAGTAATCCTCATCTCAAACTGACAACAATAATTCAAATAATATAGTAATCCTCATCTTAAGCTGATAACAGTAATTCAAATAATATAGTAATCCTTATCTCAAACTGTGAACAGTAATTCAAATATAGTAATCCTCATCTCAAACTGACAACAGTAATTCAAATAATATAGTAATCCTCATCTCAAACTGAGAACAGTAATTCAAATGATATAGTAATCCTCATCTTCAGCTGAGAACAGTAATTCAAATAATATAGTAATCCTCATCTTAAGCTGATAACAGTAATTCAAATAATATAGTAATCCTTATCTCAAACTGTGAACAGTAATTCAAATATAGTAATCCTCATCTCAAACTGACAACAGTAATTCAAATAATATAGTAATCCTCATCTCAAACTGAGAACAGTAATTCAAATAATATAGTAATCCTCATCTCAAGCTGATAACAGTAATTCAAATAATATAGTAATCCTTATCTCAAACTGTGAACAGTAATTCAAATATAGTAATCCTCATCTCAAACTGACAACAGTAATTCAAATAATATAGTAATCCTCATCTCAAACTGAGAACAGTAATTCAAATGATATAGTAATCCTCATCTTAAGCTGAGAACAGTAATTCAAATAATATAGTAATCCTCATCTCAAGCTGAGAACACTAATTCAAATAATATAGTAATCCTCATCTTAAGCTGAGAACAGTAATTCAAATAATATAGTAATCCTCATCTCAAACTGAGAACAGTAATTCAAATAATATAGTAATCCTCATCTCAAACTGAGAACAGTAATTCAAATAATATAGTAATCCTCATCTCAAGCTGAGAACAGTAATTCAAATAATATAGTAATCCTCATCTTAAGCTGAGAAGAGTAATTCAAATATAGTAAGCCTTATCTCAAGCTGAGAAAAGTAATTCAAATAATATAGTAATCCTCATCTCAAGCTGAGAAAAGTAATTCAAATAATATAGTAATCCTCATCTCAAGCTAAGAAAAGTAATTCAAATAATATAGTAATCCTCATCTCAAGCTGAGAAAAGTAATTCAAATAATATAGTAATCCTCATCTCAAGCTGAGAAAAGTAATTCAAATAATATTGTAAGCCTCATCTAAAGCTAAGAAAAGTAATTCAAATAATATAGTAATCCTCATATCAAGCTGAGAAAAGTAATTCAAATAATATAGTAATCCTCATCTCAAGCTGAGAAAAGTAATTCAAATAATATAGTAATCCTCATCTCAAGCTGAGAAAAGTAATTCAAATAATATAGTAATCCTCATCTCAAACTGAGAAAAGTAATTCAAATAATATTGTAATCCTCATCTCAAGCTAAGAAAAGTAATTAGAATAATATAGTAATCCACATCTCAAACTGAGAAAAGTAATTCAAATAATATAGTAATCCTCATCTCAAACTGAGAAAAGTAATTCAAATAATATAGTAATCCTCATCTCAAACTGAGAAAAGTAATTCAAATAATATAGTAATCCTCATCTCAAACTGAGAAAAGTAATTCAAATAATATAGTAAGCCTCATCTCAAGCTGTGAACAGTAATTCAAATAATATAGTAATCCTCATCTCAAGCTGTGAACAGTAATTCAAATAATATAGTAATCCTCATCTCAAACTGACAACAGTAATTCAAATAATATAGTAATCCTCATCTCAAACTGACAACAGTAATTCAAATAATATAGTAATCCTTATCTCAAACTGTGAACAGTAATTCAAATATAGTAATCCTCATCTCAAACTGACAACAGTAATTCAAATAACATAGTAATCCTCATCTCAAACTGAGAACAGTAATTCAAATAATATAGTAATCCTCATCTTAAGCTGTGAACAGTAATTCAAATAATATAGTAATCCTCATCTCAAACTGACAACAGTAATTCAAATAATATAGTAATCCTAATCTCAAACTGACAACAATAATTCAAATAATATAGTAATCCTTATCTCAAACTGTGAACAGTAATTCAAATATAGTAATCCTCATCTCAAACTGACACCAGTAATTCAAATAATATAGTAATCCTCATCTCAAACTGAGAAGAGTAATTCAAATATAGTAAGCCTCATCTCAAGCTGAGAAAAGTAATTCAAATAATATAGTAATCCTCATCTCAAGCTGTGAACAGTAATTCAAATAATATAGTAATCCTCATCTCAAACTGACAACAATAATTCAAATAATATAATAATCCTCATCTCAAACTGACAACAGTAATTCAAATAATATAGTAATCCTCATCTCAAACTGAGAAAAGTAATTCAAATAATATAGTAATCCTCATCTCAAGCTGTGAACAGTAATTCAAATAATATAGTAATCCTCATCTCAAGCTGTGAACAGTAATTCAAATAATATAGTAATCCTCATCTCAAGCTGTGAACAGTAATTCAAATAATATAGTAATCCTCATCTCAAGCTGTGAACAGTAATTCAAATAATATAGTAATCCTCATCTCAAACTGACAATAGTAATTAAAATAATATAGTAATCCTCATCTCAAACTGACAACAATAATTCAAATAATATAGTAATCCTCATCTCAAGCTGATAACAGTAATTCAAATAATATAGTAATCCTTATCTCAAACTGTGAACAGTAATTCAAATATAGTAATCCTCATCTCAAACTGACAACAGTAATTCAAATAATATAGTAATCCTCATCTCAAACTGAGAACAGTAATTCAAATGATATAGTAATCCTCATCTTAAGCTGAGAACAGTAATTCAAATAATATAGTAATCCTCATCTCAAGCTGAGAACAGTAATTCAAATAATATAGTAATCCTCATCTTAAGCTGAGAACAGTAATTCAAATAATATAGTAATCCTCATCTCAAACTGAGAACAGTAATTCAAATAATATAGTAATCCTCATCTCAAACTGAGAACAGTAATTCAAATAATATAGTAATCCTCATCTCAAGCTGAGAACAGTAATTCAAATAATATAGTAATCCTAATCTTAAGCTGAGAAGAGTAATTCAAATATAGTAAGCCTTATCTCAAGCTGAGAAAAGTAATTCAAATAATATAGTAATCCTCATCTCAAGCTAAGAAAAGTAATTCAAATAATATAGTAATCCTCATCTCAAGCTAAGAAAAGTAATTCAAATAATATAGTAATCCTCATCTCAAGCTGAGAAAAGTAATTCAAATAATATAGTAATCCTCATCTCAAGCTGAGAAAAGTAATTCAAATAATATTGTAAGCCTCATCTAAAGCTAAGAAAAGTAATTCAAATAATATAGTAATCCTCATATCAAGCTGAGAAAAGTAATTCAAATAATATAGTAATCCTCATCTCAAGCTGAGAAAAGTAATTCAAATAATATAGTAATCCTCATCTCAAGCTGAGAAAAGTAATTCAAATAATATAGTAATCCTCATCTCAAACTGAGAAAAGTAATTCAAATAATATTGTAATCCTCATCTCAAGCTAAGAAAAGTAATTAGAATAATATAGTAATCCACATCTCAAACTGAGAAAAGTAATTCAAATAATATAGTAATCCTCATCTCAAGCTAAGAAAAGTAATTCAAATAATATAGTAATCCTCATCTCAAACTGAGAAAAGTAATTCAAATAATATAGTAATCCTCATCTCAAACTGAGAAAAGTAATTCAAATAATATAGTAAGCCTCATCTCAAGCTGTGAACAGTAATTCAAATAATATAGTAATCCTCATCTCAAGCTGTGAACAGTAATTCAAATAATATAGTAATCCTTATCTCAAACTGTGAACAGTAATTCAAATATAGTAATCCTCATCTCAAACTGACAACAGTAATTCAAATAACATAGTAATCCTCATCTCAAACTGAGAACAGTAATTCAAATAATATAGTAATCCTCATCTTAAGCTGAGAAGAGTAATTCAAATATAGTAAGCCTCATCTCAAGCTGAGAAAAGTAATTCAAATAATATAGTAATCCTCATCTCAAGCTGTGAACAGTAATTCAAATAATATAGTAATCCTCATCTCAAGCTGTGAACAGTAATTCAAATAATATAGTAATCCTCATCTCAAGCTGTGAACAGTAATTCAAATAATATAGTAAGCCTCATCTTTAACTGAGAACAGTAATTCAAATAATATAGTAATCCTCATCTCAAACTGACAACAGTGATTCAAATAATATAGTAATCCTCATCTCAAGCTGAGAACAGTAATTCAAATGATATAGTAATCCTCATCTTAAGCTGAGAAGAGTAATTCAAATAATATAGTAAGCCTCATCTCAAACTGAGAACAGTAATTCAAATAATATAGTAATCCTAATCTCAAGCTGACAACAGTAATTAAAATAATATAGTAATCCTCATCTCAAGCTGAGAACAGTAATTCAAATAATATAGTAATCCTCATCTCAAACTGACAACAGTAATTCAAATAATATAGTAATCCTCATCTCAAGCTGAGAACAGTAATTCAAATAATATAGTAATCCTCATCTCAAACTGACAACAGTAATTCAAATAATATAGTAATCCTCATCTCAAACTGACAACAGTAATTCAAATAATATAGTAATCCTCATCTCAAGCTGAGAACAGTAATTCAAATAATATAGTAATCCTCATCTCAAACTGACAACAGTAATTCAAATAATATAGTAATCCTCATCTCAAACTGACAACAGTAATTCAAATAATATAGTAATCCTCATCTCAAGCTGATAATAGTAATTCAAATAATATAGTAATCCTTATCTCAAACTGACAACAGTTATTCAAATAATATAGTAAGCCTCATCTCAAGCTTAGAACAGTAATTCAAATAATATAGTAATCCTCATCTCAAGCTGTGAACAGTAATTCAAATAATATAGTAAGCCTCATCTCAAGCTAAGAAAAGTAATTCAAATAATATAGTAATCCTCATCTCAAGCTAAGAAAAGTAATTCAAATAATATAGTAATCCTCATCTCAAGCTGAGAAAAGTAATTCAAATAATATATTAATCCTCATCTCAAGCTGAGAGAAGTAATTCAAATAATATAGTAATCCTCATCTCAAACTGACAA
This sequence comes from Euprymna scolopes, assembly GCF_053919585.1. Taxonomy (NCBI): domain Eukaryota; kingdom Metazoa; phylum Mollusca; class Cephalopoda; order Sepiida; family Sepiolidae; genus Euprymna; species Euprymna scolopes. Next base: position 81,051,398 of record NC_136501.1, read on the forward strand.
CAGTAATTCAAATAATATAGTAATCCTCATCTCAAACTGAGAAAAGTAATTCAAATAATATAGTAATCCTCATCTCAAACTGACAACAGTAATTCAAATAATATAGTAATCCTCATCTCAAACTGACAACAGTAATTCAAATAATATAGTAATCCTCATCTCAAACTGACAACAATAATTCAAATAATATCGTAATCCTCATCTCAAACTGACAACAGTAATTCAAATAATATAGTAATCCTTATCTCAAACTGTGAACAGTAATTCAAATAATATAGTAATCCTCATCTCAAACTGAATACAGTAATTCAAATAATATAGTAATCCTCATCTCAAACTGAGAAAAGTAATTCAAATAATATAGTAATCCTCGTCTCAAGCTAAGAAAAGTAATTCAAATAATATAGTAATCCTCATCTCAAGCTGAGAACAGTAATTCAAATAATATAGTAATCCTCATCTCAAGCTAAGAAAAGTAATTCAAATAATATAGTAATCCTCATCTCAAGCTAAGAACAGTAATTCAAATAATATTGTAATCCTCATCTCAAGCTGAGAAAAGTAATTAAAATAATATAGTAATCCTCATCTCAAGCTGAGAACAGTAATTCAAATAATATAGTAAATCTCATCTCAAGCTAAGAAAAGAAATTCAAATAATATAGTAATCCTCATCTCAAGCTAAGAAAAGTAATTCAAATAATATAGTAATCCTCATCTCAAGCTGAGAACAGTAATTCAAATAATATAGTAATCCTCATCTCAAGCTAAGAAAAGTAATTCAAATAATATAGTAATCCTCATCTCAAGCTAAGAAAAGTAATTCAAATAATATAGTAATCCTCATCTCAAGCTAAGAACAGTAATTCAAATAATATTGTAATCCTCATCTCAAGCTGAGAAAAGTAATTCAAATAATATAGTAATCCTCATCTCAAGCTGAGAACAGTAATTCAAATAATATAGTAAATCTCATCTCAAGCTAAGAAAAGTAATTCAAATAATATAGTAATCCTCATCTCAAGCTAAGAAAAGTAATTCAAATAATATAGTAATCCTCATTTTAAGCTAAGAAAAGTAATTCAAATCATATAGTAATCCTCATCTCAAGCTGAGAACAGTAATTCAAATAATATAGTAATCCTCATCTCAAGCTGAGAACAGTAATTCAAATAATATAGTAATCCTGATCTCAAGCTGAGAACAATAATTCAAGTAATAGAGTAATCCTCATCTCAAGCTAAGAAAAGTAATTCAAATAATATAGTAATCCTCATCTCAAGCTAAGAAAAGTAATTCAAATAATATAGTAATCCTCATCTCAAGCTAAGAAAAGTAATTCAAATAATATAGTAATCCTCATCTCAAGCTGAGAACAGTAATTCAAATAATATAGTAATCCTCATCTCAAGCTGAGAAAAGTAATTTAAATAATATAGTAATCCTCATCTCAAACTGTGAACAGTAATTCAAATATAGTAATCCTCATCTCAAACTGACAACAGTAATTCAAATAACATAGTAATCCTCATCTCAAACTGAGAACAGTAATTCAAATAATATTGTAAGCCTCATCTAAAGCTAAGAAAAGTAATTCAAATAATATAGTAATCCTCATATCAAGCTGAGAAAAGTAATTCAAATAATATAGTAATCCTCATCTCAAGCTGAGAAAAGTAATTCAAATAATATAGTAATCCTCATCTCAAGCTGAGAAAAGTAATTCAAATAATATAGTAATCCTCATCTCAAACTGAGAAAAGTAATTCAAATAATATTGTAATCCTCATCTCAAGCTAAGAAAAGTAATTAGAATAATATAGTAATCCACATCTCAAACTGAGAAAAGTAATTCAAATAATATAGTAATCCTCATCTCAAGCTAAGAAAAGTAATTCAAATAATATAGTAATCCTCATCTCAAACTGAGAAAAGTAATTCAAATAATATAGTAATCCTCATCTCAAACTGAGAAAAGTAATTCAAATAATATAGTAAGCCTCATCTCAAGCTGTGAACAGTAATTCAAATAATATAGTAATCCTCATCTCAAGCTGTGAACAGTAATTCAAATAATATAGTAATCCTTATCTCAAACTGTGAACAGTAATTCAAATATAGTAATCCTCATCTCAAACTGACAACAGTAATTCAAATAACATAGTAATCCTCATCTCAAACTGAGAACAGTAATTCAAATAATATAGTAATCCTCATCTTAAGCTGAGAAGAGTAATTCAAATATAGTAAGCCTCATCTCAAGCTGAGAAAAGTAATTCAAATAATATAGTAATCCTCATCTCAAGCTGTGAACAGTAATTCAAATAATATAGTAATCCTCATCTCAAGCTGTGAACAGTAATTCAAATAATATAGTAATCCTCATCTCAAGCTGTGAACAGTAATTCAAATAATATAGTAAGCCTCATCTTTAACTGAGAACAGTAATTCAAATAATATAGTAATCCTCATCTCAAACTGACAACAGTGATTCAAATAATATAGTAATCCTCATCTCAAGCTGAGAACAGTAATTCAAATGATATAGTAATCCTCATCTTAAGCTGAGAAGAGTAATTCAAATAATATAGTAAGCCTCATCTCAAACTGAGAACAGTAATTCAAATAATATAGTAATCCTAATCTCAAGCTGACAACAGTAATTAAAATAATATAGTAATCCTCATCTCAAGCTGAGAACAGTAATTCAAATAATATAGTAATCCTCATCTCAAACTGACAACAGTAATTCAAATAATATAGTAATCCTCATCTCAAGCTGAGAACAGTAATTCAAATAATATAGTAATCCTCATCTCAAACTGACAACAGTAATTCAAATAATATAGTAATCCTCATCTCAAACTGACAACAGTAATTCAAATAATATAGTAATCCTCATCTCAAGCTGAGAACAGTAATTCAAATAATATAGTAATCCTCATCTCAAACTGACAACAGTAATTCAAATAATATAGTAATCCTCATCTCAAACTGACAACAGTAATTCAAATAATATAGTAATCCTCATCTCAAGCTGATAATAGTAATTCAAATAATATAGTAATCCTTATCTCAAACTGACAACAGTAATTCAAATAATATAGTAAGCCTCATCTCAAGCTTAGAACAGTAATTCAAATAATATAGTAATCCTCATCTCAAGCTGTGAACAGTAATTCAAATAATATAGTAAGCCTCATCTCAAGCTAAGAAAAGTAATTCAAATAATATAGTAATCCTCATCTCAAGCTAAGAAAAGTAATTCAAATAATATAGTAATCCTCATCTCAAGCTGAGAAAAGTAATTCAAATAATATATTAATCCTCATCTCAAGCTGAGAGAAGTAATTCAAATAATATAGTAATCCTCATCTCAAACTGACAACAGTAATTCAAATAATATAGTAATCCTCATCTCAAACTGAGAAAAGTAATTCAAATAATATAGTAATCCTCATCTCAAACTGACAACAGTAATTCAAATAATATAGTAATCCTCATCTCAAACTGACAACAGTAATTCAAATAATATAGTAATCCTCATCTCAAACTGACAACAATAATTCAAATAATATCGTAATCCTCATCTCAAACTGACAACAGTAATTCAAATAATATAGTAATCCTTATCTCAAACTGTGAACAGTAATTCAAATAATATAGTAATCCTCATCTCAAACTGAATACAGTAATTCAAATAATATAGTAATCCTCATCTCAAACTGAGAAAAGTAATTCAAATAATATAGTAATCCTCGTCTCAAGCTAAGAAAAGTAATTCAAATAATATAGTAATCCTCATCTCAAGCTGAGAACAGTAATTCAAATAATATAGTAATCCTCATCTCAAGCTAAGAAAAGTAATTCAAATAATATAGTAATCCTCATCTCAAGCTAAGAACAGTAATTCAAATAATATTGTAATCCTCATCTCAAGCTGAGAAAAGTAATTAAAATAATATAGTAATCCTCATCTCAAGCTGAGAACAGTAATTCAAATAATATAGTAAATCTCATCTCAAGCTAAGAAAAGAAATTCAAATAATATAGTAATCCTCATCTCAAGCTAAGAAAAGTAATTCAAATAATATAGTAATCCTCATCTCAAGCTGAGAACAGTAATTCAAATAATATAGTAATCCTCATCTCAAGCTAAGAAAAGTAATTCAAATAATATAGTAATCCTCATCTCAAGCTAAGAAAAGTAATTCAAATAATATAGTAATCCTCATCTCAAGCTAAGAACAGTAATTCAAATAATATTGTAATCCTCATCTCAAGCTGAGAAAAGTAATTCAAATAATATAGTAATCCTCATCTCAAGCTGAGAACAGTAATTCAAATAATATAGTAAATCTCATCTCAAGCTAAGAAAAGTAATTCAAATAATATAGTAATCCTCATCTCAAGCTAAGAAAAGTAATTCAAATAATATAGTAATCCTCATCTCAAGCTGAGAACAGTAATTCAAATAATATAGTAATCCTCATCTCAATGTAAGAAAAGTAATTCAAATAATATAGTAATCCTCATCTCAAGCTAAGAAAAGTAATTCAAATAATATAGTAATCCTCATCTCAAGCTAAGAACAGTAATTCAAATAATATAGTAATCCTCATCTCAAGCTGAGAAAAGTAATTCAAATAATATAGTAATCCTCATCTCAAGCTGAGAACAGTAATTCAAATAATATAGTAATCCTCATCTCAAGCTGAGAACAGTAATTCAAATAATATAGTAATCCTCATCTCAAGCTAAGAAAAGTAATTCAAATAATATAGTAATCCTCATCTCAAGCTAAGAAAAGTAATTCAAATAATATAGTAATCCTCATCTCAAGCTGAGAACAGTAATTCAAATAATATAGTAATCCTCATCTCAAGCTGAGAACAGTAATTCAAATAATATAGTAATCCTGATCTCAAGCTGAGAACAATAATTCAAATAATAGAGTAATCCTCATCTCAAGCTAAGAAAAGTAATTCAAATAATATAGTAATCCTCATCTCAAGCTAAGAAAAGTAATTCAAATAATATAGTAATCCTCATCTCAAGCTAAGAAAAGTAATTCAAATAATATAGTAATCCTCATCTCAAGCTGAGAACAGTAATTCAAATAATATAGTAATCCTCATCTCAAGCTGAGAAAAGTAATTTAAATAATATAGTAATCCTCATCTCAAGCTGAGAAAAGTAATTCAAATAATATAGTAATCCTCATCTCAAGTTAAGAAAAGTAATTCAAATAATATAGTAATCCTCATATCAAGCTGAGAACAGTAATTAAAATAATATAGTAATCCTCATCTCAAGCTGAGAAAAGTAATTCAAATAATATAGTAATCCTCATCTCAAGCTGAGAAAAGTAATTCAAATAATATAGTAATCCTCATCTCAAGCTGAGAAAAAGTAATTCAAATAATATAGTAATCCTCATTTAAGCTAAGAAAAGTAATTCAAATCATATAGTATCCTCATCTCAAGCTGAGAACAGTAATTCAAATAATATAGTAATCCTCATCTCAAGCTGAGAACAGTAATTCAAATAATATAGTAATCCTGATCTCAAGCTGAGAACAATAATTCAAGTAATAGAGTAATCCTCATCTCAAGCTAAGAAAAGTAATTCAAATAATATAGTAATCCTCATCTCAAGCTAAGAAAAGTAATTCAAATAATATAGTAATCCTCATCTCAAGCTAAGAAAAGTAATTCAAATAATATAGTAATCCTCATCTCAAGCTGAGAACAGTAATTCAAATAATATAGTAATCCTCATCTCAAGCTGAGAAAAGTAATTTAAATAATATAGTAATCCTCATCTCAAGCTGAGAAAAGTAATTCAAATAATATAGTAATCCTCATCTCAAGTTAAGAAAAGTAATTCAAATAATATAGTAATCCTCATATCAAGCTGAGAACAGTAATTAAAATAATATAGTAATCCTCATCTCAAGCTGAGAAAAGTAATTAAAATAATATAGTAATTCTCATCTCAAGCTGAGAAAAGTAATTCAAATAATATAGTAATCCTCATCTCAAGCTGAGAAAAGTAATTCAAATAATATAGTAATCCTCATCTTAAGCTAAGAAAAGTAATTCAAATAATATAGAAATCCTCATCTCAAGCTTAGAAAAGTAATTCAAATAATATAGTAATCCTCATATCAAGCTAAGAAAAGTAATTCAAATAATATAGTAATCCTCATCTCAAGCTAAGAAAAGTAATTCAAATAATATAGTAATCCTCATATCAAGCTGAGAACAGTAATTCAAATAATATAGTAAGCCTCATCTCAAGCTGAGAACAGTAATTCAAATAATATAGTAATCCTCATCTCAAGCTTAGAAAAGTAATTCAAATAATATTGTAATCCTCATCTCAAGCTTAGAAAAGTAATTCAAATAATATTGTAATCCTCATCTCAAGCTTAGAAAAGTAATTCAAATAATATAGTAATCCTCATCTCAAGCTAAGAAAAGTAATTCAAATAATATAGTAATCCTCATCTCAAGCTAAGAAAAGTAATTCAAATAATATAGTAATCCTCATCTCAAGCTAAGAAAAGTAATTCAAATAATATAGTAATCCTCATCTCAAGGTAAGAACAGTAATTCAAATAATATAGTAATCCTCATCTCAAGCTAAGAACAGTAATTCAAATAATATAGTAATCCTCATCTCAAGCTAACAAAAGTAATTCAAATAATATAGTAATCCTCATCTCAAGCTAAGAAAAGTAATTCAAATAATATAGTAATCCTCATCTCAAGCTGAGAAAAGTAATTCAAATACTATAGTAATCCTCATCTCAAGCTGAGAAAAGTAATTCAAATAATATAGTAATCCTCATCTCAAGCTGAGAAAAGTAATTCAAATAATATAGTAATCCTCATCTCAAGCTGAGAAAAGTAATTCAAATAATATAGTAATCCTCATCTCAAGCTGAGAAAAGTAATTCAAATAATATAGTAATCCTCATCTCAAGCTGAGAAAAGTAATTCAAATAATATAGTAATCCTCATTTTAAGCTAAGAAAAGTAATTCAAATCATATAGTAATCCTCATCTCAAGCTGAGAACAGTAATTCAAATAATATAGTAATCCTCATCTCAAGCTGAGAACAGTAATTCAAATAATATAGTAATCCTGATCTCAAGCTGAGAACAATAATTCAAGTAATAGAGTAATCCTCATCTCAAGCTAAGAAAAGTAATTCAAATAATATAGTAATCCTCATCTCAAGCTAAGAAAAGTAATTCAAATAATATAGTAATCCTCATCTCAAGCTAAGAAAAGTAATTCAAATAATATAGTAATCCTCATCTCAAGCTGAGAACAGTAATTCAAATAATATAGTAATCCTCATCTCAAGCTGAGAAAAGTAATTTAAATAATATAGTAATCCTCATCTCAAGCTGAGAAAAGTAATTCAAATAATATAGTAATCCTCATCTCAAGTTAAGAAAAGTAATTCAAATAATATAGTAATCCTCATATCAAGCTGAGAACAGTAATTAAAATAATATAGTAATCCTCATCTCAAGCTGAGAAAAGTAATTAAAATAATATAGTAATTCTCATCTCAAGCTGAGAAAAGTAATTCAAATAATATAGTAATCCTCATCTCAAGCTGAGAAAAGTAATTCAAATAATATAGTAATCCTCATCTTAAGCTAAGAAAAGTAATTCAAATAATATAGAAATCCTCATCTCAAGCTTAGAAAAGTAATTCAAATAATATAGTAATCCTCATATCAAGCTAAGAAAAGTAATTCAAATAATATAGTAATCCTCATCTCAAGCTAAGAAAAGTAATTCAAATAATATAGTAATCCTCATATCAAGCTGAGAACAGTAATTCAAATAATATAGTAAGCCTCATCTCAAGCTGAGAACAGTAATTCAAATAATATAGTAATCCTCATCTCAAGCTTAGAAAAGTAATTCAAATAATATTGTAATCCTCATCTCAAGCTTAGAAAAGTAATTCAAATAATATTGTAATCCTCATCTCAAGCTTAGAAAAGTAATTCAAATAATATAGTAATCCTCATCTCAAGCTAAGAAAAGTAATTCAAATAATATAGTAATCCTCATCTCAAGCTAAGAAAAGTAATTCAAATAATATAGTAATCCTCATCTCAAGCTAAGAAAAGTAATTCAAATAATATAGTAATCCTCATCTCAAGGTAAGAACAGTAATTCAAATAATATAGTAATCCTCATCTCAAGCTAAGAACAGTAATTCAAATAATATAGTAATCCTCATCTCAAGCTAACAAAAGTAATTCAAATAATATAGTAATCCTCATCTCAAGCTAAGAAAAGTAATTCAAATAATATAGTAATCCTCATCTCAAGCTGAGAAAAGTAATTCAAATACTATAGTAATCCTCATCTCAAGCTGAGAAAAGTAATTCAAATAATATAGTAATCCTCATCTCAAGCTGAGAAAAGTAATTCAAATAATATAGTAATCCTCATCTCAAGCTGAGAAAAGTAATTCAAATAATATAGTAATCCTCATCTCAAGCTGAGAAAAGTAATTCAAATAATATTGTAATCCTCATCTAAAGCTAAGAAAAGTAATTCAAATAATATAGTAATCCTCATCTCAAACTGACAACAGTAATTCAAATAATATAGTAATCCTCATCTCAAACTGAGAAAAGTAATTCAAATAATATAGTAATCCTCATCTCAAACTGAGAAAAGTAATTCAAATAATATAGTAAGCCTAATCTCAAACTGAGAAAAGTAATTCAAATAATATTGTAATCCTCATCTAAAGCTAAGAAAAGTAATTCAAATAATATAGTAATCCTAATCTCAAGCTGAGAAAAGTAAGTCAAATAATATAGTAATCCTCATCTCAAGCTGAGAAAAGTAATTCAAATAATATTGTAATCCTCATCTAAAGCTAAGAAAAGTAATTCAAATAATATAGTAATCCTCATCTCAAGCTGAGAAAAGTAATTCAAATAATATAGTAATCCTCATCTCAAGCTGAGAAAAGTAATTCAAATAATATAGTAATCCTCATCTCAAGCTGAGAAAAGTAATTCAAATAATATAGTAATCCTCATCTCAAGCTGAGAAAAGTAATTCAAATAATATAGTAATCCTCATCTCAAGCTGAGAAGAGTAATTCAAATAATATTGTAATCCTCATCTCAAGCTGAGAACAGTAATTCAAATAATATAGTAATCCTCATCTCAAGCTGAGAAAAGTAATTTAAATAATATAGTAATCCTCATTTCAAGCTGAGAAAAGTAATTCAAATAATATAGTAATCCTCATCTCAAGTTAAGAAAAGTAATTCAAATAATATAGTAATCCTCATATCAAGCTGAGAACAGTAATTAAAATAATATAGTAATCCTCATCTCAAGCTGAGAAAAGTAATTCAAATAATATAGTAATCCTCATTTTAAGCTAAGAAAAGTAATTCAAATCATATAGTAATCCTCATCTCAAGCTGAGAACAGTAATTCAAATAATATAGTAATCCTCATCTCAAGCTGAGAACAGTAATTCAAATAATATAGTAATCCTGATCTCAAGCTGAGAACAATAATTCAAGTAATAGAGTAATCCTCATCTCAAGCTAAGAAAAGTAATTTAAATAATATAGTAATCCTCATCTCAAGCTAAGAAAAGTAATTCAAATAATATAGTAATCCTCATCTCAAGCTAAGAAAAGTAATTCAAATAATATAGTAATCCTCATCTCAAGCTGAGAACAGTAATTCAAATAATATAGTAATCCTCATCTCAAGCTGAGAAAAGTAATTTAAATAATATAGTAATCCTCATCTCAAGCTGAGAAAAGTAATTCAAATAATATAGTAATCCTCATCTCAAGTTAAGAAAAGTAATTCAAATAATATAGTAATCCTCATATCAAGCTGAGAACAGTAATTAAAATAATATAGTAATCCTCATCTCAAGCTGAGAAAAGTAATTAAAATAATATAGTAATTCTCATCTCAAGCTGAGAAAAGTAATTCAAATAATATAGTAATCCTCATCTCAAGCTGAGAAAAGTAATTCAAATAATATAGTAATCCTCATCTTAAGCTAAGAAAAGTAATTCAAATAATATAGAAATCCTCATCTCAAGCTTAGAAAAGTAATTCAAATAATATAGTAATCCTCATCTCAAGCTAAGAAAAGTAATTCAAATAATATAGTAATCCTCATCTCAAGCTAAGAAAAGTAATTCAAATAATATAGTAATCCTCATATCAAGCTGAGAACAGTAATTCAAATAATATAGTAAGCCTCATCTCAAGCTGAGAACAGTAATTCAAATAATATAGTAATCCTCATCTCAAGCTTAGAAAAGTAATTCAAATAATATTGTAATCCTCATCTCAAGCTTAGAAAAGTAATTCAAATAATATTGTAATCCTCATCTCAAGCTTAGAAAAGTAATTCAAATAATATAGTAATCCTCATCTCAAGCTAAGAAAAGTAATTCAAATAATATAGTAATCCTCATCTCAAGCTAAGAAAAGTAATTCAAATAATATAGTAATCCTCATCTCAAGCTAAGAAAAGTAATTCAAATAATATAGTAATCCTCATCTCAAGGTAAGAACAGTAATTCAAATAATATAGTAATCCTCATCTCAAGCTAAGAACAGTAATTCAAATAATATAGTAATCCTCATCTCAAGCTAACAAAAGTAATTCAAATAATATAGTAATCCTCATCTCAAGCTAAGAAAAGTAATTCAAATAATATAGTAATCCTCATCTCAAGCTGAGAAAAGTAATTCAAATACTATAGTAATCCTCATCTCAAGCTGAGAAAAGTAATTCAAATAATATAGTAATCCTCATCTCAAGCTGAGAAAAGTAATTCAAATAATATAGTAATCCTCATCTCAAGCTGAGAAAAGTAATTCAAATAATATAGTAATCCTCATCTCAAGCTGAGAAAAGTAATTCAAATAATATTGTAATCCTCATCTAAAGCTAAGAAAAGTAATGCAAATAATATAGTAATCCTCATCTCAAACTGACAACAGTAATTCAAATAATATAGTAATCCTCATCTCAAACTGAGAAAAGTAATTCAAATAATATAGTAATCCTCATCTCAAACTGAGAAAAGTAATTCAAATAATATAGTAAGCCTAATCTCAAACTGAGAAAAGTAATTCAAATAATATTGTAATCCTCATCTAAAGCTAAGAAAAGTAATTCAAATAATATAGTAATCCTAATCTCAAGCTGAGAAAAGTAAGTCAAATAATATAGTAATCCTCATCTCAAGCTGAGAAAAGTAATTCAAATAATATTGTAATCCTCATCTAAAGCTAAGAAAAGTAATTCAAATAATATAGTAATCCTCATCTCAAGCTGAGAAAAGTAATTCAAATAATATAGTAATCCTCATCTCAAGCTGAGAAAAGTAATTCAAATAATATAGTAATCCTCATCTCAAGCTGAGAAAAGTAATTCAAATAATATAGTAATCCTCATCTCAAGCTGAGAAAAGTAATTCAAATAATATAGTAATCCTCATCTCAAGCTGAGAAGAGTAATTCAAATAATATTGTAATCCTCATCTAAAGCTAAGAAAAGTAATTCAAATAATATAGTAATCCTCATCTCAAACTGAGAAAAGTAATTCAAATAATATAGTAATCCTCATCTTAAGCTGAGAAGAGTAATTCAAATATAGTAAGCCTCATCTCAAGCTGAGAAAAGTAATTCAAATAATATAGTAATCCTCATCTCAAGCTGTGAACAGTAATTCAAATATAGTAATCCTCATCTCAAACTGACAACAGTAATTCAAATAATATAGTAATCCTCATCTCAAACTGACAACAGTAATTCAAATAATATAGTAATCCTCATCTTAAGCTGAGAAGAGTTATTCAAATAATATAGTAAGCCTCATCTCAAACTAAGAACAGTAATTCAAATAATATAGTAATCCTCATCTCAAGCTGTGAACAGTAATTCAAATAATATAGTAAGCCTCATCTTAAACTGAGAACAGTAATTCAAATAATATAGTAATCCTCATCTCAAACTGACAACAGTAATTCAAATAATATAGTAATCCTCATCTCAAGCTGAGAACAGTAATTCAAATGATATAGTAATCCTCATCTTAAGCTGAGAAGAGTAATTCAAATAATATAGTAAGCCTCATCTCAAACTGAGAACAGTAATTCAAATAATATAGTAATCCTCATCTCTAGCTGAGAACAGTAATTCAAATAATATAGTAATCCTCATCTCAAACTGAGAAAAGTAATTCAAATAATATAGTAAGCCTCATCTCAAACTGAGAAAAGTAATTCAAATAATATTGTAATCCTCATCTAAAGCTAAGAAAAGTAATTCAAATAATATAGTAATCCTCATCTCAAGCTGAGAAAAGTAATTCAAATAATATAGTAATCCTCATCTCAAGCTGAGAAAAGTAATTCAAATAATATTGTAATCCTCATCTAAAGCTAAGAAAAGTAATTCAAATAATATAGTAATCCTCATCTCAAGCTGAGAAAAGTAATTCAAATAATATAGTAATCCTCATCTCAAGCTGAGAAAAGTAATTCAAATAATATAGTAATCCTCATCTCAAGCTGAGAAAAGTAATTCAAATAATATAGTAATCCTCATCTCAAACTGAGAAAAGTAATTCAAATAATATTGTAATCCTCATCTCAAGCTCAGAAAAGTAATTCAAATAATATAGTAATCCTCATCTCAAACTGAGAAAAGTAATTCAAATAATATAGTAATCCTCATCTCAAGCTGTGAACAGTAATTCAAATAATATAGTAATCCTCATCTCAAACTGACAACAATAATTCAAATAATATAGTAATCCTCATCTCAAACTGACCACAGTAATTCAAATAATATAGTAATCCTCATCTCAAACTGAGAAAAGTAATTCAAATAATATAGTAATCCTCATCTCAAGCTGTGAACAGTAATTCAAATAATATAGTAATCCTCATCTCAAACTGACAACAATAATTCAAATAATATAGTAATCCTCATCTCAAACTGACCACAGTAATTCAAATAATATAGTAATCCTCATCTCAAACTGAGAAAAGTAATTCAAATAATATAGTAATCCTCATCTCAAGCTGTGAACAGTAATTCAAATAATATAGTAATCCTCATCTCAAGCTGTGAACAGTAATTCAAATAATATAGTAATCCTCATCTCAAGCTGTGAACAGTAATTCAAATAATATAGTAAGCCTCATCTTAAACTGAGAACAGTAATTCAAATAATATAGTAATCCTCATCTTAAACTGAGAACAGTAATTCAAATAATATAGTAATCCTCATCTCAAGCTGAGAACAGTAATTCAAATAATATAGTAATCCTCATCTCAAGCTGTGAACAGTAATTCAAATAATATAGTAATCCTCATCTCTAGCTGAGAACAGTAATTCAAATAATATAGTAATCCTCATCTCAAGCTGAGAACAGTAATTCAAATAATATAGTTATCCTCATCTCAAGCTGAGAACAGTAATTCAAATAATATAGTAATCCTCATCCCAAGCTTAGAACAGTAATTCAAATAATATAGTAATCCTCATCTTAAACTGAGAACAGTAATTCAAATAATATAGTAATCCTCATCTCAAACTGATAACAGTAATTCAAATAATATTGTAATCCTCATCTCAAGCTGAGAACAGTAATTCAAATAATATAGTAATCCTCATCTCAAGCTGTGAACAGTAATTCAAATAATATAGTAAGCCTCATCTTAAACTGACAACAATAATTCAAATAATATAGTAATCCTCATCTCAAACTGATAACAGTAATTCAAATAATATAGTAATCCTCATCTCAAACTGATAACAGTAATTCAAATAATATAGTAATCCTAATCTTAAACTGACCACAGTAATTCAAATAATATAGTAATCCTCATCTCAAACTGACAACAATAATTCAAATAATATAGTAATCCTCATCTCAAACTGACAACAATAATTCAAATAATATAGTAATCCTCATCTCAAACTGACAACAATAATTCAAATAATATAGTAATCCTCATCTTAAACTGAGAACAGTAATTCAAATAATATAGTAATCCTCATCTCAAACTGAATACAGTAATTCAAATAATATAGTAATCCTCATCTCAAACTGACAACAGTAATTCAAATAATATAGTAATCCTCATCTCAAACTGAGAAAAGTAATTCAAATAATATAGTAATCCTCATCTCAAACTGAGAAAAGTAATTCAAATAATATAGTAAGCCTCATCTCAAACTGAGAAAAGTAATTCAAATAATATTGTAATCCTCATCTAAAGCTAAGAAAAGTAATTCAAATAATATAGTAATCCTAATCTCAAGCTGAGAAAAGTAAGTCAAATAATATAGTAATCCTCATCTCAAGCTGAGAAAAGTAATTCAAATAATATTGTAATCCTCATCTAAAGCTAAGAAAAGTAATTCAAATAATATAGTAATCCTCATCTCAAGCTGAGAAAAGTAATTCAAATAATATAGTAATCCTCATCTCAAGCTGAGAAAAGTAATTCAAATAATATAGTAATCCTCATCTCAAGCTGAGAAAAGTAATTCAAATAATATAGTAATCCTCATCTCAAGCTGAGAAAAGTAATTCAAATAATATTGTAATCATCATCTAAAGCTAAGAAAAGTAATTCAAATAATATAGTAATCCTCATCTCAAACTGAGAAAAGTAATTCAAATAATATAGTAATCCTCATCTTAAGCTGAGAAGAGTAATTCAAATATAGTAAGCCTCATCTCAAGCTGAGAAAAGTAATTCAAATAATATAGTAATCCTCATCTCAAGCTGTGAACAGTAATTCAAATATAGTAATCCTCATCTCAAACTGACAACAGTAATTCAAATAATATAGTAATCCTCATCTCAAACTGACAACAGTAATTCAAATAATATAGTAATCCTCATCTTAAGCTGAGAAGAGTTATTCAAATAATATAGTAAGCCTCATCTCAAACTAAGAACAGTAATTCAAATAATATAGTAATCCTCCTCTCAAGCTGTGAACAGTAATTAAAATAATATAGTAAGCCTCATCTTAAACTGAGAACAGTAATTCAAATAATATAGTAATCCTCATCTCAAACTGACAACAGTAATTCAAATAATATAGTAATCCTCATCTCAAGCTGAGAACAGTAATTCAAATGATATAGTAATCCTCATCTTAAGCTGAGAAGAGTAATTCAAATAATATAGTAAGCCTCATCTCAAACTGAGAACAGTAATTCAAATAATATAGTAATCCTCATCTCTAGCTAAGAAAAGTAATTCAAATAATATAGTAATCCTCATCTCAAACTGAGAAAAGTAATTCAAATAATATAGTAAGCCTCATCTCAAGCTGAGAAAAGTAATTCAAATAATATTGTAATCCTCATCTAAAGCTAAGAAAAGTAATTCAAATAATATAGTAATCCTCATCTCAAGCTGAGAAAAGTAATTCAAATAATATAGTAATCCTCATCTCAAGCTGAGAAAAGTAATTCAAATAATATAGTAATCCTCATCTCAAGCTGAGAAAAGTAATTCAAATAATATAGTAATCCTCATCTCAAACTGAGAAAAGTAATTCAAATAATATAGTAATCCTCATCTCAAACTGATCAAAGTAATTCAAATAATATAGTAAGCCTCATCTCAAACTGACAACAGTAATTCAAATAATATAGTAATCCTCATCTCAAACTGACAACAGTAATTCAAATAATATAGTAATCCTCATCTCAAACTGAGAACAGTAATTGAAATAATATAGTAATCCTCATCTCAAGCTGTGAACAGTAATTCAAATAATATAGTAATCCTCATCTCAAACTGACAACAATAATTCAAATAATATAGTAATCCTCATCTCAAACTGACCACAGTAATTCAAATAATATAGTAATCCTCATCTCAAACTGAGAAAAGTAATTCAAATAATATAGTAATCCTCATCTCAAGCTGTGAACAGTAATTCAAATAATATAGTAATCCTCATCTCAAGCTGTGAACAGTAATTCAAATAATATAGTAATCCTCATCTCAAGCTGTGAACAGTAATTCAAATAATATAGTAAGCCTCATCTTAAACTGAGAACAGTAATTCAAATAATATAGTAATCCTCATCTTAAACTGAGAACAGTAATTCAAATAATATAGTAATCCTCATCTCAAGCTGAGAACAGTAATTCAAATAATATAGTAATCCTCATCTCAAGCTGTGAACAGTAATTCAAATAATATAGTAATCCTCATCTCTAGCTGAGAACAGTAATTCAAATAATATAGTAATCCTCATCTCAAGCTGAGAACAGTAATTCAAATAATATAGTAATCCTCATCTCAAGCTGAGAACAGTAATTCAAATAATATAGTAATCCTCATCCCAAGCTGAGAACAGTAATTCAAATAATATAGTAATCCTCATCTTAAACTGAGAACAGTAATTCAAATAATATAGTAATCCTCATCTCAAACTGATAACAGTAATTCAAATAATATTGTAATCCTCATCTCAAGCTGAGAACAGTAATTCAAATAATATAGTAATCCTCATCTCAAGCTGTGAACAGTAATTCAAATAATATAGTAAGCCTCATCTTAAACTGACAACAATAATTCAAATAATATAGTAATCCTCATCTCAAACTGATAACAGTAATTCAAATAATATAGTAATCCTCATCTCAAACTGATAACAGTAATTCAAATAATATAGTAATCCTCATCTTAAACTGACCACAGTAATTCAAATAATATAGTAATCCTCATCTCAAACTGACAACAGTAATTCAAATAATATAGTAATCCTCATCTCAAACTGACAACAATAATTCAAATAATATAGTAATCCTCATCTCAAACTGACAACAATAATTCAAATAATATAGTAATCCTCATCTTAAACTGAGAACAGTAATTCAAATAATATAGTAATCCTCATCTCAAACTGAATACAGTAATTCAAATAATATAGTAATCCTCATCTCAAACTGACAACAGTAATTCAAATAATATAGTAATCCTCATCTCAAACTGAGAAAAGTAATTCAAATAATATAGTAATCCTCATCTCAAACTGAGAAAAGTAATTCAAATAATATAGTAAGCCTCATCTCAAACTGAGAAAAGTAATTCAAATAATATTGTAATCCTCATCTAAAGCTAAGAAAAGTAATTCAAATAATATAGTAATCCTAATCTCAAGCTGAGAAAAGTAAGTCAAATAATATAGTAATCCTCATCTCAAGCTGAGAAAAGTAATTCAAATAATATTGTAATCCTCATCTAAAGCTGAGAAAAGTAATTCAAATAATATAGTAATCCTCATCTCAAGCTGAGAAAAGTAATTCAAATAATATAGTAATCCTCATCTCAAGCTGAGAAAAGTAATTCAAATAATATAGTAATCCTCATCTCAAGCTGAGAAAAGTAATTAAAATAATATAGTAATCCTCATCTCAAGCTGAGAAAAGTAATTCAAATAATATTGTAATCCTCATCTAAAGCTAAGAAAAGTAATTCAAATAATATAGTAATCCTCATCTCAAACTGAGAAAAGTAATTCAAATAATATAGTAATCCTCATCTTAAGCTGAGAAGAGTAATTCAAATATAGTAAGCCTCATCTCAAGCTGAGAAAAGTAATTCAAATAATATAGTAATCCTCATCTCAAGCTGTGAACAGTAATTCAAATATAGTAATCCTCATCTCAAACTGACAACAGTAATTCAAATAATATAGTAATCCTCATCTCAAACTGACAACAGTAATTCAAATAATATAGTAATCCTCATCTTAAGCTGAGAAGAGTTATTCAAATAATATAGTAAGCCTCATCTCAAACTAAGAACAGTAATTCAAATAATATAGTAATCCTCCTCTCAAGCTGTGAACAGTAATTCAAATAATATAGTAAGCCTCATCTTAAACTGAGAACAGTAATTCAAATAATATAGTAATCCTCATCTCAAACTGACAACAGTAATTCAAATAATATAGTAATCCTCATCTCAAGCTGAGAACAGTAATTCAAATGATATAGTAATCCTCATCTTAAGCTGAGAAGAGTAATTCAAATAATATAGTAAGCCTCATCTCAAACTGAGAACAGTAATTCAAATAATATAGTAATCCTCATCTCTAGCTGAGAACAGTAATTCAAATAATATAGTAATCCTCATCTCAAACTGAGAAAAGTAATTCAAATAATATAGTAAGCCTCATCTCAAACTGAGAAAAGTAATTCAAATAATATTGTAATCCTCATCTAAAGCTAAGAAAAGTAATTCAAATAATATAGTAATCCTCATCTCAAGCTGAGAAAAGTAATTCAAATAATATAGTAATCCTCATCTCAAGCTGAGAAAAGTAATTCAAATAATATTGTAATCCTCATCTAAAGCTAAGAAAAGTAATTCAAATAATATAGTAATCCTCATCTCAAGCTGAGAAAAGTAATTCAAATAATATAGTAATCCTCATCTCAAGCTGAGAAAAGTAATTCAAATAATATAGTAATCCTCATCTCAAGCTGAGAAAAGTAATTCAAATAATATAGTAATCCTCATCTCAAACTGAGAAAAGTAATTCAAATAATATTGTAATCCTCATCTCAAGCTAAGAAAAGTAATTCAAATAATATAGTAATCCTCATCTCAAACTGAGAAAAGTAATTCAAATAATATAGTAATCCTTATCTCAAGCTAAGAAAAGTAATTCAAATAATATAGTAAGCCTCATCTCAAACTGATAACAGTAATTCAAATAATATAGTAATCCTCATCTCAAACTGACAACAGTAATTCAAATAATATAGTAATCCTCATCTCAAACTGAGAACAGTAATTCAAATAATATAGTAATCCTCATCTTAAGCTGAGAAAAGTAATTCAAATAATATAGTAATCCTCATCTCAAGCTGTGAACAGTAATTCAAATAATATAGTAATCCTCATCTCAAACTGACAACAATAATTCAAATAATATAGTAATCCTCATCTCAAACTGACCACAGTAATTCAAATAATATAGTAATCCTCATCTCAAACTGAGAAAAGTAATTCAAATAATATAGTAATCCTCATCTCAAGCTGTGAACAGTAATTAAAATAATATAGTAATCCTCATCTCAAGCTGTGAACAGTAATTCAAATAATATAGTAATCCTCATCTCAAGCTGTGAACAGTAATTCAAATAATATAGTAAGCCTCATCTTAAACTGAGAACAGTAATTCAAATATAGTAATCCTCATCTTAAACTGAGAACAGTAATTCAAATAATATAGTAATCCTCATCTCAAACTGAGAACAGTAATTCAAATAATATAGTAATCCTCATCTCAAACTGAGAAAAGTAATTCAAATAATATAGTAATCCTCATCTCAAACTGAGAAAAGTAATTCAAATAATATAGTAATCCTCATCTCAAGCTGAGAACAGTAATTCAAATAATATAGTAATCCTCATCTCAAGCTGTGAACAGTAATTCAAATAATATAGTAATCCTCATCTCTAGCTGAGAACAGTAATTCAAATAATATAGTAATCCTCATCTCAAGCTGAGAACAGTAATTCAAATAATATAGTAATCCTCATCTCAAGCTGAGAACAGTAATTCAAATAATATAGTAATCCTCATCCCAAGCTGAGAACAGTAATTCAAATAATATAGTAATCCTCATCTTAAACTGAGAACAGTAATTCAAATAATATAGTAATCCTCATCTCAAACTGAGAACAGTAATTCAAATAATATAGTAATCCTCATCTCAAGCTGTGAACAGTAATTCAAATAATATAGTAAGCCTCATCTTAAACTGACAACAATAATTCAAATAATATAGTAATCCTCATCTCAAACTGATAACAGTAATTCAAATAATATAGTAATCCTCATCTCAAACTGATAACAGTAATTCAAATAATATAGTAATCCTCATCTTAAACTGACCACAGTAATTCAAATAATATAGTAATCCTCATCTCAAACTGACAACAATAATTCAAATAATATAGTAATCCTCATCTCAAACTGACAACAATAATTCAAATAATATAGTAATCCTCATCTCAAACTGACAACAATAATTCAAATAATATAGTAATCCTCATCTTAAACTGAGAACAGTAATTCAAATAATATAGTAATCCTCATCTCAAACTGAATACAGTAATTCAAATAATATAGTAATCCTCATCTCAAACTGACAACAGTAATTCAAATAATATAGTAATCCTCATCTCAAACTGAATACAGTAATTCAAATAATATAGTAATCCTCATCTCAAACTGACAACAGTAATTCAAATAATATAGTAATCCTCATCTCAAACTGACAACAATAATTCAAATAATATAGTAATCCTCATCTCAAACTGACAACAATAATTCAAATAATATAGTAATCCTCATCTCAAGGTGTGAACAGTAATTCAAATAATATAGTAATCCTTATCTCAAACTGTGAACAGTAATTCAAATATAGTAATCCTCATCTTAAACTGAGAACAGTAATTCAAATAATATAGTAAGCCTCATCTCAAACTGAGAACAGTAATTCAAATAATATAGTAATCCTCATCTCAAACTGACAACAATAATTCAAATAATATAGTAATCCTCATCTCAAACTGACAACAATAATTCAAATAATATAGTAATCCTCATCTCAAGGTGTGAACAGTAATTCAAATAATATAGTAATCCTTATCTCAAACTGTGAACAGTAATTCAAATAATATAGTAAGCCTCATCTCAAGCTGTGAACAGTAATTCAAATAATATAGTAAGCCTCATCTTAAACTGAGAACAGTAATTCAAATAATATAGTAATCCTCATCTCAAGCTGAGAACAATAATTCAAATAATAGAGTAATCCTCATCTCAAGCTAAGAAAAGTAATTCAAATAATATAGTAATCCTCATATCAAGCTAAGAAAAGTAATTCAAATAATATAGTAATCATCATCTCAAGCTGAGAACAGTAATTCAAATAATATAGTAATCCTCATCTCAAGCTGAGAAAAGTAATTTAAATAATATATTAATCCTCATCTCAAGCTGAGAAAAGTAATTCAAATAATATAGTAATCCTCATCTCAAGCTGAGAAAAGTAATTCAAATAATATAGTAATCCTCATCTCAAGCTAAGAAAAGTAATTCAAATAATATAGTAATCCTCATATCAAGCTAAGAAAAGTAATTCAAATAATATAGTAATCCTCATATAAAGCTGAGATCAGTAATTCAAATAATATAGTAATCCTCATCTCAAGCTTAGAAAAGTAATTCAAATAATATAGTAATCCTCATCTCAAGCTTAGAAAAGTAATTCAAATAATATAGTAATCCTCATCTCAAGCTTAGATAAATAATTCAAATAATATAGTAATCCTCATCTCAAGCTTAGAAAAATAATTCAAATAATATAGTAATCCTCATCTCAAGCTAAGAAAAGTAATTCAAATAATATAGTAATCCTCATATAAAGCTGAGATCAGTAATTCAAATAATATAGTAATCCTCATCTCAAGCTTAGAAAAGTAATTCAAATAATATTGTAATCCTCATCTCAAGCTTAGAAAAGTAATTCAAATAATATTGTAATCCTCATCTCAAGCTAAGAAAAGTAATTCAAATAATATAGTAATCCTCATCTCAAGCTAAGAAAAGTAGTTCAAATAATATAGTAATCCTCATCTCAAGGTAAGAACAGTAATTCAAATAATATAGTAATCCTCATCTCAAGCTAAGAACAGTAATTCAAATAATATAGTAA
The DNA here is from genome assembly GCF_053919585.1 of Euprymna scolopes. Classification (NCBI taxonomy): domain Eukaryota; kingdom Metazoa; phylum Mollusca; class Cephalopoda; order Sepiida; family Sepiolidae; genus Euprymna; species Euprymna scolopes. Next base: position 81,073,231 of record NC_136501.1, read on the forward strand.
TCCTCATCTCAAGCTAACAAAAGTAATTCAAATAATATAGTAATCCTCATCTCAAGCTAAGAAAAGTAATTCAAATAATATAGTAATCCTCATCTCAAGCTGAGAAAAGTAATTCAAATACTATAGTAATCCTCATCTCAAGCTGAGAAAAGTAATTCAAATAATATAGTAATCCTCATCTCAAACTGACAACAGTAATTCAAATAATATAGTAATCCTTATCTCAAACTGTGAACAGTAATTCAAATATAGTAATCCTCATCTCAAACTGACAACAGTAATTCAAATAATATAGTAATCCTCATCTCAAACTGAGAACAGTAATTCAAATAATATAGTAATCCTCATCTTAAGCTGAGAAGAGTAATTCAAATATAGTAAGCCTCATCTCAAGCTAAGAAAAGTAATTCAAAAAATATAGTAATCCTCATCTCAAACTGAGAACAGTAATTCAAATAATATAGTAATCCTCATCTCAAACTGACAACAGTAATTCAAATAATATAATAATCCTTATCTCAAGCTAAGAAAAGTAATTCAAATAATATAGTAATCCTCATCTCAAGCTGAGAAGAGTAATTCAAATAATATAGTAATCCTTATCTCAAACTGTGAACAGTAATTCAAATAATATAGTAATCCTCATCTCACACTGAGAACAGTAATTCAAATAATATAGTAATCCTCATCTCAAACTGACAACAGTAATTCAAATAATATAGTAATCCTCATCTCAAACTGAAAACAATAAATCAAATAATATAGTAATCCTCATCTCAAACTGACAACAGTAATTCAAATAATATAGTAATCCTCATATCAAGCTGAAAACAATAATTCAAATAATATAGTAATCCTCATATCAAGCTGAGAAGAGTAATTCAAATAATATAGTAATCCTCATATCAAGCTGAGAAAAGTAATTCAAATAATATAGTAATCCTCATCTCAAGCTAAGAAAAGTAATTCAAATAATATAGTAATCCTCATCTCAAGCTTAGAAAAGTAATTCAAATAATATTGTAATCCTCATCTCAAGCTAAGAAAAGTAATTCAAATAATATAGTAATCCTCATCTCAAGCTAAGAAAAGTAATTCAAATAATATTGTAATCCTCATCTCAAGCTTAGAAAAGTAATTCAAATAATATTGTAATCCTCATCTCAAGCTAAGAAAAGTAATTCAAATAATATAGTAATCCTCATCTCAAGCTAAGAAAAGTAATTCAAATAATATAGTAATCCTCATCTCAAGCTAAGAAAAGTAATTCAAATAATATAGTAATCCTCATCTCAAGCTAAGAAAAGTAATTCAAATAATATAGTAATCCTCATCTCAAGCTAAGAAAAGTAATTCAAATAATATAGTAATCCTCATCTCAAGCTAAGAAAAGTAATTCAAATAATATAGTAATCCTCATCTCAAGCTAAGAAAAGTAATTCAAATAATATAGTAATCCTCATCTCAAGCTAAGAAAAGTAATTCAAATAATATAGTAATCCTCATCTCAAGCTAAGAAAAGTAATTCAAATAATATTGTAATCCTCATCTCAAGCTTAGAAAAGTAATTCAAATAATATTGTAATCCTCATCTCAAGCTAAGAAAAGTAATTCAAATAATATAGTAATCCTCATCTTAAACTGAGAAAAGTAATTCAAATAATATAGTAATCCTCATCACAAGCTAAGAAAAGTAATTCAAATAATATTGTAATCCTCATCTAAAGCTAAGAAAAGTAATTCAAATAATATAGTAATCCTCATCTCAAACTGAGAAAAGTAATTCAAATAATATTGTAATCCTCATCTCAAGCTAAGAAAAGTAATTCAAATAATAGAGTAATCCTCATCTCAAGCTAAGAAAAGTAATTCAAATAATATAGTAATCCTCATATCAAGCTAAGAAAAGTAATTCAAATAATATAGTAATCATCATCTCAAGCTGAGAACAGTAATTCAAATAATATAGTAATCCTCATCTCAAGCTGAGAAAAGTAATTTAAATAATATATTAATCCTCATCTCAAGCTGAGAAAAGTAATTCAAATAATATAGTAATCCTCATCTCAAGCTGAGAAAAGTAATTCAAATAATATAGTAATCCTCATCTCAAGCTAAGAAAAGTAATTCAAATAATATAGTAATCCTCATATCAAGCTAAGAAAAGTAATTCAAATAATATAGTAATCCTCATATAAAGCTGAGATCAGTAATTCAAATAATATAGTAATCCTCATCTCAAGCTTAGAAAAGTAATTCAAATAATATAGTAATCCTCATCTCAAGCTTAGAAAAGTAATTCAAATAATATAGTAATCCTCATCTCAAGCTTAGATAAATAATTCAAATAATATAGTAATCCTCATCTCAAGCTTAGAAAAATAATTCAAATAATATAGTAATCCTCATCTCAAGCTAAGAAAAGTAATTCAAATAATATAGTAATCCTCATATAAAGCTGAGATCAGTAATTCAAATAATATAGTAATCCTCATCTCAAGCTTAGAAAAGTAATTCAAATAATATTGTAATCCTCATCTCAAGCTTAGAAAAGTAATTCAAATAATATTGTAATCCTCATCTCAAGCTAAGAAAAGTAATTCAAATAATATAGTAATCCTCATCTCAAGCTAAGAAAAGTAGTTCAAATAATATAGTAATCCTCATCTCAAGGTAAGAACAGTAATTCAAATAATATAGTAATCCTCATCTCAAGCTAAGAACAGTAATTCAAATAATATAGTAATCCTCATCTCAAGCTAACAAAAGTAATTCAAATAATATAGTAATCCTCATCTCAAGCTAAGAAAAGTAATTCAAATAATATAGTAATCCTCATCTCAAGCTGAGAAAAGTAATTCAAATACTATAGTAATCCTCATCTCAAGCTGAGAAAAGTAATTCAAATAATATAGTAATCCTCATCTCAAACTGACAACAGTAATTCAAATAATATAGTAATCCTTATCTCAAACTGTGAACAGTAATTCAAATATAGTAATCCTCATCTCAAACTGACAACAGTAATTCAAATAATATAGTAATCCTCATCTCAAACTGAGAACAGTAATTCAAATAATATAGTAATCCTCATCTTAAGCTGAGAAGAGTAATTCAAATATAGTAAGCCTCATCTCAAGCTAAGAAAAGTAATTCAAAAAATATAGTAATCCTCATCTCAAACTGAGAACAGTAATTCAAATAATATAGTAATCCTCATCTCAAACTGACAACAGTAATTCAAATAATATAATAATCCTTATCTCAAGCTAAGAAAAGTAATTCAAATAATATAGTAATCCTCATCTCAAGCTGAGAAGAGTAATTCAAATAATATAGTAATCCTTATCTCAAACTGTGAACAGTAATTCAAATAATATAGTAATCCTCATCTCACACTGAGAACAGTAATTCAAATAATATAGTAATCCTCATCTCAAACTGACAACAGTAATTCAAATAATATAGTAATCCTCATCTCAAACTGAAAACAATAAATCAAATAATATAGTAATCCTCATCTCAAACTGACAACAGTAATTCAAATAATATAGTAATCCTCATATCAAGCTGAAAACAATAATTCAAATAATATAGTAATCCTCATATCAAGCTGAGAAGAGTAATTCAAATAATATAGTAATCCTCATATCAAGCTGAGAAAAGTAATTCAAATAATATAGTAATCCTCATCTCAAGCTAAGAAAAGTAATTCAAATAATATAGTAATCCTCATCTCAAGCTTAGAAAAGTAATTCAAATAATATTGTAATCCTCATCTCAAGCTAAGAAAAGTAATTCAAATAATATAGTAATCCTCATCTCAAGCTAAGAAAAGTAATTCAAATAATATTGTAATCCTCATCTCAAGCTTAGAAAAGTAATTCAAATAATATTGTAATCCTCATCTCAAGCTAAGAAAAGTAATTCAAATAATATAGTAATCCTCATCTCAAGCTAAGAAAAGTAATTCAAATAATATAGTAATCCTCATCTCAAGCTAAGAAAAGTAATTCAAATAATATAGTAATCCTCATCTCAAGCTAAGAAAAGTAATTCAAATAATATAGTAATCCTCATCTCAAGCTAAGAAAAGTAATTCAAATAATATAGTAATCCTCATCTCAAGCTAAGAAAAGTAATTCAAATAATATAGTAATCCTCATCTCAAGCTAAGAAAAGTAATTCAAATAATATAGTAATCCTCATCTCAAGCTAAGAAAAGTAATTCAAATAATATAGTAATCCTCATCTCAAGCTAAGAAAAGTAATTCAAATAATATTGTAATCCTCATCTCAAGCTTAGAAAAGTAATTCAAATAATATTGTAATCCTCATCTCAAGCTAAGAAAAGTAATTCAAATAATATAGTAATCCTCATCTTAAACTGAGAAAAGTAATTCAAATAATATAGTAATCCTCATCACAAGCTAAGAAAAGTAATTCAAATAATATTGTAATCCTCATCTAAAGCTAAGAAAAGTAATTCAAATAATATAGTAATCCTCATCTCAAACTGAGAAAAGTAATTCAAATAATATTGTAATCCTCATCTCAAGCTAAGAAAAGTAATTCAAATAATATTGTAATCCTCATCTCAAGCTTAGAAAAGTAATTCAAATAATATAGTAATCCTCATCTCAAGCTAAGAAAAGTAATTCAAATAATATAGTAATCCTCATCTCAAGCTAAGAAAAGTAATTCAAATAATATAGTAATCCTCATCTCAAGCTAAGAAAAGTAATTAAAATAATATAGTAATCCTCATCTCAAGCTAAGAAAAGTAATTCAAATAATATAGTAATCCTCATCTCAAGCTAAGAAAAGTAATTCAAATAATATAGTAATCCTCATCTCAAGCTAAGAAAAGTAATTCAAATAATATAGTAATCCTCATCTCAAGCTAAGAAAAGTAATTCAAATAATATAGTAATCCTCATCTCAAGCTAAGAAAAGTAATTCAAATAATATAGTAATCCTCATCTCAAGCTAAGAAAAGTAATTCAAATAATATTGTAATCCTCATCTCAAGCTAAGAAAAGTAATTCAAATAATATTGTAATCCTCATCTCAAGCTGAGAAAAGTAATTCAAATAATATTGTAATCCTCATCTCAAGCTAAGAAAAGTAATTCAAATAATATTGTAATCCTCATCTCAAGCTAAGAAAAGTAATTCAAATAATATAGTAATCCTCATCTTAAACTGAGAAAAGTAATTCAAATAATATTGTAATCCTCATCTCAAGCTAAGAAAAGTAATTCAAATAATATTGTAATCCTCATCTCAAGCTAAGAAAAGTAATTCAAATAATATTGTAATCCTCATCTCAAGCTAAGAAAAGTAATTCAAATAATATAGTAATCCTCATCTCAAGCTAAGAAAAGTAATTCAAATAATATAGTAATCCTCATCTCAAGCTAAGAAAAGTAATTCAAATAATATTGTAATCCTCATCTCAAGCTAAGAAAAGTAATTCAAATAATATTGTAATCCTCATCTCAAGCTAAGAAAAGTAATTCAAATAATATTGTAATCCTCATCTCAAGCTAAGAAAAGTAATTCAAATAATATTGTAATCCTCATCTCAAGCTGAGAAAAGTAATTCAAATAATATTGTAATCCTCATCTCAAGCTAAGAAAAGTAATTCAAATAATATAGTAATCCTCATCTCAAACTGAGAAAAGTAATTCAAATTATATTGTAATCCTCATCTCAAGCTAAGAAAAGTAATTCAAATAATATTGTAATCCTCATCTCAAGCTAAGAAAAGTAATTCAAATAATATAGTAATCCTCATCTTAAACTGAGAAAAGTAATTCAAATAATATTGTAATCCTCATCTCAAGCTAAGAAAAGTAATTCAAATAATATAGTAATCCTCATCTTAAACTGAGAAAAGTAAGTCAAATAATATTGTAATCCTCATCTCAAGCTAAGAAAAGTAATTCAAATAATATAGTAATCCTCATCTTAAACTGAGAAAAGTAATTCAAATAATATTGTAATCCTCATCTCAAGCTTAGAAAAGTAATTCAAATAATATTGTAATCCTCATCTCAAACTGAGAAAAGTAATTCAAATAATATTGTAATCCTCATCTCAAGCTAAGAAAAGTAATTCAAATAATATTGTAATCCTCATCTCAAGCTAAGAAAAGTAATTCAAATAATATTGTAATCCTCATCTCAAGCTAAGAAAAGTAATTCAAATAATATAGTAATCCTCATCTTAAACTGAGAAAAGTAATTCAAATAATATAGTAATCCTCATCTCAAGCTAAGAAAAGTAATTCAAATAATATAGTAATCCTCATCTCAAGCTAAGAAAAGTAATTCAAATAATATAGTAATCCTCATCTCAAGCTAAGAAAAGTAATTCAAATAATATAGTAATCCTCATCTCAAGCTAAGAAAAGTAATTCAAATAATATTGTAATCCTCATCTCAAGCTAAGAAAAGTAATTCAAATAATATAGTAATCCTCATCTCAAACTGAGAAAAGTAATTCAAATAATATTGTAATCCTCATCTCAAGCTAAGAAAAGTAATTCAAATAATATTGTAATCCTCATCTCAAGCTAAGAAAAGTAATTCAAATAATATAGTAATCCTCATCTTAAACTGAGAAAAGTAATTCAAATAATATAGTAATCCTCATCTCAAGCTTAGAAAAGTAATTCAAATAATATTGTAATCCTCATCTCAAGCTAAGAAAAGTAATTCAAATAATATTGTAATCCTCATCTCAAGCTAAGAAAAGTAATTCAAATAATATAGTAATCCTCATCTCAAACTGAGAAAAGTAATTCAAATAATATTGTAATCCTCATCTCAAGCTAAGAAAAGTAATTCAAATAATATTGTAATCCTCATCTCAAGCTAAGAAAAGTAATTCAAATAATATTGTAATCCTCATCTCAAGCTAAGAAAAGTAATTCAAATAATATTGTAATCCTCATATCAAGCTAAGAAAAGTAATTCAAATAATATAGTAATCCTCATCTTAAACTGAGAAAAGTAATTCAAATAATATTGTAATCCTCATCTCAAGCTAAGAAAAGTAATTCAAATAATATAGTAATCCTCATCTTAAACTGAGAAAAGTAATTCAAATAATATTGTAATCCTCATCTCAAGCTAAGAAAAGTAATTCAAATAATATAGTAATCCTCATATCAAGCTAAGAAAAGTAATTCAAATAATATTGTAATCCTCATCTCAAGCTAAGAAAAGTAATTCAAATAATATAGTAATCCTCATCTTAAACTGAGACAAGTAATTCAAATAATATTGTAATCCTCATCTCAAGCTAAGAAAAGTAATTCAAATAATATAGTAATCCTCATATCAAGCTAAGAAAAGTAATTCAAATAATATTGTAATCCTCATCTCAAGCTAAGAAAAGTAATTCAAATAATATAGTAATCCTCATCTTAAACTGAGAAAAGTAATTCAAATAATATTGTAATCCTCATCTCAAGCTAAGAAAAGTAATTCAAATAATATAGTAATCCTCATCTTAAACTGAGAAAAGTAAGTCAAATAATATTGTAATCCTCATCTCAAGCTAAGAAAAGTAATTCAAATAATATAGTAATCCTCATCTTAAACTGAGAAAAGTAATTCAAATAATATTGTAATCCTCATCTCAAGCTTAGAAAAGTAATTCAAATAATATTGTAATCCTCATCTCAAACTGAGAAAAGTAATTCAAATAATATAGTAATCCTCATCTCAAGCTAAGAAAAGTAATTCAAATAATATTGTAATCCTCATCTCAAGCTAAGAAAAGTAATTCAAATAATATTGTAATCCTCATCTCAAGCTAAGAAAAGTAATTCAAATAATATTGTAATCCTCATCTTAAACTGAGAAAAGTAATTCAAATAATATAGTAATCCTCATCTCAAGCTTAGAAAAGTAATTCAAATAATATTGTAATCCTCATCTCAAGCTAAGAAAAGTAATTCAAATAATATTGTAATCCTCATCTCAAGCTAAGAAAAGTAATTCAAATAATATAGTAATCCTCATCTCAAACTGAGAAAAGTAATTCAAATAATATTGTAATCCTCATCTCAAGCTAAGAAAAGTAATTCAAATAATATAGTAATCCTCATCTCAAACTGAGAAAAGTAATTCAAATAATATTGTAATCCTCATCTCAAGCTAAGAAAAGTAATTCAAATAATATTGTAATCCTCATCTCAAGCTAAGAAAAGTAATTCAAATAATATAGTAATCCTCATCTTAAACTGAGAAAAGTAATTCAAATAATATTGTAATCCTCATCTCAAGCTAAGAAAAGTAATTCAAATAATATTGTAATCCTCATCTCAAGCTAAGAAAAGTAATTCAAATAATATAGTAATCCTCATCTCAAACTGAGAAAAGTAATTCAAATAATATTGTAATCCTCATCTCAAGCTAAGAAAAGTAATTCAAATAATATTGTAATCCTCATCTCAAGCTAAGAAAAGTAATTCAAATAATATAGTAATCCTCATCTTAAACTGAGAAAAGTAATTCAAATAATATTGTAATCCTCATCTCAAGCTAAGAAAAGTAATTCAAATAATATAGTAATCCTCATCTCAAACTGAGAAAAGTAATTCAAATAATATTGTAATCCTCATCTCAAGCTAAGAAAAGTAATTCAAATAATATTGTAATCCTCATCTCAAGCTAAGAAAAGTAATTCAAATAATATAGTAATCCTCATCTTAAACTGAGAAAAGTAATTCAAATAATATAGTAATCCTCATCTCAAGCTTAGAAAAGTAATTCAAATAATATTGTAATCCTCATCTCAAGCTAAGAAAAGTAATTCAAATAATATTGTAATCCTCATCTCAAGCTAAGAAAAGTAATTCAAATAATATAGTAATCCTCATCTCAAACTGAGAAAAGTAATTCAAATAATATTGTAATCCTCATCTCAAGCTAAGAAAAGTAATTCAAATAATATTGTAATCCTCATCTCAAGCTAAGAAAAGTAATTCAAATAATATTGTAATCCTCATATCAAGCTAAGAAAAGTAATTCAAATAATATAGTAATCCTCATCTTAAACTGAGAAAAGTAATTCAAATAATATTGTAATCCTCATCTCAAGCTAAGAAAAGTAATTCAAATAATATAGTAATCCTCATCTTAAACTGAGAAAAGTAATTCAAATAATATTGTAATCCTCATCTCAAGCTAAGAAAAGTAATTCAAATAATATAGTAATCCTCATATCAAGCTAAGAAAAGTAATTCAAATAATATTGTAATCCTCATCTCAAGCTAAGAAAAGTAATTCAAATAATATAGTAATCCTCATCTTAAACTGAGACAAGTAATTCAAATAATATTGTAATCCTCATCTCAAGCTAAGAAAAGTAATTCAAATAATATAGTAATCCTCATATCAAGCTAAGAAAAGTAATTCAAATAATATTGTAATCCTCATCTCAAGCTAAGAAAAGTAATTCAAATAATATAGTAATCCTCATCTTAAACTGAGAAAAGTAATTCAAATAATATTGTAATCCTCATCTCAAGCTAAGAAAAGTAATTCAAATAATATAGTAATCCTCATCTTAAACTGAGAAAAGTAAGTCAAATAATATTGTAATCCTCATCTCAAGCTAAGAAAAGTAATTCAAATAATATAGTAATCCTCATCTTAAACTGAGAAAAGTAATTCAAATAATATAGTAATCCTCATATCAAGCTAAGAAAAATAATTCAAATAATATTGTAATCCTCATCTCAAGCTAAGAAAAGTAATTCAAATAATATAGTAATCCTCATCTTAAACTGAGACAAGTAATTCAAATAATATAGTAATCCTCATCTCAAGCTAAGAAAAGTAATTCAAATAATATTGTAATCCTCATCTCAAGCTAAGAAAAGTAATTCAAATAATATTGTAATCCTCATCTCAAGCTAAGAAAAGTAATTCAAATAATATAGTAATCCTCATCTTAAACTGAGACAAGTAATTCAAATAATATTGTAATCCTCATCTCAAGCTAAGAAAAGTAATTCAAATAATATAGTAATCCTCATCTTAAACTGAGAAAAGTAATTCAAATAATATTGTAATCCTCATCTCAAGCTAAGAAAAGTAATTCAAATAATATTGTAATCCTCATCTCAAGCTAAGAAAAGTAATTCAAATAATATTGTAATCCTCATCTCAAGCTAAGAAAAGTAATTCAAATAATATAGTAATCCTCATCTCAAGCTAAGAAAAGTAATTCAAATAATATTGTAATCCTCATCTCAAGCTAAGAAAAGTAATTCAAATAATATAGTAATCCTCATCTCAAGCTAAGAAAAGTAACTCAAATAATATTGTAATCCTCATCTCAAGCTAAGAAAAGTAATTCAAATAATATTGTAATCCTCATCTCAAGCTAAGAAAAGTAATTCAAATAATATTGTAATCCTCATCTCAAGCTAAGAAAAGTAATTCAAATAATATTGTAATCCTCATCTCAAGCTAAGAAAAGTAATTCAAATAATATTGTAATCCTCATCTCAAGCTAAGAAAAGTAATTCAAATAATATTGTAATCCTCATCTCAAGCTGAGAAAAGTAATTCAAATAATATTGTAATCCTCATCTCAAGCTGAGAAAAGTAATTCAAATAATATTGTAATCCTCATCTCAAGCTGAGAAAAGTAATTCAAATAATATTGGAATCCTCATCTCAAGCTGAGAAAAGTAATTCAAATAATATTGTAATCCTCATCTAAAGCTAAGAGAAGTAATTCAAATAATATAGTAATCCTCATCTCAAGCTAAGGAAAGTAATTCAAATAATATTGTAATCCTCATCTCAAGCTAAGAAAAGTAATTCAAATAATATTGTAATCCTCATCTCAAGCTAAGAAAAGTAACTCAAATAATATAGTAATCCTCATCTTAAACTGAGAAAAGTAATTCAAATAATATTGTAATCCTCATCTCAAGCTGAGAAAAGTAATTCAAATAATATAGTAATCCTCATCTTAAACTGAGAAAAGTAATTCAAATAATATTGTAATCCTCATCTCAAGCTAAGAAAAGTAATTCAAATAATATAGTAATCCTCATCTTAAACTGAGAAAAGTAATTCAAATAATATTGTAATCCTCATCTCAAGCTAAGAAAAGTAATTCAAATAATATAGTAATCCTCATCTTAAACTGAGAAAAGTAATTCAAATAATATTGTAATCCTCATCTCAAGCTAAGAAAAGTAATTCAAATAATATTGTAATCCTCATCTCAAGCTAAGAAAAGTAATTCAAATAATATAGTAATCCTCATCTTAAACTGAGAAAAGTAATTCAAATAATATTGTAATCCTCATCTCAAGCTAAGAAAAGTAATTCAAATAATATAGTAATCCTCATCTTAAACTGAGAAAAGTAATTCAAATAATATTGTAATCCTCATCTCAAGCTAAGAAAAGTAATTCAAATAATATTGTAATCCTCATCTCAAGCTAAGAAAAGTAATTCAAATAATATAGTAATCCTCATCTTAAACTGAGAAAAGTAATTCAAATAATATTGTAATCCTCATCTCAAGCTGAGAAAAGTAATTCAAATAATATAGTAATCCTCATCTTAAACTGAGAAAAGTAATTCAAATAATATTGTAATCCTCATCTCAAGCTAAGAAAAGTAATTCAAATAATATTGTAATCCTCATCTCAAGCTAAGAAAAGTAATTCAAATAATATTGTAATCCTCATCTCAAGCTAAGAAAAGTAATTCAAATAATATAGTAATCCTCATCTTAAACTGAGACAAGTAATTCAAATAATATAGTAATCCTCATCTCAAGCTAAGAAAAGTAATTCAAATAATATTGTAATCCTCATCTCAAGCTAAGAAAAGTAATTCAAATAATATTGTAATCCTCATCTCAAGCTAAGAAAAGTAATTCAAATAATATAGTAATCCTCATCTTAAACTGAGACAAGTAATTCAAATAATATTGTAATCCTCATCTCAAGCTAAGAAAAGTAATTCAAATAATATAGTAATCCTCATCTTAAACTGAGAAAAGTAATTCAAATAATATTGTAATCCTCATCTCAAGCTAAGAAAAGTAATTCAAATAATATTGTAATCCTCATCTCAAGCTAAGAAAAGTAATTCAAATAATATTGTAATCCTCATCTCAAGCTAAGAAAAGTAATTCAAATAATATAGTAATCCTCATCTCAAGCTAAGAAAAGTAATTCAAATAATATTGTAATCCTCATCTCAAGCTAAGAAAAGTAATTCAAATAATATAGTAATCCTCATCTCAAGCTAAGAAAAGTAATTCAAATAATATTGTAATCCTCATCTCAAGCTAAGAAAAGTAATTCAAATAATATTGTAATCCTCATCTCAAGCTAAGAAAAGTAATTCAAATAATATTGTAATCCTCATCTCAAGCTAAGAAAAGTAACTCAAATAATATAGTAATCCTCATCTTAAACTGAGAAAAGTAATTCAAATAATATTGTAATCCTCATCTCAAGCTGAGAAAAGTAATTCAAATAATATAGTAATCCTCATCTTAAACTGAGAAAAGTAATTCAAATAATATTGTAATCCTCATCTCAAGCTAAGAAAAGTAATTCAAATAATATAGTAATCCTCATCTTAAACTGAGAAAAGTAATTCAAATAATATAGTAATCCTCATCTCAAACTGAGAAAAGTAATTCAAATAATATAGTAATCCTCATCTTAAACTGAGAGAAGTAATTCAAATAATATTGTAATCCTCATCTCAAGCTAAGAAAAGTAATTCAAATAATATTGTAATCCTCATCTCAAGCTAAGAAAAGTAATTCAAATAATATTGTAATCCTCATCTCAAGCTAAGAAAAGTAATTCAAATAATATTGTAATCCTCATCTCAAGCTAAGAAAAGTAACTCAAATAATATAGTAATCCTCATCTCAAGCTAAGAAAAGTAATTCAAATAATATTGTAATCCTCATCTCAAGCTAAGAAAAGTAATTCAAATAATATAGTAATCCTCATCTCAAGCTAAGAAAAGTAATTCAAATAATATTGTAATCCTCATCTCAAGCTAAGAAAAGTAATTCAAATAATATTGTAATCCTCATCTCAAGCTAAGAAAAGTAATTCAAATAATATTGTAATCCTCATCTCAAGCTAAGAAAAGTAACTCAAATAATATAGTAATCCTCATCTTAAACTGAGAAAAGTAATTCAAATAATATTGTAATCCTCATCTCAAGCTGAGAAAAGTAATTCAAATAATATAGTAATCCTCATCTTAAACTGAGAAAAGTAATTCAAATAATATTGTAATCCTCATCTCAAGCTAAGAAAAGTAATTCAAATAATATAGTAATCCTCATCTTAAACTGAGAAAAGTAATTCAAATAATATAGTAATCCTCATCTCAAACTGAGAAAAGTAATTCAAATAATATAGTAATCCTCATCTTAATCTGAGAGAAGTAATTCAAATAATATTGTAATCCTCATCTCAAGCTAAGAAAAGTAATTCAAATAATATTGTAATCCTCATCTCAAGCTAAGAAAAGTAATTCAAATAATATTGTAATCCTCATCTCAAGCTAAGAAAAGTAATTCAAATAATATTGTAATCCTCATCTCAAGCTAAGAAAAGTAACTCAAATAATATAGTAATCCTCATCTTAAACTGAGAAAAGTAATTCAAATAATATAGTAATCCTCATCTTAAACTGAGAAAAGTAATTCAAATAATATTGTAATCCTCATCTCAAGCTAAGAAAAGTAATTCAAATAATATAGTAATCCTCATCTTAAACTGAGAAAAGTAATTCAAATAATATTGTAATCCTCATCTCAAGCTAAGAAAAGTAATTCAAATAATATTGTAATCCTCATCTCAAGCTGAGAAAAGTAATTCAAATAATATAGTAATCCTCATCTTAAACTGAGAAAAGTAATTCAAATAATATTGTAATCCTCATCTCAAGCTAAGAAAAGTAATTCAAATAATATTGTAATCCTCATCTCAAGCTGAGAAAAGTAATTCAAATAATATAGTAATCCTCATCTTAAACTGAGAAAAGTAATTCAAATAATATTGTAATCCTCATCTCAAGCTAAGAAAAGTAATTCAAATAATATTGTAATCCTCATCTCAAGCTGAGAAAAGTAATTCAAATAATATAGTAATCCTCATCTTAAACTGAGAAAAGTAATTCAAATAATATTGTAATCCTCATCTCAAGCTAAGAAAAGTAATTCAAATAATATTGTAATCCTCATCTCAAGCTGAGAAAAGTAATTCAAATAATATAGTAATCCTCATCTTAAACTGAGAAAAGTAATTCAAATAATATTGTAATCCTCATCTCAAGCTAAGAAAAGTAATTCAAATAATATTGTAATCCTCATCTCAAGCTAAGAAAAGTAATTCAAATAATATTGTAATCCTCATCTCAAGCTGAGAAAAGTAATTCAAATAATATAGTAATCCTCATCTCAAACTGACAACAGTAATTCAAATAATATAGTAATCCTCATCTCAAACTGACAACAATAATTCAAATAATATAGTAATCCTCATCTCAAGCTGACAACAGTAATTCAAATAATATAGTAATCCTCATCTCAAACTGACAACAGTAATTCAAATAATATAGTAATCCTCATCTCAAGCTGACAACAATAATTCAAATAATATAGTAATCCTCATCTCAAGCTGACAACAATAATTCAAATAATATAGTAATCCTCATCTCAAACTGACAACAATAATTTAAATAATATCGTAATCCTCATCTCAAACTGACAACAGTAATTCAAATAATATAGTAATCCTTATCTCAAACTGTGAACAGTATTTCAAATAATATAGTAATCCTCATCTCAAACTGAGAACAGTAATTCAAATAATATAGTAATCCTCATCTCAAACTGACAACAGTAATTCAAATAATATAGTAATCCTCATCTCAAGCTGAGAACAATAATTCAAATAATATAGTAATCCTCATCTCAAACTGACAACAGTAATTCAAATAATATAGTAATCCTCATCTCAAACTGACAACAGTAATTCAAATAATATAGTAATCCTCATCTCAAGCTGACAACAATAATTCAAATAATATAGTAATCCTCATCTCAAACTGACAACAGTAATTCAAATAATATAGTAATCCTCATCTCAAGCTGACAACAATAATTCAAATAATATAGTAATCCTCATCTCAAACTGACAACAGTAATTCAAATAATATAGTAATCCTCATCTCAAACTGACAACAATAATTCAAATAATATAGTAATCCTCATCTCAAGCTGACAACAGTAATTCAAATAATATAGTAATCCTTATCTCAAACTTTGAACAGTAATTCAAATAATATAGTAATCCTCATCTCAAACTGAGAACAGTAATTCAAATAATATAGTAGTCCTCATCTCAAGCTGAGAACAGTAATTCAAATAATATAGTAATCCTCATCTCAAGCTGAGAACAGTAATTCAAATAATATTGTAATCCTCATCTCAAGCTGAGAACAGTAATTCAAATAATATAGTAATCCTCATCTCAAGCTGAGAACAGTAATACAAATAATCTAGTAATCCTCATCTCAAGCTGAGAACAGTAATTCAAATAATATTGTAATCCTCATCTCAAGCTGAGAACAGTAATTCAAATAATATAGTAATCCTCATCTCAAGCTAAGATAAGTAATTCAAATAATATAGTAGTCCTCAACTCAAGCTGAGAAAAGTAATTCAAATAATATAGTAATCCTCATCTCAAGCTAAGAAAAGTAATTACAATAATATAGTAATCCTCATCTCTAGCTGAGAAAAGTTATTCAAATAATATAGTATTCCTTATCTCAAACTGAGAAAAGTAACTCTAATAATATAGTAATCCTCATCTCAAGTTCTGAAACAGTAATTAAAATTATATAGCAATCCTCATCTCATGTTCTGAAACAGTAATTCATATTATATAGCAATCCTCATCTCAAGTTCGTAAACAGTAATTCAAATTATATAGTTATCCTTATCACGTTCTGAAACAGCAATTCAAATTATATAGCAATCCTCATCTCAAGTTCGTAAACAGTAATTCAAATTATATAGTAATCCTCATCTCAAGTTCTGAAACAGTAATTCAAATTATATAGCAATCCTCATCTCATGTTCTGAAACAGTAACTGAAATTATATAGCAATCCTCATCTCAAGTTCTGAAACAGTAATTCAAATTGTATAGCAATCCTAATCTCATGTTCTGAAACAGTAATTCAAATTATATAGCAATCCTCATCTTAAGTTCTGAAACAGTAACTGAAATAATATAGTAATCCTCATCTCAAGTTCTGAAACAGTAATTCAAATTATATAGTAATCCTCATCTCAAGTTCTGAAACAGTAATTCAAATTATATAGCAATCCTCATCTCAAGTTCTGAAACAGTAATTCACATTATATAGCAATCCTCATCTCATGTTCTGAAACAGTAATTCAAATTATATAGCAATCCTCATCTCAAGTTCGTAAACAGTAATTCAAATTATATAGCAATCCTCATCTCAAGTTCTGAAACAGTAATTCAAATTATATAGCAATCCTCATCTCAAGTTATGAAACAGTAATTCAAATTATATAGCAATCCTCATCTCAAGTTCTGAAACCATAATTCAAATTATATAGCAATCCTCATCTCATGTTCTGAAACAGTAATTCAAATTATATAGCAATCCTCATCTCATGTTCTGAAACCATAATTCAAATTATATAGCAATCCTCATCTCATGTTCTGAAACCATAATTCAAATTATATAGCAATCCTCATCTCAAGTTCGGAAACAGTAATTCAAATTATATAGCAATCCTCATCTCAAGTTCTGAAACAGTAATTCAAATAATATAGTAATCCTCATCTCAAGTTCTGAAACAGTAATTCAAATTATATAGTAATCCTCATCTCAAGTTCTGAAACAGTAATTCAAATTATATAGTAATCCTCATCTCAAGTTCTGAAACAGTAATTCAAATTATATAGTAATCCTCATCTCATGTTCTGAAACAGTAATTCAAATAATATAGCAATCCTCATCTCATGTTCTGAAACAGTAATTCAAATTATATAGTAATCCTCATCTCAAGTTCTGAAACAGTAATTCAAATAATATAGCAATCCTCATCTCATGTTCTGAAACAGTAATTCAAATAATATAGTAATCCTCATCTCAAGTTCTGAAACAGTAATTCAAATTATATAGCAATCCTCATCTTATTTCTGAAACCATAATTCAAATTATATAGCAATCCTAATCTCAACTTCGTAAACAGTAATTCAAATTATATAGCAATCTTCTTAAGTTCTGAAACAGTAATTCAAATTATATAGTAATCCGTATCTCATGTTCTGAAACAGTAATTCAAATAATATAGTAATCCTCATCTCAAGTTCTGAAACAGTAATTCAAATTATATAGTAATCCTCATCTCATGTTCTGAAACAGTAATTCAAATTATATAGTAATCCTCATCTCATGTTCTGAAACAGTAATTCAAATAATATAGCAATCCTCATCTCATGTTCTGAAACAGTAATTCAAATAATATAGTAATCCTCATCTCAAGTTCTGAAACAGTAATTCAAATTATATAGTAATCCTCATCTCAAGTTCTGAAACAGTAATTCAAATTATATAGTAATCCTCATCTCATGTTCTGAAACAGTAATTCAAATAATATAGTAATCCTCATCTCAAGTTCTGAAACAGTAATTCAAATTATATAGCAATCCTCATCTCAAGTTCTGAAACAGTAATTCAAATTATATAGTAATCCTCATCTCAAGTTCTGAAACAGTAATTCAAATTATATAGTAATCCTCATCTCAAGTTCTGAAACAGTAATTCAAATTATATAGTAATCCTCATCTTAAGTTCTGAAACAGTAATTCAAATTATATAGTAATCCTCATCTCAAGTTCTGAAACAGTAATTCAAATTATATAGTAATCCTCATCTCATGTTCTGAAACAGTAATTCAAATTATATAGTAATCCTCATCTCATGTTCTGAAACAGTAATTCAAATAATATAGTAATCCTCATCTCATGTTCTGAAACAGTAATTCAAATAATATAGTAATCCTCATCTCATGTTCTGAAACAGTAATTCAAATAATATAGTAATCCTCATCTCATGTTCTGAAACAGTAATTCAAATAATATAGTAATCCTCATCTTATTTCTGAAACCATAATTCAAATTATATAGCAATCCTAATCTCAACTTCGTAAACAGTAATTCAAATTATATAGCAATCCTCAAGTTCTGAAACAGTAATTCAAATTATATAGTAATCCTCATCTCATGTTCTGAAACAGTAATTCAAATTATATAGTAATCCTCATCTCATGTTCTGAAACAGTAATTCAAATTATATAGTAATCCTCATCTCAAGTTCTGAAACAGTAATTCAAATTATATAGTAATCCTCATCTCATGTTCTGAAACAGTAATTCAAATTATATAGTAATCCTCATCTCATGTTCTGAAACAGTAATTCAAATTATATAGTAATCCTCATCTCATGTTCTGAAACAGTAATTCAAATTATATAGTAATCCTCATCTCATGTTCTGAAACAGTAATTCAAATAATATAGTAATTCTCATCTCATGTTCTGAAACAGTAATTCAAATTATATAGTAATCCTCATCTCATGTTCTGAAACGGTAATTCAAATTATATAGTAATCCTCATCTCATGTTCTGAAACGGTAATTCAAATTATATAGTAATCCTCATCTCATGTTCTGAAACAGTAATTCAAATTATATAGTAATCCTCATCTCATGTTCTGAAACAGTAATTCAAATTATATAGTAATCCTCATCTCATGTTCTGAAACAGTAATTCAAATTATATAGTAATCCTCATCTCATGTTCTGAAACAGTAATTCAAATTATATAGTAATCCTCATCTCATGTTCTGAAACAGTAATTCAAATTATATAGTAATCCTCATCTCATGTTCTGAAACAGTAATTCAAATTATACAGTAATCCTTATCTCATGTTCTTAAACAGTAATTCAAATTATATAGTAATCCTCATCTCATGTTCTGAAACAGTAATTCAAATTATATAGTAATCCTCATCTCATGTTCTGAAACAGTAATTCAAATTATATAGTAATCCTCATCTCATGTTCTGAAACAGTAATTCAAATTATATAGTAATCCTCATCTCATGTTCTGAAACAGTAATTCAAATTATATAGTAATCCTCATCTCAAGTTCTGAAACAGTAATTCAAATTATATAGTAATCCTCATCTCATGTTCTGAAACAGTAATTCAAATTATATAGTAATCCTCATCTCATGTTCTGAAACAGTAATTCAAATTATATAGTAATCCTCATCTCATGTTCTGAAACAGTAATTCAAATTATATAGTAATCCTCATCTCATGTTCTGAAACAGTAATTCAAATAATATAGCAATCCTCATCTCATGTTCTGAAACAGTAATTCAAATAATATAGTAATCCTCATCTCAAGTTCTGAAACAGTAATTCAAATTATATAGTAATCCTCATCTCAAGTTCTGAAACAGTAATTCAAATTATATAGTAATCCTATTCTCATGTTCTGAAACAGTAATTCAAATAATATAGTAATCCTCATCTCATGTTCTGTAACAGTAAGTCAAATTATATAGCAATCCTCATCTCAAGTTCTGAAACAGTAATTCAAATTATATAGCAATCCTCATCTCATGTTCTGAAACAGGTATTCAAATTATATAGCAATCCTAATCTCATGTTCTGAAACAGTAATTCACATTATATAGTAATCCTTATCTCATGTTCTTAAACAGTAATTCAAATAATATAGTAATCCTCATCTCATGTTCTGAAACAGTAATTCAAATTATATAGTAATCCTTATCTCATGTTCTGAAACAGTAACTCAAATAATATAGTAATCCTCATCTCAAGTTCTGAAACAGTAATTCAAATTATATAGTAATCCTCATCTCATGTTCTGAAACAGTAACTCAAATTATATAGTAATCCTTATCTCATGTTCTGAAACAGTAATTCAAATTATATAGTAATCCTCATCTCAAGTTCTGAAACAGTAATTCAAATTATATAGCAATTCCATCTCAAGTTCTGAAACAGTAATTCAAATTATATAGTAATCCTCACCTCATGTTCTGAAACAGTAACTCAAATTATATAGTAATGCGTATCTCATGTTCTGAAATAGTAATTCAAATAATATAGTAATCCTCATCTCAAGTTCTGAAACAGTAATTCAAATTATATAGTAATCCTCATCTCATGTTCTGAAACAGTAATTCAAATTATATAGTAATCCTCATCTCATGTTCTGAAACAGTAATTCAAATAATATAGCAATCCTCATCTCATGTTCTGAAACAGTAATTCAAATAATATAGTAATCCTCATCTCAAGTTCTGAAACAGTAATTCAAATAATATAGTAATCCTCATCTCAAGTTCTGAAACAGTAATTCAAATTATATAGTAATCCTCATCTCAAGTTCTGAAACAGTAATTCAAATTATATAGTAATCCTCATCTCATGTTCTGAAACAGTAATTCAAATAATATAGTAATCCTCATCTCAAGTTCTGAAACAGTAATTCAAATTATATAGCAATCCTCATCTCAAGTTCTGAAACAGTAATTCAAATTATATAGTAATCCTCATCTCAAGTTCTGAAACAGTAATTCAAATTATATAGTAATCCTCATCTCAAGTTCTGAAACAGTAATTCAAATTATATAGTAATCCTCATCTCAAGTTCTGAAACAGTAATTCAAATTATATAGTAATCCTCATCTCATGTTCTGAAACAGTAATTCAAATTATATAGTAATCCTCATCTCATGTTCTGAAACAGTAATTCAAATAATATAGTAATCCTCATCTCATGTTCTGAAACAGTAATTCAAATAATATAGTAATCCTCATCTCATGTTCTGAAACAGTAATTCAAATAATATAGTAATCCTCATCTTATTTCTGAAACCATAATTCAAATTATATAGCAATCCTAATCTCAACTTCGTAAACAGTAATTCAAATTATATAGCAATCTTCTTAAGTTCTGAAACAGTAATTCAAATTATATAGTAATCCGTATCTCATGTTCTGAAACAGTAATTCAAATAATATAGTAATCCTCATCTCAAGTTCTGAAACAGTAATTCAAATTATATAGTAATCCTCATCTCATGTTCTGAAACAGTAATTCAAATTATATAGTAATCCTCATCTCATGTTCTGAAACAGTAATTCAAATAATATAGCAATCCTCATCTCATGTTCTGAAACAGTAATTCAAATAATATAGTAATCCTCATCTCAAGTTCTGAAACAGTAATTCAAATTATATAGTAATCCTCATCTCAAGTTCTGAAACAGTAATTCAAATTATATAGCAATCCTCATCTCATGTTCTGAAACAGTAATTCAAATAATATAGTAATCCTCATCTCAAGTTCTGAAACAGTAATTCAAATTATATAGCAATCCTCATCTCATGTTCTGAAACAGTAATTCAAATTATATAGTAATCCTCATCTCATGTTCTGAAACAGTAATTCAAATTATATAGTAATCCTCATCTCATGTTCTGAAACAGTAATTCAAATTATATAGTAATCCTCATCTCATGTTCTGAAACAGTAATTCAAATTATATAGCAATCCTCATCTCATGTTCTGAAACAGTAATTCAAATTATATAGCAATCCTCATCTCATGTTCTGAAACAGTAATTCAAATTATATAGTAATCCTCATCTCATGTTCTGAAACAGTAATTCAAATTATATAGCAATCCTCATCTCATGTTCTGAAACAGTCATTCAAATAATATAGTAATCCTCATCTCAAGTTCTGAAACAGTAATTCAAATTATATAGCAATTCCATCTCAAGTTCTGAAACAGTAATTCAAATTATATAGTAATCTCCATCTCATGTTCTGAAACAGTAACTCAAATTATATAGTAATGCGTATCTCATGTTCTGAAACAGTAATTCAAATTATATAGTAATCCTCATCTCATGTTCTGAAACAGTAATTCAAATTATATAGTAATCCTCATCTCAAGTTCTGAAACAGTAATTCAAATTATATAGTAATCCTCATCTCATGTTCTGAAACAGTAATTCAAATTATATAGTAATCCTCATCTCATGTTCTGAAACAGTAATTCAAATTATATAGTAATCCTCATCTCATGTTCTGAAACAGTAATTCAAATAATATAGCAATCCTCATCTCATGTTCTGAAACAGTAATTCAAATAATATAGTAATCCTCATCTCAAGTTCTGAAACAGTAATTCAAATTATATAGTAATCCTCATCTCAAGTTCTGAAACAGTAATTCAAATTATATAGTAATCCTATTCTCATGTTCTGAAACAGTAATTCAAATAATATAGTAATCCTCATCTCATGTTCTGAAACAGTAAGTCAAATTATATAGCAATCCTCATCTCAAGTTCTGAAACAGTAATTCAAATTATATAGCAATCCTCATCTCATGTTCTGAAACAGGTATTCAAATTATATAGCAATCCTAATCTCATGTTCTGAAACAGTAATTCACATTATATAGTAATCCTTATCTCATGTTCTTAAACAGTAATTCAAATAATATAGTAATCCTCATCTCATGTTCTGAAACAGTAATTCAAATTATATAGTAATCCTTATCTCATGTTCTGAAACAGTAACTCAAATAATATAGTAATCCTCATCTCAAGTTCTGAAACAGTAATTCAAATTATATAGTAATCCTCATCTCATGTTCTGAAACAGTAACTCAAATTATATAGTAATCCTTATCTCATGTTCTGAAACAGTAATTCAAATTATATAGTAATCCTCATCTCAAGTTCTGAAACAGTAATTCAAATTATATAGCAATTCCATCTCAAGTTCTGAAACAGTAATTCAAATTATATAGTAATCCTCACCTCATGTTCTGAAACAGTAACTCAAATTATATAGTAATGCGTATCTCATGTTCTGAAATAGTAATTCAAATAATATAGTAATCCTCATCTCAAGTTCTGAAACAGTAATTCAAATTACATAGCAATTCCATCTCAAGTTCTGAAACAGTAATTCAAATTATATAGTAATCCGTATCTCATGTTCTGTAACAGTAACTCAAATTATATAGTAATCCTCATCTCAAGTTCTGAAACAGTAATTCAAATTATATAGCAATCCTCATCTCATGTTCTGAAACAGGAATTCAAATAATATAGTAATCCTCATCTCATGTTCTGAAACAGTAATTCAAATAATATAGTAATCCTCATCTCAAGTTCTGAAACAGTAATTCAAATTATATAGTAATCCTCATCTCATGTTCTGAAACAGTAATTCAAATAATATAGTAATCCTCATCTCATGTTCTGAAACAGTAATTCAAATTATATAGTAATCCTCATCTCATGTTCTGAAACAGTAATTCAAATTATATAGTAATCCTCATCTCATGTTCTGAAACAGTAATTCAAATTATATAGTAATCCTCATCTCATGTTCTGAAACAGTAATTCAAATAATATAGTAATCCTCATCTCATGTTCTGAAACAGTAATTCAAATTATATAGTAATCCTCATCTCATGTTCTGAAACAGTAATTCAAATTATATAGTAATCCTCACCTCAAGTTCTGAAACAGTAATTAAAATTATATAGTAATCCTCATCTCAAGTTCTGAAACAGTAATTCAAATTATATAGTAATCCTCATCTCAAGTTCTGAAACAGTAATTCAAATTATATAGTAATCCTCATCTCAAGTTCTGAAACAGTAATTCAAATTATATAGTAATCCTCATCTCAAGTTCTGAAACAGTAATTCAAATTATATAGTAATCCTCATCTCATGTTCTGAAACAGTAATTCAAATTATATAGTAATCCTCATCTCATGTTCTGAAACAGTAATTCAAATAATATAGTAATCCTCATCTCAAGTTCTGAAACAGTAATTCAAATAATATAGTAATCCTCATCTCATGTTCTGAAACAGTAATTCAAATAATATAGTAATCCTCATCTTATTTCTGAAACCATAATTCAAATTATATAGCAATCCTAATCTCAACTTCGTAAACAGTAATTCAAATTATATAGCAATCTTCTTAAGTTCTGAAACAGTAATTCAAATTATATAGTAATCCGTATCTCATGTTCTGAAACAGTAATTCAAATAATATAGTAATCCTCATCTCAAGTTCTGAAACAGTAATTCAAATTATATAGTAATCCTCATCTCATGTTCTGAAACAGTAATTCAAATTATATAGTAATCCTCATCTCATGTTCTGAAACAGTAATTCAAATAATATAGCAATCCTCATCTCATGTTCTGAAACAGTAATTCAAATTATATAGTAATCCTCATCTCAAGTTCTGAAACAGTAATTCAAATTATATAGTAATCCTCATCTCATGTTCTGAAACAGTAATTCAAATTATATAGTAATCCTCATCTCATGTTCTGAAACAGTAATTCAAATTATATAGTAATCCTCATCTCATGTTCTGAAACAGTAATTCAAATTATATAGTAATCCTCATCTCATGTTCTGAAACAGTAATTCAAATTATATAGTAATCCTCACCTCAAGTTCTGAAACAGTAATTCAAATTATATAGTAATCCTCATCTCAAGTTCTGAAACAGTAATTCAAATTATATAGTAATCCTCATCTCAAGTTCTGAAACAGTAATTCAAATTATATAGTAATCCTCATCTCAAGTTCTGAAACAGTAATTCAAATTATATAGTAATCCTCATCTCAAGTTCTGAAACAGTAATTCAAATTATATAGTAATCCTCATCTCATGTTCTGAAACAGTAATTCAAATTATATAGTAATCCTCATCTCATGTTCTGAAACAGTAATTCAAATAATATAGTAATCCTCATCTCATGTTCTGAAACAGTAATTCAAATAATATAGTAATCCTCATCTCATGTTCTGAAACAGTAATTCAAATAATATAGTAATCCTCATCTTATTTCTGAAACCATAATTCAAATTATATAGCAATCCTAATCTCAACTTCGTAAACAGTAATTCAAATTATATAGCAATCTTATTAAGTTCTGAAACAGTAATTCAAATTATATAGTAATCCGTATCTCATGTTCTGAAACAGTAATTCAAATAATATAGTAATCCTCATCTCAAGTTCTGAAACAGTAATTCAAATTATATAGTAATCCTCATCTCAAGTTCTGAAACAGTAATTCAAATTATATAGTAATCCTCATCTCATGTTCTGAAACAGTAATTCAAATAATATAGTAATCCTCATCTCAAGTTCTGAAACAGTAATTCAAATTATATAGCAATCCTCATCTCAAGTTCTGAAACAGTAATTCAAATTATATAGTAATCCTCATCTCAAGTTCTGAAACAGTAATTCAAATTATATAGTAATCCTCATCTCAAGTTCTGAAACAGTAATTCAAATTATATAGTAATCCTCATCTCAAGTTCTGAAACAGTAAGTCAAATTATATAGCAATCCTCATCTCAAGTTCTGAAACAGTAATTCAAATTATATAGCAATCCTCATCTCATGTTCTGAAACAGGTATTCAAATTATATAGCAATCCTAATCTCATGTTCTGAAACAGTAATTCACATTATATAGTAATCCTCATCTCATGTTCTGAAACAGTAATTCAAATTATATAGTAATCCTCATCTCATGTTCTGAAACAGTAATTCAAATTATATAGTAATCCTCATCTCATGTTCTGAAACAGTAATTCAAATTATATAGTAATCCTCATCTCATGTTCTGAAACAGTAATTCAAATTATATAGTAATCCTCATCTCATGTTCTGAAACAGTAATTCAAATTATATAGTAATCCTCATCTCATGTTCTGAAACAGTAATTCAAATTATATAGTAATCCTCATCTCATGTTCTGAAACAGTAATTCAAATTATATAGTAATCCTCATCTCATGTTCTGAAACAGTAATTCAAATTATATAGTAATCCTCATCTCATGTTCTGAAACAGTAATTCAAATTATATAGTAATCCTCATCTCATGTTCTGAAACAGTAATTCAAATTATATAGTAATCCTCATCTCAAGTTCTGAAACAGTAATTCAAATTATATAGTAATCCTCATCTCATGTTCTGAAACAGTAATTCAAATTATATAGTAATCCTCATCTCATGTTCTGAAACAGTAATTCAAATAATATAGTAATCCTCATCTCATGTTCTGAAACAGTAATTCAAATAATATAGTAATCCTCATCTTATTTCTGAAACCATAATTCAAATTATATAGCAATCCTAATCTCAACTTCGTAAACAGTAATTCAAATTATATAGCAATCTTCTTAAGTTCTGAAACAGTAATTCAAATTATATAGTAATCCGTATCTCATGTTCTGAAACAGTAATTCAAATAATATAGTAATCCTCATCTCAAGTTCTGAAACAGTAATTCAAATTATATAGTAATCCTCATCTCATGTTCTGAAACAGTAATTCAAATTATATAGTAATCCTCATCTCATGTTCTGAAACAGTAATTCAAATAATATAGCAATCCTCATCTCATGTTCTGAAACAGTAATTCAAATAATATAGTAATCCTCATCTCAAGTTCTGAAACAGTAATTCAAATTATATAGTAATCCTCATCTCAAGTTCTGAAACAGTAATTCAAATTATATAGCAATCCTCATCTCATGTTCTGAAACAGTAATTCAAATAATATAGTAATCCTCATCTCAAGTTCTGAAACAGTAATTCAAATTATATAGCAATCCTCATCTCATGTTCTGAAACAGTAATTCAAATTATATAGTAATCCTCATCTCATGTTCTGAAACAGTAATTCAAATTATATAGTAATCCTCATCTCATGTTCTGAAACAGTAATTCAAATTATATAGCAATCCTCATCTCATGTTCTGAAACAGTAATTCAAATTATATAGCAATCCTCATCTCATGTTCTGAAACAGTAATTCAAATTATATAGTAATCCTCATCTCAAGTTCTGAAACAGTAATTCAAATTATATAGTAATCCTCATCTCATGTTCTGAAACAGTAATTCAAATAATATAGTAATCCTCATCTCAAGTTCTGAAACAGTAATTCAAATTATATAGCAATCCTCATCTCAAGTTCTGAAACAGTAATTCAAATTATATAGTAATCCTCATCTCATGTTCTGAAACAGTAATTCAAATTATATAGTAATCCTCATCTCAAGTTCTGAAACAGTAATTCAAATTATATAGCAATCCTCATCTCAAGTTCTGAAACAGTAATTCAAATTATATAGTAATCTTCATCTCAAGTTCTGAAACAGTAATTCAAATTATATAGTAATCCTCATCTCAAGTTCTGAAACAGTAATTCAAATTATATAGTAATCCTCATCTCAAGTTCTGAAACAGTAATTCAAATTATATAGTAATCCTCATCTCAAGTTCTGAAACAGTAATTCAAATTATATAGTAATCCTCATCTCATGTTCTGAAACAGTAATTCAAATAATATAGTAATCCTCATCTCATGTTCTGAAACAGTAAGTCAAATTATATAGCAATCCTCATCTCAAGTTCTGAAACAGTAATTCAAATTATATAGCAATCCTCATCTCATGTTCTGAAACAGTAATTCAAATTATATAGCAATCCTCATCTCATGTTCTGAAACAGTAATTCAAATTATATAGTAATCCTTATCTCATGTTCTGAAACAGTAATTCAAATAATATAGTAATCCTCATCTCAAGTTCTGAAACAGTAATTCAAATTATATAGTAATCCTCATCTCATGTTCTGAAACAGTAACTCAAATTATATAGTAATCCTTATCTCATGTTCTGAAACAGTAATTCAAATAATATAGTAATCCTCATCTCAAGTTCTGAAACAGTAATTCAAATTATATAGCAATTCCATCTCAAGTTCTGAAACAGTAATTCAAATTATATAGTAATCCTCATCTCATGTTCTGAAACAGTAACTCAAATTATATAGTAATGCGTATCTCATGTTCTGAAACAGTAATTCAAATAATATAGTAATCCTCATCTCAAGTTCTGAAACAGTAATTAAAATTATATAGCAATTCCATCTCAAGTTCTGAAACAGTAATTCAAATTATATAGTAATCCTCATCTCAAGTTCTGAAACAGTAATTCAAATTATATAGTAATCCTCATCTCAAGTTCTGAAACAGTAATTCAAATTATATAGTAATCCTCATCTCAAGTTCTGAAACAGTAATTCAAATTATATAGTAATCCTCATCTCAAGTTCTGAAACAGTAATTCAAATTATATAGTAATCCTCATCTCATGTTCTGAAACAGTAATTCAAATAATATAGTAATCCTCATCTCATGTTCTGAAACAGTAAGTCAAATTATATAGCAATCCTCATCTCAAGTTCTGAAACAGTAATTCAAATTATATAGCAATCCTCATCTCATGTTCTGAAACAGTAATTCAAATTATATAGCAATCCTCAT
Organism: Euprymna scolopes; assembly: GCF_053919585.1. Taxonomy (NCBI): domain Eukaryota; kingdom Metazoa; phylum Mollusca; class Cephalopoda; order Sepiida; family Sepiolidae; genus Euprymna; species Euprymna scolopes. The sequence continues at coordinate 81,101,818 of NC_136501.1, forward strand.
CTCATGTTCTGAAACAGTAATTCAAATTATATAGTAATCCTTATCTCATGTTCTGAAACAGTAATTCAAATAATATAGTAATCCTCATCTCAAGTTCTGAAACAGTAATTCAAATTATATAGTAATCCTCATCTCATGTTCTGAAACAGTAACTCAAATTATATAGTAATCCTTATCTCATGTTCTGAAACAGTCATTCAAATAATATAGTAATCCTCATCTCAAGTTCTGAAACAGTAATTCAAATTATATAGCAATTCCATCTCAAGTTCTGAAACAGTAATTCAAATTATATAGTAATCCTCATCTCATGTTCTGAAACAGTAACTCAAATTATATAGTAATGCGTATCTCATGTTCTGAAACAGTAATTCAAATAATATAGTAATCCTCATCTCAAGTTCTGAAACAGTAATTAAAATTATATAGCAATTCCATCTCAAGTTCTGAAACAGTAATTCAAATTATATAGTAATCCGTCTCTCATGTTCTGTAACAGTAACTCAAATTATATAGTAATCCTCATCTCAAGTTCTGAAACAGTAATTCAAATTATATAGCAATCCTCATCTCATGTTCTGAAACAGGAATTCAAATAATATAGTAATCCTCATCTTAAGTTCTGAAACAGTAATTCAAATTATATAGCAATCCTCATCTCAAGTTCTGAAACAGTAATTCAAATTTTATAGTAATCCTCATCTCATGTTCTGAAACAGTAATTCAAATTATATAGTAATCCTCATCTCATGTTCTGAAACAGTAATTCAAATTATATAGTAATCCTCATCTCATGTTCTGAAACAGTAATTCAAATTATATAGTAATCCTCATCTCATGTTCTGAAACAGTAATTCAAATTATATAGTAATCCTCATCTCATGTTCTGAAACAGTAATTCAAATTATATAGTAATCCTCATCTCATGTTCTGAAACAGTAATTCAAATAATATAGCAATCCTCATCTCATGTTCTGAAACAGTAATTCAAATAATATAGTAATCCTCATCTCAAGTTCTGAAACAGTAATTCAAATTATATAGTAATCCTCATCTCAAGTTCTGAAACAGTAATTCAAATTATATAGCAATCCTCATCTCATGTTCTGAAACAGTAATTCAAATAATATAGTAATCCTCATCTCATGTTCTGAAACAGTAATTCAAATAATATAGCAATCCTCATCTCAAGTTCTGAAACAGTAAGTCAAATAATATAGCAATCCTCATCTCATGTTCTGAAACAGCAATTCAAATTATATAGTAATCCTCATCTCAAGTTCTGAAACAGTAATTCAAATTATATAGTAATCCTCATCTCAAGTTCTGAAACAGTAATTCAAATTATATAGTAATCCTCATCTCAAGTTCTGAAACAGTAATTCAAATTATATAGTAATCCTATTCTCATGTTCTGAAACAGTAATTCAAATAATATAGTAATCCTCATCTCATGTTCTGAAACAGTAAGTCAAATTATATAGCAATCCTCATCTCAAGTTCTGAAACAGTAATTCAAATTATATAGCAATCCTCATCTCATGTTCTGAAACAGGTATTCAAATTATATAGCAATCCTAATCTCATGTTCTGAAACAGTAATTCACATTATATAGTAATCCTTATCTCATGTTCTTAAACAGTAATTCAAATAATATAGTAATCCTCATCTCATGTTCTGAAACAGTAATTCAAATTATATAGTAATCCTTATCTCATGTTCTGAAACAGTAACTCAAATAATATAGTAATCCTCATCTCAAGTTCTGAAACAGTAATTCAAATTATATAGTAATCCTCATCTCATGTTCTGAAACAGTAACTCAAATTATATAGTAATCCTTATCTCATGTTCTGAAACAGTAATTCAAATTATATAGTAATCCTCATCTCAAGTTCTGAAACAGTAATTCAAATTATATAGCAATTCCATCTCAAGTTCTGAAACAGTAATTCAAATTATATAGTAATCCTCACCTCATGTTCTGAAACAGTAACTCAAATTATATAGTAATGCGTATCTCATGTTCTGAAACAGTAATTCAAATAATATAGTAATCCTCATCTCAAGTTCTGAAACAGTAATTCAAATTATATAGCAATTCCATCTCAAGTTCTGAAACAGTAATTCAAATTATATAGTAATCCGTATCTCATGTTCTGTAACAGTAACTCAAATTATATAGTAATCCTCATCTCAAGTTCTGAAACAGTAATTCAAATTATATAGCAATCCTCATCTCATGTTCTGAAACAGGAATTCAAATAATATAGTAATCCTCATCTCATGTTCTGAAACAGTAATTCAAATAATATAGTAATCCTCATCTCAAGTTCTGAAACAGTAATTCAAATTATATAGTAATCCTCATCTCATGTTCTGAAACAGTAATTCAAATAATATAGTAATCCTCATCTCATGTTCTGAAACAGTAATTCAAATTATATAGTAATCCTTATCTCATGTTCTGAAACAGTAATTCAAATTATATAGTAATCCTCATCTCATGTTCTGAAACAGTAATTCAAATTATATAGTAATCCTCATCTCATGTTCTGAAACAGTAATTCAAATAATATAGTAATCCTCATCTCATGTTCTGAAACAGTAATTCAAATTATATAGTAATCCTCATCTCATGTTCTGAAACAGTAATTCAAATTATATAGTAATCCTCACCTCAAGTTCTGAAACAGTAATTAAAATTATATAGTAATCCTCATCTCAAGTTCTGAAACAGTAATTCAAATTATATAGTAATCCTCATCTCAAGTTCTGAAACAGTAATTCAAATTATATAGTAATCCTCATCTCAAGTTCTGAAACAGTAATTCAAATTATATAGTAATCCTCATCTCAAGTTCTGAAACAGTAATTCAAATTATATAGTAATCCTCATCTCATGTTCTGAAACAGTAATTCAAATTATATAGTAATCCTCATCTCATGTTCTGAAACAGTAATTCAAATAATATAGTAATCCTCATCTCAAGTTCTGAAACAGTAATTCAAATAATATAGTAATCCTCATCTCATGTTCTGAAACAGTAATTCAAATAATATAGTAATCCTCATCTTATTTCTGAAACCATAATTCAAATTATATAGCAATCCTAATCTCAACTTCGTAAACAGTAATTCAAATTATATAGCAATCTTCTTAAGTTCTGAAACAGTAATTCAAATTATATAGTAATCCGTATCTCATGTTCTGAAACAGTAATTCAAATAATATAGTAATCCTCATCTCAAGTTCTGAAACAGTAATTCAAATTATATAGTAATCCTCATCTCATGTTCTGAAACAGTAATTCAAATTATATAGTAATCCTCATCTCATGTTCTGAAACAGTAATTCAAATAATATAGCAATCCTCATCTCATGTTCTGAAACAGTAATTCAAATAATATAGTAATCCTCATCTCAAGTTCTGAAACAGTAATTCAAATTATATAGTAATCCTCATCTCAAGTTCTGAAACAGTAATTCAAATTATATAGCAATCCTCATCTCATGTTCTGAAACAGTAATTCAAATAATATAGTAATCCTCATCTCAAGTTCTGAAACAGTAATTCAGATTATATAGCAATCCTCATCTCATGTTCTGAAACAGTAATTCAAATTATATAGTAATCCTCATCTCATGTTCTGAAACAGTAATTCAAATTATATAGTAATCCTCATCTCATGTTCTGAAACAGTAATTCAAATTATATAGCAATCCTCATCTCATGTTCTGAAACAGTAATTCAAATTATATAGTAATCCTCATCTCATGTTCTAAAACAGTAATTCAAATTATATAGTAATCCTCATCTCAAGTTCTGAAACAGTAATTCAAATTATATAGTAATCCTCATCTCAAGTTCTGAAACAGTAATTCAAATTATATAGTAATCCTCATCTCAAGTTCTGAAACAGTAATTCAAATTATATAGTAATCCTCATCTCATGTTCTGAAACAGTAATTCAAATAATATAGTAATCCTCATCTCATGTTCTGAAACAGTAAGTCAAATTATATAGCAATCCTCATCTCAAGTTCTGAAACAGTAATTCAAATTATATAGCAATCCTCATCTCATGTTCTGAAACAGGTATTCAAATTATATAGCAATCCTAATCTCATGTTCTGAAACAGTAATTCACATTATATAGTAATCCTCATCTCATGTTCTGAAACAGTAATTCAAATTATATAGTAATCCTCATCTCATGTTCTGAAACAGTAATTCAAATTATATAGTAATCCTCATCTCATGTTCTGAAACAGTAATTCAAATTATATAGTAATCCTCATCTCATGTTCTGAAACAGTAATTCAAATTATATAGTAATCCTCATCTCATGTTCTGAAACAGTAATTCAAATTATATAGTAATCCTCATCTCATGTTCTGAAACAGTAATTCAAATTATATAGTAATCCTCATCTCATGTTCTGAAACAGTAATTCAAATTATATAGTAATCCTCATCTCATGTTCTGAAACAGTAATTCAAATTATATAGTAATCCTCATCTCATGTTCTGAAACAGTAATTCAAATTATATAGTAATCCTCATCTCAAGTTCTGAAACATTAATTCAAATTATATAGTAATCCTCATCTCAAGTTATGAAACAGTAATTCAAATTATATAGTAATCCTCATCTCATGTTCTGAAACAGTAATTCAAATTATATAGTAATCCTCATCTCAAGTTCTGAAACAGTAATTCAAATTATATAGTAATCCTCATCTCATGTTCTGAAACAGTAATTCAAATTATATAGTAATCCTCATCTCATGTTCTGAAACAGTAATTCAAATTATATAGTAATCCTCATCTCATGTTCTGAAACAGTAATTCAAATTATATAGTAATCCTCATCTCAAGTTCTGAAACAGTAATTCAAATTATATAGCAATCCTCATCTCATGTTCTGAAACAGGAATTCAAATAATATAGTAATCCTCATCTCATGTTCTGAAACAGTAATTCAAATTATATAGTAATCCTCATCTCATGTTCTGAAACAGTAATTCAAATTATATAGTAATCCTCATCTCATGTTCTGAAACAGTAATTCAAATTATATAGTAATCCTCATCTCAAGTTCTGAAACAGTAATTCAAATTATATAGCAATCCTCATCTCAAGTTCTGAAACAGTAACTCAAATTATATAGTAATCCTCATCTCAAGTTCTGAAACAGTAATTCAAATTATATAGTAATCCTCATCTCATGTTCTGAAACAGTAATTCAAATTATATAGTAATCCTCATCTCATGTTCTGAAACAGTAATTCAAATTATATAGCAATCCTAAAGTTCTGAAACAGTAATTCAAATTATATAGTAATCCTCATCTCATGTTCTGAAACAGTAATTCAAATTATATAGTAATCCTCATCTCATGTTCTGAAACAGTAATTCAAATTATATAGTAATCCTCATCTCATGTTCTGAAACAGTAATTCAAATTATATAGTAATCCTCATCTCAAGTTCTGAAACAGTAATTCAAATTATATAGTAATCCTCATCTCATGTTCTGAAACAGTAATTCAAATTATATAGTAATCCTCATCTCATGTTCTGAAACAGTAATTCAAATTATATAGTAATCCTCATCTCATGTTCTGAAACAGTAATTCAAATTATATAGTAATCCTCATCTCATGTTCTGAAACAGTAATTCAAATTATATAGTAATCCTCATCTCATGTTCTGAAACAGTAATTCAAATTATATAGTAATCCTCATCTCATGTTCTGAAACAGTAATTCAAATTATATAGTAATCCTCATCTCATGTTCTGAAACAGTAATTCAAATTATATAGTAATCCTCATCTCATGTTCTGAAACAGTAATTCAAATTATATAGTAATCCTCATCTCATGTTCTGAAACAGTAATTCAAATTATATAGTAATCCTCATCTCATGTTCTGAAACAGTAATTAAAATTATATAGTAATCCTCATCTCATGTTCTGAAACAGTAATTCAAATTATATAGTAATCCTCATCTCAAGTTCTGAAACAGTAATTCAAATTATATAGTAATCCTCATCTCAAGTTATGAAACAGTAATTCAAATTATATAGTAATCCTCATCTCAAGTTCTGAAACAGTAATTCAAATTATATAGTAATCCTCATCTCAAGTTCTGAAACAGTAATTCAAATTATATAGTAATCCTCATCTCATGTTCTGAAACAGTAATTCAAATTATATAGTAATCCTCATCTCATGTTCTGAAACAGTAATTCAAATTATATAGTAATCCTCATCTCATGTTCTGAAACAGTAATTCAAATTATATAGTAATCCTCATCTCATGTTCTGAAACAGTAATTCAAATTATATAGTAATCCTCATCTCATGTTCTGAAACAGTAATTCAAATTATATAGTAATCCTCATCTCATGTTCTGAAACAGTAATTCAAATTATATAGTAATCCTCATCTCATGTTCTGAAACAGTAATTCAAATTATATAGTAATCCTCATCTCATGTTCTGAAACAGTAATTCAAATTATATAGTAATCCTCATCTCATGTTCTGAAACAGTAATTCAAATTATATAGTCATCCTCATCTCAAGTTCTGAAACAGTAATTCAAATTATATAGTAATCCTCATCTCAAGTTCTGAAACAGTAATTCAAATTATATAGTAATCCTCATCTCAAGTTCTGAAACAGTAATTCAAATTATATAGTAATCCTCATCTCAAGTTCTGAAACAGTAATTCAAATTATATAGTAATCCTCATCTCATGTTCTGAAACAGTAATTCAAATTATATAGTAATCCTCATCTCATGTTCTGAAACAGTAAGTCAAATTATATAGTAATCCTCATCGCTTGTTCTGAAACAGTAATTCAAATTATATAGCGATCCTCATCTCAAGTTCTGAAACAGTAATTCAAATTATATAGTAATCCTCATCTCATGTTCTGAAACAGTAATTCAAATTATATAGTAATCCTCATCTCAAGTTCTGAAACAGTAATTCGAATTATATAGTAATCCTCATCTCATGTTCTGAAACAGTAATTCAAATTATATAGTAATCCTCATCTCATGTTCTGAAACAGTAATTCAAATTATATAGTAATCCTCATCTCATGTTCTGAAACAGTAATTCAAATTATATAGTAATCCTCATCTCATGTTCTGAAACAGTAATTCAAATTATATAGTAATCCTCATCTCATGTTCTGAAACAGTAATTCAAATTATATAGTAATACTCATCTCATGTTCTGAAACAGTAATTCAAATTATATAGTAATCCTCATCTCAAGTTCTGAAACAGTAATTCAAATTATATAGTAATCCTCATCTCATGTTCTGAAACAGTAATTCAAATTATATAGTAATCCTCATCTCATGTTCTGAAACAGTAATTCAGATTATATAGCAATCCTCATCTCAAGTTCTGAAACAGTAATTCAAATTGTATAGTAATCCTCATCTCAAGTTCTGAAACAGTAATTCAAATTATATAGTAATCCTCATCTCAAGTTATGAAACAGTAATTCAAATTATATAGTAATCCTCATCTCATGTTCTGAAACAGTAATTCAAATTATATAGTAATCCTCATCTCAAGTTATGAAACAGTAATTCAAATTATATAGTAATCCTCATCTCATGTTCTGAAACAGTAATTCAAATTATATAGTAATCCTCATCTCAAGTTCTGAAACAGTAATTCAAATTATATAGTAATCCTCATCTCATGTTCTGAAACAGTAATTCAAATTATATAGTAATCCTCATCTCATGTTCTGAAACAGTAATTCAAATTATATAGTAATCCTCATCTCATGTTCTGAAACAGTAATTCAAATTATATAGTAATCCTCATCTCAAGTTCTGAAACAGTAATTCAAATTATATAGCAATCCTCATCTCATGTTCTGAAACAGGAATTCAAATAATATAGTAATCCTCATCTCATGTTCTGAAACAGTAATTCAAATTATATAGTAATCCTCATCTCATGTTCTGAAACAGTAATTCAAATTATATAGTAATCCTCATCTCAAGTTCTGAAACAGTAATTCAAATTATATAGCAATCCTCATCTCAAGTTCTGAAACAGTAACTCAAATTATATAGTAATCCTCATCTCAAGTTCTCAAACAGTAATTCAAATTATATAGTAATCCTCATCTCATGTTCTGAAACAGTAATTCAAATTATATAGTAATCCTCATCTCATGTTCTGAAACAGTAATTCAAATTATATAGCAATCCTCAAGTTCTGAAACAGTAATTCAAATTATATAGTAATCCTCATCTCATGTTCTGAAACAGTAATTCAAATTATATAGTAATCCTCATCTCATGTTCTGAAACAGTAATTCAAATTATATAGTAATCCTCATCTCATGTTCTGAAACAGTAATTCAAATTATATAGTAATCCTCATCTCATGTTCTGAAACAGTAATTCAAATTATATAGTAATCCTCATCTCAAGTTCTGAAACAGTAATTCAAATTATATAGTAATCCTCATCTCATGTTCTGAAACAGTAATTCAAATTATATAGTAATCCTCATCTCATGTTCTGAAACAGTAATTCAAATTATATAGTAATTCTCATGTTCTGAAACAGTAATTCAAATTATATAGTAATCCTCATCTCATGTTCTGAAACAGTAACTCAAATTATATAGTAATCCTCATCTCAAGTTCTCAAACAGTAATTCAAATTATATAGTAATCCTCATCTCATGTTCTGAAACAGTAATTCAAATTATATAGTAATCCTCATCTCATGTTCTGAAACAGTAATTCAAATTATATAGCAATCCTCAAGTTCTGAAACAGTAATTCAAATTATATAGTAATCCTCATCTCATGTTCTGAAACAGTAATTCAAATTATATAGTAATCCTCATCTCATGTTCTGAAACAGTAATTCAAATTATATAGTAATCCTCATCTCATGTTCTGAAACAGTAATTCAAATTATATAGTAATCCTCATCTCAAGTTCTGAAACAGTAATTCAAATTATATAGTAATCCTCATCTCAAGTTATGAAACAGTAATTCAAATTATATAGTAATCCTCATCTCAAGTTCTGAAACAGTAATTCAAATTATATAGTAATCCTCATCTCAAGTTCTGAAACAGTAATTCAAATTATATAGTAATCCTCATCTCAAGTTCTGAAACAGTAATTCAAATTATATAGTAATCCTCATCTCATGTTCTGAAACAGTAATTCAAATTATATAGTAATCCTCATCTCATGTTCTGAAACAGTAATTCAAATTATATAGTAATCCTCATCTCATGTTCTGAAACAGTAATTCAAATTATATAGTAATCCTCATCTCATGTTCTGAAACAGTAATTCAAATTATATAGTCATCCTCATCTCAAGTTCTGAAACAGTAATTCAAATTATATAGTAATCCTCATCTCATGTTCTGAAACAGTAATTCAAATTATATAGTAATCCTCATCTCATGTTCTGAAACAGTAATTCAAATTATATAGTAATCCTCATCTCATGTTCTGAAACAGTAATTCAAATTATATAGTAATCCTCATCTCATGTTCTGAAACAGTAATTCAAATTATATAGTAATCCTCATCTCATGTTCTGAAACAGTAATTAAAATTATATAGTAATCCTCATCTCATGTTCTGAAACAGTAATTCAAATTATATAGTAATCCTCATCTCAAGTTCTGAAACAGTAATTCAAATTATATAGTAATCCTCATCTCATGTTCTGAAACAGTAATTCAAATTATATAGTAATCCTCATCTCATGTTCTGAAACAGTAATTCAGATTATATAGCAATCCTCATCTCAAGTTCTGAAACAGTAATTCAAATTGTATAGTAATCCTCATCTCAAGTTCTGAAACAGTAATTCAAATTGTATAGTAATCCTCATCTCATGTTCTGAAACAGTAATTTAAATTATATAGTAATCCTCATCTCAAGTTCTGAAACAGTAATTCAAATTATATAGTAATCCTCATCTCATGTTCTGAAACAGTAATTCAAATTATATAGTAATCCTTATCTCATGTTCTGAAACAGTAATTCAAATTATATAGTAATCCTTATCTCATGTTCGTAAACAGTAATTCAAATAATATAGTAATCCTCATCTCAAGTTCTGAAACAGTAATTCAAATTATATAGTAGTCCTCATCTCATGTTCTGAAACAGTAATTCAAATTATATAGTAATCCTTATCTCATGTTCTGAAACAGTAATTCAAATTATATAGTAATCCTTATCTCATGTTCTGAAACAGTAATTCAAATAATATAGTAATCCTCATCTCAAGTTCTGAAACAGTAATTCAAATTATATAGTAATCCTCATCTCATGTTCTGAAACAGTAATTCAAATTATATAGCAATCCTCATCTCATGTTCTGAAACAGTAATTCAAATTATATAGTAATCCTCATCTCATGTTCTGAAACAGTAATTCAAATTATATAGTAATCCTCATCTCAAGTTCTGAAACAGTAATTCAAATTATATATTAATCCTCATCTCAAGTTCTGAAACAGTAATTCAAATTATATAGTAATCCTCATCTCATGTTCTGAAACAGTAATTCAAATTATATAGTAATCCTCATCTCATGTTCTGAAACAGTAATTCAAATTATATAGTAATCCTCATCTCATGTTCTGAAACAGTAATTCAAATTATATAGTAATCCTAATCTCATGTTCTGAAACAGTAATTCAAATTATATAGTAATCCTCATCTCATGTTCTGAAACAGTAATTCAAATTATATAGTAATCCTCATCTCATGTTCTGAAACAGTAATTCAAATTATATAGTAATCCTCATCTCATGTTCTGAAACAGTAATTCAAATTATATAGTAATCCTCATCTCATGTTCTGAAACAGTAATTCAAATTATATAGTAATCCTCATCTCAAGTTCTGAAACAGTAATTCAAATTATATAGTAATCCTCATCTCAAGTTCTGAAACAGTAATTCAAATTATATAGTAATCCTCATCTCAAGTTATGAAACAGTAATTCAAATTATATAGTAATCCTCATCTCAAGTTCTGAAACAGTAATTCAAATTATATAGTAATCCTCATCTCAAGTTCTGAAACAGTAATTCAAATTATATAGTAATCCTCATCTCATGTTCTGAAACAGTAATTCAAATTATATAGTAATCCTCATCTCATGTTCTGAAACAGTAATTCAAATTATATAGTAATCCTCATCTCATGTTCTGAAACAGTAATTCAAATTATATAGTAATCCTAATCTCATGTTCTGAAACAGTAATTCAAATTATATAGTAATCCTCATCTCATGTTCTGAAACAGTAATTCAAATTATATAGTAATCCTCATCTCATGTTCTGAAACAGGAATTCAAATAATATAGTAATCCTCATCTCATGTTCTGAAACAGTAATTCAAATTATATAGCAATCCTCATCTCATGTTCTGAAACAGTAATTCAAATTATATAGTAATCCTCATCTCAAGTTCTGAAACAGTAATTCAAATTATATAGTAATCCTCATCTGAAGTTCTGAAACAGTAATTCAAATTATATAGTAATCCTCATCTCATGTTCTGAAACAGTAATTCAAATTATATAGTAATCCTCATCTCATGTTCTGAAACAGTAATTCAAATTATATAGTAATCCTCATCTCATGTTCTGAAACAGTAATTCAAATTATATAGTAATCCTCATCTCATGTTCTGAAACAGTAATTCAAATTATATAGTAATCCTCATCTCATGTTCTGAAACAGTAATTCAAATTATATAGTAATCCTCATCTCAAGTTCTGAAACAGTAATTCAAATTATATAGTAATCCTCATCTCATGTTCTGAAACAGTAATTCAAATTATATAGTAATCCTCATCTCATGTTCTGAAACAGTAATTCAAATTATATAGTAATCCTCATCTCATGTTCTGAAACAGTAATTCAGATTATATAGCAATCCTCATCTCAAGTTCTGAAACAGTAATTCAAATTGTATAGTAATCCTCATCTCAAGTTCTGAAACAGTAATTCAAATTGTATAGTAATCCTCATCTCATGTTCTGAAACAGTAATTCAAATTATATAGTAATCCTCATCTCAAGTTCTGAAACAGTAATTCAAATTATATAGTAATCCTCATCTCATGTTCTGAAACAGTAATTCAAATTATATAGTAATCCTTATCTCATGTTCTGAAACAGTAATTCAAATTATATAGTAATCCTTATCTCATGTTCTGAAACAGTAATTCAAATAATATAGTAATTCTCATCTCATGTTCTGAAACAGTAATTCAAATTATATAGTAATCCTTATCTCATGTTCGTAAACAGTAATTCAAATAATATAGTAATCCTCATCTCAAGTTCTGAAACAGTAATTCAAATTATATAGTAGTCCTCATCTCATGTTCTGAAACAGTAATTCAAATTATATAGTAATCCTTATCTCATGTTCTGAAACAGTAATTCAAATTATATAGTAATCCTTATCTCATGTTCTGAAACAGTAATTCAAATAATATAGTAATCCTCATCTCAAGTTCTGAAACAGTAATTCAAATTATATAGTAATCCTCATCTCATGTTCTGAAACAGTAATTCAAATTATATAGCAATCCTCATCTCATGTTCTGAAACAGTAATTCAAATTATATAGTAATCCTCATCTCATGTTCTGAAACAGTAATTCAAATTATATAGTAATCCTCATCTCAAGTTCTGAAACAGTAATTCAAATTATATAGTAATCCTCATCTCATGTTCTGAAACAGTAATTCAAATTATATAGTAATCCTCATCTCATGTTCTGAAACAGTAATTCAAATTATATAGTAATCCTCATCTCATGTTCTGAAACAGTAATTCAAATTATATAGTAATCCTCATCTCAAGTTCTGAAACAGTAATTCAAATTATATAGCAATCCTCATCTCATGTTCTGAAACAGGAATTCAAATAATATAGTAATCCTCATCTCATGTTCTGAAACAGTAATTCAAATTATATAGTAATCCTCATCTCATGTTCTGAAACAGTAATTCAAATTATATAGTAATCCTCATCTCATGTTCTGAAACAGTAATTCAAATTATATAGCAATCCTCATCTCAAGTTCTGAAACAGTAACTCAAATTATATAGTAATCCTCATCTCAAGTTCTGAAACAGTAATTCAAATTATATAGTAATCCTCATCTCATGTTCTGAAACAGTAATTCAAATTATATAGTAATCCTCATCTCATGTTCTGAAACAGTAATTCAAATTATATAGTAATCCTCATCTCATGTTCTGAAACAGTAATTCAAATTATATAGTAATCCTCATCTCATGTTCTGAAACAGTAATTCAAATTATATAGTAATCCTCATCTCATGTTCTGAAACAGTAATTCAAATTATATAGTAATCCTCATCTCATGTTCTGAAACAGTAATTCAAATTATATAGCAATCCTCATCTCAAGTTCTGAAACAGTAACTCAAATTATATAGTAATCCTCATCTCAAGTTCTGAAACAGTAATTCAAATTATATAGTAATCCTCATCTCATGTTCTGAAACAGTAATTCAAATTATATAGTAATCCTCATCTCATGTTCTGAAACAGTAATTCAAATTATATAGTAATCCTCATCTCATGTTCTGAAACAGTAATTCAAATTATATAGTAATCCTCATCTCATGTTCTGAAACAGTAATTCAAATTATATAGTAATCCTCATCTCAAGTTCTGAAACAGTAATTCAAATTATATAGTAATCCTCATCTCAAGTTCTGAAACAGTAATTCAAATTATATAGTAATCCTCATCTCATGTTCTGAAACAGTAATTCAAATTATATAGTAATCCTCATCTCAAGTTCTGAAACAGTAATTCAAATTATATAGTAATCCTCATCTCATGTTCTGAAACAGTAATTCAAATTATATAGTAATCCTCATCTCATGTTCTGAAACAGTAATTCAAATTATATAGTAATCCTCATCTCATGTTCTGAAACAGTAATTCAAATTATATAGTAATCCTCATCTCAAGTTCTGAAACAGTAATTCAAATTATATAGCAATCCTCATCTCATGTTCTGAAACAGGAATTCAAATAATATAGTAATCCTCATCTCATGTTCTGAAACAGTAATTCAAATTATATAGTAATCCTCATCTCATGTTCTGAAACAGTAATTCAAATTATATAGTAATCCTCATCTCATGTTCTGAAACAGTAATTCAAATAATATAGTAATCCTCATCTCATGTTCTGAAACAGTAATTCAAATTATATAGTAATCCTCATCTCATGTTCTGAAACAGTAATTCAAATTATATAGTAATCCTCATCTCATGTTCTGAAACAGTAATTCAAATTATATAGTAATCCTCATCTCAAGTTCTGAAACAGTAATTCAAATTATATAGCAATCCTTATCTCAAGTTCTGAAACAGTAATTCAAATTATATAGTAATCCTCATCTCATGTTCTGAAACAGTAATTCAAATTATATAGTAATCCTCATCTCATGTTCTGAAACAGTAATTCAAATTATATAGTAATCCTCATCTCATGTTCTGAAACAGTAATTCAAATAATATAGTAATCCTCATCTCATGTTCTGAAACAGTAATTCAAATTATATAGTAATCCTCATCTCATGTTCTGAAACAGTAATTCAAATAATATAGTAATCCTCATCTCATGTTCTGAAACAGTAATTCAAATTATATAGTAATCCTTATCTCATGTTCTGAAACAGTAACTCAAATTATATAGCAATCCTCATCTCAAGTTCTGAAACAGTAATTCAAATAATATAGTAATCCTCATCTCATGTTCTGAAACAGTAACTCAAATTATATAGCAATCCTCATCTCAAGTTCTGAAACAGTAATTCAAATAATATAGTAATCCTCATCTCATGTTCTGAAACAGTAATTCAAATTATATAGTAATCCTCATCTCATGTTCTGAAACAGTAATTCAAATAATATAGTAATCCTCATCTCATGTTCTGAAACAGTAATTCAAATAATATAGTAATCCTCATCTCAAGTTCTGAAACAGTAAT
Source organism: Euprymna scolopes (assembly GCF_053919585.1). Classification (NCBI taxonomy): domain Eukaryota; kingdom Metazoa; phylum Mollusca; class Cephalopoda; order Sepiida; family Sepiolidae; genus Euprymna; species Euprymna scolopes. The sequence goes on from NC_136501.1 coordinate 81,116,903, forward strand.
TCAAATTATATAGTAATCCTCATCTCATGTTCTGAAACAGTAATTCAAATTATATAGTAATCCTCATCTCATGTTCTGAAATAGTAATTCAAATAATATAGTAATCCTCATCTCATGTTCTGAAACAGTAATTCAAATTATATAGTAATCCTTATTTCATGTTCTGAAACAGTAATTCAAATAATATAGTAATCCTCATCTCAAGTTCTGAAACAGTAATTCAAATTATATAGCAATCCTCATTTTAAGTTCTGAAACAGTAATTCAAATTATATACTAATCCTCATTTCAAGTTCTGAAACAGTAATACAAATTATATAGTAATCCTCATCTCAAGTTCTGGAACAAAAAGCATGGTTTACCTTGTTGCAATTCCATATAACAGAATATTTATATCAATTCATCTGCAGGTATGATCAGAACTGATAACTAAATTTGTTCTAATAAAAATAATTTTGAAATTAGTTCTTTACTAAACTTTACGTCATAGATGTAATAAAACAAAGATTAAAAGCAAAACCATCATTGCAAACGCTGTTATTGAATAAGGTTGTATAGAGTCACTCACAAGAATGCTAGGAATTGGAGTTGAATTTTTTGATCTTTAAAAAATCAAGTCTACATATTGGAAGATTATAAGGAGGTTGATGCTACCAGATCAGGCTGTCTTAAAATACCGGCTTCTAAACAAGCACCAAGCATTGATGCAATCCGTTTTTTTGGATTCCCTTTGCAAATCTCAAGTTCTGTAAAGTCAAAAATAATTTTTCTCTACCAAACAACCAAACCAAAAATCGTGAATAAATATTTTAAAAACTTGAAGCATAAAAGATTTTTCCAAAATTACTGGATTCAATGTTAAATAACCCGAAAAAGGTTTTATAAGTCATAAAACAACCAAACCAAAATAAGGAATCTTAGATATTTTGAAATTGGAAAAGTTTAGATAAATCTTATACCTTCGGACAAACCTGATTGGAAATAACAGAAACGAATTCTTAGTTAATGAGATGTCTTTTTGCAGAGTAATATGCAAATTAGTTAACTTTATGACTCCAACACATACCCATGATCAACATATTAGCGAGGTATTCTAACGTGTGATTGTGAACGTTTTCATTTTGCTGTTAGAGCAAAACATGGTGTCACTTTACAAATATTACAGAATAATTCTTTGCTTGTTCAAAGTTGATTTTGGAGGGAGGTAAAATGTTAAATCAAGTTATTCCTTATTAGACGGCATTAATTGCATAATGATGTTGACATGTTAAATCACCAAAGTTAAGTGATTTTTTACTATAAAACTTTTATTTCTCTTTGTGTTTAGGCTGATGGCTCGGCTGTTGATGTTCACATAAATTTAGGACAGATTCCTGTCCAGCAAATAAATGAGTCCCAACAAAGAGTTAACCACATTAAAAAATTGTTAAGTCAAATTAAAGCTGTTTTATCTCGTTTAGAGGTAAGTAATTATTATTGTAAAATTATAACTTATTTTTACAACAAGAAAATTCTTTTTTTTTTTTTCTTTTTCTTTTTTTGCTGTTTTTGTTTTCGGTTCTTAGTTGTGTCATGTTATTCTCATATAAAGTTTTAGGATTACAACAGTACAACAATGGTATGCATGAACATGGCTGTACTAAAAAAAAGGGAGATCCAATATTAGCTCAGGCTGACTAAATACAAAAGATAAAATATCTGAATGCTTGAGAAGGAACAAAACTGAACCAAACATGAAGGAAAGTGAAAATGACATAACAGATGTAAAGGATGAATATATCTTGAAAGTGTCCATTAAAAAGGAGAGAAGAGCAAATGCAAGAATAACACAGACCTCTACAGAATAGTCATAAGGAGTGAGAGGTCAAATTAGGACATCAAACCTTGTAGATTCAGGAAAGTGTAGCATAGTCTGCAAATGAAATACCTAAATAAATAGAGCAAACTTTGGACATTGGGTACTGTTGTAATCTTGAGACTTGATCACCATGATTTTAATACTTTTACTTTAATTTTTCTTAATCTTTCAAATTCAGTGATTAGCCATTTTGTGTCATCCCACTTGTGTAACTTATTGTCTCCGTTGTACTTTGCAAAGGTCATATATAAATTTAAAGTTCCTCAAATGCTTAGGCGTAATGCTGCTTCTTTTAATTATTTGTCACGAAGCTAGTATTTTTGTTGAGGATTCCACATTACATAAAATTGAAAAGAAATGCTTTTTTGATGTACCGTAGGCTCTCAGCTGGACCGTACCAGGGAAGTGAGTGCACATCCTCACTATGTGTTGATTTATTTTTGCATTTTCTAAATAAATGACAAATGTTTGTCAATTCAACTAAAAATCACAATCTGTCAAATTCTAAAAGCGCATTCAGAATTACATTCCAATCTTAACCCATGTTTTATTTGCATTCCAACAGCGAATTCTTCATTAATTCCTAAGCTTAACTTATATTTTGTTCAACACACTTTCTGTTACCACAAATATCACAATCATTGTTACGATTAGTATCACTATATTCTGTTGTCATGCAGCTAGTGATTTGACAACAGTAAACCGATATTTAATATAGCTACCTGAATTGAATCTGGGTTCTTTTTATGGCGGCATGACGTGGCCTTTGCTAGAAACGAATCCAAAGACACATTTTAAAGTAACTTGGTCTTTATGATGCGAATTGTAGACTAACCACTTGTGCAAATAGAAAAAAAATTACAAAAGTGTCCAGTATTTTTCCAAATTCACAACTTTATAGGCAATAATTTGTGCTATGAGCACGCATTGCAACAGAAACTATTGACTTTGTTTAAAAATGTTTTAAATTTTGCATACAAGGTGTGGAAAATAACTTCCTATTAACTGCTTGGAATATAATTCTTACAAAAAGGTGAACATAAAAAAAATCTGTAGTAGTAAATTTTAAAGAAAATTTTATAAGTGTCAGCCTTTGTCATCAACTTTATAAGTTGCCTGAGAACAACTTGAACCAATTTCACAAGAAAATTTCAACCTACCAGTCATTCAAAGCAACAGTTGATTCAGAAAACTGGAAATCTTCACATTTCCTGAGCAGTGTTTCTGATAAAAGGAACGCTCGGATCCCCATCTGGCATCAATTGAAATGGATGGCTCTCGTCTAGGGGAGGCTCCATGTTTTGATAAGCTACAGGGATTGAGCTTTACTCCTGACCTGAAATGGAACACGTACATCAAGTCTGTTGCCAAGATCGCTGGAAAAATGGTAGGATCCTTCTACCGCTCCAGAAGATATCTCACTACTGATGAAATTCTCTATCTATATAAAAGGCAAGTACGTCCAAGGATGGAGTACTGCTGCCACATCTGTGCAGGAGCTGCTAAAAACAGCCTATCCTTCCTTGACAGAGTACAAAATAGACTTCGTGGCCTAGTGGGGGATGCTCTTTTCTCTTCCCTGCAGCCTCTCTCCCATAAGAGACATTGCGAGCCTTTGTTTTATCATTATTTCCATACCCCCCCCCTCGTCAATCTTTCGCGAGAAACGCACGTCTAGCTGAAACCACTGTCAATAATTTTCCCCATTCTTTATCTGTGCCTAAATCAAAACGTAGATTCCATGAACAAAGCTTCTTTCTTAGAACTGCACGCCTGTGGAATTCTCTTCCGTTTGCCTGTTTCCCACCTTACTACAACTTGGAGGCCTTCAACAAATTCCTGATAAACCGCCCTCTTAAATAAGACACTTTATCAAATCTCCATTACTAACGAGTACTACGATATCCCATTGACTACTGTACACGCAATAACCCTTATCCCCTAGTGGCTTCCGGGCCTTGATAAGTGGTGGCTATCATGCAAAAAAAAAATTAATTATTTTTGAGTATGGTAGAAAAAAAAGTTTTATCATAAAACTTTTTATGTGTTTTTTTTTTGTTTTTTTTTATAACCTTTATAATCATTTAAAATGTATTTTTGCAGTAAATAATATATATTTTTTATATAACCTTTATAATCATTTAAAATGTATTTTTGCAGTAAATAATATATATTTTTTATATAATCTTTATAATCATTTAAAATGTATTTTTGCAGTAAATAATATAGAGGGTGTCCGTAAAGTTACTATACAGTCGAATTACATCCTGTGCGTTTTCTGTTTTCCAATATCGCTTCAAAATAAATTTGCACTCTTCCAAAGTTAGCTTGCGTGGCATGCTTGATTAAATAAACCTGTAAAAAAAATAAATATTAACTATTAATACAAATATAATACAATAAAACAGACTGTATAGTAACTTTACGGACACCCTGTATATTTTAGCGTCTTAATGTTTACGCTTTTTTCAAAGTGATAGCATTTTTTTCTTCTTATAGAATCCTTCAAGTTGCAGTACTGCTCAGTCAGAAAATAGTTCCCCAGGAAGCAGCCACTCCCATGATTTTCCTAGTACAATTGACGGTCTATCTGATGCTGAAGCTGACAGTGGCCAAGCAAGTTCAGGTCAACAGTCAAACTCTGAGCAATCGACTAACAATGGCCAAGCTGTAAGGTTAGCAGCCATTTTATATTTCTTCACCCCAAACTTTCAGATTTGTTCATGAGAATAATTAAAGAGTTTGAATAAATCAAAGAAATTATGCTATTTCAAGATTATCTAGTAAAAAAAATTATTGCTGATATTTATTATACAAAATGAGTTCATCATTTGTTTTTGGAAGAATTTTTTTCCCCTTTAATAATACAAAATTCATGCTAAATCTTATCTCGGGATTAAGTTAGGTTTGAAAAAAAATGTTTTAATTATAATTAGCTGTAATTTATAATTAACTAAATGTGCCCCTTTCTCTCTCTTAGCTATCTGTATTTCTCTCACCCTTTCTATTAATTCAAACACTTTCTAATATTTCTTTGTCTCTGATTATTTAGAGAAAAAGTGACAAGTTACCATCTAATTCATATACTTGTCTGTATCCACCACAAACATGTGAAGTAGATAGCAAAATAAGTCTATACTTCTATAAAGAATAATAGTATATCTACATAGTAATAATGATAAAGAAGTAAGAAAACTTGTAGTTATGCAAGGTTTTAACAGAATTCAGTTTATGAATTTTCAAATTAAATCAAAGTAAAATAATGATATTGTAACCCAGCGGGTCACAGGTATGTCTACTACCATAAAATATTCTGTTTTGATTTTATTTAAGGCTGTTTTTACAATTTTGAGTTGTATTTTTAATTAACAATTGCTATGTGTATTCTATTTTGTAGCATCTTTTATTTAGGTAATTTCTCCATCATATATTGGTCCCCTGATTTATCAAGAGAGGGACCTATGTTTTTAGTGGCATCTGTCTATTAGTCTGGACGATTGCCAGATAACCATCCATTAGTTTTTCCTGCAATTTTGCCACAAATTGTATTTTATTAAATAGATATGCACAGTAAAAAAATTTTTGTTGTAAAAATTCCCACTGCATCCCCAGGAGCTCAAAAGAAGTCAAAAATGCCATAAAATGGTAAAAAAACATGTTTTGCCCCATAACTTTTGATCCATTCATTAGATTTTTCTGAAACTTGGCCAAAATTTGGAGCCCATTGTTCTTAATATATATCCAGTATGTGTGACCATGGCAAAATTCTGGTTCACGTCCCCAGGGACTTTTAGTGCTAAAAAACACCCCTTTCGTGGCTCTTTTTTCATATTTCTCAACAAAAACTTGATATGTCTGACTATATAGTAGTTTTTCATGGTGGTCCACTCAAATATACATGTGTAAACTGAAAATGCACCTTATCTATTTACACTGGGATTCAGCCTCTCCAGGGGCTCAAAAGAGGTCAAAAATGGCCCAAAATACCCCTTTTTTTTTTTTTTTTTTTTTTTTTTTTTTTAAAGTTCGCTGCCTTCCCAAATATGCCCATTATCTATACTCCTATAAATTTTTATTTTGCCCCATAACAAAAGGGGTGGGGGCTGTAAATTCACCCTTGTCCGTTCGTTTGTCTGCGCTTTTCTCAAATTTTTAATTTAATTGGAATTTTTAAAAATTTTGTACAAACATTAAACATGATATGAGTAATTTTAAGAAAGAACAGGAAAGTTTTTGACTGTTGAATAGGATGACTACAGTGTGATTTGTCTTATTAAAAAAAAAAAGAACTTTTTAAAAATAATTTTGGGTAAAATAATGATAAAAAAAATTACTTTTTGGTTGAATTAATTTGTTAAATTGAACGTTTATTGTTTTTTATTTTTTAAAGAAATTGAACATGAAGTTATTTTAAGTTTGGCTCAAATAACCTTAAGTTGGCAGATCAAACTTGTTTCTGACTATCCAATTTTCATTAGTTATTATTATACCATGTTATTGGTAATAATATAATGCTATAATTTATTTATAAAAAATACTTTTTGCATCCCATTTTGAATCAGCTAAAAATTGGCGGTTTCAAATTTCTTTATTTTTTCTTTTGTTAAATCTGAGCCCCTCAATTCCAAGGGTGGTGGAGCACATGAGAACGTCTGTACATTATGAAAAGTCCTTTCTGCGTTTTTCAAGTTTTCATTTATAAACCAGCGTTTATAAATGAAAACTCAAAAAAAAAACAGAAAGGAATTTTCATAACTTTATTCTATTTTACAATATCAACACCATCCTTTTTTCACACACTCCTAATTTATGTCCCATAGGAGTCTAAGAGCTAATTTCTCAAAGGTAAACACTCAGGATATCCACACTATCCAGTGATCAAATTCATTCATATTTTCATTTCATCGATAGCATCTCTAATTTGTCATTCCTTATGTTTATCTTAATTTACCTACTTTTCCAATCAACCAAAAACTCAAATATTCTCAAAGCATATTTGCATTCCAACAGCGAATTCTTCATTAATTCCTAAGCTTAACTTATATTTTGTTCAACACACTTTCTGTTACCACAAATATCACAATCATTGTCACGATTAGTGTCACTATATTCTGTTGTCATGCAGCTAGTGATTTGACAACAGTAAACCGATATTTAATATAGCTACCTGAATTGAATCTGGGTTCTTTTTATGGCGGCATGACGTGGCCTTTGCTAGAAACGAATCCAAAGACACATTTTAAAGTAACTTGGTCTTTATGATGCGAATTGTAGACTAACCACTTGTTGTGCAACTAATTCTGAGAAGAATCAGAACATCTCAGGCTTGACTGTGTTTTTGACTTTGTTCAGGAGTTTCTTAGCTTTACCTTGAACCTTAGTAGTGAATAGTTCTTGTGACTCTCATATGAATGTAGCAGAGCTCCGCATTCATCATTTTTTCTTCATATTTGGCACTCTCAAAATTGCTATCTCTCACCAAGGTCTGTATTGGTTTCCTGGATCCTGTTGCATTTTTGTTTTTCTTCTAACATCTTGATCAATTTTGTTCTGTGGATATATTCAGGGCTTTTGATATGATCTTTCTTGCTAGTTAATCCTTCCATATCTCTGTCACAATTTTTTAGCTCACATTTCATAGTTTTCAAGGAGTACTTAACTGCAACTAAGATTTCTGAAGTTTTTAATCTGACACATATTACAATAATGTTAGGTCACTCTCAATATTTTGGTGCTTTCAAATCGTCCATAATTTCCAGTTCTAAAACTGACCACTAATTCTACTTCACATTGTTCCAAAATATAAAAATAATGATCAAATTTGTCTAAAACACTCTGTATATTTGTATGTCAGCTAGATGCTGTCTCTTCTGTCAATTTCTTTTGTGTTATTCCTAATATCATTATAGGAATATTTATTCATTAGTATTTTTCTTTTTCTTTTGTTTAGTCCACCTCCAGCATCTCTTCTTGTGGAGCTCATGGGAGAAATACAGGCGGTCCAATTAAGACTGGAACCCTTCCTCAACCAATATACAGCTTTAGCAAATAATGACACAGCTTACAACAATGACCAAGTAACATTTCTTTATTATCTATTATTATATTAAATGTGAGTTAATCAACATTTGTTTCCCCTAAAGCTTTTTTCCTACATACTTTAATAACATAAAATAGATGCTAAAATATACCTTACTTCAAGGAAAAAAGTTGTTTCAATTCTAATTAAACATAATTTATTATTAACTGAACAAGTCACTCATATTTCTCTAGATTATTTCTTTAATTCATCTCACACTAATTTGACCATTCTCTAATATTTCTTTAATTCATCTCACACTAATTTGACCATTCTCTAATATTTCTTTAATTCATCTCACACTAATTTGACCATTCTCTAATATTTCTTTAATTCATCTCACACTAATTTGACCATTCTCTAATATTTCTTTAATTCATCTCACACTAATTTGACCATTCTCTAATATTTCTTTAATTCATCTCACACTAATTTGACCATTCTCTAATATTTCTTTAATTCATCTCACACTAATTTGACCATTCTCTAATATTTCTTTAATTCATCTCACACTAATTTAACCATTCTCTAATATTTCTTAAGGTCTCTGAAACAGAAAAAGTGACCCTTTTGTCAATGTAATCATCTAATTTACACCTATCCGTATACAAACCCATATGTAAATTAGATGGCAAAATAAGTTTCTTTTATATAATGTATTATTACTAATACTACTAATATAACATAATATCAAAGTAAAGATACTTATTTCTAGTTAGGAAAGAATACCTTGAGATGTTTATAAATGTTCAGATAAAATTCAAATTTGAAATAATGGTTGTGGTTGTTACTCACATACATCATAAAAAATCTATTCTTGAATTTTCATTTGATAAAATTTAGATACCATGATTTAAACAGTTTTAATTATCTTAAAAATACCCAAAATAGGATAGTTTGAAAAAACTGAAACTAAAATGAAAGTACAAAACTCCTAGCAGTGGTGGCTATATACTAGTCTAGAAAATATAGGGCAAATTGTTTCTTTTATTGTTCTATAAAATGAATGTTTGATTCTGATTAGTCAGTTTATTTTGTGAAACTTTTGTAAATGTTTTTGATGATAAACTAATGAATTTCAATTCCATTTATTTAATATTTAAAATATTTTGTCCATTAAAGAAATTTCAAATGGATGTCATCTTAACTAGAGAGCAGGAGAGGAATTAGCAAATTTATAATGTTTATAATTAGAAAGCGTGGCTAGCTCAATTGATAGTGTTTCAAGCTAAGGATATAAAGATCTTGGTTTCAATCTCAGCATCTGCTTTTTTTTTTTTTTTTTTTTAAATGGCTTTCAAATTCCTAGCAAATACTCATGCAATTATAGTTTTAAAGCAATCTGATTCAATTAATAATTTAATAACAAAGCAATATTGTAATTAAATTTAAAAACATAAAAATATTTGAAAAATGAATCTGTTTGAATTAAAAAGAAAAACAAAGAGAAAGTAAAAACATTGAGTAATGTTGAGTAGGTAGACTTAATATATTTTGAATTATTTTTATCTAAGCCCTCCAACCACATAATCAGAATCAAACATTAATTTTGTAGAACAATAAAAGAATCGATTCGCCCTACTTTATTTTCTAGACTAACTGTACATAGCTACCACTGCTAGGAGTTTTTGTACTTTCATTTTAGTTTCATTTTTTTTTTTTCATAACCAGCATTAAAATTGCAAATCCTTTTTTCTTAGAACTAATCCTTTAAAAAATTATCATTCTATTGTAATGACTTGCAAAATTTGTTTTTTCTCTCTTTTTTAGTTTTTTTTAATTTTAATAGTTTATTGTATTGGTGCTATACAACTTGTGATATGTGCATAAGTTATTTTAAATCTTTTAAACTTATGTTACCACTTGTTTGTATTTGTGCTTGTCACCTCTACGTGACTTGTTTTTCATTTTCTATTAACCTATTATTAAGCAAAATCAATGGCGTAAAATGCTAAAATGTTTTAAAAATCCTATTTACAAAAAACTCACTTGATTTATGTAATTAAATCTGTCAGAATGCATTTTAGTTTCTTAAATAAATCTACCATTTTGATCTTTTTAACATTTGAATAGAAAAAGAATTACTTTGTTATCTTTAGAAATTTGAAAGAATTAAACTGTTGAATGGAAAGTTATTTTTGGCTTTAAAATTCTTGGGAAATCCTCATTTAAAGTTTGGAAACTTTTTTAAATTAATAATTTAATGAACAAATTAGATTGTAAATAATTGAATTTTACTTTCAAAATCTGATTAAAAAAATGCTGGTGCAACCAGATCAGGTTGTCTGAAGATGGCTTCCTGACTCAAATGCACCTAACACTTTTTTGTTTTTCTTTGCACAACTAAACCATGTTCTGCAAAGCCCAAAACAAAAACAAGTCCTCCTCCCTCCCCTCCCTTTTTTCTTTTGCAACCCCCACTTCCCTGCTGGCTTTCTAATTTAAAACACAGAAAACCAAGAATATTATAAACTCTTTCCTTTTGCAGAGCTAAATCATGTTCTGCAAGGCCAGAAATAAAAACAAAATCCACTCCATGTCTGTATCTTTATCTCTACTCTACAAAATCAGTAAATTGGAATCCATGAATAACTATAAGATATAAACAACTTGAACCTTTTCTTTTTCTGTCTTGTCAGTAGGACGTCAGAATAAGCCACCTGCCCATCTGCAGATGGTAAAAATCCCTCAATGAGGCAATCAGTTAGCTGCAGGTGGATACCCATAACGCCTTAGGACGTGATCCTGGTGATTGAGCTGACCTAGACCTGGGTACGTAGAAGTCTAGGTACTGCAACACATCACTTAGGTTCTTTAACTAGACGGGCGGTCAGAGAGGCCCAATCGGCCAGTCACGCCCAGCCCCTAGCACTTACATGCAAAATGCCAACTACCATAATAAAGAACAAAACTCAAAGTTACTTCATCTTTTTTTCCTCACTACCAAAAATAGGCAAATAAAGTAAATGCTAGATGTTGGCAAGAGTCAATCAATTGGAAAGACCAGAACTCAACACTCCATCTGAACATATTTTGAGGACATAATGAACAGGAAATAGAAAGTGCTTGAGGACTCTTATCAAAAGAGTATATCCTCCACGTTGCCCAAACATGGTCAAGGCAATTGTGTTCCCCCCCTTACTATGTCCCAATTATGGACTCCGAGGTGGATAGGGAGCGTGATTATTGAAAAATAAACCCCAAAATACATGGCTGAAAAAAAACATACTTCCCCCTCAAAACCCTTCAAAGAAGCCATTCCTATGACTCTGACCTCTCTAACTCAGATGATCAAAAAGATTTAAAACTAGGAGAACGATACCATCTATAGGCAAAGGAAACTTCCCAAGATACCTAGTTATCGAGTTAATAAAAAAGAAAAAAATTGGAGATTTATCACCTTTTCTAATAGGAAAGATATTACCAACAAAAAGTAAACTAAAAACAATTAAAGAAAACAAAATGGAAACCTACTAGTCAAAATAAACAATCATAAAGATGCCCAATCTCTACTTAAAATGAAAAATTTCCATGAGTATATAAGTGCAAAGTCTTTCCCCACGAAAGACTGAACACTTCAAAAGGAGTGATTTGAAGCTACAAACTATCATTTGCAACAGAGGAAGAAATAATAACTGAATTGGAAAAACAAGGAGTGATCAGTAGGGCTAGGACAACAGAATGTTCTTTTCATTGTTTTGACTCTCGAGTGTGTATATGTTGATATCTTATATGCTTTTATATAGAGTGATGTGGTTCTCGGTTGATTAACTGTGTTGAATATATGCTCGAGAGTCAAAACAATAAGAATTTTCTGTTGTCATAGCCCTAGTGATCAGCCACATCCGTATCAACATAAACACAATAAAACAATAACCACCAATACATATTAACTTTCAACACACCAACAATATCCAAAGAAATCAAGATCAGCTAAAACATAAAAGTAGATACATTCTAGCTCCACTAAGGTGTTTTAACTGCCAAAAATATGGACATCATAAAGAAGTCTGTAAAGGAAAATGTGACAACAGAGAGCCAGACCACACCGAAGAAGAATGCGTAAATGAAATGCACTAACTGCAGAGATAACCCGGCCTTCTCTAAAATATGTAAAACATATAAAAAAGAAATAATGGAAATCAAGTACAAAAAAAATAACTTTTACAGAAGCAAGAAAAATAGTTGATACATACTTGAAAGACAACACATATGTTGAAACAACAAAGACAACTAAACCATGCCAACCTAATGAAAAGTATATACGATCAATATAAGGAACTGATAAACGAACTGATTATATTAAACATTAAAGAATGACCAGAATTTCAAAAACACTCTAGTTAAAAAAAATAGACACAAGTAATCAAGATGGAAAAAAATGAACACGAAGCCAGAACAACATCCCAAGCAAGACCCAGATCGACATCCAGAGCCCAAAAAAAGAATTCTCCCTAACTAAAACCAAATGCATACACTTCTGCCAGCAATGAAAACTACATATGGTTCCATCTCTTAAACTCAATAATACAGAAATACCAGTAGCTTAAAAACATAAATTCTTAGGCATTGTCTTTGACAAAAAACAAACCTACAAACATTACATAAAATATCTGAGAGGCAAAAGCAATAGATCAGTTCAACTAATGAGTGATTGCAAACACCTAACTGGGGAGCAGACTGACGAGTTCTAATAAAACTCTACAAAGTATTAATCTGATCAAAACTAGACTATGGCTGAAACAGCCAGGAAATCCTATTTAGAAACATTAGAAATCATCCATAACCAAGAACTCAGACTGACATTAGGAGCTTATAGCACTTCTCCAGTTAACAGTTTATATGTGGAAGCCTATGAATGTCCACTCCACCTAAGGTGGAGAAAAACTTGCACTACAATGTTATATCAAACTTTTCTCAAATCCTACAAACCCAACTTGCAATTGTGTCTTCCATCTTGAATATCAAACCCTCTTCAACAGGAAAAAAAACAAAACTTTTGGATTAAAAATGGAACATTCACTAGAAATCTTTCAAATGGACAAAAACAGCATACATAAATCAAACTTCCCTGAACATCCTCCTAGGTAGACCTAGAATCATTCTAACCCTATCAAAATCACATCACTCTGTATAAAAGCATATAAGATATCAATGGATATGCATTTGAGTCAAAACAATGAAAAGAATATGCTGTTGTTCTAGCTCTATCCCAAAAAGGCCTCCAAGACAAAACCTCAATCTTCAGTGTTGAAGTCACAGCCATAGATTTAGCCTTAGACCTTTAGACTCTACTATAACAAATACATATTTTCAGACTCACTACCAGTTTTAACATCACTAAAAATCAAAAATCTAAACAATCATCAATCGCATACAAAGAATCAACTTCATTTACCCAAAACAAAGACATTACCTTCTGTTGGATAGCCAGCCATATTGGACTAACAGGAAATGAAAAAGTAGATACAGCAGCAAAACAATCACTCAAAATGAACTCAATCAATACAAAAGTACCCTACACTGACTACAAATCGCTAATTAATAACTTTATTATATCCTAATAGCAATGGAACTCCTGCAAAAGCAACTACTTTACCAAATCAAACCTATCATCAAAAATGAATGGGCAGAAGTTAAAATCTCCAACAGGAAAATGACAAAAGTAATAATAGCAAACTCCAAACATGACATACCACTGCTACCCATTCATATCTACTAAAATGTGAAGATGCACCAAGCTATACCCCATGTCAAGAACCCTACACAGTGAAACATATCCTAACCAACTGCATAGATTTTAATCAAACATGAATAAAATACTATCAAGAAAACATTCTGCAAAACATTTTTTACAAAGTTTATCCCAAATATCTCCTAGAATTTCTAAAAGAAACAAAGTTGTACAGCAAAATATAGTTGGGGGAGGGGGGGAATCTAAAAAAACATAATATATAACTAGTGCACATCAAAAAGCATTACTTAAATTTCAATACCAACAAAATATAGAAAAATAATAAACAATAAACAAAACAAAACCAATTCTTCAGCATTAAATAATCCAAAAGGTTGATATGCTGGTAAAATAAACCAACTAAAAAAACTTATTTTGATAATGACTAGAAATGGGATGATAATAATAATAATAATAATAGTTTAAAAAAAAAAAAATATATATATATATATATATAATGGAACACGTACATCAAGTCTGTTGCCAAGGTCGCTCGAAAGATGGTGGGATCCTTCTACCGCTCCAGAAGATATCTCACTACTGATGCAATATAAATATCTATATAAAAGCCAAGTACGTCCAAGGATGGAATACTGCTGTCATATCTGGGCAGGAGCTGCTAAAAACAGCCTATCCTGCCTTGACAGAGTACAAAATAGACTTTGTGACTTAGTGGGGGATGCCCTTTTCTCTACCCTGCAACCTCTCTCCCACAGAAGAGACGTTACGAGCCTATCCTTGTGTTATCGTTATTTCCATAGCATGTGCTCATCTGAACTCCAATCTCTTGTCCCCCCTCGCCAATCTTTCACAAAAAACACCTGTCTAGCCGAATCCACTGTGAAAAATTACCCCCACTCTTTATCTGTGCCTAAATCAAAACGTGGATTCCATGAACAAAGCTTCTTTCTTAGAACTGCACGCTTGTGGAACTCTGTTCCGTCTGCCTGCTTCCCACCTGACTACAACTTGGATGTGTTCAAGTCCAACGTTAACAAATTCCTAATGAACCGCCCCCTTAAATAAACACTTCATCAAATCTCCACACTAACGTAATGTACTTGCAATAACCCTTATCCCTGAGTGGCTTCCGGGCCTTGATAAGTACACTGTGTAAAAAATATATATATATATATATATATATATATATGAATCAAAATAATTCCTGGGTAACTGCAGCTAGGTAGAGCTAGTAAGTTATTAGTGTAGATCACGGTTAATATACAGGGTACAGAGCATCTAAAAAAAAATACAAAAGTTTTGTTTTTTTTTTCAATGTTTGTTTTGACGTTTTTAATTTGAAAGAGGTGCTCAACTGTAAAACATCTACAACAAAAACTTATCTAATTATAACTACTGTGAAGAATTTTCCTTCATTACATGATTAAAGAGTATTAAGAAGTTGAAATCTTGCTTAATTACCAAATTTTATGCAAATCTGAAATATTTGAATTTTCAAATGGGTGGTTGTGCCCATATTATACCTCCTAAAAGTTTGTTTTTAAAACGTTTCTAAGAAATTGAAATTTGAATATATTTTTTAAATTTCACAAAAATCTTATCTATGAAAATGTTTTGAAGGGCTTTGACCTTTCCCCCTTGTTGCCCCCTTTATATAAAATTAAATTAAACAAAATATAGCCTACATTATAACCCTTTACATCTAGTAGCTATGTTTCAAAATGTATAAAGCTTGGTTAATTGGTTTAGCAATGAATCCTATGAGTACAGATGTTATATAAGGGTTAAAAGAGTTTCTTAGTCTTATTAGAGTGAGTCTTATTACAAGTGATGTTGTGAGAGAGATTGTTGCGTTCCGTGTTCGTGTTATGAAGATTCATATATATTAAAGGTTTATACTTAGAAGTGTAGATATGAGATGTAGAGTTCACATTGTAGATATGAGATGTGTATGTCAGACATTTTAAACCACATGATATACATAAGACATATATAACAATTTTCACTTTACCTTTTGGTAGAATCACAACACAAAGACAACGTTTATAAAAGCACATGATGGGTTTATTTCTTCTCACGACCGGCCGTGGTTTTCATCATCAAGAATTCAAAGCTTCACATATTACGTTTCAAAAGTGACCGTCTCGCTTCTAGACGTTCGAATCCCAAACTGCAGACTATCGTCTGTCGTCCTAAACCTCCCTCTGACTCTCCCCCAGTTTTTCCTTTTTAACTCTAAAGTTTTCTAACTATATCTAGAACTTCCCATTTTCCATGACGTCATACACATGTTAAAACATGCGTCTTCTTTCACGTGTTCTGGACATGCGTCCAAAACTTTTTCTTTGTTTACAAAAGGAATTTTTAACCTATATTCCCAATAACCTATTTTTCCAATATGTTAAAAACATGTTTATTAAATTATCTTGTATAGTTGCATTCCTCAATTGAATTTTTCATAAGACTTGTCAACGCACATTCTTTTCTTGAAACTATTTTATCTCTAAGCTAAACAATGGTTTGTTTTACATTCCATTTTCTAATTCTCTCTCGTAATCTATTTCTAAACCTAATTTACGAGGTTCGAATTTCGTCTATTCTATTTCATTTTCATTTTAACTAAATTCCCCATTTTTCTACTTACATGAAAAGGGGACAGCCCTTATCATGTAACAGATATATAAAAATATACACGACTGATGAGAATAAAATGCTGCTTTTGTTTATTCGACTAAAAGTTTTTTTTTTTCTTTGCTTATTGTTCATATCATTTATGATTTTAGGTGGAAATGCGTCAAAATGGACGCTTATTTAATCTTGTATCTGAATGTCTCCATTATCTTGGACATATTTATCATGGTGTCAGTGACCTAGCTCTTGATCTGAATCAGACCCCACCTCGTCACCTACATGCGCACACAGCCCTGCCAACATTGCCTGGTTTGTTGCCATCTGGTATTAATCCAGGATCTATACCTGTTCAAGTCAATCAGGTAAGTAGATTAAATGTATACCTAATAAAATCTGATTTTTTTTTTTTACACATTCCTATCTAACCAACATAAGCCAATGTTTATTTTATAACTTCACTTTTTCATTTCTATCAATCACAGACTGTCAAAATAGACTTTAAATTCCAAGAACAACTGAGGACTTATAATCTAAACTTTAACCTATATTTGAAGAGTCTACTTTTACAACAATACCAGTAATCACTGTCACAACGATTACCAAGTATAACATTAAAATCATTATTAGTATTATCACTTTTTCAAAGTTTATACACTTGTGGTAGAAGACAAGAGCTTGCTATGAATCTATAATTATCTGTTATGTGATAGTTTTACTTATTTTTTTTATGTGTTCTTTCTTGTAGGCTCAATATCGTATGGGAGGGGGAGGTGCAAGTGGTCTTTCAGGTTTTACATCCTCTACGCCACCACGTCCTTCCGCAAGCCAAGGTTCATCAACTGGCACCAACAGTGGTACGAGTACGGTCACTTCAACCATTACAGTCCCAACTGCTGCAGCAGCAACAACGGCAACTTCGTCCTCTCGAGCAACTCCAATTCCTTTGAATGCCTCTACTCTTCCGATAAGATTGCCTAACCTTACTTTCCAGGTTAGTCAAAAAAAAAAAAGAAAAGAAACTAACGTAAGGCAAACAAACGATGTTAAATGTAAAAATCTAAAACAGAAACACAACGTTAAAACTGCTTTAAAAAATCTGAAAAATAAAAAAAATAAAAAAATAAAAATGTGGAAAATGGCTTAAATAAGCCTGTTCCGATATTAAAATTTAAAAAATCGTAGGTTACCCGGATGTTTTTGGATGTGTGTGGTCGGTCGGGGGTGGGGATATTAATGAAAACCTAAGATTAAGCGAAGTAAAAAAATAAAAATAAAAAAAAAAACAGAAAAATGAACGTTCGTGAAAAATGGCTTTAATAACACTGCTTCAATATTAAAATTTAAAAAATCAAAAAAAAAAAAAAATTTTTTTTTAATCTCACAACACGATTCGAACCCAAAACGTTTATATAATGACCCAACGCTCTAACCAACTGAGCTAACACGACACACATGAAATTGTATCTGTTCTTCAAATATTTAAACTAAATCAGGTCATTACGTCGTCTGACGCATGTGCAGAACTGATCTCGTCATGAGAGGTCGGTTTTTAATTTCTTAATGTCTGTAAACATTTAGAGAAAAAGTGAACCCCCTTTTCTGTTACCTAATTTATATATGTGTGTCTATGAACATCACAAATGCGCATTTAAATAGATGGCAACATAAGTCTCTTTACTTTTCTATAAGATTAATAAAAAATAATATTTCTATATAATAACACATTACCCAATAAATCTTGGGTCTGACTTAGTGCCTCCATAAAAAAGTCCAAATGATTTTTATAAAGTACTAGCGGGGTTGCCCGAGTGTTTGTAGGTGTGTGTGTTGGGGGTGGGGGTAGATAAAAAAGAAAAAGTTTTGGTAGGAAGGTAGGCTCAAAAACAAATATGAAACGAAAAACAAAAAATAAAACAACGAAAAAAGTTATGGGAGGGAGCTAGGCTCGAACTCAATGGTGTAGGGGGGGGGTAGATAAAAAAAGAAGGCTCGAATTACAAAACGAACAAAAAAAAAACAGCGAAAAGAATTTTGGGAGGGAGGTAGGCTCGAACCTGAAGCCTTGAGGTTAATAATCTGATGAAGTGCCATGAGGCCAGGAAGCCAGGGATTTTTAGTTTGTCGATAAGCGTTTAAAAAATTGAAGGTGGTTTTTCTAGGTCAAATCTTACGCCATAGTAGCAGTAGCAGCAAACAAATTCACAATTTTGTTGTAATTGTAAGATAAAACTATCCGTAATAAAATATATTTACGACCACATTTTGTAAGTGTGAGATATTATGATATGTGTAGCATATAAAAAGTTATAAGAATGAGCGAGGAAGCAGAGAACCACCCCGAAAAAAGCCTTTGGCGGACATACAAAAAATATGCACACACATTTTCGCTTTTAGAATAGAGGAGGGTACCCGGCGTTACCTGAGTGTTTGGAGGTGCGTGTGTTAAAAAAAAAAAAAAAAAAAACATTGGCCAGGTGTTTGGAGGTGTAAAAGAAAAAAACCCCGAAGCCTTTATGCGAAGGTGGAAATAAAAGGGAAAAAAAGCCAGACACCTAACCATCTCGGCCACAAAGGAGAGGAATTGATAAGCGTGTTCAGTTGAGGTTTATAAACTGAAATATACAGGTACGAGGAAGTGGCATGATGTTTGACGTAGTTTTGCGCTGCAAGCCAGTTACGGTTTCCCCCGCTTTTCGAAGACGCGATGAGCTGGTAAGTCGGGCAAATTAAATAGAAAGGCAACCCCCGTTGTTAAGTCATAGATATTATCATTTAGGCGTGATATAAAAAGTTTTAAGAATGCCAGCCTCCTCCGCCCCCCCCCTGTGTTTTCGCTTTTATATATATATATATATATATACTAGCGGGGGTACCCGGTGTTGCCCGGGTGTTTGTAGGCGGAGTAAGTAATAACCTGTTCAAATATTATTAAAAAAAAAAGTTTAAAAAATCGGAAAAAACAAAAGAAAAAAAAAAACAGTGAAAAAAGATCATTGTTGGATCAAACCTGCAATCTTAAGATAACGCTGTATGTGAATGGGAGGGGGTAAACTAAAGAATAAGCGAAGTAATAACCCTGTTTAAATTTTTAAAAAAAGCAACAAAAATAACGTTGCCTGGGTGTTTAGAGGTGTAAAAGAAAAAAAAATATTTGGTAGGAGGTAGGCTTGAACCCGACGCCAAAGAGACAAACAACTAAGAACTGACAAAATGAAACGTTTACAAAACCAGCAAGTTAAACTAACATCAATGTTTTCTAGGTCAAACATGACATCATCGTCGTAGTAGAAAGGGAACATGAAGGAACGATTTTTTTTTTTTTTTTTTTACCCTCCATGTAGAAAAGGGTCCAGTTGAGGGTGAAGGAATTAATGTTTTTGGACAATTTTTCGATATTTATTGGCTGAAGGTTCGAGCTTGAAAATGATACCTACCTGGCGAAAAACCGTGGCCTCTGTCAAAAGTTTTTGCGAGACATACAAACACACACATATATACACACATTTTCGCTTTTATACGTATAGACTAACATTCATGTCACATGTCCAAATTTGCAATTAATTGGATTATTAGTTCATAAATTTCAGTTATTAAAGTAAAATTAGTTGCAAATTTTTAAAACACTGGAATAATCATAATTTTGTGTGTTGATAAAGTATTACTTTCTGATAAAAAAAAATACTGTTGTATTGCCTTAATTTTTCCCTTTTCTGCTAGTTTTCTCTGGGAGTTAAAAATGTTGATTTTGCCATGATTCATAATAGGAATTCGGTGACCTTTGTTTCATCAAAGAATGACACCTTTTCACCACCATCACTTAGACATGTGCACTTGGTGTCTTTCTCTTAATTTTGGATTTCTTAGTTGAAACTGATTTCAGTTTATGAAAAAAGTTTTGTTTTTTTCTTACGCTGCTTTCAGATACAGCTCTTCCAGTTAGAAAATTAATTTCAATTTCAGTCATTTTAGTTATTAGCTACTCTAACTCAATCTTTGCTGAATCACAGTTTATGAATTTTCAAGTGAAATCAAAGACTAAATAGTTGTAGTGATTGAGGTCCAATCGCATGCATCTAGTATACTAATATAATTTGGAATTTCATTAAAGCATTAACATTTATGAAAGTTCCTTGTAAATTAATTAAATTAATAAAAAATAAAGTCTAGCTATTTGTGTTAGTCTGCTCAAGTTATTTTGAAATGTTACATCAAAGTCAGAATTTTCCCTTTCATTGACTGATTAAAGCTCTATAAATCTTGACTGCATATAAAATTTAAATGGTATGTTTTAGTTGTTTATTGCTATATGCTTCCAGCAAAACTACTGGTTTTATTCACATTCATTGTTTTTTATATTTTATCCACTCGGCCATTACTCATTAATGTAACAAATTAAAATATGATTATTGAGTTATTTTATTTTATTGCTTGTATTACTATTAAAAAAAAATATACAAAGAAAAAAAACTCACATTAAAAACATACAACTCCTGATATTATCTTGATACAGCTATTAGTACTATGAAAATTGCTGTACTACTAGTACTACTTATATTCACATGTTAGTAATGATAAGTGTCTCATGGCATAATATTTTGAGTATAAACATATCCTCATAGTTGCCATAAGAGTACTGTTTGCATTGGTAACTAGTTCCACCCGCTCTTTTTGTCAAACGATATGTGACACGCAAAAAGTAGATTATTTTTGGTATGCATTATTTCAAACGGATTATTTTTAATTATTATACATACATTTCATATGCAAGATGAGGGAGGATAAGCATAGTGCACCCTCGCTACTTGGTGCTAACTTTATTCTGCTTCCATTCAGTTGAATGTATTAAATTGGTACTAAGAAAACTCTTTTGTTATTATACAATATTTCAAGCAGAGATTATATTTGTATATGGTTCAATATTTCAAGCAGATAATTTTTGTTATTATACAATATTTCAAGTAGATTATTTTTATTATACAATAATTTAAGCAGATTATTTTTGTGATTATACAATATTTCCAGTAGATTATTTTTGTTATTATACAATATTTAAAATAGATTATGTTGTTATACAATATTTCAAATAGATTGTTATTATACAATATTTCAAATAGATTGTTATTATACAATATTTAAAATAGATTGTTATTATACAATATTTCAAGCTGATTATTTTTGTTATTATACAATATTTCAAATAGATTATTTTTATTATTATACAATATTTCAAATAGATTATTTTTGTTATACAATATTTCAAATAGATTATTTTTGTTATTATGCAATATTTATAATAGATTATTTTTGTTATTATGCAATATTTCAAATAGATTATTTTTGTTATTATACAATATTTCAAATAGATTATTTTTGTTATTATACAATATTTCAAGCTGATTACTTTTGTTATTATACAATATTCCATTCTGCAACATTTCAAATAGATAATTTATGTTTACAATATTTCAAATAGATAATTTATGTTTACAATATTTCAAATAGATAATTTTTGTTATTATACAATATTTCAAATAGTTTTTTTTCTTATTATACTATACTAGCGGGGGTACCCGGCGTTGCCCGGGTGTTTGGAGGTGTGTGGTGTAAAAAAAAAAAAAAAAAACATAAAAGAAACAACGTAAGGCAAACAAACGATGAAAACAGAAAAACGAACACGTGAAAAATGGCTTAAATAAGCCTGTTTCGATATTAAAATTTTAAAAATCGGTGAGTACCCGGGTGTTTTTGTGTGTGTGGTCGGGGGTGGATAAGCGAAGTAAAAAAAAAAACAAAAAAAAAAAAAAACAGAAAAACGAACGTTACGTGAAAAATAATTAAAAAAAACTGGTTCAATATTTAAATTTAAAAAATCGAAAAAAAAAAGACATCTCACACCACGATTCGAACCCAAAACATTTAGATAATGAACCAATGCGCTAATCAACAGACACAATGTGACGTACATGAAATTTGTTCAGTTTTTCAACTATTTAAAGTAAATCAGGTCATCTGGCGCATGCGTAGAACTGCTCGTCGTCACGAGAAGACCGTTTTGTTAATAATTTCGTTATATTTTTTGTACGCATATTTTTTTTTTTTTACTTTTTTTTTTCGTTTAACTATCGTATCTACCTATTTTGAATGTGGTAATAACTTTGGTAACGTTGCCATAGCGTAGAAGTTCATAGTTTAGCTTTAATTAATTTTTTTTTTTACCGATAACAACATTTTTAAATTGTAAATTCCGACGGCCATTAGAGGTTGCTGACGTCAAGATCACGTGACATGACTCAGCGGGTTTTAAATACAAGTTGACCCAAAATAAACGGCCGCGTGTATACTTTATGTATAAGAGTTGGCGGCCGTATTTTTTGGGGCAGTTGTAAATCGATTTAAAAATATGTAATGTTTAACATTAAAATGTCACTTATTTTGGGGGCCCCCCCCCCCCTGCAGAAAATCGATCAGTTGACGCACTTCTAATGGTCACTTTCGGACGATTTTTCGATATTTGTCGTCCGGAAGGTGGGGCTTTCATATGAGACCAAGTTTGTGAATTTTTGTTGTGTCTGTCGAAAGTTTTTAGCAGACACACAAACATACATATATACATACAAACACGCACACACACATACATTTTCGCTTTTATATATATATAGATTTCCAGCTGATTATTTTTTATGTTTCAAATGGAATATTTTTGTTATTATACAATATTTCAAGCTGATTATTTTGTTTCAAATAGATTATTTTTGTTGTTATACAATATTTCAAGTATATT
The DNA here is from genome assembly GCF_053919585.1 of Euprymna scolopes. Taxonomy (NCBI): domain Eukaryota; kingdom Metazoa; phylum Mollusca; class Cephalopoda; order Sepiida; family Sepiolidae; genus Euprymna; species Euprymna scolopes. Next base: position 81,139,947 of record NC_136501.1, read on the forward strand.
TTTTTTTTATTATACAATATTTCAAATAGATTATTTTGTTATTATACAATATTTCATGCTGATTATTTTTGTTATATAATTTTTCAAATAGATTATTTTTGTTTTTATACAATATTTTAAGTATATTATTTTTATTAATATACAATATTTCGAGCTGATGATTTTTATCATACAATATTACGAATAGATTATTTTTGTTATATAATATTTTGAATAGATTATTGTTGTTATTATACTATATTTCAAATAGATTATTTTCTTAATAAAATTGTAAACTGTAGTAACAAAAAATTCAACCTCAATAAACATCTTATTCCGATTAGATTCATAGAATCATTTCTTTATACATTTTAATATGTATTTTCTTTTTTGTTCAAAAATTGAACTTTCATTATATATTGATTTAACTCATATTAAAACTTCTCATCTCTGTTTATTTGCATTATTGGTTTTCTATCATTAAAAATGTTCCAGTTTTCTTTGAAACTATACTTCAAAACTTGCACTTTATTAACAGTTGATTGGAAGACGTTTCATAATTAATTGAAAAGTTAGTCTTGGAGGAATGCTATGAAAGTAAACTGATAGTCAGTGAGAAAAAAGAGTTTGAAGCAATTATTTTTTGTGTTACTTGTAAACATTGAGTACAAAACAAGTGCAGTGAATTACCAAAAGTTTGTGGGCAAAATGTGTAAAACTATGGAAGCTGACAAGAAAAAATATGTGAGGAAAATATATTTTGTTATTGAGAGGTTTTATTACTATATATCATTGAAGCATGGGTTGTAGTGTGATTGCAATAATTAGGAAGGAACAGCATAAATTCAGAGAAATTCTGCTATTACTAACCAGCAAAGTGTTATCACTGTCAACCAAAGGAAGAGTCTATCCAGGTGATGACATATAGAATTTAAACCTGGCCAGTGAATGCTAAGAATGAGTTTTATGGAAAAAAATGATAGGCGAATGATATGATTGATGTCCAATGGGAATCTTATACAGACTTGCATCTAATGACTTTTAGTAGAAAGATTAAATCTGGATAGTATAGAGATATATGCAGAAGAGGAGACTTTATTGGTATGGTCACATGGTGAGAGTTGTTGGGTTAAAATGTAGAACAGTTGAGATAGTCAGTTAGCAGGGAAGTGAAAAATTGGAAAAAAGTGATCTAAATAGATTTAAGAGAAAGAGGTATAAAAACCAGGCCAGAGATGGGTTAGTTTTAAAGTAAATTTTTAAGTCATACATGCCAACATGTAAGGCAGATGTTAATCTGAATATTATGATGAATTTAATCAGTTTCTTTTTTACGATGATAATAAAAAATGTTAGTGTGTTGAAAAGTTTAATTTTTTTTTTTCTAAAAGTTTTTTCTTGTAGATTTGAAATATTTTTACTTCCAAAACTAATAAAATATTAAAGAGTGCAAATATTTAAAAACCTATGCAAACTTTCTTATTTTGCTCCACTAGACAACTGGTCATTTATCTTCTGCTACACCCTTGAACCTTGGTCAGTCATTTGCAACCTCCAGTTCAAGTCCATATCTATTTGTGGAAGTTGGGCCTGATTCTTTAACAGTCAACAGTGTCTCAGCTCATGTAGTTAGTTCTGTCGATACCAATTCTACTTCGACTGCAAATACATCATCTGCACGTAAGTATTATTTTACTAAATAGGAGTTCTTTATTTCCCTAAGCTTTTTTTCCTATATACTATTAAAAAAGAGAATTTGTATGCCTACTAGACATTATTGTTGAATGTCTTGCATCTCTCTGTACAAGGGTTTGTTAAGACAACCTGGCATGAGGATACTTTTCCTTACAAGTAAATATTCAAAATCACATTGCATATTTGTGGTTCAAATAATCTCTCCTCAATATTGCTAGCCAATGTTGGTTTTTATAAGGAATTGCACACCTTCTCCAAGTAATATTACCTCAAGTAACAACACGAAGCTAGATACTCCACCAGACTAGATAGATTCTTGTCCTGGAATCCAGTAAGACCAAGAGACCAAAAGACAGACATGCTATAACGTATTTAAATGGTCAATTGGAGAGAGAGAAATTATGTTACCATCTTCTTTACTAACTCAGTGTTTAAGAGGTCGAGTAGAAATTTGCTGACATAATTCAAATATTTATATATCTCGTATAGAGATCAAGTATTAGCCCCAGGGAGGGGTCCCTTGATTTCTGAGAACTTCAGCTGAAGTAAAATAAAATTAAAGTAATGCACAAAGCACATGCTAAAATATACTTTAGTTCTGGAGATTTAATTATATCTAAAAAAAAAAAAGTATTTTATATGATTATAAATGCTGGCTAAATCATAAGTTAACTCTGTATTTCTCTCACCCTTTCACTATATATTGATTCAGCTATTTTCTAATATTCATATCTCTATAAGCATTTAGAGCAAGAATGAATCTTTCATCAAATTTATATACATATGCCTGTATACCTAACAACCATAAATGGTATCTTTATCCTTATTATTTAGTTATCCTCATCATTGCAGACATTATTTTTTTTAGTTATACAAAAAGAATTTAAGTTACAGTTAATGGATTTTGAATTGAAATCAAAGTAGAATAATGAAAAAGGTTATTACTTGTTGGGTCAAAGATGCATCTAGTTCCTCTTTTTCTTTTTTTTGCTGGAGAAGGAGCATCCTTCCAAATGCCAGGCATTCGCTCATTATTTCAGAGTTTCCAGATTTTTTTTTAAGTGTAATTTTTTGTATCTCTTTCACACTGGATGTGTGTGTAATTTTTATTTTATGATTTGTAAAATAAAAATTATGCTCTCAGACAAAATATACAAACGTTGATGTAATTTTTTTGTTAAATTTTTCTACTTAGGTAATTTAGAGAAAATAATTCACTAACCCTAACCAGCATTACCCTGGGATTCATAGTCATTTTACTGTGGGGTGACAAAAGTGTTTGCAAGACGTATCTACTAATAAATTTATGCTTCAATATTTTCAAATATAATAGCTATGTTACTCATTGTTCGATATGCAAATATATAAAGTAAATTCCTAAAAACGTAAACAAAATAATCATATTCTGGGGAAAAATATGGATTAAAATAAATTCAGGAAGAAATATGGGCCATAAGATAACAATTAACAAAACCATACAAATTTTTAAAACAATTTAATCCTTTATATGCTTTTCTCCATTCTTAATCAAATCCATCAGTCTCCTATCAACAGAGGATGTTCATTTATGCACTTGTTGAGGTGTGATTTCAGAAAATACCTCCTTAATCCTCTTCCAAAAGTCTTTTTTACTGCTGAATTGATGCCCGTTTTCGTAAACCTTCCGCTTCAGAATTGACCACAGGTTCTCTATCAGATTCAAATTCAGGCTCTGAGGTGGCCAATCCATCAGATGTTCACCAGAGATCCTGGGCTGAAAGCCAAGCTTTTGCTAACCAAGAAGCATGGCTTGAGGCATTGTCTTGTTGAATAATGAGATTCTGGTTGACAGTATTATTTTTTTATTTCAACCAGGGCAATAAATTCTGTTCCAAAAACTTGCAGTAGTTCACAGAATTCATTTTGACATCTTCGAGGACAAGAAAAGGGCCAAGAATCTTACTACCAATAATCCCACTTGTTGAATCGCAAGCCTTTAAGAAGCCATTTCTTGGTCCAACTATCGGGGCTGTCAAGTGTTGATCTAGCCACGCCAGTCCTGAGAACATTTTGAAAATTGGTTTTCAAATATTTAGTGGCTCATGCTAGTCAGTTGATATCACTCAAAAGAGGACATTTTTTTTGGTGTTCTCCGGTTCACTATTTGTTTCAAGATCCAATTTCCGGTCCTTTTAGAGATGCCAGACACTCCTGCATTAAATTGAAAATAGCTTTGCTTGTACTGTGTGGGTTTGCTAGCACACTCCTCTTGATTTTTCTCAAATCTCGTGGTGAAGTCACCTTTGGTCTGCCACTTTTGTGTTTTTTCTTCCATCTTTGTTGTCAATGACGTTTTACAGTTTGATGATCTAGCTTCAAAATTTTTGAAATTTCTAATGTAGACTTCTTCGCAGCAAGTAATTTAACAATTCCACCCTTCTCACTATCTGTCAACATCATTCCTTTAACCATTATTAATAAATTTAGGTTACCTGCATAAATTTTTGGCTCATCTGAAAAAAGAAAAATGTTTAACAATTTTTTATTTTTATTTTTTATTTTTTTTAGAAATGAAAATAAACAGAATAGTAAGTAGCAAATAATGAAAGAGGTGAAACTAAAACTAAAGCAAAATTGATAATGAAATTGAGAAAAAATAGGTCTACAAACTCCTTTGTCTGCCCACAGTAGTTTTTAATTTTTATTAATTTGCACATTTTTAGACTTAAGGTAGCCAACTACTATAATCTTCTTTAATTTAAAATGAGTTATCCTCACTTTCTGATTTTACTTTTTAGGTGCTAATTTAAAAATGCTATATATTAAGTCATCTGTGCCAAACTAATTAGTTTTAAAAATTGTAGATAAATGTTATAGTGTCGATAATAATTGAAAATTTGTTAGCCAGAAGCAAAGTTGGATTTGTTAGTTTAAAGGTTTTAACAAATTTGACAAGATAACTTTGTTAGATTTTTCTTTCTTTTTTTTTTTTCTTGGTTTCATTTCTTTTTCTTTTATCATAAATATTTTTGCTGTCTTTAACAGCGAGAACAATTCAACTAAATCTTGATCCTGTGGCTACAAATGCCCCCTCTACATCCACTCCAGTCACCACAACCAACAGTGCAGTGAGTACGGAGACCAACAGCAGTGGTTATACTTCAACGTCTACATCAACTACAACCACAAGTACTCCTAATTCTGGTATTGGTGTTGCACCAGGTCGAGCCACAGTGGTTCTACCTGGAGGAATGCCAAATATTCAAGGCCTACTCGGTTCACAGCACAATGCTCGTACTATTGACCCTTACTTGCCGTGTATGTCTCGTCACTTTATTGCCTCACAAACTCAAAACACTGCCGCTGGTGCCAGCACAGGATCGACCAGTAATGTTGGTAATGTATCTAACCAACAATCCTCAAATCAGGTAATATTTTAATTCTTGTTTAGTTATAAATTCATTATGTCAGATTTTCCCTTATTTCATTAATAGATTAACAACCTGCTTTGTCAAATTTATATTGGTCTGTGTTTATAAAAAAAAATTATTTTCACTTGATTTTATGGATTTAAATATTGATCAATATTTTATTTCTTTTTATTCATTATGAATAGGTCGAAGAGTACTTATCCTCACTAGCATCTTCATTGCATAAGAAGATAGAGGAATTGGAAAGTAACTTCCTATTAAGTGTTTGTAATTTTTTACTGAAAGATAATTGTTATAAGAAATGAATGATAATCAAGTGTATAGCATAGTTTTATTTGTAATTCAGTATGAAATTTTTTTTTTTTTTTTTTTTTTTTCTAGTAATAAAATATGAACACTTTATAATAGGGAATTACTTTCTAATCGCCTGGTAATTAAAATATATTTGAAAGAAAACCCTGAACGTTTCTAACAATTTTGTACTTGAAAAGAATAAAGAAAAACCTTGTAAAATTTAACTTTCTTTAGATTAAACTGTAACTATAGAACGTTACATTTTCATTTTTAATTTTTCTTTGTTTGCATTTTTTGAAACTTGTACAGAAAAAGAAATGAAGTTTAGTTGTAAGATAAACAGCTATTATGTCCTTTATTTGAAAATATGAGTCATCCCTCTTGCTCAATGTTATTTTTAGGTGATTATTTAAAAATATTTCATATCAATTGTGGCCCAGTTAGTGAGACTTTAGAGTACACTGACTGCCCCCCCCTCCTCCACAGAGAGTAAAAATCCCTCTGTAGGGCCACCTGGTGGCTGTGGTGGTGACCCATGATGCCTTAGGATCATGTCTTAGTGGTTGAAGTTCAGGATTTAGCACTCCCACTTCCCAACGACAGTTTGACCCTGACCTGGATTTGATGGGTGGTCGGAGAAGTCCAATCCATCAATCGACTAATGGCATTAAGCCCTGACACTTATTTGTATAAAATCCATTTACTTCAGACAAACACTACTCTAAATCATCTGACTCTTAATCACAAACAAGAGATTGAGTATAAGTAAGGAAAAGCTGCTACAAATAGAGATTTAAAATGAGATGGAGAGGGGAGACAGAAAAACCTGAAATGCTAACAGCCACTTACTGGTGTGAGTATACTTTCCTTGTATCCCCTCCTTCTACACACACCTACCATTACTGGGCTCTGAGCTAGGTGGAGAACAAGGAAGATGAAATATATATATACATATAAAAAAATAAATCTATAGCAACCAATAAAAATAAGACTCCATATCGAATTCAGCTGTGGTGAACACTGATGGTCACTGCTATTTTTAGGCTTGTGCTTACTAGTAGACACTGGCTACCATTCCAACTATCATTGTCAGTTCCTGGTGTTTACTGTTGACCCACTTAAACCCAGTTTTGAAACTTTATAATGACGAAATATCAGTATTAGAAGAATTCAAATTTCCTGTATAAAGGTTGATAAAAAATTAACTTTTTTCATTATGATTATGGCTCTATAATCTATAGATCAGCAAGAAAATATTAACAAACATTAGACATCATTAGGGATTTCAATCCCTGATGTATTGTGTCTAATGTTTGTTAATATCTTTATCACTCTGTGCTTTCTCATCTATTCCGACCTGTTGTCTGTTTTTAATGGCTCTAAAAACCTAAACATAATAATTAAAACAAACTAGAAGAAAGAAAGCAAATTATATTTTGCTGGTTAACAGGTCACATAGGAATAAGAATAGGTGACAAAGTTGGTCTAGATGCAAAATCATATAAAGTGACTATAGATAAAAAAACCTTTAAAATCCCCATACACAGACAAAAACTAACAATAAATATTTAATGGTTACTAGGGTGGGGGATAAACAGAGGAGGAGGACTCCTATTTAATTGTCTCTACATTGGACATTCACATCTAACCCACAATTATTAACAAGAGCAACCACCAAAGTGCCAATGTGGATATATACTGACTATAAAACATTTTAGATTTACAGATTGTAAAAATATGAACTCTTTAAAAGGAGTATATTTTAACAAAAGAAAATTAAATAAAACTATTTAAAGAAATAAAAACCAAAAAGACCATGGACTTCCTTAAAAAAAATAAAAAATACCACAAAATTATTTTTTTTTTCTTTTTTAACCACCGATATGAAAAATGCACATAGCAAACAAAACATTAATATAATATAATCATAAAATCACAAGCAAACATCTATTCACAAAATACCTTCTCTGGCATAAAATAAGCCCTAAGGGTTATTATGCTGATAAACTAAACAAATATAAACAATTTTCATCTACAAAACGACCAAACATTATGAGTAAATATTTGAAGATATAACTATGAGAACTTGAAGCAAAAACCTTTTTCCAAAATTATTGGATTTGGCATTAAATAACTGAAAAATGTGATATTCTATACAACAACCAACCAACCAATCATTCATACAAGTTGTTCAAACTGAACTAAAAACATTACCAATAACATGGTAAAATTAGATATGAAAATTGGCTAGTTGAAACTCTTTTTTTCTTTTCTTCGATGTTTGTTTAGTATGAAGAATTAAAAAATGTTACTAAATTGCAAAGTGTAGAACGTTTGAATAATTTATTTGTATAGTATTTTGTACTAGTTGTCCCTTACTGGCATTGCCCGGGCATGTATTTATTTGCAGTTTGCTTTTCTTTTTTTTAACTTACTTAGATACATTCCTAACTATAAAACTATGATAAAAATCAAGAATCCAACTGATTACAATTTTTCCAATTTTTGTTCTTTTGACTCTTAGAATTTTGATATTTGTTTCTTATTTTCTAAATGTCTCTTAACCATTTTAATCTGCATAGGCTGCGGATGCTGCACTGGGTGATGTAGTAGCTGCAGTAATGGCTGGCTTGCTTGGAACAAATGAATCCCAAACTGCTAATCTTCCGACTGATGGTAATAAGTATTTTATTATAATTATATTTAATCATAAATCAATGATTATGTTTTGTTTTTTGTTTTTTTAATCATTTTATTTCTGAGACTAATTAAAATGTTTAAAAATTTTATATTAATTTACCCCTTGAAACCTTAAAAAATGTCTACCCCATGCCAAATAACTACTTCCTACTTTCTCTTTCTCCCCCTGTTCTTTCTTTTCCTCCTCCTCTCTACATTATACCACATATACACCCTCTTTTTTCTCCTTTCCTTAGAGGGGCAAACTGTTTTATTCTATTATCTCCTCTGGACTCTAAAATATCAATTTTTTGGACACAGTAGGGAATAAGAACCCCATCATCTTATGGCCTCAGCCAAGATTGAACTAAGTACATCCTTCCAGTATTCCTATCTGTCATAGCACCTGAAAGATCTTCCTTGGAGATAAATGTATCTCGTATCCTATCTGGAAAAGTTAACTTTCGTGATCGATTGTGAGATGATGGGTGTCTCCACAGTACAAATGATGAAACAAGTTCATCTGTGGCACGTGCACAATGCCCAGCAAACTGAACACGTCTTTTACAAACTGAAGTTGATACTCTCGGTAAGTCTGCATATATCATTTCTAGAGTCTTGTGGTTTCACCATGAGAGATTGAGTACTTTTCTCAAAAGACGTGTGTAACATCCATCCAAACGACGTTATTTTGCTGAAAGAGTCAAAGTTTCAGATCCATAGAGTAAGATTGGATCAATAAATACGTGGAAAACTTGGATTTTGAATTTGCGAGCAAGATTGGATTTACAGATCTTCTCCATTTTTGTTACAAACAATCCATGTTAAAGTCTTTCTCAGAGTTCTTGAAGTGTGATCCTAGATACTTGTAGTCTTCAACACATTTGAGTATGTTATTTGTGAGGGTTTTAATTTTGTGATTGTTGCAAATGTTAATTGGCATGCACTCAGTCTTAGTAGCATTCAGATGAAACCCTGTACAGTTTGCTGCTGATTCAAGAGAAGATAGAAGTGCCTGGGCACTAATGAAGGTTGCCAGAAAACAGCGCAATGTCATCAGCAAAATCAGCATCAGTGATGTAAAGTGTAGGATTATGTGAACTTCTTCGCTGTTGATGTCCATTGTTATTGATTATATCCACAGAGATCCGCATGATGTAGTCTATGACAATGATGAAAAGGAAAGGTGCAAGTGTATCACCTTAGAGAATAGCAGCCAGAATGTTGAAAGGTTCTGTTTCACCATCTGGGGTCAGGACAGTGACCTGTCTGGTTGTATACAATACTTTTGTTGCTTCAATGATTTCTATTGGTATGCCATAGAGTTCAAGAATTTTGAACATAGTCTCACGGTTGATCGAGTCGAAAACTTTAAGTCCACAAAGATAAAGCTGCAGTTTTATTGCAGAATGTGATTTCCTCAATTATTCTTCGCAATGTAAGGATTTGTCCAAGAGTGAAGCGACTTGGGCGGAAACCATTTTGGTTTTTGCGTAGAATGGGTTCTACTTAGGGCGAATATAATTTAGAAGAAGCTTGTTATAGATTTTTGCTGCTATAGAAAGCAACAAAATTTCGTGATTATTCGTTGGTAGTGCCAAATCACCCTTTTTGGAAATGGGAATGATTTGTGATCGTAGCCAGATGGTTGGTGAAACGTAGCTGATCTTTGCACAGTTACACAGGTCGAGAAGTAATTGATGGGAGATAGGGTCCTTCCACAAGATGGCTGGAATCTTGTCTGGACCAAGAGCTTTGTTTATTGTCTTCTTTAGAACACATTTTAGTTCTGCAATGGTGTACTCTCTTGTTGGTATGTTCAAAGCACTATTAATTTGAACTTTTGAGTGGAACACGGGGTCTGGCAGATTTGCGGGTTTACCAAGCAGCTTTTTAAAATGAAAAAGCCAGTTACAAAGCCGTTCCTTGCAGCTGCCACCTTTGATTGTTGTTGGAGACTTTGATTCCTTTCCCGCTAGTTCATTTCTAGTTTTCCAAGCTGCAGCGTTGTTGATTGATATGGAGATGGGAAAGGTCAGTTCTTTTCCCATTAATATAAGCTTCTTCTGCCTCAAGATAAGTATGGTCGAGGGATTTTTAGCAGTTGTTAACTTCTTATTACTCTGAGAAAACTGACAGTGGTACATAGAGATTTTCTTGAGCTTCTGAGATTTTGCTGTTTGAACTAACTAGACTTTTTTGTGATTTTTTTTTTTTTTTTTTTTTTAGGGGGGGGGGGTGTAAATAAAGCCACCTCCTCGTTAGCTTTAATCGTTTCCATAGATCAAGTCTATGTTCCTTGAATATAACTGAGAGTTCTCTGAGTCATAAGAGAGAGTTCTTGGAATCACATTTACTGCATATTGAGATGATAGATTTTTGTTACGCTAAACTGTTTTCCAGTCAATAGCTTTCATGGGATCTGCAGTGGGTCTTTTCAAAACTCTAAAACTCAGTTTAACTGTGGCAGAGACAATTCGATATTCAGATCCCACAGAAGAGAAAGATGAATATGTTTGACAGTCATTGATACTCTTCTGCCACTTCTTACAGACCAGTATGAAGTCTGCTGCCACAATTGATTCAAGAACATTGTTTCTTCCATCCTGACACTGACATTGAGTACCTGAAGACAGAAGACTATCATCTAGTCACTGCCTCTTGTGTGAAAAATTCTGCCAACTCATCTGCAGGGAGGAGTGTAGGCATTCTGTTTTCATCGAAAGCTTTGGAGAATTTATCCAGTATATAAAAGATGTCATCAAGAGTTATTATTGCTGACTTCAAAATCCTAAAACAACAGTCATATCTTGCTATAGTCCCCACAACGATAGAAGCGATGAGGAAATCAATTAGTTTTACAATACTTTATCTTCTACTCAGGAGAATGTTCCAGCTCACAACGTTCTCTTGGTACCAGGGGACTTCAACGCTAAACTTGGAACAGATGATGTTAAATTTACCTTCCATGCAGAAACCAACCGTAATGGCGAGCATCTCATTGACTTAATGAAGGATTTAACCTCTATCCAGCTAACCCCAAGCTTAAGGAGCTGAACCAACAAAACAAACAAATTTCAGTTGACAATGGTTTGACCTTTGACCCAAATACATTTGTGATTGTTTTGCAGATTTTCACAATTAAAATGCTTTTTTTTTATATTTTTACAAAACTTTTTAATAAAACTATTTAAACCAAACTTTGGATTAATATTTAAAAAAATAATAAAAACAATTATTTACTTGTGATCAAGACTGATTTTGTTTAGGTAGTGAGTTTATATATTTACAAAACTTTAAAAATTTGGCTTTAAATAGTTTTATTAAAAAGTTTTGTAAATATTTAAACACACTCTATATAAAAAAAATCAATTTTGGTCATGAGTAAATAATATTACTCATTTTTATTTTAAAATAAAAATATTAATATTTGGTTTAAATAGTTTTGTTAAAAAGTTATATATATATATATATATATATATATATATATATAAACCCACTCTTGGTAATGAAAATCTGTAAGCAATCGCGAATGTGTGTGCCAAGATCAAATTGGTGTCAACTGAAATCTGTCCTTTTATTTCTTTCTTTGCAGTTGGTTGGGGTCCTTATTTCCCTACTTTGTCCTTTTTATTTTTTTTTTTTTCATTCCAATGTTGAAATTTTTCTTAATCCCTAAAACAAGACCATGCACACATCAGCACAGCACCATTTCCATCATATGTAATTGCAGACAATAAAGCAAAATGCAGAACATATTCAAATAAACTATAATGGCATGTATGTTCTGAAACAAAGATTTGTCATGAGAAAAAATGCCATGTTTTTTTTTTTTTTTTTTTTTAGCCTTTCCTTCTTAGCACAGCATATCATTTACAGGTTTTTTTTATTTATTTATTTATTTTTTTTTTATTAAGGTTTTAATCCCTTTCATTACATATTTTTTTTTTTTAAGCTACATCTTATCAATAACTAATGTATGTTTGCATGCATGTGTTAATGATTTCCTCCTTTTTGTCTTATTTTTTTAAAAACATTTTCCGTATATTTTAGTAATGAGTCATTCCTTCACATTTTATAAAGTTTTTTTTTTTTTTTTTTTTTTTAAATCTTATTTTCTCGCCATTCCTTTTTTTTGTTAAGTGCCTTTTAAACCTTTTTCTTTTTAAAAATTTCTTCCGAACTTCAAAGTTCCTGAAAGTATCCTGTACCTCTATAAGGCCACCATTCACCCATATATGGAGTACTGTTGTCACATTTAGGCTGGTGCATCTGCTACTTGCCTCCAACTCCTGGACAGGGTTCAAAAGAGTTGCCAATCTAATAGGTCCTGAACTGTCATCTAAGCTTAAGCCTCTGACCCATCGATGAGATTTTACATCCCACTGCCTATTTTACAAGTATTTTAATGGTGAATGCTCTGATGAACTATAAGCACTTGTACCCCCTCGACATAAATACCCCCGACAAACCCGGCGAGCAGCTAAATCCCACCACTATGCAGTAGAGATCCCTAGGTATAAGAAAGCCTTCTACTTCAATAGTTTCTTCCCGAGAATTACTAGACTTTAAAACTCCCTTCCGGGATTTTACTTTCCTTACTGTACTGATATGCAAAAGTTTAAATGCAATGTGAACAGACATCTTGCTGCTTATCTCCCGTCATAATATCCCTGCAACTTATATCCTTGATAGTAGCCCCCTACTTCAAAGTGGCACTGTGCCTTGTTTGGGGTGAAAAAAAACTTGTAAAAATGTGTTTGCATAACTAAAATAGTGTTGTGTAGCGGGTAAATATTAAGAGATGACAGGTTCATATCGGAGACATGTTAACAGGACATGTATAACAGATAACGACGATGATGACAATACTGTGGGGAAGACATTTATAACAGTCACGACGACTCTGAAGATAACAGACTGGGAGGTTCTTGCAGACTTCATATTAATATGGACTGGGAGGTACATTATTGATGATGGTGGGGAGGAAGTGTTATACAAAAGTTTGTTTATAGATAGATATACAAAACACATTTACCTTTTCAGTTGTAAAGACGACACGAGACAACACAGTTACAAAAAATGATTTCTTTATTCATCTGTCTACTTCTACCCTTCACCTCTAACCCGCTCCCACTCTCCGACTCTTATCACTCTGTGTGATCTTCTCTCCAATTATCTGATCCTCTCTAACTTCGAACCCTTGATTCCTATATTGAGAAATCTCCCTTGTTTATGACGTCAGAAGTGTGGTTCCCAGCATGACTAACTTTCACATGGATTTACATGTCTGTCCAAACACATTTTTGGCAACAGAGTATTCTCAATTCTAATTATTTAATATCTAACTTATTTTTAAACAATATTTTTTAACTCGCACTGTCCATTCTTTTAACTGACATATTTAATATCCAGTTATTCTAAAAGAATGGACAATCGCTTTTTTCTGACATAAATAATATTTAGCTATTTCTAAAATAATTAACAATCGACTGCATTCCTAGGATTTCAATTATTCTAGCCTTTTCTTTATATCATTTTCACTTATCTTGGATGCCTTCTTATCTAACAATAGAAACTGAAGAAATTTGCCGTGTTACAGCAGGAAGGAAAAAATGAACGATTATGAAGTTTATAGAACAAACTAAAGACTTTTACAGCGAGACAAAAAAGATGCTTTTTTGTTTTTTCAATGGCATAAGATAGGAAAAAAACTAATATTCAAATGTAAAAAAAACAAAATGGGATAAAAAAAACATTTTATGCCTCAACGTTAAGATGTGTCTTTTTTTCTCCTCCTAGCTCCTCAAACTGGAACTGCACCTTCTGCTTCAAGACCAACTTCTAATCCAGTTATAATTCCCCAATTTTCTCAAGCTATTGGTGGCTTGGCTAGCCCTGTGTTTGCTATGGTTTCTCGGAATCTGGCAAATATGACGCGTGCAGGACAGACACTTACAGATGTCACTCAAGAGCCGGCGGCATTTGTACAAACATTAAGAAATCTTTTGCAAGGCGCAGCTGTAAGTTTTTTGCTCACATAATTCCAGTTGTATTTGCTTAAAACACAAAAAAATTTGCATTAGATCACTGCTTTACTTTGTCACCTTTCATCTCCAGGATAAAATGTTTTATATAGTTGAAACTCACTAACTATTAAGAATGAAGATACAAATGGAAAAAAGATTTTCTTAAATGCAACTAGTATTTAAAGCTCTCAAGTAATTAAAAAATATTTTACTCCAAAATGAAGTTTAAATGTATCATGTTTTACTGAGAACTATAATCGATAAAACATGAAAATAAATCATATTTAATGCTGTACTTCATAAAATAAATTATTCCATTTTTTTCTTATTTTAGTTGCATGAGCTATGAACAGTTTTCAGTATAAGAGAAAATCTAGTGTTGTATATTTAATCATATTATAAAGTGTTAGACAATGTCAGCAAAGAAAATTCTGTTATCAAAGTATTATACTAGCTTGACCTGAGTTGCATGTTTTCTTGTTTAAATTTAGATTAAAATTTATAAAAATAAACAAAGCAAAATAAAATATGTAAAGTCAGAAACATCTCAAATGAGAAAGTCTTCAACAACAACCAAAAAAGCATTGTTGATTTTTACCAATAAATGAAAATTTCTTAAAATCTTGTCTATTAATCAGAAAACATTAGAAAATTGGAAATAAAAAATATATATATATATATCTGCTATTTCCACTTTATTTTTGAGAAAAAGTCATGTCTGAAATATTATGTTGGTTTTCTGCACTGAATGCTCGACACTGACGAACGACTTGTTCAGCCAAATCCAAACCAGCAAAAACTTTATATTTTAGATTCTAGATTTGTGGGAGTCCATGGACAAATTAGAAGATGGACTGCATTTTATTGAATAGCTTATTTTGAAAAAGGGAATCAAGAAACCAAACCAATCCCAACCACTTCAATTTTCCATGTTAACCCTAAATCTGTCTCCCATAACAACATTACAACATCATTAACTTCCACAAAACCTTTCAATCCAATTACAAATGTGATAGATTAGAAAGAAGGGGTGGAGGGTGGGATGTTCCTATTGATGCCATATCATCTATCAGTCCCTCAACTACCCTTGCTCAATCAACTGAGAACTATGAGACCATCCTTTGCAACCTGTGTGTTGATCTTTATCTTATCATGTCAGTCTATTGTTCCACGCAGTTAGTGACACCAACTTGCTCAACCTCTTAAAAATAGTAGTTACTAAGCATCAGGATTGTCTCATTCTGGGTGATTTCAATGCCTCATCAATCTGTTGTTCAGCTAATCAATTTGACCAAATTCTTCTGGAAACAATGAAGGATTATTTCCTCTGCTAACAAGTCTCCACACTAATGGTTATCAACCCTCTCTCTACCCAAGGTTGGTACTTATATACCTAAGGTTGGTACTTTAACTTATTTTGGTGCCACTAGGAAAGAGTGACAGTGGTTTTGGCGACATGTGTCTTTTTCTGCCCCATTGATTAATATTTGGCAGTACAGTCTATTTGTCTACCAACTTTCAAACACTATTCGATGTTACAAACCTTGTGACTAGGCTTCACTCATGATGATGGATTCTATGATCTCTGGTGTGCCTTCAAACATCATTGCTTACTGATCTGGCAGTTTCTGTAAGGCAACCAATGAGACAGAAGCAAAGGCCAGAAGAATGGAGCAAGAAAGAGTGTTGTGTTACTGGAAAGAATTTCAAAACAGTGGTTCTCCAGAAATATTTGAGGTCTATAGGTTACAAAGAAATACGGCAAAGTATGTTGAATAGGCGGAAAGATGGCACTATGAGACGAGGATTGCAGAACAGGCATACTATTCAATTTTATAGTTATTGTTAAACTAAAGGAATGAAGCATTGAACAATGCAGTAGTCTTCAAAATTTACAAAAATGACAATCTTCAAGATACCTTGTTCTTTGAAAGAACTTAACAACTATACAGCCTTATCTTAGCAAGTTTTTCATTCACTTAATGTAAATATAAACCCTCATCCAGACAGTCGGCATCCCCAAATATTCCAAGCATTTTCTTTTCTGGCTCCCTCACTCTGCTTTTTAATCTGGTTGACATTTGTTCCATCTTCAAGAAGGGTAATGAAGGATGCAACTCACTTTTGTTGTCTGCAAAGTCTCTAAGACTCAATTTGTGATGTC
Source organism: Euprymna scolopes (assembly GCF_053919585.1). NCBI lineage: Eukaryota > Metazoa > Mollusca > Cephalopoda > Sepiida > Sepiolidae > Euprymna > Euprymna scolopes. Next base: position 81,156,197 of record NC_136501.1, read on the forward strand.
ACATCTTTCTCCAGCATTAATCTCAAGTCAAAGATGTTTTTTTTTTTTTTCTAATTTGGAAAATTTATTTAAAAATTGAAAATGTATATTTTTAACTAGCAAGACTACCTGGCACCATCCAGGATCCTAATTTCCATAGATTAATAAATGAATGATGATGATGCAGCAAACATTGGCTTTCTCACTTTACTCAGGCCTTTCATTCAGTGAGTCGGATTTCTGCCCTACATGTGATCGATCGGATAGACTTCAATCACATCTGAAGAAATGGAGTTTTTCTGTCTGGTCTTAGCTTTCAGGTATAAGTAAATGCCTGGTATTTCTAATGACTTTCTCCAAAGCTGCTAGATCACATGTTTTTCCTTGTGTTAGTCAATGATCTGCCAAATGACATCTTCCAGAACGTTCTTTTTGCCAATAATATCAAGATAATTGCTCTCAGATGTAACTTTGAAGATCTTTGTAGATGCTTTTATCACGTCTGAAAATGGTCAAACTTATAGAATTTCTCTCAATGTCCAAAAATTCCACCACCTTCCAGCTTGTTCTTCACCTAACATGCCAATTGATTTCAAAGTAGGTCAATTAATTTTGGATGAAACAATGCAGTCCCAGAACTTTGTAGTGGTTCATTTCTCTTTTACTCCCACAGCTTAATGCATTTGAGTTGCAAATAAAGTCCTATCACTATACACATCTCTGGCGTGACCATTCGGGAATATGCTAGCTAATGTTCGTTCCACTATTTCATTCAGGATATCCAGCATCTGGAACAGGTTCAGAAAGTTACGACACAATTATAACTTGTGATAGGAACCCATCGCGGAGTTATGATGCAGAATGGGCTACCTTCCTCCTGGTTATATGTATGGAGCAGACAACGCCCATGTATATAACGCCTGAACAAAAGCAAAGAAGACGAATACTCCACCCAGTCCCCTTGCACAAAAGAGGTCAATATTAGCGGGAGAAAAATAAAATCATGTGTTTGTGAAGTCAAAAATGTGCAGGCTTGAGAAGACAGAAAACAAAGACCCACGGTAGCAAACTATCACAATGCGGCCAATATAATGGAATACTGCAACTTTTCCAGCCTAGCAGAAATGAAAATAGAAGACAATGCTTGAATGCAAGTAAAGATATATTTAATGTTACACACACACACACACACACACACACACGGAGCCAAGCATGGGAACGCGTGGACTTTCAATGTTGCAAATTAAAGGGAAAATACCTAAAAGAAAAGAATTGAAAGTGAGGGAAAATGTATCGAACAATACATATTGGTCATTATGGTGAGAAGGAAGTAATCCACCCATCAATTCTCCCATATGACAAAACACCAGCTAAAACCTCTAAAGAAATATGCCGAAATTTGAATAAAGCACATACGATGGTATGTGTGTATATGCATGAAGCGTTACGACCATAGTGTGTCATGAGTAAGTTGTTGAACTTGGATTTTTTCAAATCCAACATAAACAAATTCCTGACAAACCACCCCCTTAAGTAAGACACTCTATCAAATCTCCAATACTAATGATTACTACAAAACTATCTCATTGATTACTGTACACGCAATAACCCTTATCCCTGAGTGGCCTCCGGGCCTTGATAAGTGGTGACCCCCATGTAAAAAAAAAAAAGGAAATACATAGGATGATATGATCATATATGGAATCATTTCAAATCTTTGATGGAAAAAAAATATCTGACATTTCACTTGTTTGGATAATATTGCTTTTTCATCTAAGTATTTTACATTCACACACACCCCTTTGTCTCCTCAACTCATCCTATTTCTAATGAATTGCTGAATTTTGTTTTCTTTTCAGCCATTTGTGTTTAAATATCTTTTTGGTATTTGGACTCAAATGATTATTTTACATTATATAAAGAAAGAAAAGATTTATTTTTCTACTTTTACTTAACCATTCTGTGACCTGTGAAGCATTGGTCTGCATATCCTTTTGAGATCATTAATTCTTATTATGTAATAAAATATATAATTCTTAGTATTATGTTCTGTAATTTTTCATTTCATTTTCTTTTGCCAAACATGTGATGCGCTGGGTTATTTCATGACTATGCACTTTACAACCAATACACAATTATTTTTTTACTAGTGCGAGACGCAGTTCCGGGATATACCCTAATTGGAATTTATAGCTCTCCAGAGAAGGCTTCATGAGAACTTATAGAAAATTTAATGCCTGTAACGATATTGGCTTAATCAGCAAAAGGTGTCATTTTCATTTTGGGTTGCTGCACTGTGGAACAAGTGGCCAGTCAACCTGCAGATGACCTAATAGTTGAAGGCAATGGTTGGGTATATCATGGTGCCTGATATTTGAATAATCATTGTTCACTTGAACAGCAAAGACATGTTTCTGGTGTAAAACATCAACAAGAATTGAAATATATCTTTCAAGAAGTTTTTCACCCCAACGCCAAGTTGTTGTCTCCAAAAGATGTACCATAGTCATTTTTATTTCATCAGAATAAAGGCTACATTCTCTGTTCATGTCTTTTTAGTGATGATCACTTTGCCTTGGACAAGAGATTCAGATATCAATGTCCTTTTACATGGCTTCTTACACTTTGCTGTGTGATTTGCCAATAAATTATATTCAACCTGAAGTATCTTATTAATACAGCGAAATTAATTGTCCAATCATGGATTTTATTTCTGAAAATGAGAAGTTAACATTCCAAACTCTCATGAAGATGGACTTATTAAATTATACACCTTTTTTTGAATTTTTAACTTTAAAAATTAATTTAAAAATTCAAGTGACAGGTGTTTATTTTTAACTAGCAGTATCACCCAGGGTTCTAATTTTACTCTTAACATTTAATTTTCTTGAGTTTGAACATAAACATTCAGTAGATTTTCTTTTTCTTTCACTTCTCCTTAGAGTTTGAAGTGGTGAATTTTTATTTTTGGAGAATATGCAATTCTTGGAGTTGATGTTACTTCCATAGGTACACTATTGTTAATGGGTGGGCTGGAGTAATGTGGAAAGTGTTGTATAACACTTCCATTGGTAATTCTATATTGTTTTTGACTGTTTCCATGTATCTGTATTGATTTATATATCCCTCATGCAAATATATATATGCGTTTTATTTTTTTTTTATTACCGTATCTTTCTGTTAAGTTACATTATTGTTTCGGCTACACGGTCGTTTTTTTGGCCGTCTGTAGCGTCCTCTTTTACAGAAATGTTCGCTGTTTTGGGATGGAAGAGTGAATGAGGTCGGGGGGGGGGTGCGAGGAGGGCGGAAGAGGAAGAGAGGAAGGGAACAAGGAGGGAGGGGGGGGGGCATTTGGTATGTCGCTGATGTTTTAGTTTTGGGGTTTAAGGAACTTGTGGGGAAGAGTCTGGGAAGTTCATTTTTGGTGTGGCTAGGGGCATAGGGATACATGAGGGGAAGGGGAATATGTGGGAGAAGGGGGGGTTATTTTAAAATTCGAGTCTTAGTGTTAAAGTTTTTAGCATCTCGTTGGTGAGGTGATTTCTTGGTAAGTATGCCTTGAGCTGTTGGGTGTTTGCTTATGTTTGGAGGCGGGGGCTATGATTCAGTTTATTTATTTTTAGTTTTTATTTTGTTGTTAATTGTTTGGAGAGAGTCAGCTAGCGGTCGCAGCCACGGGTACACACATGCGCACATACACACATATATACTTAAAAGAAGCGGTCACAGGTACACATACATGCCCGCCCTGGCATGCAAATATATGTGCATATGTGCGCCTAACAGAAAGATACAGTAATAAAAAAATAAAACGCATATTTGCTCTACAACAGTATTGAGTACTTTTTTCAGTTTTTATTAATTACCATCTCCATTAAATATATATATATATATATATATATATACACATATAGACTATTTTCCAAATTCTTTTTGAAACTATACCTACCTCCCAAAAACACTTTCCTGCCCAATAGTTCTTAAAAAAAAAAAAAAAAATTATCATCGACCTTGTATGCATTTATTTCCTTTAGTAAATTTTTTTCGTTTTATTATTTACTAATATCCTATTGAACACTAAATATATATAAGTAATTTCAGCCGGTGTTAAATTTGTTATTTGGATTTGGTATTATCATATAAATCATTAGGCGTTTTTAAATTCTTTTTCAGTGCTCTTTTGAACGAATCGGTAGCCCTTTTCACCAGTTCGTTAGACCTAGAGTTATATGTTGGTACTGTGACATGTTCAATTGCCAATGACTTATAATAATCCTTGAATTCTTGTCCTTTAAACATTGTACCATTGTCCCTTATAATTGTATTTGATACTGCAAAACGCCTTTATAGTGTTCAAAGCTGTTGGGTGTTTGTATTAAAATTTCAGGCCATTTTGAAAAACTATCCATGATTACTTCAATGGTCCTGCATAATCAATTAGAATGTGTCCAGGGAACATCTGTTTTTTGGCCAGGGCTGATTCCTAATTGCTAATTGACAACCTATACATTGTTTTACCAGATTTTCAATGTCCTAGTCCATTATAGGCCAATAAGTGTACTCTCTTATCAATGCCTTCATTCTGGAGATTTCAGTATGACCTATATGAAAGTCTTGCAAAATTCTCTTTTTAAGACTTGCAGTATCATGACTCTATCTGTATACATGATTTCGTCGCATATCAGAAATGAAAACACCCTTAATCCCTAATTTTTTTTTTTTTTTGCTCCACCCTACTTGTTTTTTCATACTGTTAATATATTCATCCATTTCTGCTTCTTTTTTTAATTTCTTCCAGTGTCATTAGTAGTTCTCTTAACGGTGTTAATTACTAGTTCTTTTAGTGCTGCTATAACTGTTTCTTCAAACAATTCAGAGCTTTATTTTGAACCAAAAATTGACAGTAGTGGTTTGTTTGTAAAACAAATGGACTAGCATGAATAATAAACCTATAACATTTTTTAGTTGCGTACACAATTGCCAGCTTCGTTTCTGACTATTCTGCTGGTAGTAAGGCCCTTGAAGCATGAGCAATTGATTTAGTTGATTCATTTTCAAATCTGTGTAACCACACAGCTCAAAAACCATATTCGTTTGCATCTGATAAGACAATAAATTCCTTTTTCAGCTCATAATGTGAAAAAAACATTTTTAAAAATAAGTGTTTATTATCAAATCTTGTTTTACCTACCTTGTACCTGTAGCGGCATTTATCTAGAATGAGTTGAGCCAGCTCCAGTGGTGTTAACCGCATCTTGTGTCAAAGCCTTGTCAGTCGGCAGCAGAGTTGGTGGCTTTGACACACAATGCGGTTAACGCCATTGGAGCTGGCTCAACTCCTCCCAGGTAAATGTCACTAGATACAAGGTAGGTAAAACAAGATTTGATTATAACCCCTACACGGCAGCTCAGATGCACAGGTTTAGGCGTGATATGCAATTGATGCCGATACCTGTGGCATTACCCATGTTTTCGTCTAGTGGTCAGGTTCATCGCCGTCGTCCGCTCACTGTTTTCACCTTTTGAATCAGCTTCCAAACTGTCACTGAGCTGAAGAATATACTGCATTCACCAACGGCGTTTTTTTTAAACAAAGAAAAAAAGAGTCAAAGATTAATTGGCTTTTCTTAACATAGAATAATTATTGCATTCGACTTTACAAACAATACTTACACAACTGGCCTAGTCATGCAAACAGGGCTTGGTGGTTGTCTTCGTTTTTTTTCTATCGTCAGTATACGGGGGAAAAGATCAGCTCACAGACATGTGCATCGGAGAAACATGCTGTCAAGACACGTGGCAAAGAGTGGCCGTCTATCTCTGCTTTACCCTTTTTTATCAATATCGGTTGGTGGCAACCTCCTCCTCGCCCAATATGCCTGCGAGTGATGGTCAACCAATCAGCGGCTGCGCTTTTGTTGGGGGGGGGGGCAGTAATGTCTTGCTGACTCAGAACGCACGATCGCAGAAGAAAAATAAAATAATGAAAAGCGACCTTTACAATTATTTAAGAGAAAGAAAAGTTTTTCGCCTCTGCCCATTCCTCCTGATCCCAGACTAAATTACTATGTCAGCAAGGCAATAAATGTCCATATGCTAGGAAGATGGGTTGTCACAGTCAATTAACACTCAACAGGTCCACCGGGCATGTTCTTGGGTGGTTTCTCTTCAACCACTTGACAGCAATCTCTATTGGCGGTCTATCAACATAAGTGTCCGTCTGTTGTGCTTAAGAATTATTTTTATGACTTTCACTCTGGCGTAGACACGTGTTTCGGCTAGCCATTCTTGGAGGGGGGGAGCATTTTGATTATCCATCGAGAAACAGATGTATTTTTTTTAAAACAACATCAGACCATCATCATCATTAGAATTCAGTCATGAGAATTCCCCTGAATTCGTGTCAATGGGACCACCCAGACGACAGGCTGTTCCTTAATCAACTAGCAAGGTCTCCCGGCATTGCCCGGTCCCCATCGGGTCACATGATAATAAACACTTATTTTTTTAAATGTTTCTTCACATTCTTTTATCCATTTTTTACTTAGTGATTCATTTAATAGTGCTCTCAATTCATGCATTTTTCGAATATACAGATCATAGAAATTTACTGTTTTGCTTGGGTTAGGTTTTCTTCAACCCAAATATTCAATTTTGTTCATACTGAATTCACATTTTTCTAGGCCCACTTTAAATCCGTAATTCTCTATTCTTTTGAATACTTCTCAAATATGACTTTGATGTTCTTCTGCAATTTTTTTTTTTTTTTTTATCAGAATGTCGGCTAAGTATGCCATTGCAAAATCTAGATCAGCTAGCATGCATAATTTGTTGAAATAAATTTGGGCTACTTTCAAACTGAAAGGCAAACGTTTTAAGAAAAATAGTTTTGTATGCAAGTTAATCAGATATTTTGCCTACAAATATGACTTGGATAGATAAAGTTTTGTAAAAGTCCCCCCCCCCCCTTCAACTTTAAAAAGATTTTTACTGGTGTAGGTGTGGTCTTTTAGACAGTCATTTAGACATACTCTTATTTTTATTTTTTTTATTTTTTACACTCACTCTGAATAATCAACTTTTTTTAATCACTCCAATTTCTTCAAATCACTATAATTCCTTATCTATCATTTTTAATGATGACAAATGGGACCTTTCTTTTGGTTTGAACATTGGTCTTATCTTTAGCTTGAATTTTACTTCTGTCTTTGTACAACAATCCAGTCTGGCTGAAAATCCACTCATAAATTCATTTTTTTTTTCTCTAACAATTTTTTCTCGAACAATTTTTTCCGGCAGTTTAATTTTCTCTATCCTTGACACATTTAAATTTCTACAAACATTTAATGGTTTCTCCCATAAATTAAACAGTACCATACCGTGGATGCCAAATAGATTTGAATTTTTTTCATATATGACATATGCCTTGAATGTTTTATCAAATGATGCATTCTCATAAAATTCCCCTTTGAATTTTAACCTATTTCCAGAAACACTTCTGGCAATTTTCTCAGTGTTTTGTAGCCTTGATCATCCAATTTTTTCCTACATTACATTAGTGATTGATATGTCATTTTCTGTATCAAAAAGGCAGCTTACCATTTGGCCATTTATTTTGATGTCTATATATTTTCTTTTTCCAAAGTTTTTAAAATCATTTTTAGACCCTTTTATGCTTCTGGTCTTTTCTCTTCTTTGCATACAGTTACTTTATGCTCTTTTCGGCCACATTCATAACATGATTTATTTTCAAAGGAAGTTACTTGTAAAATGATTTTTTTCACCATATACCTTGCAGTATTTTCTTTCCTTGTGGACTCATTGTTTGGCCAATATTTTTCTCTTCTATACTTATATTAGCATTACTTATATTACTTATATTAGCATTACAAGTTTTTTTTTTTTTTTTTTTTTTTAGATAATTGTTGTTTCAGCAACTTGCGCGAAAAGAGCTATGCAAAAGATGCTTAAAACTCTTTGATTTTTTTTTTTTATTATTACATTTTCACCCCAAACAAGGCACATTGTGCCACTTTCGTGTAGGGGGCTACTATTAGGGGCAGCAACTGCTGGGACACTATGTAGGGATTTGGGCAGCAAGATGTTGGTTCACGTTACACTTGAACTTCTGCATATCAGTACAGTTGGGGAAGTAGGGACCTGGAATGGAATTCCAAAGTCTAGCGGTTCTGGGGAAGAAACTACTGGAGTAAAAGGCTCTCTTGCATCTAGGGATCTCAACTGTGAAGGGGTGGGATTTAGCTGCTTGTCGGGTTTGTCGGGGGTATTTACGTCGTGGGGGCACTAGTGTCTGCAGTTCGTCAGAGCATTCACCATTAAAATACTTGTAGAACAGGCAGAAGGATGCAACGTTTCGTCGATGGGACAGAGGCTGAAGCTTACATGCCAGTTCAGGGCCTATCAGATTGGCGACTCTCTTTTGAACCTTGTCTAGGAGAGAGAGACTAGCAGCAAATGCACCAGCCCAAATGTGACAACAATACTCCATACACGGGCGAATGGTGGCCTTATAGAAGTACAGGATACTTTCAGATGTAAGTAGTTTTCTAGCACGGTAGAGAGAGCCTACCTTCTTCGCAGCGGCCATGGCAATGTTTTCAATGTAATTGTTCCAACTCATGTTTCCTGTGAACGTTAGGCCAAGCAGTTTGAAAGATGTACTCTCAGATAGGGAGTCACTGGCCATTGCTATTGGTGGCAGAGAAGATTTCTTGTAATTATTGAAGGAAACCAGTTTAGTCTTAGCAGCATTGAATGTGATCATCCATTTTTGTCCCCATTCCACTACAGATCGGAGGTCATCCTCTAGTGTTTTTGCCATTTTTTTTTAGTTATGTGTTCATTTGTTTTCCTGTCATGCCTGTTATAGAGTGTGGTGTCATCAGCATATATACCCATCTCAGAGGCAGTTTTGTCGGAGAGGTCATTAATAAATATTAGGAACAATAGAGGTCCAGGGATAGACCCCTGAGGCACTCCCGCATTTATATCATATTGTTTAGATGTACAACCGTCGACGACAACCTGGATTTTTCTCTTATCTAAGAAGAATTTAATTATGTTAAGTATTCTACCAGTGATACCGTATGATCTAATTTTCCTGAGGAGACCCTCGTGCCTTACCCTGTCAAAAGCCTTAGATATATCTAGAGCTACCGCTCTGCCCTCCCCCGCTTTGTCCAGTGAACGGTATATACGTTCAGAGATTAGTGAGGATGTCTGCGGTGGAACAGGCTTGTCTAAATCCATATTGTTTGTCAGTCAGAAGTTTAGCATTTGTAAGGTGCCGGACTAGAGCATGGTTGATTATGGTCTCAAATATTTTAGCGAAAAGTGGGAAGAGGCTAATGGAGCGATAATTTGCTGGGTCAGTTCTTTTGCCAGAATTCTTGAATACTGGTACCACAGAAGCAGTTTTCCAACAGCCTGGAAAGCATGATTCATTAAGGCATTTGTTATAGAGTTTGGAGAGAACTGGAGCTACTTTGGCTGAGCACTTTTTTAATAGCACAGCTGGGATGAGATCAGGTCCACATGCTTTTGAGGTGTCAAGGGGTTTTATGATAGCATACACCTGAACAGGGGTGATTTTTAGATCGTCTAGTGTGGTGTCTGTCCGCAAAGGAAAGTCAGGCAGGGGGTGGTTGGAAGGGTCCAGTATGGAGTTGGAGGCAAACCGGCTGGCAAGCATATTGTGATTGTTGGTTAGTGGGGGAATTGATATTGCCCATTATTTACTACACTATTGTAGATTTTCCAGAAGTCACGAGTTCCTAATTTTTGTGCGTCGATGCGTGTTTTAGTGGTTTCAGTAAATTATCTCTTAGCTGTCGCTATTTCTTTTTTAACGTTACTTCTAGGTTCTATATACTTCTGTCTGTTTGAACTGGACTTAAATCTGCAGTATGCATGCTGCCTTTGAGCAATGGCAGTTACGCAAGTAGAAGTAAACCATTGGGGAGAGTGGGGCTTGCTATAAAATTTCCACATGGGAACATGTGCTTCAATTGCTCTTTTGAACTATTCAGTGGTCTCATTTGCACACTGTTCAGCAGGAAGAGAAAAAATATTTCCGCATGGGGCATCTCTGATGGCTTCCCAGTCAGCCTTTTTATAATATCGCATTGTTTTGAGCACTGGCTCTTCAGTTTTGGGTCTACAGTTTAGGGCGATTTCAACCATTATCACTGCATGATCAACGTTCCCGAGTGGGCTGTCAGCATTTGTAATACAATCCTCAGGAACTGTGGTCAGAAACAGATCTAGAAGTGATGCCTGTTGTTCTTGCTGGTCAGGGAAACGGGTTGGAAACGTAACCATTTGTGATAGGGAGTGAGATATAGAGAAGCTATGTGTTGTGCTGCCCGTTGCATCTGTGTGAGTAGAGAATCCAAGCCAGTTTTTGTGGTGAACATTAAAGTCACCAAATACATGTACTTGTGCGCTAGTGTCAAGGGAGAGTGCTGTGTCTATGCTGTCAGAGACTTTGTTTATTATGGTGCAGTCCTGGGTCGAGGGAGAGCGGTAGAAAAAATAAAAGTAGCTAATGTTGTATTGTATGTTTAGTCTAAAGCACATAAAGGCTTGATCGTCCAATTTTTTTCTAGGTTTGTTTCTCTAGTCAATACTAACTTTGTTATTTCTTCCCTTTTAAATTTCTTATTCCATTTTGTAATTTGTAATTATGTGTATTTTACGAATTTATATATGCATTTGTCTTTTGTTTTCTTTGCTCGGTTTTAAATTCTCTCAGCCCCCCCCCCCCCAACAAAACACCAACTCTCCTAGCTTAAATGATAAATTCCACGCTCTGTAGTAAGGCTAGAGATAAAATACCTTAAGCAGGATAAATTTTCCGAAATTAACACAAACATGGATTTATTTTATCATCTACGTTCGAAGCTAGAAGAACTAAAGCTAAAAAAAAAAAAAAAAAGTAAAGTTGAATTCGGAAGATATAACTAGTTACAAATACGTATAATATCCGGTCAAAGAAATCTCTCCACCCCTCCTCCAAATATGGTTAGCCATGTTACTGGAAGCGCTGTGGTGTGTGGGACAAGTTAAGTGCTATCCTAAATCATCCTAGTCCTAAAAAATACTAACTTTGTTATTTCTTCCCTTTTAAATTTCTTATTCCATTTTGTAATTTGTAATTATGTGTATTTTACGAATTTATATATGCATTTGTCTTTTGTTTTCTTTGCTCGGTTTTAAATTCTCTCTTCCCCTCTTGCAAATACCATCAGTAGTTCAGAAGTTATGAGAATTTTAAGTGCTAAAATTTATGCTTTTCTGTGGACATTCTTCTTTAGAAAAAGTGGGCTAACTTACGGACCTCAACATTTCAAGAAATTCAGTAATTTCGCCACCATTTATTTATTTTTCCAGCTATTCTCGTGAAACTTGGCACTCTTATGTAAAATTGTGTGCTCTTTCTGATTATGCAGTCAAATCTGATGTATCTCTTTACCATAAACCATAAATTATAAATTAAGATGTACAAATTTCAATTTTTTTTAAACTGGCGCATGTTATTATACAGTGGGTGTCTATTCATGAACAAAACTAAGTATTATAGTGGTATTTAAATATAGCTTTATTAAGAGTAAGTATTTATTTGCCTGCCCACCAAAGAAGAGCTTAATCTTGGGTGTAGACATTGAATGCCTAAAAAGCATTCATGGCCGGTATTTACTACTCCCCTCAAAGAAAAGAAAAAAATTGAGTAGATATGAATTAATCTCAGAAATACATCAAATGAAATTTTTCATATAGATTTTGGGTTTCTGTAAAAGATAGAAATTCCCAGAGTTGACCAGAACTTATGCATTTTGGGGCCAGTCCAATTTTCTAAATCCTCTCTATCTGGCCCAAATTTTTCTAAGCTGCAACCATAAATTGTACTCTACATGAATTCTCGATGTAGCTTTCACAGTCCCAGGATACCAGGAATCCTGATAAACAACAACTATATATTTACCAGTTGATGGTAATTTTCGTCATTTCTATTCTGTTGTTTTACTGAAAATTCAACTATGTAAACAAAGAAATAAAATGGTAATTTTTTTACCTTGTTTCCATCTTAACATTTAAAATGATTACTTTTAAAGGTTTTAGGGTATGCTGAAAACGAATATCGCATTTAAATTTTCTGCAAATAAGTAGTTTTCCGTATATTAAACAATGTCATTTCTTATGTTATCGCTGGTGGCCATCTTGGAGCGGGCAAACGCAACCCCGAGAGACTATGCACAAACACACGTACCAAGATGGCCACCAGCAGTAACATAATGACATTGCTTAATATCTGGAAAGCTACTTATTTGGGGAAAATTTAAATGCGATATTCATTTTCAGTGTACTCTTAAAATATTTGGTAGTCATTTTAAAGAAAAATATTAAGATGGAAACAGGGTAAAAGTTTACAAAATGCATCACAATGAAATTCTTTATCAAACTGCCTAATTATTATTATTATTATTATTTAGATATCCTCAGTTAAAAAAAAAACAAACTTTTGTTTTACAGATTCGAAAAAATGGTCTTGACAATGAGTTAAAAATAAATAAAAAAAAATTATACAAAATGCTATTAAAAACCCACCCACAAGGACATTTATTGATTGGGTTTCTAACAGTATTTTGTATATTTTTAAGTCACTGTCGAGATTCAAAGACATGAGATACCACATGGCTATTATTCTTGTGCTTGTGTAATGCTTGACACTAATTGTCAAAATAAACAAGCATTTTACATTAAATAAATACACTAAAAACTTATCCAACTAGGTAGAAGAGTAACTTATCTTGCCTTTGGTAATATTTATTTGGGTGCTTATGCACTTATGCTACCATGCTATTTTTCAAATAGTATTTTCAAGTTTCACAATATCTTTTTTTATTTAATTGGGAGGTGAAAGTACAGAATAGTTAACAAAACACCCTTCCCTCCCCATCTTAAATAGGTTTCTAAATAATAATGTTATTATTTCGGCATGGTAGCATAAGTGCACAAGTACCTTTTATTTGTTTTATTTTTTTGACCATTAAAAAATACAATTCTACCAAGTACAAGTAAGAAGTTATAAATACCATGATAGAAATGCGTGTACTTCGTATATTTTGTTTTTTTAATGCTTTTAGTACATTGTAGTTTTGGCTCTGTATTGTTTGGAAATCAAATTTGAAAAACTTGAAAATAATTTTTTTTAATTGACAAACTCAGAATAAAAAATGAAACTGATTTTTCTGCTTTCATTTTGAAAGCAGAAAAAACAATTTTTTTTATTTTTAAGAGAATACAAACGAAACTCGTTAATACACTGACTGTAGACAGCTTAGCGCATTAGTGCATAAGCGAGCCATTTTCCCGTTAAATTCTATATTCTGTAATTTCTATAAAAGGTAACATTTTAAAGAAATTTTCACACAATTAATAATTATCAAATCGTTACTTATTATAATAATTCTGAAACTATTATCTATATGAAAATGGATGATATATGTGGATTTATCTTATCAATTTTGAAATATTTTTCGTCATCTTTGCTCGGTTGTAACTTTGCTTCCTGTGGTCGTAAAAATATAAATCAAAGTCCAGTAGAGATGGACGTCTATGTTTATATAGCCTGTAAAATGTCAGCCATATCCAATCAAATTTGACCCTGCACATGTGTATCCAAACGTAACATAAAATGTAAACATTGAAAAAACAGTTTCCCTTTTGTGCTGTCGTCATTTTGTACTATTTTTTTTCATTTTTAACTTGGAACATAAAAACATTGAACGCATAAAAGCAAAATAAATTAACATCATGCTTATTCTATTCTCTTTCCATCAATGTAATTCTTTTAAAAATTGACTCGCAGATAAAAAAGATATAACTTGTTAAAGCACATTAGGTATGTAATATTACCGATGTCCATGAAAATACAGCATATGCTTATAATGTTACTTATGTTGCTTCATTTTATATTCAGTTACTTTTGACATTCTTCTGTAACCTTTAGTCACCCTATCAGTGGGGCATTAGAATACATTGACTGTCCCCCTCCCTGCTGAGGCTAAAAAACTTTTAATGGGGCCACTATTAGGACATGAGATGCAACACGTCACTTTGGCCCTTACGTGGGCTAAGACAGCCAGTTGGATAGGCCCGATCCAATCAAATAGTTGGTCATGACTAACACTAAATCAGACAAACACAATAAAATATGCTTATGCTCCCCACATTAGACAATAAACTGATTTAGTAAGTGATGGCTGAAGAGTCAATCAACTTGCTGCAGAATGGATAAACTTTTAATTCCCACCAAATCCTACGTAACATCAAAGTAGGGCATGAAAAAATAAACACCAAACCATACATAGCAAACCCCTTCAGATGCTACAACTGCCAAAGGTACGGACACCATCAAGACTGGTGCACATGCCCTCCAGTATGCATGAGGTGTGGAGAAAACAAGACTCCTACAGATTGCCAAAAGGACCCAAAATGTACTAACTGCCAAAAAAGCCATAATGCAAATGGAAGAAAGGAAAATAATTACTAAAATAAAATATACCAAAAATATAACCTTCCAAGAAGCTCATAATCAAGCTAAAAATACAAGATACTCTGAAATTACAACAAAAAAAATAACATATACCATACCACCAGACTAAATAATGAAGCAACAAAGTCAAACCTGAAGATATGAAATTACTCAATGGAATAAGGGAACTAATGGAAGAGTTTAAAAAAAACAAAAAAACTATAAAACAAATCAACATTGAAAATAAAGATTACGAAACTGAACAAAACTCCCAAAACTCAACTCAAAAGATCCATAAAACCCTAAAATGCTACAACATCCATAGAAACAACCCCTCTCACCGAAAAGAAAAGACACCAAAACGTGGCCATGAAGGAAAAGGAAGCAAATTACCAACCAACAAAGAAGTTAAAACCCAAATAAACAAACCATGATTAAGAGACTCTATCCAAAACAGATTTGAGGAAATAGACACAGAAGATCAAAAATCAAACACTAACAACTAACAAAAGTAAAAAAATAAATACATAAAATCAAACTATAACCCCAAAAATCATCCAATGGAACTGCCGGGGCCTAAAACCTAACATAAATGACCTATTACTTCAACCAGCCATCATATGTCTCCAAGAAACCTTTTTAAAAGCTGAAGATAAAATAAATCTAAAAAAACTGCAAACAATACCCAATACTAGAGGAGTAAATAGATTCTTATCAGAAATAATACCGCACAAAGCAAAATAGATCTAAACACTAATATTCAACTAATATTGCTGCAGCAGCCACACTACACAGAACTATAAATATCTGCACTATCTACATCCCACCCCAGGATCCAATAAACGAAGCAGAGCTGAGCAAAATAATAAATCAGTTACCCAAAACTTACTGTTAGATGATTTCAATAGTCACAACGATATATGGGGATCTGTATACTTGGATAAGAGAGGGAAAAAGTCTTGAAAAAATTAACAATGACTTGTGCATATTAAGCAATAAATCCAACACATACCTTCATCCTGCTTTAGGTACTTACTCAGCACTAGATCTATCTTTGTGCAACCCCACTATCTTCATGGATTACAACTGAAAAGTCCTAGAAGATTCATGGGGTAGCAACCATTTCCCAGTGGTTTTAACAAATCTGAAAGAAACAAAAAATATTTCTCCCAATGAAAAATAAAAATAGCAAATTGGGAGGAATATAACAAAAAAAATGCCAACAATAGAGGAGGAAAACCCAAATAAATCTATAGAATAATTTTTAAAAACATTACTAACCATTGCACATGAATATATACCTAAAAGTAGCAGAACTAACAAACAACAAAGGCCCTTGTTTAACGAGACAAAAAATATAGCAAATCTTCTTGCTGAAACTTTTCAAAACAATTCCTCCAGCAAAAATTACAGTCAATCCTTCCAAAAGACAAAACAAGATACAGAAAAAAAGATAAACAAATTAAATTTCAACTCAAACAACAAAGAAGAATACAACTGTCCTTTTACTAAAAATGAACTCTTAAAAGCCATAAACGAAGCACATAATATAGCTACTGGGGCGGATGAGATGCATTATGAGTTTCTGAAACAACTTCCTTCCAAATCTATAACACATCTTTTAAACACGCTCAACAAAATATGGTTCAAGGGAAAACTACTCAATAGCTGGAAACATGCTACCATGATCCCCATCCCTAAACAAGAGAAAGACGATTCAGATCCACAAAATTTCAGACCAGTTGCATTAACAAGTTTTCTCTGCAAAACATTTGGGAAAATGATAAATAAACGACTAAACTGGTATCAACCAAGAACTCAATTGCCAACATACAAAGTGGTTTTCGAAACAAGAGGAACAATGAACAACATAATCCGATTGGAGACGTTTATCAAAGAAGTATTTATTAAAAAAGAACATGCAATAGCTATCTTTTTTTGATTTAGAAAAGGCTTACAATACAACATGGTCACAGGGTATAGTCTTGGATTAAAGGGCAGACTACTTGTACTAATAAAAGATTTTTTATCTGATAGAAGTTTTAAAGCAAGAATCAAACCAACTCTGTCAGACACAAAAATACAGGAAGGAGTCTCACAAGGATGTATTTTATCAGTTACGTTCTTTAATATAAAAATTAATAATATTGTAAATTGTCTAAACAATGAGATAAATGGCTCCTTATATGTAGATGACCTTGTAATTTTCCATAGATAAAAAAAATATTCATACCTCAGAATGCCAACTACAAATGTGCATAAACAAACTAACACAGTGGACCACAGAAAATGGTATTAAATTTGCAACAACCAAAACTAAATGTGTCCATTTGTGTAATCATAGGAAAATGCACAATGACTCTACTCTTAACCTAAAAGGAACAAAAATCGGAATGGCTGACCAACATAAATTTCTGGGACTTATTTTTAACAAAAAACTCTCCTTCATCCCTCACAAATGTTTCAAAACCCTACAACTATTAAGGGTTATAGCAACTAAGTGGAGATCCAACTGCTAAATTTATATAGACTCCTGATAAGAGCCAAACTAGATTATGGAAGTTTTATATCTCATTTAACCAGAAAAAGTTATCTTAAAACTCTGGACCCCATCCATCACACAGGATTAAGACTTAGGCGCATTCAAAATGTCCCTGATAGAAAGTTTATATGCTGAAGCTTATGAACTCTCACTAAAATTGAGATGGGAAAAATTAGGCTTACAATATTATCTAAAGCTCAAATCAAACCCCCAAAATTGTGTCTATAAATGCACTTTCAATCCCAACTGCACACATCTATTTAAAAAAAAAAAAAAAAAATTCCAATTAAACCCTTTAGTCTTTACATGGAAAAAACCATTTAGAGACGACTCAATAGATCAAACCAGCATCCACAAGGAAAATATCACAGAATTCCCAACCTAACTGTTAAATCAACCTAACGTCATACTAGACCTCACAGTATATCCTAAAACCAATACTCACCCCTCAGACTATAGAGAAAAACTAAACAACATTCTGGATTCTTATCCAAATTGGTTACATTTACACAAATGTTTCCAAAGATCAAAACAAAGTGAGATGTGCCACTATTTCAGAAAAAAATTTCAGCAGAAAAGGTTACCAAATAAATCCTCAAATTACAGCCATAAACTTAGCTCTAGATATTATCACCAACCCAAATTCCAAGAAATTCATAATAGAATCGTTAAAAAATTAAACAATCAAACTGTTACAAAGAGGATCCATTCTATCATACAATACAAAACTTTCTTCTGTTGGATTCCTAGTCACTATGGTTTTCATGGAAATGAAGCTGATATGACAGCTAAAAAATTCCCTAAAACTCCAAATAAGCGACGTAAAGGTTCCATACACGGACTATAAACCTTCAACAAACCATTTTATTACAAAGAAATGGCAAGAAAACTGGAACAATTGTCAAAACAAACTCTTCCAAATTATGCTTATACTTAAAAAAAACAAAAAACTATTAGAAGAAAGTAAAGAAGTCTTATCACATAACCGGATAAGACATACATAACTCATTCCCACATTAAAAGGGTAAAACAAAAACAGCCAACTCGCATATTAAAAAGTGAAGACCCCCCCCCCCTCAATGTATACCATGTCACGAACTTTATATGGTGAAACCCTTTATACTTGACTGCTATGACCTAACACAAATTTGTCAACAATACTACAAGGCCACAAACTAAAAAAAAAACTCTTCAAAAAAGAAAACCATAAAACCATTCTAAATTTCCTAAAAAGAGCAAATCTTTACCATAAAATCTAACTACCATCAAATCACAAACTATATCAAAACATTTCTTGAATATACCCAGGGAAAATCGACTCCAAAAGCATCTAAAAATTTATACATATACAGCATTAAATGACTCAAAGAAGAGTAGTAGTTGAGGGGCAAAAATCAGAAGCTCACGGTATTAATGCCGGTGTCCCTCAAGGGTCCATCCTGGGCCCAACTCTTTTCCTGATCTACATTAATGATCTTCCAAATCACATCCTTACATCATTTGTAGACATTTATGCTGACGACACTACCATTTATGGTAGCACATCTAAGACAGTAAACGACCAAGTTCTCTCCAATTCTCTCTCCTCTGATCTTGAGCATGTAGTACAATGTGGTAAGGAGTGGCTGGTTACTTTTAATGCATCTAAAACCAAGCTTCTCTCTTTAGATCATCAACATTCTGATCCACATCTGGCATCAATTGAAATGAATGGCTTTCGTCTTCAGGAGGCCTCTAGTTTTGACAAGCTTCTTGGCTTGACCATTACTCCTGATCTTAAATGGAACACGTACATCAAATCTGTTGCTAAGGCCGCTGGAAAAATGGTGGGATCTTTCTATCGATCCGGTAGATATCTCACTGCTGATGCTATTCTCTATCTATATAAGAGCCAGATACGTCCAAGGATGGAATACTGTTGCCACATCTGGGCAGGAGCTGCTAGAAAGGACTTGTCCTGCCTTGATAGAGTTCAAAATAGACTTCGTAGCCTCGTAGGAGATGTCCTTTTCTCTTCCTTGCAACCTCTATCTCACAGAAGAGATGTTGCGAGTTTGTCTCTGATGTATCGTTATTTTCATGGAAAGTGTTCGACTGAGCTTCAATCTGTAGTCCCCCCTCGCCAAACTTTCACAAGAAACACTCGTCTAGCTGTAAACACTATCAATAATTCCCCCCACTCTTTATCTGTGCCTAAACCTAAACGTAGATTCCATGAACAAAGCTTCTTTCTTAGAACTGCACGCCTGTGGAATTGTCTTCCGTTTTCCTGCTTTCCGGCTGACTACAATATGGTTGTCTTCTTCAAGTCTAACGTAAATACGTTCTTCATGAGCCGTTCCATATAAGTTATCAAATTTACCAAATTTTCATTACTAATGATTACTATATTGTCCAATTTCTACTGTACACTCTTTAACCCTTATCCTTGAGTGGCCTCTTGGCCTTGATAATGTGGTGATGCCTATGTAAAAAAAAAAAAAAGGTAAATATGCTGGTTAAACAAACAAACTACTGTAACCTTTTGTAATGTTATTTTTGTATTTTGTTAGATAATTGATAGTTATCTTGAACATATTTCTTTATACTTTGTTGTGGTTAAACCCTGAACAAAAATTAGACATTTAAACATGTCTTCCTTAATTTCTTGGATCCTGAATAATTCACACTGAATTTATTTTCATGGCATAAATAATAAAGTCCTCGTTTTCAATACTCATCATGTTGAAGTCTTTTTATCACAACAAAAAAACGAGTGATCAAAAGTATTTTGGACCTCCCAAACTATAAAAAGTGACATCTCTTCTGATTAGTTTCCAAATTTTATGACAAAATTCTAAATACAAATGCGGTACAGACATTTAAAATTGGGGAGTATTACAAAACCTTACTGAAAATGTTTTATGATGTTCACATATCTATCACTTTATTTGCTTAAAACTTTTAAAATATATAATGTGCATTATTATTAATTCATTTGAAAGTATATTCATTTCCGAACAAAACGGAATTTTGAGGACTTAAGGTGCTTTGTTTTTTAAAATATGATGATTTTAGCAGAACCCCCTTGAAATCTGTAATTATTCTAAACATTTTATCGCCTGTGTGTATTGAGAGAACGGTCTGTATTACAATATTTCCTGAATAAGGTTCCCATATATTAGTATACTGGCGGTGGTACCCGGATGTTTAGATGTGTGAAAGAAAAAAAGTGTTGGTAGAGAGGGAGGCTCAAACCCGTAACGAACCCGAAGGCGTAAAAGAAAATGAAAGAAAACGTGAAATCTTACCGCTACGCTACACGGCCATAGGAAGTGAAAAGCATTCAAATTAAGTGATGTCAATCAAAAAGTTGAATTGCTACATTTATTCACATCGACAGGCGCAGAAATGAATGTTTGTTGAAGGCCAGTTCAGCATTCCACTGTTTCATTTATTTGTTTCCCCATGATGTTGGGGAAAACCAGCTCTCCACAAAAGGGGAGTGTCCAAATGAATAGCAATTGTCTGATATGAGGGGTTTCCCCCCACATTGATCAAAGCTAATTGCTTTCTGAATGTCCTAGCACGAAAGCCCAGAAAGCTGCCTTCAATTTCGATTAGTTTCACTTTTATACGAAAAACCCGAACAAACATACGAGAGGATGGAATAGTGTGAATTTTTTAAAAGTCGATGTGAATAAATGTAGATACGACATCCCTTCGCAAATCATAGATATTACTATCTAGGGAGTATATAAAAAGTTCTAAGAAATGGTACCCCCCTCCCAGAACACTTGTGAAAAAAGCCTTTGCTGGACATACAAAAACACGCACGGCCGTTTTGTCTTTTGTATATCTTGATGTCTTGTATAAGCATTCCATGTAACGATACTAGGAGAACTTAATTCAGGGGCAGTCCCCTGAACAGAATCTTATGACTCTCCAAAATGAGTATTATCTCCCCACATTCTTCTAACATATAATTAATAAAAAAAAAAAAATAAGATGTTAGACATTAGGTGTTACAGATTCTAGGACGTTATCAGATCAACAGCATCATGAAATAACCAAGTGAAGCAGAAATACGGTTAAAATGACAGAACAAAACAATTAAAGGTTATATATATACTAGCGGGTGTACCCGGCATTGCCCGGGTGTTTAGAGATTAAAAAGAAACGTTGACCGGGTGTTTGGAGGTGTAAAAAGAAAAAAAAAAATTTTAGTAGGAAGGTAGGATTGAACCCCAAAGCTTTGATGCGAACGTGGAAAGGAAAGGCAAAAAAGCTAGGCACCTAACCATCTCGGCCACGAGAGGAGAGGAATTGATAAGCGTGTTAAGTTAATGGTTATAAAATGAAATATACAGGTGCAAGGAAGTGACGTGATGTTTGACCTAGTTTTGCGCTGCAAACCAGTTACTGTTTCCCCCGTTTTTCGCTTTTCAAAGATGCGGCGAGCTGGTAAAAGTTGGGCAAATTAAATAGACAGGTGACCCCCGTTGTTAAGCCATATATTATCATTTAGACGTGATATAAAAAGTTTTAAGAATGAGCGACCCCCCCCCTCCCAGAAGGCCTCGGAAAAAAGCCTTTTGCAGACATACACAAAAAGCGAACATACATACACACACATTTTGCCTTTTATATGTATAGATGATGTTTTTATTACACAAAAGGGTTCAATCACCCCAAAAGAATCTTCATACAATACCCAACAGGCCAAAGAAAAGTCAAACAAGAAGTCAGTAAAACAAAATATCATTTTTGTATCAGGCAAAACGATTGAGTTCAGACACAGATATAAGAGACATATTTAAACATAAATGTCCAAAATGTTAAGTCAATTGTTCATTGGGGATTGAAACGGTCTGGAGGAGGGATGGGAATCATTTTAAAAAAATATTTAACTGGTGGAAACATGCGGTATTTGAAGAAAATATAATGTCCAAAAGAAATGATCATCCAATTCCGAAGATTCCCAGAATTTCAATATGCAATAATATAATTCAGGTATAATCCGATTTTTGGCTCGGCAGAATAAACACTGACTTTTTCTCCAGTAAATATTTCCATAGTCTTCCTACAAGTAATGCCTCGTGAAGATCAATTTTCTCACTTTATGTGAAATAAACACATCTTTTGCATCTCATGCAACATAGCCATTCCTCTTTTGTGGCCTTGTGCTATACAGTGACAGTTCCTTTGCATCCCTGTGCTAGTTGGTCAAATTTTTTCTGCTACATAGGAAAGTTTGTGAGTGGCCTTGTCCATTTCTATTATAGTTTTTCCATTTATACATATGTTTATATGCATCTCGGCTTGCATTCAAACATCGTTTTGGGTGTTTGTCCTTTTTTGCTATATAGAGAAATCTGTGGATGGCTTCAGTCCTTTCCGTCATAATTTTTTTTTTTTTTTTTTTTTTTTTAGGTGTGGTAAAATGTTTCTCAATTATATTTCACTCTTTGTGTATACCGATCTTTTTTGCTTAGAAGCTCAATGTTGTTAAATATAACAACAGTGCATATATAAAAGAATAAATATTTGGATCAAAGATCCAAATATTTATTTTTCATACAAAACAGCTCCTCTATCCTGCCTTGATAGAGTTCAAAATAGACTTCGTAGCCTAAGAGATGTCCTTTTTTCTTCCCTGCAACCTCTATCTCACAGAAGAAATGAAGCGAGTTTTCTTTGCTTTATTGTTATTTTCATGGCAAGTGGTCGACTGAACTTTAATCTATGGTCCCCCCTCACCAAACTTTCACAAAAAACACCCGTTTAGCTGAAAACACTATCAATAATTCCCCCCACATTTTATCTGTGCCTAAACCTAAACGTAGATTCCATGAACAAATCTTCTTTCTAAGAACTGCACGCCTGTGGAACTGTCTTCCGTTTTCCTGCTTTCCAGTTGACAACAATATGGGTGTCTTCAAGTCCAACGTAAACAAGTTCTTGATAAGCTGTTCCCTTAAGTTAACAAATTTACTGAATTTCCAGTATTGACAATTACTATATTGTCCAATTGACTACTGTATACTCTTTACCCCTTATCCTCGAGTGGCCTCTGGGCCTTGATAAGTGGTGATGCCTATGTAAAAAAAAAAAAAAAAATTTAATTTCCATATATACAGCTTCATTTCATTATGCAGAAACAATTGGTTATTATTATGTCAATACCAGCTCTTTTCATGCATATAATCCTCAGAAAAATTAGAAATAAATGCATGACAATATAATGTTGCAAGAAGAAAAAAGAAAGAAAATTCATACTCATCATGTGTTTTTTCTAGCTTGGTTCATATTGTAAAGCTAGACATGTTTTATTCAACAAAGAAATTATTTACCATTATTATTACTATTACTTTATTTATATCATATTTATTTTCTGTAATTTGTTAACTAGGTAGGGTTTTATCTAAAAGGTGTTTTACATCAGTTGAAAATACAAAACTAATTCTTTACATTTTATACATTTTTTTTTTCTCATATGATTAAATTGTTTGGTAATTTACTAATATTAATGAGGTGTAAATATATCTGCTTGCATTCAAGGATTGTTTTGGCTGTCTGCCCGTTTCTCTTATGTAGGAAAATCTGTGGATGGCTTCAGTCCTTTCAATCATAATGTTTATATATCTCGGCTTGCGCTCACACATAGTTTTTCTTTTAGCAGTTGGCCCTTTACTGCTACATAAGGAAATCTGTAAGCTGCCACACTCATTTCTGTATAATTAACTCTGTGAATTAAATCTTGGTGCACAGCGATTCTCATTTTTTTTTGCTGTGGATTCATATCGTGACACTGTTGGTAAGACATTCAGCTTTTTGTGTCTGTTCAGGCCATTGCAATTGTGAATGATGGTTTTAGCTAAACATACTTTTCTTTCTGCTAAAATTGATTTCTTCCGATTTATCCCATTTCTGCTTGCTTCATCTTTGGGAGAGTGGGCAGCATAAGTAGAGCAAGATATACCGTGACAGGGGAATGGATGAGGCTGCTTGTGTTTCACATCCGTTTGAGTTCTAAAGCGTGGGCATTTGGAGGAGGGGGGTGCTATCTATTTGGTAAATATAAAGGAGGGGGCTTCTTCTGCATTTGAGTCCCGCTATGAGTTCCCGTCACAGTAACTAGTATGGAAAGGGATTCTGCCTACAATGCACATGGATGTCCTTTCTTTCTTCTTCCCATCTGTGTGTCAAACTCTCTTCCTTTTTTTATCTATTCATTGGCATTTCTCACAACTAGCTAACCATTGTTAGTGTTAGAGGGAAGCTAGGTTTTTGCATTGCAACAAAAAGTAAAACAAGTTTAAATTTGTATCTGGAGACTCGTGCAGTATGCTTGCTTTCTGATTAACATAAATCTGCTGTTTTATTTTAATTTTTTTCTTTTTTTTTTCAGAGAGGACCTACAGTTGGTGTGCAGGTCTCTTCAAGTGGTGGCCCTTCTTCATCGGCAACAACTACTAACACAACGGCCAGCACATACATGTCTGGTACTGCACAGACTCAGCCTCCAAACTCTACCAACCCTGCTCCTCCTTCTGCTCAACATCAAACCACTAGTAATAGTAATCAAGCAATTCCTGATGAAGCTATTGTCCAACTAATCCGCGGTATCAGCAATAACCTCACCCAGGCTGCATCAGGCCAGCAAAATGTTGGTACAATATGGGATGTATTCAGTTCAATTAGTGATGAATTGGATATTGAACAATTCGAAGGTGTGAATCTCTTAATATTAAAAAAGAAAATTATTTTTTATATATTTTATTATTTAAATTTTTAATTCAATAGATTTTTTTTCATAAATATATATATTTTGTAGGTGCATACTATTAATACTAGGACAGGAAAAAGTTAACCATTGAGCTCACATTAAATTCTTTGAAGTGATTTGGGAAGCTAGTTAAATTTTAAGAAATCAAGATAAAATCATAAATTAGTTCTTTCTGCTTCCTCCACTTTTTTTTTTCTTTTTTTTTTCTTTTTTTTTCTTTCCGTTTCAGTCATGACTTAAATCATATTCTCTTTTGTTTATAATAGATCATTCCAATCCTTCTTTTACTGTTAAGAGTTATGGAAGTGAGAGTGATAGACCATATAAAGTAAGAGCAAGGGATCAAATACAGTGTGAGAGGAAAAGAATGAAAGAAACTTTATAAGAGGTGAATCACTGGGTGATTTAATTTCAGATGAAAGCAAAATGGAAGTTTTTTCAAGCACAACTCATTTACAAAATTCAGAAATATTTTAGCATCTTTTTATACAATTAAAAAAATATCGGAAAACTGACAGTAACTCATAATAAATACTGGTTGTACTTATCTGATTCGATCTTATAATTTGTTTTCTTTTTATGTTTTTTATCCAAAATTTTTTTCTGGAAGAAATTAATTTGAATTGCATTTTATTGTTAATATGGGTTTGTTGAATGTTAATTCAATAAAATAGAATAGCTCAGTTCCTATTTACAATGTCTCCCCACGGGACAGAGTTAGACACCAGGGTCATTTTTTTTAATGTGGAGAAAAGAACAAAAATAAAAATTGTCTGTCATAAAGGATTTCTCCTCCACTGACAAGAAAAAGAAATTGAAGTGCAGCATCTGAAGAACAGATACTACACTTTGATCTTGACCCGAAGGCCAGAGTAGATCACTCAAGATGTAAAAATATTTTGTTTTTCTTATGTTTTAATCTTTGATTATATTTTTAATCTTTTTTTAAGTAGGTTAGCAAATTTTCATTTAATTATAGTTTTAAAGAAATTTGGTTTAACCAAACAATGCTGTAATAGTTTTAGTTTTCAAAAATTTTAAAAACATAAAATTTGGGAAATTAATCTGCTTACTTTAAAGAGGAAATTAAAAACACTAATGGTTAATGCCGGGTCGGTACAGAGACTTAGATTATGTGTGTTTGTGTGTCATTATGAATATATTTTGAAATATTTTTCTTGGTCAGCACTAGTTAATAAAATTTGCTCCGGATATAATGAGGATCAACGAATATTCCACACTTTTAATACTTCTATTGTCATCAAGATCAAAAAATTGCCCATTTTTCAATCAAATCAATTTCTCTAGTTGAGGACTCAACATGCTTCACATGCCTCCCAACAGTAACTTCGTTCACAATACATTGCAGTCTATGTTGCACTGTAGAGAACCTAATGTTGATTTTAATTAAATTATTTTTATATAATGGCTTGAATTAAAGTTTAAAATGCAAAGGTTAAGTACCATGGGTCAATTGTGCTCTAAACAAACATTCATTTCAAACGCACCCCTGTCATATCAAAGAACCTACTGTTGATATTATAGGCTATAAAACTTCTCAAATGCACTGTTAATGTTAGGCTGTATAAAGATGTTAACTTTGGTCAAAATCGGACTATTCCTTCTTTTGATTATTGATACTCTATCTAAGAGCATTCCCAGACACAAAGTACATTTACATGAACATGAAATAAAAAAAAATTATTTTTAAATAAAAACAACTGCATGCATTAGTAATATGACTAGCAAGGAGACCTGACAGTACTCGGAATTGAATGAGGATCAATGAATGTTCTTCAATTTCAATATTTTATCATCATCGAAATCAGTGAAATCACTCGTTTTTTTGGTCAAATCAGTTTCTGCTTTATTTGGGGACTCGTTGCAGTGCACCGTGTAGAAGCTTCACATGCCTTCCTGCAGTGACTTAGTTCACAATCTACATTGTACTGTAGAGAACCTATTGTTGATTTAATGAAATTTTTATGTAATGGTTTGAATTAAAGTTTAAAATACAAAAGTCAAGTGTTATTCAATTGTGCTCTAAACGGAAACATGCATTTCGAACATGCTACTGTTGATTTTATGTGCAGGGCCCTTCTGTTTGTGTGATGATAAAACTTCTTAAATACACCTATGATGTTTTGCTCCAAATTGGACTGTTCCTTCTTTAATCAGAATTTTTCGATTATTGATTTTTAATATTGGAAGCATTCTGATACAAAATCTGTATGAGAATACTCTCGGACACATAGAGAACATTTGTGACATTTAAAAAAAAAAAAATCTGTCCAGTCATTTCAGAGTATATAAGGAGCGAACTCGCTCACACACAAAGTGCCTTTTATATATAAGTAGATCTTCTTCTTTCTCTCTGCAGGTCTTAATAATGATATCTTCCAATGTGTAGCTCGTCATTTCACGATACCTGATTTAATGACCGTTTTATTAGGTAATACAGAACCACTCAATCGTCTGCGAGAACCGCTGAGAGATTTAGTGCTTAATCGTATTTTAAATGGTGCTGAACCAACTGAGGCCAATGTTCAAAATGCTGTGCTGCAACTTTTGGCAGAGACAAGAGAAGAAATCAGAGTTCTTGTGGTAAGTGTGAAACTTTTAAAATCTTAAGAGAAAATGTTTTTCATCTTGAAGCAATATAATTTTTATCCCAGCCTTGTTTAGAGTGCAAAGATAAATATAATGAAATTATCTTCAATTTCAACTTGAAATATTTTATGTTTAGGGTTATTTTGATAAAATTTTTATCTAAACAAAATTTAAAATAAAATAATAGAAAAACTTATATACCTATCAGTGAAAAAATATTAGTGTACACCAAAAATTACTAAAATAAGAGTTTAGAATTTTAATATAAATGATAAACTTGGTTTACTATTTAAAATCTGAATGAAAAGATCTTTATATTAGATAATCTTCTACAACAATGCACCTGCTTTGACACAAATGTTGTTTGCAGTCCATGGTATTAATTCATTTTGTTTTTAATTAAAATTCTATTCAATAATTTTCCATAATTTTTTTGTATACACTAATATTTTTCAATGGTAAGTATATCCATACATTTGTTATTTTATTTTAATTTGCCATATTTCATTTGGGTCTCAATAAATAATAAGTACCGGAAGTTTTACCATATTATTAAATTGTTTTTACAAAACAAATAGTATAAAGTGGATATGATATGATAAAACATGATTTGTACAGGTACACGCTATCATAAAAAACCTTGACACTTCAAAAGCATGTGGACCTGATCTCATCCCAGCTGTGCTATTAAAAAAGTGCTCAGCTGAAGTAGCTCCAATTCTCTCCAAACTCTACAACAAAACTGCTTCTGTGGTACCAGTATTCAAGAATTCTGGCGAAAGAACTGATCCATCAAATTATCGCCCCATTAGCATCCTCCCACTTTTCGCCAAAATATTTGAGACCATAATTAACTATGCTCTAGTCCGGCACCTTACAGATGCTAAACTTCTGACTGACAAACAATATGGATTTAGACCAGCCCGTTCCACCGCAGACATCCTCACTGTAATCTCTGAACGTATATTGTCCATTCACTGGACAAAGCAGGGGAGGGCAGAGCGGTAGCTCTAGATATATCTAAGGCTTTTGACAGAGCATGAGGGTCTCCTCAGAAAAATTAGATCATACGGTATCACTGGTAGAATACTTAACATAATTAAATCCTTCTTAGATAAGAGAAAAATCCAGGTTGTCCTCGACGGTTGTACATCTAAACAATGTGATATAAATGCGAGAGTGCCCCAGGGATCTATCCTTGGACCTCTATTGTTCCTAATTATTAATGACCTCTCTGACAAAACTGCCTCTGAGATGGGTATATATGCTGATGACACCACACTCTATAACAGGCATGACAGGAAAACAAATGAACACATAACTAAAGAAATGGAAAAAACACTATAGGATGACGGCCAATCTGTAGTGGAATGGGGACATAAATGGATGGTCACATTCAATGCTGCCAAGACTAAACTTCAATAATTACAAGAAACCTTCTCTGCCACCAATAGCACTGGCCAGTGACTCCCTGTCTGAGAGTACATCTTTCAAACTGCTTGGCCTAACGTTCACAGGAAACATGAGTTGGAACAATTATATTGAAAACATTGCCAGGGCCGCTGCAAAAAAGGTAGGCTCTCTCTACCGTGCTAGAAAACTACTGACACCTGAAAGTATCCTGTACCTCTATAAGGCCACCATTCGCCCATGTATGGAGTATTGTAGTCACATTTGGGCTGGTGCATCTGCTGCTAGTTTCTTGCTCCTAGACAAGGTTCAAAAGAGAGTCGCCAATCTGATGGGCCCTGAACTGGCATGTAAGCTTCAGCCTCTGTCCTATCGACGAAACATTGCATCTCTCTGCCTTTTCTACAAATATTTTAATGGTGAATGCTCTGACGAACTGCAGATACTTGTGCCCCCACGACGTAGACATCCTCGACAAACCCGACAAGCAGCTAAATCCCACCCCCACACAGCAGAGATCCCTAGATGTAAAAATTCTTTCTACTCCAGTAGTTTCTTCCCCAGAACTGCTAGACTCTGGAATTCCATTCCAGGTCCCTGCTTCCCTAACCGTACTGACATGCAGAAGTTCAAGTGTAACGTGAACCGACATCTTGCTGCCCAAATCCCAACATAGTGCCCCAGTAGTTGCTGCTCCTGATTGTAGCCCCCTACACCAAAGTGGCAATGTGCCTTGTTTGGGGTGAAAATGTCATTTTAAAAAAAAAAAAAAAGTCAGAGAACATCAGCTGAAACATGAAAATAAGAACCAAGATGAGAATTATAGTTTGAATAAGAAAAAAAAACAACTTATTTTTCCTTTCCAAAATTGGATTTATCTGTCTAGTATGCAAATTGCTTTTTGTTTTTTTTTTCATTTAAGTTTTGTTTTTATTTCTAGTCTATCGCTGATGTTCAACCAAATATCGATGCTGAGGGCACACTCACAAATTTCTTAAAGCATCAGTACTCCAAAATAATAAAACTTATTATTGAATGTGACGGTAAGAATTGAATTTTAACTTTCCACACGATTGGGTTTGGAAGGGGGCATATGAACAGTCTTTTGCGCGTTCATTGCTCTAGCCATGATCTCTCCATTTGTTCTGGCAGTTCAAAGTTGTTGTCATTGCTGATGTACTTACATATTCGGCAAAAGTAGGTACCTATACCAAAATTTATGGAAAATTATCAAGTGAAATTTTAATTAAAAATATAAATCACTTTCATCAAATATTTCCAATTCTCCATTGACATCACATTTAATCACTAAAGACAAAATGTCTCCATACTAATGGAGAATCAGAAATATACAATAAAATTGATTTTCAATTAAAATTGATAATTTTCCATAATCTTTGATGTCTGATATGTAAATATATCAGTTTTCCTGTTTTGAACTGTAATATTTCATGTATGCTTTTTATCCTTGAGGCATGTTATTTAAACTAGAAAATGTAATTTTCTTTCCTAAAATAATTATTCCATGAAGGAAGATTATTACGATAATGAAAGATTGTATATAGTTTAATTTTGTTCTGTTTTTTTGTTTTTTTCCTGGGAATTAATCTCTATTTCAGTCACGTAAATTCGTTCGACATCGAAGTTGCGTTTGTGATTGATGAAACATTTGCTTCTTAAAGCAGAGAAAAAAGAAAAAAAAGGGCCAGAACTCTTAATTCTCAGCATTTTTCTTCTACCACTTATTTGATTCTTCCCCAATCAGCTGTCATGTTTTTCTTTTCGGCCTCTTCCCAACTGGCAACAACCTCACGCACAAGATTATCCAACTGCCAAACGATAAATAACGTCTTTTTATACTATTACCTCAAACTACGATAACATCTAAATTTGCATTTCTCTTATTTTTTCGTATCGGACGAATTTAAGGTTTCAGGTTCGAATACCAGTGCTTCTCTACAGAGAGCACATGCCAAATGTGGCTGCTTAATGGTGTGGTTCTATCTTACAAATAGACAATTTTAAATAAGTTAAAGCGAAATAGTCTTTTTAACTAAAATAGAATTCTATTTTTTGATATAGACATTATTTGCAGCTACTTACTGCTTTGGGTAGATATTTTTAAATTATATTTTATAGTTTCAAAAATAGTAATGTTATTTTTCTTTTTATTATTTAGATTCATTTGGCTCAAGGCTGTATGAGTGGTTTAAAAGATTTTTATCCGAATTAATTGTTCTTGGGCGGCATTGTCTTGTTGGTGGTTATCCAGCCTTTCAAAGATTGGTCCATGATAGATTGGTAAGATTATTCAAGGTGTATTTGTGTTTGCATTTTTTAATTTTTTGTTATTTTATTTATAAGTTTTTATTTTATTTAAGTCACTACTTCTCAAGACTTAGTCACTTGAGAATAAGAATCAATGAAATGAATAAAGGAATGATAGACATTTTTTTTTGTTTTGTTTACATAGGAATCACCACTTATTAAGGCCCATAGGCCAGTCAAGGGTTAAACAATGTACAGTAGTCAATGGGACAACATCATAATAATCGTTAGTAGCATAAATTTAATAAATTGGATTACTTAATGGGAACAGCTCATCAAGAACTTTACGTTGGACTTGAAGACAACCATATTGTAGTCAACTGGAAAGTTGGCAAATGGAAGACAATTCCACAGGCGTGTAGTTCTAAGAAAGAAGCTTTGTTCATAGAATCTATGTTTAGGTTTAGGCACAGATTAAGTGTGAGGGAAATTATTGATAGTGTTTTCAGCTAGACGGGTGTTTTTTGTGAAAGTTTGACGAATGAGAGACCATAGATTGGAGCTCAGATGAGCACTTGCCATGAAAAAGCAGATGTCTCAGGGATTGCAGGGAAGAGAAAAGGACATCCCCTACGAGGCTATGAAGTCTGTTTTGAATTCTCCCAAAGCAGGATAAGGTCTTTCTAGCAGCTCCTGCCTAGATATAGCAACAATACTCCATCCTTGGATATACCTGGCTCTTATATAGGTAGAGAATTGCCTCAGCAGGTAGATATTTACTGGATCCCACCATTTTTCCAGCAACCTTGGCAACGGATTTGATATAATGTGTTCCATTTAAGATCAGGAGTAAAGGTCAAGCCCAGAAGCTTGTCAAAACATGGAACCTCCCCAAGACAAGAGCCATTCATTTCAATTGATGCCAGATGGGCATCAGAGCATTGATGATGTAAAGATAGAAGCTTGGTTTTAGATGCATTAAAAGTAACCAGCCACTTTTTCCCCATTGTACCACATGCTCAAGATCAGAGAAGAGAGAATCAGAGAGAACTTGGCCGTTTACGGCCTTTGATGTGCTGCCTTAGATGATAGTGTCATCAGCATAAATGTCTACAAATGATCTAAGGATGTGATTTGGAAGATCATTAATGTAGATCAGGAAGAGAGTTGAACCCAGTTAAATGATGGTGAATATTATGAGATGATTGACATGAAATGAATAAAATTTGATGATTTATGTGAATTATTCATTGTTATTACTGGAATGTGTGCAAAATTCAACTTTAATTGGATTTGCCAAAAGGAATTCCAAATCGGCTTAGTTGAAACAGTAATACACGATCGGTATATCGCACACTGTGCAGTTTGGAATCACTGCTGATTTCAGAATTAGTATTCAGAAACTAATATTTATATAACTTGCACCAACTGTCTTCTAGCATTTACAAGTTGGAGAAAGACAGGTGTCTGATCAAAGACCAGGCTTAATAGTTCAGTCAAGATTAGCTTTTTTTGCTAGAGCCGGTTAATGATAAAACCAATTATTTCTTAATTCTTTTATTTTTTATTTCGTGGCAAAAAAAAAAAAAAAAAATCTTTATACTTTACGCTTTGAATATTGATTTGAGTAATCCTATATCAGCACAATTGTACACACGCTTTATGTGAACCGTTAACAAATTCCAAGTTCCAGTGGTGGTGCTGTGACTTTCTCATGTTTTCTCTAATAACTAGACATGTACATAGATCACACCTGCATACGTATACAGCACTTAGTATTCCCAAATGGTCACCTATTTTGTAATAACCATGCTCAGCTGTGCTTAACTTGGTTCTAATGAGAACCAGTATGCTATATTTGGTTTAGGAAACATATACTTAGGATAATAAAAAAAAGAAGTGTGCTTAATATATAAAAAGTTTGTAATTAACATTTCATATAAATATATTTTAATATGTAAAACAAAAAATATTTCCTTACATGAAACTGATTTCCTAAAACTTGTCTAACCCTAACAGCATCACCTGACAAACGGCATCAATGCTGTAATGCAACAATCGATGATTACGATGGCCACACTGCAGTTGAATGCCTTTACGCCACAACAAACAGAAGATGATATTGTACATTACATCATGTGGAGAGATTCCGAAGCTGCAGCTGAAAGTTCTTCCACCAAGGCAACTAAAGAAGCCAAGCGATCAGAAGCCGATGGATCTTCAACGGTTGCTCCAATGGATGTAGATGATGTTGATGTACCCTCCACGTTCTCTCAGGTCTACCTTTTTCTTTTCACAAATGGAAAAAGAAATGAAAAAAGTTACACTTATTATCTCAATATCAATCAATTTTTGGTGGAAGTTAATCAAAAAAATCTGCTTTTATTGCACTGACTTCAATAGTGACATTTTTAAAAAATTGCAATCATTTTATAATAGAGATTTTGTGTCTGTAACTGAAGTTCACATTTCTCAAAGAACATGGCTATTGCCTACTGATACAAAAAATGTTAGATTGTTTGAATCATGTAATTCTCCCCCCCCCCATTTAAACAAATTTGTTAAATAGTTGAGAAAAACTAATTGATAATCATATTTAGTTTTTTATGTAAAAACAATATTCTTTGTTTTTATTCTAGAACAAGAAAAGTGATAAGATTAAAAAAGATGAACGAAGCAGAAGTCAAGTAAATGGTGTTCATATGGAGGAGGGAGATGCTGCTTCTGTATACAGTCCATTAGGGGAGGAGGACGAGGAAGAAGACGAGGAAGAAGAAATAGTTGCAGCTTCCAGCAATGGTGATGATTGGTGTAATGTGGTTCCAGCAGTCAGTACCATTTTTTTTATTTTTATTTTTTTTATTTTTTTATTATTATTATATATAATTTTGTTATGTTTTATAATTGTTTCTTTTTCCCTTCAGGAATGGGTTCCAATCATCCGACAAGATATTCAACAGCAGAGAAGACAGAACTTACAACCCCCATTTAGTGACACATATTTGAGTGGAATGCCAGCTAAACGCAGAAAAGTAAGTTTGGTACATAAGCTCTCAAGGGGATTATCTGTTTTGACCTCTGTGTAATCGTTTGCATTCTTCAAAGAATCCAATTTAATTTTAAAATCCTACCTTTAGATTTTCATCATTGTTTTGCTCCAATTTTCATCTGGTGCTACCAGATCAGGCTGTCTATTGGCTTCCTGAGACGAAATGCACCTACATCGATTTTCCGTTTTTGTTTCCTATTCTCTTTTGTAAAACTTAATTATGTTCTGCAAAAACAAAAACAACAGCCCCCTTCCCCCTTTTTTTTTTTTCCTACTTCCCAACCCCGTCAGTGGGGCATTAGAATACACTGACTGCCCCCTTGCAGAGAGTAAAAGTCCCTCAATGGGGCCACCTGTTGGCCGTAGGTGGCATCCCGTAATGTCTACGAAAAGGATTCTGGTGGCTGAGCAACTGATACCTAGGGAAATAAAGGTATCAGTTGCAACACTCCACTTTGGCCTCGTACTGGGCCAGACGGGCGATCGGAGAGGCCCGATCCGATCAATCGGCTGGTCATGTCTAGCTCACCACTTATACGCATACAATCTACACCAAATCTAAATAATACACAACACTTCCCCATCAATACTGATCCCCAAACAAGTGGTGAAAGCGGTGGCTGAGGGTCAATTGTATATAGTGAACAAGGACTAGACATGGATGTTTTTCTCTGATCTTTCCCATATTTTACTTGGATGGGAGAAATTAAGATACACAAGTGCTCGAAGCCTACATTATGTACGAGTATACCATACCTGTAACCCTGTTGTAGCCAGGGCGAATGGGCTTCCCCCCTGTGCGCATCCCAAGTAGGGCTCCAAGGTGGGTGGGGAGCAGGGATGATGAATTAAAAAAAACGAACCCAATATGAGTTATAAAAATCCAAGTAAAAAAAGATTTTTAGACAGTTCGGACAGTGACACGAATGAGGAATCAGATAACTATCCAAACTTTATAGTAATGGAGTCAATTGGAGAAGTGCCTTTAACCAAACTCTCCCCCTTCAAGATAGAAAAAATACTATCAGAAAAGGTCAAACCTAAACTAGTGAAAAAATTAAGAAATGGTACTCTTTTGATAGAAATTCTTACCAAAACACAGGCAGATGAACTTTTAAAATGGAAACATTTTGACAATATAAAAATAAAAACATACCCCCACAAAACACTAAACATATGCAAAGGAGTTGTGAAAAGCCCTGAACTTTCACTTTGCTCCATCAACGAAATCCGTTCAAATCTAAAAGAACAAAATTTAACGGATGTCAGAAGAATTCAAATTAAAAAAAATGGAGAAATGATAAACACACACTCATATATATTAACCTTTTACCAACAAAAAATTCCACAAGAAATAAAAATAGCCTATGAGAAACTAAGAGTCGAACCATACATCCTCAACCCACTGCGTTGCTTTAAATGTCAAAAGTTTGGTCATCATCAGGACCGATGTACACGCCAGCCAGTTTGTGAAAGGTGTGGAGAAAACGACAATCATATCAATTGTCAAAAAACTTATAAATGTGCCAACTGTACAGAAAATCACAGTGCCTACTCCAAAGACTGTGAAATCTGGAAAAAAGAAAAAGAAATTGTTAAAATTAAACACTCATTAAACATCACCTACCCAGAAGCAAAGAAAAAGGCAGTAACAGCTAAATATTCCGAAATAACCAAAAAGAATATTCCCAACACAAATAAACACAATGACAATTATTGCACAACAAACCTCGATATTAAAATCCAAGACCTCACCAACCAAATCAAAATATTGATAAATACAATTGAAGAAATGAAAAAAAACTCACTGGAACCAAAAATCCAAATGCCACACCCAGTAGACCAGAATCAAATCCAAAAAAAACAAACCAGAACCAAACTTAACTAAACAAAAATTACAAATAACCCCACAAATTCCCCTCTCCAATAGCTTTAAGATATTGGAGATCGAGAACTCTGAAGAGCAGAATACCAACAATAAGGAGAGTCCCTTAATCCCCCACAAGAGTTCTAATATAAAAACAGATAACAACAAGCAAAAAAATAAAGATTCTCCAAAAACATCCGAACAGACAAGAACAATAAATGGGGAAAATTCCTCAAAGAAAACCAGCCCCACAAAAACCAAACCACGATCTCGCTCAACATCTAAAAGCAGAGATAAATCAAGCATAAAAGCTAACAAACCAATTGAACACAAAGAACCAGAAGCCATGGAAACAGAAACCGAATCTACCAATGATAAAAAGCTCACAAGTGCTCAAACGCACATAAAACAGTCCAATGATTCAAATACAAGAACTACAGACCAAAATAAATTTAAAACCTCCTTGGAAACAATGGAAATAGAAGACAAAACTTCTAAACCCCCATAAAAAAGAAAACACCCCTATTCCCAAGGCAAAAGGGAAATCAAATACATAAAATCTAAACTATGGCCAACAAAATAATCCAATAGAATTGCAGAGGTATAAAAGCCAACCGGAATGAATTACTTCTACTGATATCCGATCTATGTCCCACAATAATATGCCTACAAGAAACCTTTTTAAAACCATCTGAAAATATCAATCTCCAAAGTTTTACTGAATACAACTATACAACAAATAACCCAAATAGAGCTTCAGGAGGAATATCCATTCTCATTAACAAAAACACGGCACAAAGCCAAATAAATCTACAAACTAACTTACAGGCAATTGCTGTCACAGCCACCCTACATAGAACGGTCACAATTTGCTCCATTTATCTGCCTCCAAACGACCCCATAGATGAAACCGAAATAGAAAAACTCATCAACCAACTCCCTCGCCCCTTCTTATTATTAGGCGATTTTAATAGTCATAATGTTAGTTAGGGATGCTCAAACACAGATAGAAAAGGAATCACTATAGAAAATATTATCAACAACAACAATCTATGCATATATGACAACAAAAAACCAACCTTTATTCACTCCACTACAAATTCGTCCTCAGCAATTGACCTCTCTATAAGTGATCCTAGTATCTTTATAGATTACAATTGGACAGTGCATATAGATACCTGTGGAAGTGACCACTTCCCAATAACTTTAGAACATTTTGGTCCTGAAATAATCTCAAAAATTCCTCGTTGGAACCTTAAAAAAGCTAACTGGAATGAATTCAAATTACTATGCAAACACAAACTCCTACCTGAAAAATGTGAGAAAGACCCAATCACTCACTTTACAGATACCATTATCTCAATAGCAGAAGAATGTATTCCTAAAACAAAATCATCAACCAAGTATAATCGTCCCTGGTTTAATAATGACTGTAAAAAGACTATCAGGCTACGATGTGCTGCATTAAGAAAATTCAACAAT
This sequence comes from Euprymna scolopes, assembly GCF_053919585.1. Lineage (NCBI taxonomy): Eukaryota > Metazoa > Mollusca > Cephalopoda > Sepiida > Sepiolidae > Euprymna > Euprymna scolopes. The sequence continues at coordinate 81,193,732 of NC_136501.1, forward strand.
CAACCAACTACTCAGAATTTAAACAACTTTAAAATATGCAGGGCTAAAGCACGCCGAACAATAAACGAAGCCAAAAGGGAATCATGGAAGAATTTTGTGTCTAAAATCAATAACACCACCAAAGACAAAACTGTATGGAATATGATTCAGAAAATATCAGGAAAAACACCAGTTCCCCTCTCAACCACTTCTGTATAAACAATAGTAAAATAACTAAAAAAGAGGACATGGCAAACCTGCTTGCAGATACTATTGCAAATAATTCATCTTGTAAAAATTACGATAAAAAATTCCAGATCTTTAAACAGGAATCAGAAAAAACCAAACTGAACTTTAAAAGTAATAAGGAAGAATACAACAAACCTTTTACCATCCATGAACTAAAGGATTCATTAAAAAAAAGCCAACAACACGGCTGAGGGACCTGATAAAATAACGTATGAATTTCTAAAACAACTACCAGATGAACCATTAAAGTATTTACTTTCTATTTATAATGACATCTGGCTCAATGGCAATCTTCCAGCCATATGGAAACAAGCCACAGTCATTCCTATACCAAAACCAGGAAAGGATGCATCTGACCCCTCCAATTATCGCCCCATAGCTCTAACAAGCTGTGTGTGTAAGATCATGGAGAGAATGGTCAACACCAGGTTAATTTGGTTTCTGGAAACAAATAAAATAATAACTAATTTTCAGTGTGGCTTCCGAAAACATCGTAGCACAACAGACCATTTAATTCGTTTAGAAACTTTCATCAGAAATTCATTTATACAAAAAAAGCATATGACTGCTATTTTCTTTGATCTTGAAAAGGCGTACGATACCACATGAAGGTATGGCATCATGAAAGATCTCAAAGAAGCTGGAGTGAAAGGAAGACTACCCATCTTCATCAACAACTTCATAAATAATAGACTATTCAATGTCCGTGTAGGAACATGCCTATCGGACATCAAAGAACAGGAAACGGGAGTTCCACAGGGAAGTATTTTGTCGGTAACATTATTCAGCCTAAAAATTAACAGTATTGTTGGATGCATAAACCAAGGCGTGGATTGCTCTCTATATGTTGATGATTTTTTAATTGCATATAGCTCAAGACATATCCATATAATTGAGCGTCAACTTCAACAATGCATTGACAAAATAAAAAAATGGCTTCAAATTTTCCATTAACAAAACAAAATGTATGCATTTTTGTCAACTAAGAAAACTGCACCCAGGTCCTCTTTTAAAACTAAATGATATTCCGATTCCTGTTGTAAATGAACATAAATTCTTAGGGTTAATACTAGATAAAAAACTTACATTCATCCCTCATATAAAACATCTTAAAAATAAATGTAATAAAACCCTACAGCTAATGCGGGTCATTGCCCACACAGATTGGGGAGCGGACAGACAAACCCTATTAAAGTTATATAGGTTACTAGTGCGATCGAAACTAGACTATGGTAGCTTCATTTACGGTGCCACCAGAAAGTCGTATATAAAGATATTGGACACCGTTCAACATCAGGGCCTCAGACTTGCGCTGGGAGCCTTCCGAACTTCCCCCATCGATAGTCTCTATGCAGAAGCCAATGAACCCCCATTATCAATTCGACGCGACAAACTAGCCTTGCAATACCTGACCAAAATTCTCTCTTGGCCAGAAAATCCTGCTTACAACTGCATTGCAAACTCACTAGATTACTCGCTCTATGATAGAGAAAAATCACAGCCAACAAATCCAACCTATAACTGTACCTTAAATCCAAATTACCAAAATCTATATTACCAAAAAGTAAAAGCTATAAAACCTTTTGGGCTCTGTACAAAACCACTAGTAAAAGATACAGGTATCACAATCACCAATATCCATAATGTCAACCAACTAAGCCTTCCACCCTGGCTACTAAAATACCCTGAAATCATCCTTGAATTAAATAACCTCCCAAAAAATCAAACCCATCCACTAACCTATCAAGAAAAACTCCTTATCATTCAGGAAAAATACCCAAACCATCAGCACATATACACAGATGGGTCCAAAGACAGCAACAAAACCGGATGCGGAGTCGTATCCACTAACATTAACTTACAGAAGCGACTACCAGACCATGCCTCAATTTTTAGTGCCGAAGCCACAGCCTTAGATATGGCACTAGATCTCATCACTGACCTTACCCACAACAAATTTATAATTTTTTCAGACTCCCTATCGGTACTCGAATCCTTAAAGAATAAAAATTTAAATAACCCACTACTCATCAAACTGCTACAAAAAATACACACTCTCTCACAAAACAAAAGTATCAAATTCTGCTGGATCCCCAGTCATTCTGGAATTCAGGGCAATGAAAAAGCTGACATAGCTGCCAAAAATGCTTTAAAACTCCTTAAAAGCAATATAAAAATTCCACATTCTGACTACAAACAACAAATAAATAATCTGATTATGAAGAAATGGCAAGAAAGATGGAATAAAACTGTCCAAATAATAAACTTTTCAAGATCAAGCCCACAATAGAAGAACGATTACCAGATGCCAGAAGATCACGTAGAGAGGAAGTGATTTTATCCCGTATTCGCATAGGACATACGCACATAACCCACTCCTTCCTGCTAAAAAAAAGAAGACCCTCCAGAATGTTTTGCATGGCAAGAACCTTTTATAGTAAAACACTTTCTTTTGGATTGTGGCGATCTCGCGCATATCCGACAAAATTATTACAATGTCAACAATATGAAAGAACTATTTAAAAAAATAAACTCCAACAAAATAACATTTCTAAAGAAAGTAAATCTATATGAAAGAATATAACTTTAATTCAATCCAACTTTACGCCCCACCCCCAAAAAAGGAAGGAAGCACATCACCTAATGATAATACAAAAAGTCTGATTTGACTCACTGATTAAATTAAAATATCTATTCCAAAAAAAACAAAAAAACTGAATTCGGTATTAAATAACCAAAAAAAAAAAAAGAAGGTTGATATGCCGTAAAACCAAACCAAACCAATTTTCATATTTTATTTCTTATGGATTTTTTAATTTATTTTTTTAACTGCTTAAAATTTATTGGATATCTGATAAGCGAAGATAGCCCACAATGTATTGCCCTAAAAGAAACTCTAACCCCCAATGAACATAAATAGGTAGCTTTTAATAAAAGAAAGAATAAACCACTAGTAAGCATCACAGAAGATGGCAGAGAATTAGTGCAGCACACATGTAGTCACAACTATTTCATGCTTATCAAGTCTAATTTAATATATTAATATATCTTAAAGAGGAATCATTTATTCAATTGACCGTAACTTAACAGTCTACTGAGTTGCAAAATTGAGATGGGTTATAGAGAGGAGATACTTATAAATTCATGGCTTACTTTAATGCTTTGTCAAACCATGATTATAAACACATCTATTAAGCTTGGTCACTTCTTCTGAACTGTGACATATGTCTGACGTCATTTCTCCCTAATTATATTTCCCTATAGAGCTTAATGAACTTACAGGTCAATTTTGTAATCTTATTATGATCTCTGCTATCTAAGATATATATTTTTTACATAGGGTTTGTACTGACTTGAAAAGTCCTTGAATTTTGACTTTTGCCTTGAAAGGGCTTTATTTCTTGAAAAAAATAGAAAATGTCTTGAAAATCGCATTCTTTATGTCCAGTAAACATTTGTTGAAATATTAAAAATAAAATCGAAATAAATACTATTTAATTATTTTTTAATAAAAATACCATCAAAATCAAATATATAAGTTTTTAATAAAAATACCATCAAAATCAAATATATAAAAGTTTTTAATAAAAATACCATCAAAATCAAATATATAAAAGTTTTTAATAAAAATACCATCAAAATCAAATATATAAAAGTTTTTAATAAAAATACCATCAAAATCAAATATATAAAAGTTTTTAATAAAAATACCATCAAAATCAAATATATAAAAGTTTTTAATAAAAATACCATCAAAATCAAATGTATAAAAGTTTTTAATAAAAATACCATCAAAATCAAATATATAAAAGTTTTTTAAAAAAATACCATCATAATCAAATATTTAAAAGTTTTTAATAAAAATACCATCATAATCAAAAAAATATAAGTCTACAGCTCACTTGAAGAAAATGCCTTCAAAACATGATCGTCTGCTGGATTCGCAGTAATTTTTGAATGCGAGGGGACAAGAGAGCTGATTCAGCAGCTAATTCATCCTTGAAAATGATTATTGATAAGAAATTCTGTGTGCCCTAAACTAACATGGAACCCAAAATGAATGTTTATAAAAGGAAATAGTAGCAATTATGTGGAAAAAAAAAAAAAAATAAATAAAACCCTCTTTGAAGAAATTGACAACAAAATAAACTGAAGAGGTTATCCTAGGGCAACTATATTAATAAGAGCAACCAGAGTTACCATAGTAAAACAGAGTTAAAATGTTCAGAACCCAATCTCGTATCGGGGAAAAGATACATGATGCAAGAGGATCTTTAGCCAAATACAGCTCACTTGAAAAAAATGCATTCAAGCAGAACCTGAACTTAAAGCACGCAACCTTCATGGTATCCTTTGAGAGTTGCCTGAACATTAGTTTGATTCTGATAATTGGCCTGCCTTTGACCTAGCAGGCAAAACAGTTACTGTCTGCCTAAACTGCGCCCCACATATTATCGGATTGTAATCAAACTAGTCGGAAGAAAGTATCCAGATGTTGGCACTGCTGAAGTCGTAGTTCTCATACAGCTATTTTTTTGGGTTTTCCTGGAGGTGGAGCATGTAGTTGAGTGTTGTTTTCACCTATCTTCTATCTTGAATATAACTTTCATGATGGTGTACTCATTTGTGTACATGTCTCTACTGGTGCTTTTTGGGGGTGGGGCATAATATGGTTATGTCAGGTCAGAAAAGTAAAAAGAGTTTAACTGCAAAGTTCAATAGCTCATCAATAAAAAGATTCGTGTAACGTTTTATGCATCTTTTTTTTTAAATCCTCATTTACATTTGTGAAACGTCAGTTTGGTTCGATTTTTTAAATTTACTTCAAGCGTATTTCTTATGAGGACAGTTAACATTTTCATGAAGATTCAGTTCATCTTTAACTGCCCTCTCCTATCTCAAAATCATGCATCAATAGGATTTAATTGATTCTAGGCTTGTCCTCATTTAATTAATCTATTTGCTTTGAGATATCGCTTTTATTATCTTATTATTTTTATTATCTGCCCTAAAAATTTGCTATAAATTTTCAACTAATTTTTCTTTTGCTGCTCTTTCATAAGCAATATATAATCCATTATCTTTCATAAGCAATATATAATCCATTATCTTTCATAAGCAATATATAATCCATTATCTTTCATAAGCAATATATAATCCATTATCTTTCATAAGCAATATATAATCCATTATCTTTCATAAGCAATATATAATCCATTATCTTTCATAAGCAATATATAATCCATTATCTTTCATAAGCAATATATAATCCATTATCTTTCATAAGCAATATATAATCCATTATCTTTCATAAGCAATATATAATCCATTATCTTTCATAAGCAATATATAATCCATTATCTTTCATAAGCAATATATAATCCATTATCTTTCATAAGCAATATATAATCCATTATCTTTCATAAGCAATATATAATCCATTATCTTTCATAAGCAATATATAATCCATTATCTTTCTCATCCATTATCTCGCGGTCCTGAATATGACCTTAAACTATATCCGATGGTGAGGGCCCCAGCTTGCAGGCCTTAGGGAGTGTGGAGCCACCCTTTAATTGCCGTTGCTCCCAGGTCCACTCTGACCCGGAGTGGTAGCACCTGTTAGGGTCCCAACTATGGGTTAAATAGAATATGACCTAAAAAACAAATATACTATATTAAAAAATCGTTCTTAAAAATCACCAGATTCGGCATTAAATAACTTGAAGAGGGTTGATATGCCGTAAAACAAAACAACCAACCAACCATTATCTCGCTCATCCATTATCTTGCTCATCCAATCTTTTCCAAATAGAAGGGAGTAGCAATTAAACTATTTTCATAATGTATTTTTAAGGGATCCTATACTTCTATAGCAGGAATACTTCTATTTCCAAATTTATCAAAAGCCCAAATATCCTCTGTAACATCACATCTTGGTCAAACATTCCTCACCCGCCAGTCATTTATATGTGCATAACATAAAATTGTTTAAACTTGATATAAAATCTTATTTTCAATAGAAACAATAGAACGTTTTATAAACTAAATCATCTATTCTTTTTGCTGGTGCATTTCTGTAAAAAGTCAAGTTCTCATGTTTGAAGATTTTCATTTCTAAACGTGCAGATTGAATGGCTGAATTTTAAAATTATCCAGTCTTGTTGTTTGCAGTTTCATGTTAGATTGTGTTAAGCAGCAAAGTGAAAAATTTCCATTAGAATTAGTCCTATGTGTCAAAATGAGTTTTCGATGTTAATGATAATTGTGTCGTGTCTGTATTTGAAAATTAAATTTTTACATTTTTAATTTATAATATAAAAAAAAAAATTAAAAAAAAAGCATAAATTTTGATAATTCTAAGTGTTATTATATTCGGTTTATCTGTTTTCTATGCTGGCATTATTCATTCAATGTGATCAAAAGTTTTTTTTTTTTTTTCCAGATGAATCATGGTAAATCCTCTAATTTGAGTGAAGGATCTGAATTTGTCTCGGATTCCCTGAAGAAAGCTGTAGCTTCAGCTGGAGTAGAACCACTAAGCAGCTTAGAAAACCTCTCTTCGGAGGTGGCTCACGACAGCACTCTGCATTCGGCGTTTGAAGAGCAGATATGTCACAATGTGTTGCAACGGATTCATTTGGACTCTGATTACAACCCAGAAAGATTCCCAAACACTGAAGAATATTTTAAGAATCAACATGGCAAATAATCGTAACTCTAACCTATCAGGGAAGGGAGGTTAGGGGTTTGGGTTGGAGAAGGATGCCCTCTCCTCCTTACTGCTGTTTAACTGGGATTTGATTTGAATCATATTTATGTTTCGGAATTTTTACGACGAGGATTGATAATTTGAATTATTTGGACTACTATCCTCATTTTGCTTCTCACATTTTGGCTGACCTCCTTCAGTCCAATCTTTTTGAACCCTGGAATCTTTGTTGACCTTTGAATTATAAATTCCAAAGTTCAAAAAGATGCACCTGAGGACTAAAACATTGTGAAAAATAATCATAATTAGGGTAATCTGAATAATCCAAATATAATTTAGTATTAACGGAAATTATCACCCCCATTTTTTTTTTTTTTTTTTTTTTTTTTTTAAGTTCTCGAATGGATCGATGAACTTTGTGTTTGACAACCACTTTTTAAATTGATTCTAGATTGGTGAATGTACTTTTCTATCCATTCAAGTGAAGTGGGAAAGATCTCCATCATTGATCACATTCGATGAGGGGGTGAAATATTAATTGCTACACTGACTGCAGGCAGACCCCTTCCCCTTCAGGAACAAACATTGTTTCGTTTTTGTGTTTCTGCTTATTTTATATGCATCCCTAATCCTCTACATTATTCTACATTGTGAGAAAGTCTTGTATTTTGAGCCCCCCCCCCCCCCTCAAAATTCAAATCGAAATTCCTAACTTCCAACGATCAAAACTGCAGTGATAATCTTTACAGTTCTATGCATTTGATCATTTTAGCAGTTTTTTTTTTTTTCTCCACAATTTTTCAAGTTATGTCTTTTATGTAATATTCTTTCTTACTTTTGAGGGGGGGGGGGTAATCTTCCTGAATGGAAATTGTCAAAAAATTTGACATATGAGCAGCAAAAATTATTTCACTAATCACTTTCAGTGTATATTTTATTTAATTTTAAAAAAATATCTAATAAAATTGATTTACTAAAATGGGATGGAAGTTTCTCACCCCTTTCAAGGGTTTTCAATTTAAAAACATTTTCTGTTTTATGCAATTACTTAGATTTGACTTGGCAATGAAAGTTCTTTATCCTATATATTTGTAATATCTCTGTCTGAGGATGCAATTGAAAACTAAACCCTATACCAGGATCAAACCACTTTTCTCAAATGAAATGTATCAGTGAATCTAATCGATCATATTGCAACATCTGCATTCACAACTGACATGCGTAAATATGAGACAATGTTTGAATATTATGAGAACAGAAATGCGTTTCAAGGCGAGGTGCAGAAGTGCACAGGGATTCTTGGGCAACACGAGGATGCCTGTTAATTTTAGAATGTAACGCCCGATGGAATACATGAATAAAATCCCTTGATTATTTATGCAGTGTGATAACATGCAATTATGGTGACAATTTGGGACCAGCCTCTCATCAAGGCTTTTTAGGTTACCCAAATCTATTCATAACCTTTTTTTTTAAATGGATTTGTTCATGAAATCTGCAATTCAACAATATTTGCTACAAATAAAATTTATTCCTGATTTGTCCAAGTTTTAGCATGAATATCAAACAATATGTAGAGTCTCATCAATATAAGGTGTAGAAGGGTTTATATTCACCAAACCCTGACTCCACAGAGTGGGGTTATTTCAAAAGAATCTGCAGATTATTTTTGAATAGAAGAAAACTATCAGTCAAGACGGGGGGAGGGGGTTGAAGTTTTTCCACATCATATCCACATGTTTAGCATTGAATGGTGAAAGAACAAAACCTGTTGGACAAGTTTGGCACCGACTAAAGTTTATTTGTACGAAACATAAGAGATGTGGAGAACATCAATGGCAAAGTTTAATCATGCCCCCCCCCCCTCCTCTCTCTTCTGATGCAAATTTTAGTTTGGAAAACGTATCACATTTTTCTCTTTTTGATAAATATTTTTTTTAAAATTTATTTCATTATTTTTTTCTTTCATAAAATTTTTTATTTTTTTAGCAAAATTTTCATTTTTTTTTTTTTTTTTTTTTTTTTTTTTCACATTTATTTAAACAAATTTTCTTGATAATTTGAGTATTGCAAAGTACTTTGTTCTCATTTCAGCAGTAATTATTTTATAAGTAACAATACTTAATATTTCTACCTAATCATGGATGCCAGATGTCAATAAAAGTCACTCAGAGTTCATTGTTAATCAATGTCTTATCTGTTGCACTACTGGTCAATGTGAATTAAATCAAGGATTCCGTTCCATAGATTCCCTAATTCAAAGATTTCCAAGTTTAAAATGATGCAACTAAACCTGATTATTTTCATGTTTAGTCAATGTAAACTTATTTAACTCTATTTAAATAATCCAAATACAAATTTTAGTTTTTTAAAAAAAAACTAAAATTTATATTTCAAAAATTTTCTAACATTTAAATAAGTTCATAAATGTGCTATCCAGACTGTTTATATCAAATTTTCCTTCATATGTTTGATATTGCATCCTCATTTCAATGGAAATTCCACATTAAAATCAGTAGGAACTTGAAAAGCATGCCTTTTTTTTTTTTTTTTTTTTTTTTTTTTTTTTTTAAGTTAACAGAAAAACTATTGGATATATTTATGGAAAAATTTCAATAAAAATGTACCTTTCACTGATTTTTGATGTCCATCATATTTTTATGAAAGGTTATTGGGTTACTGAGAAAGAAAAGCTTGCTTGTGAACTAATGTCAAATTCTCACATTAGAGCAAGTGTTACAATATGTTCCATTTTTCTTTTCATCTTAGCAATAAAGTAAAAAAATTCATGCATAAACGACCTCGATACTATTATGTAGACAAATAATAGTATTTAAAAAATGTCTTTGGATTTTGAACACGTCTACCTACAACTTCTAAACATTCTTTCATTAGCATCTTCTTGGCATTGGAGACATCACTTATTTTGAAAGGTAGTAGACCGTCGGCCCAAGGCAAAAATTATTACTTTTAATGGAATGTAAAAGGGGTAGAGATTATTTTTGGATAATGTGTATAAAATCATAAAAAACCTTAGAAATGTTTTCACACGCAAGATTTTGGTACATTAATTAATAATTTGAATTTTAATCAAATACATACAAAAAGTATCCAATCAGAATACACCTTTCATTTATTTGCTTAAAATCAACCAAGCACAATGATTGTAGTATGTGTTAAAATCAAGATGGTGGCATCCAGCAAAAAGAAAATATGTAAACAAAGACAAGATTATTTTTGATCTCACATTTTCATTTAGTTTTTGCACTTTTCTAGATGAGGACTTAATAAATAAATAGGAAATTACTAAGTGTTCAGAGAGAGTGAAATCATTTTAAACAAGCAATATCAAAAATATATGAAAATTTGTCATCTGCTTTGAGGAATCACAATTGTAATAACACAAAATAAAATAAATTATCAATCAGCAATTTTCATGATTTCAATGCTTTTAAGTAATTTGATATATTTATAGATGAACTCTCCCCACTTTTACGACTTTCTAAGTAATTATTGTAGCCGAGTACTCGTTATTACATGAAAAAATTTGGCAGAAAGAAAAAAAAAATATATGTAATAGCCTAAAAAGTAGACCTCTTCCCCCACCCCCCAAAAAAAAATAAAAAACTAACACATAATTTATGACATAGTAAAAAATGCAATTGTAGTCTGAAAATGGGGGGGGGGGGGTCATTGTTCGTTAAATATGTGAAACTAATCTTTCATTTTAAATTGTCTTTTTGTTTTTTCTTTCTGTCAAGTTTTTCAAGACACAATCACCTAAATATAGAATCTTAAACCTTTTCGGAAGGGGAGCAGACAGTGTTAAACTGCAATAAAGCCCTACCATAATTTTATAGGTCCCGATATCCAAATTTATTTATCCTGTATATAATATTTTAATTGCAGAAATTCCTCTCTAGACCAAATTACTGTAGGCTTGCAAAAACAGATGCCACATACAAATTCATGTTCAAATGTATTACCCACCATCTTATGTAATTTTTGACCGCCATTACACATTCAATTATAATATTAAAATACATTCCATCCATGGAGAACCACCATCATAATCGCAATATTCTGCATCTTTTTCTATTACAGTTACACCTTCCATAATTGGATGAGTACATACTGATACCATATTCTTTCCTATTTCCAAATCAAAATTAATAACTTCTTCCCAACAACGTTCCGGTGTTTATGATTGATTGAAACATTGAAAGTTTTGGGAGTTTTTCATTCCTTGGCTTTTGGGTCAAGATCACATAACTGTTGCTTATTATTTGTCGTGTTATTTGACCAATACTGTTGTTTATTACATTTTCAGTGAATTTTATTCAAGTACGCATGTGTCACCCCCACTCCTTCATCAGTCGGTTGAGGATGATCGTCGACCTCCGAACCCTTCCACTGCCGGTGATAATTCTTGGCCGTCTAAAGTTACTGGTATGGGGAAGTGACCGAATTATCGGTTGATCGTCTAGATATATATCCTGGACCAATTCGTTGTGTACCCTCTTAACAACGAACGTTGTTGAAAGAGAGCCGTGGATTTTTAGTGTAGTAAAAGAAAACAGGATAAAACGGTTCTGCACCAAATATATATTAAAAAAAAAAGTATGGTTCTTATAATTCTTTCAGAGTCCTGAAGGAAGCGATGTTATTATTCTAAGAATATGGTCGAAGGCGTCAGCTTGTAACCTTGTGGAGTGTCGGTCTCTGGGTATCTGAAATGTGTTTTAACCTCCCCACACCCTTACTTCGTTACACATGAACAAAATAAAAGAATAATTTTATTGTATTTTAGTAAGAAAGCTAACAAATTAGTAATTCGTTCTTACTAAAATAACAGGGGGATGCATCTTTTCTGGTTGTTAAGTTTTGAGACATTTTGTTGAACAAAAATGTCGGTATAGTTCAGATCAGTAACCAAGATGGCGGCCAAGAATCAAATGCAGTCCGTGCCGTAGTTAACGACGAACTGATTGAATCCAAAATTCGACAATTTTTATAATAATTTTTAAACATTTTTCATTGGTTGTTTAGCACAGCCATTGGTTATAAAAATGATTGGCGAATCCATTCGTCTCATACTCCTATCAGGAGTCAAAAACATTTTACATAATAAGAAAAATCAAGTTTGTTACATTTTGTTTTTGAGTTTCCAATTTGATGTTTAAGTTTGATGGAGGTGGACGATTTTTTTTTTTTTTTTTTTTTTTTTTTTTTTTTTTAGCGGTGATTTGGCCAGGGGATTCCGATATTGACAATTACCCATGTTTGACCTAATGACATGGCAAACCTGCCCTGAAGAAAAACATGAATACTTGTGTTCTTTTGCCACCATGCTGAAATAACATGTTTTAAAAGCCATTCTTAACATGGGGAGGGAACAGTATTTGGTAACTATTCTGTGCTTCCACCTAACAATTTCATAGCAAAAACAATATTGTGAAGCTTGCATTAAACTTGAATTTCAAAACAGCAAAGTGACAAAAGTGCACACCATGGTTTAGAAATGTAAACATGTTTAGACTAACAACACGGCAGTATCGCCCCCCCCTCCACTCCCTCAAATAAAAACCTGCCATGAAACAAAAATATGAGTACTTATGTTTTTCTGTTAAGTTCTACAAAAAAAAAGTGATTACGTCCATTTTCCCGAAAAATCCATTCTGTTACTTTTTTTTACTCATATGTTTAATTGTGCAACATTTCAAAAACTTCCAAGGCGTAGTTATTGATAAACGAGTGCGGACAGATGGAACAAACGGACAAGGATGAATTTACAGGCCCACCCTCCTTTTGTCAGGGGACAAAAAAATTGTGAAGCTTGAATTTAACTTGAATAAACTATTTCGAAACACAAGGTCGCAAACGTGCACAAGCAGCATCTATTTTTATTCTAACGACCGACATGGCAGAATCGACCCCCACCCCCTCAAATAAAAACCTGCCATGTGCTCTTCTGACACCATGCTGAAATAATAACATTATTTTGAAAGACATTCTTAACATGGGGGACGGGTGTTTGGTAACTATTCCGTGCTTCCACCTAACGATTTAATAAAAAACAAAAGATCATGAGGGCTGGAATTTAACTCGATTAAACTTTTTAAAAATAGCGAGGACGCAAAGGTCAAGGTGGCAAAGGTCAACCAATCAACCAAAGCATGTTCACCTTTGCTTATTTTTACTCTTTTGCTATTTACTAGTAAGGTTGATGGTTACATTTCTTTGCACACATTAACATTTGGGGGGGGGGGGTAAATTTTACATTACGTCCACCTCTACATTTTTGGTTACAATGACCATATACAAAAGTATATCCTGATTACGAAAATCTCATTAAAATTTTGCGCAGACAAGTGCTTCTAGAGATATAAACACATGCATTCTGCATTGTAATTCAATGCCTGTCAGATTTGTATTTGCATAATACAAAAATCCACTTCTCTCCTATCGACACAGTCACCAACCATATCATTTGCAGGTGGGTATGCTGCCTATGATTTTCACAGTCAAATTTAGGGATTTATTTATCTACCACCCCCAACTAAAAAGGGGGGTGCTCTGCTCTGATATACGTTCTTTACATGAGGTTGGTGGTGTCTATTCCGAAAGCCGTTCTTAACATGGGGAGTTTCTATCAATCTAAACAGTTCATAAACAGTGAGAATCCCTAGATTCTAAAATCTGTTTATACTTTCTATTTTTATTCTAATTTTTCCTAATTTTTTTATTGCATACGGATTTACGCATTCCCTTATTTGCTTTTTCAGATTCAAACAGTACATGCAGCTTATCAACAACCATAGTTTACTTTTTTTGCAAGGGAGGGAAGAGGCTTCCATCAGACAATGCCAGTTAACGGGTCCTGCTAGTTTTTAATACACAGCAACAGTTTGAAGAATATTTGAGATCCAAATCTTGCTAATTTAGAGCATGAATGAATATAGTAAAATGTTTTTAATTTCAAGAGTTCTAAAACCAAGTTTTTTTGTTTTTCTTTCACTACCAATCTTGATACTTTTTCAGTTCCAGTTAAAATGCTAGGACTGAATTTCATACCAGATCTAAAATGGAAGACCTGTATATTTCTAAGATTGATGAAAAAATGGATCTTTCTAGTGCTCCAAAAGTATAAACTTATGTAATATGCTAGCTTTACAAAACTCATATACATCCAAAATTGTACCATTTCCACACATGGGCAGATGTTGCTTAGAGCAATTTTTACCTTCTTTGACAAAGTTCAAAATCAACTTCATAATCTCATGCGATGCATCGGTGATCTATGATTAATGTACACTAATCACGTTTCATATCTATGATTAATGTACACTAATCACATTTCATATCTATGATTAATGTACACTAATCACGTTTCATATCTATGATTAATGTACACTAATCACGTTTCATATCTATGATTAATGTACACTAATCACGTTTCACAAACCGTTTATGTATTCTCTTCTCACTACTTATGCATCCTTTGAACCAAACATAACTTGGCTTTCTCCGAAGCATGATGTCAACAGTCAAATTATTCCAAGTGTTGCCAATGAAAGCATAACAATGCTACATAAAAGAAAATAGTAAACTTTTAAATGTAGAAAAATATCCACAAAAAAATTTAAAAAAACTACCATAATTTTTAACTGTGTCAAGAAAAGTTGTTTAAGCAATTTTTTTTTTTTTTTTTCAAATAAGTGTTAGCAAATCTTTTTTTCAATGCCAGGGAGATTTCCTTAGGAAGATTTTTTTTTTTCCTCAAACTTTTGGATAGCATCAAATGACAACAAAGTGAACAAAGAAGTAGTGGACATGTAAGGAAGCTCCTTACAAACCGGATAGCTTTCAGCGATGCAAGTTAATATAGATTGCTACCAAATGTTTGCTTTCGCATAAACTCTAAAAGATGTCCTGCTTCTGCATTTTTGTTTGTTGTTGCCATTTAAAATGCCTACAGCTATATAAGTTTTATTATGCATGCAATATCCAGCTATATAAGTTTTATTATGCATGCAATATCCAGCTATATAAGTTTTATTATGCATGCAATTTTCAGCCATGATTTTTGCAAAGAAGGTTCCAGTCCGGATTGCTGTCCATCATCGACATTTAATATTGCCACATCTCCAGCCATAGTAGTCTGTTATGCTCCCTCTTTTTGCTAGGATGTACTCGTGGCCGCAGGTTGCACATTTTATTGATTTTTTTGCCACTAGTTTCCTCTGTTGACAAAAATCTATTACAGCATCAGGTGTCTGGAGCTGTTGTGCCAAGATGGTCAAATTCATTTTTTTTTTTTTTTTTCTTCTGACTTGCATGTAAGAAATGATGGATTTTTTCCCCTCTTCTAATTGGTATCCAAATTCTCGTCTGTTTAGACACATACACATGTTAAGTTGAAACCCAGTGTGCAGCATTGTCACTGGCTGATTGCCATGTTATGTGAGACAGCAGCTAAACATGAGCTATTGACATCATGTTCCGGGTAAAGCTGAGCCGAACGCCGAGTTACACCTCGTTCAAAGGATGCATAAGTACCTTCTTCTCTGCGGCTGCTTTCCTACAACCTTGCTTGTTTCTTATTTTCATGAAATGTGCTAGACCGACCTTTTAATCCTTGGTTCCTTCCTGTCAGACATTCATAAGAACATTCATCCACTACTTGGTCATCTTCAAGTTCAATTGCAACAGATTGTCATAAATCATTTTCAATCCACACATCTTTCAACTGACATTCATTTCACTTGAGCATCATTGATAAAAATACTGACTTATTAGTCATAACAAGTTTTCGAATTTCATGTATGATTATTGATTTCATTCATTGGATGATTTTTTTGTAGAATGTAAACTATGAAAACTCAATTTTCTTTCCCCCCCCCCCTCACAGAAATTTAGCTGTGGATATTTTTAAACTATGCAAAAATAATTTAATGAAACGTTCTAGATTTATCAAATAAGGTTTGAATCTATATAATTATTAAACTTTAAACCTTGCACCATATCTTCGATCAGGCGATTCCATCTTTTAAAAAAGGGATAAGTGATTTTATGATTTATATTTATGATAGGTGATTTATTTACATATATAGCTAAGAGGCTATGGGATGAGGGTGGGGAGTTGTTTGTTTTGGTTTGATTCTAGCTGATGGCACCCAAGGCATATGCATATATTTTAGTTTGGATTTCATTATCATGTATTCGGTTTAAAATAATCGATAGAGAATCGTCTTTAATGATAGATTTCATTATCATGTATTCGGTTTAAAATAATCGATAGAGAATCGTCTTTAATGATAGATTTCATTATCATGTATTTGGTTTAAAATAATCGATAGAGAATTGTTTATAATAATAGATTTCATTATAAATGTATTTGGTTTAAAATAATCGATAGAGAATTGTTTATAATAATAGATTTCATTATAAATGTATTCGGTTTAAAATAATCGATAGAGAATTGTTTATAATAATAGATTTCATTATAAATGTATTCGGTTTAAAATAATCGATAGAGAATTGTTTATAATAATAGATTTCATTATAAATGTATTTGGTTTAAAATAATCGATAGAGAATTGTTTATAATAATAGATTTCATTATAAATGTATTCGGTTTAAAATAATCGATAGAGAATCGTCTTTAATGATAGATTTCATTATAAATGTATTTGGTTTAAAATAATCGATAGAGAATTGTTTATAATAATAGATTTCATTATAAATGTATTCGGTTTAAAATAATCGATAGAGAATTGTTTATAATAATAGATTTCATTATAAATGTATTCGGTTTAAAATAATCGATAGAGAATTGTCTATGATAATGTGACACTTACGTCACCCGCGTGTCATCTAGTGGTGGAATGCTCCCCGATTGTTGGTCGTGTCTTTTGATGAGAATGTCAGCGGCCAGTACCTGAAAGAGACTCGTCGAGCGTTTCTGCAATGATGCCAAACAAATCAAAAAAGACAAGTCGATATTTGTTTTTGTGATTCAAAATTCCTTGTTATTCATAAAAGGTTACAATCGTCGTTTCGTATTTCACTATTAAGTTAGGGACTGGCCGTTTGTTAACTGCATAGTTATTTCTTTTTTGGTAAAAACTAAAAATACGTGGCAGGGTCAATCGATGAGGTCGGCTTTTTCGCTCGTTCGAGCCCAGGGGAGCAGATGTCTCTCTGTGTCTGTCGGTCTCTGTGCGTCTTGCACTCAAAACTCGCTGCTTATATTGTGGGGGCGGGAGCTATATCTTCTTTTTCTCTCATTCGGCCCTTTAGCCAATCAGGATGCCGGAACCGCTGTCACTCAAATCTTCACCAGGCGGCCTATGCCCAAAAAGGGGGTTGTTTCTTCTTCTTCTGTTGCAATCGAGTAGAATATCTCAGCCGGCGTGTGCCTAATAGAATTTGACGGGCCATTAAAACCAGAATGGTCTCGTTCAATTAACTTTGAGGGATCATAAAAATGAACCAAATCCAATTCCACAAAGGCCACGCGTCTTGTCAATAGAGGCCACTTACCCACCAGGGAGCAGTCAACAATGGTCGCTTTGTAAATTGGAATTTCATTGGTATCCTTCCTTTCACTCACGTATCGGGCTGCCATGGTAAATTAGCGTTTACAGCTTTCTTGGCCAAAAGAAGTATCCTTCGCACATACCATTCTGGCCCTTATCTACCTTTTTTCTCCTTTTTATTTTTTCTCTTCTGTTTACAACTGGTTTTTTCTATGCCTCTTTTCTCGGTCGTCTGCTACTTCTCTCAGTGTCTATCCCGTTGGGTGCATTTAGCTTGCAGTTTACTGCACCTTCGAGCTTTTTTTTTTTTTCTTTTTTTTACATAGGCATCACCACATTATCAAGGCCCAGAGGCCACTCAAGGATAAGGGTTAAAGAGTGTACAGTAGAAATTGGACAATATAGTAATCATTAGTAATGAAAATTTGGTAAATTTGATAACTTATATGGAACGGCTCATCAAGAACTTATTTACGTTAGACTTGAAGACAACCATATTGTAGTCAGCCGGAAAGCAGGAAAACGGAAGACAATTCCACAGGCGTGCAGTTCTAAGAAAGAAGCTTTGTTCATGGAATCTACGTTTAGGTTTAGGCACAGATAAAGAGTGGGGGGAATTATTGATAGTGTTTACAGCTAGACGAGTGTTTCTTGTGAAAGTTTGGCGAGGGGGGACCATAGATTGAAGCTCAGTCGAACACTTTCCATGAAAATAACGATACATCAGAGACAAACTCGCAGCATCTCTTCTGTGAGATAGAGGTTGCAAGGAGGAGAAAAGGACATCTCCTACGAGGCTACGAAGTCTATTTTGAACTCTATCAAGGCAGGACAAGTCCTTTCTAGCAGCTCCTGCCCAGATGTGGCAACAGTATTCCATCCTTGGACGTACCTGGCTCTTATATAGATAGAGAATAGCATCAGCAGTGAGATATTTACCGGATCGATAGAAAGATCCCACCATTTTTCCAGCGGCCTTGGCAACAGATTTGGTGTAATGGTTAAGCCCAGAAGCTTGTCAAAACTTGAGGCCTCCTGAAGACGAGAGCCATTCATTTCAATTGATGCCAAATGTGGATTAGAATGTTGATGATGTAAAGAGAGAAGCTTGGTTTTAGATGCATTAAAAGTAACCAGCCACTCCTTTCCCCATTGTACTACGTGCTCAAGATCAGAGGAGAGAGAATTGGAGAGAACTTGGTCGTTTACTGTCTTAGATGTGCTGCCATAAATGGTAGTGTCGTCAGCATAAATGTCTACAAATGATGTAAGGATGTGATTTGGAAGATCATTAATGTAGATCAGGAAAAAAGTTGGGCCCAGGATGGACACCTGAGGGACACCGGCATTAATACTGTGAGCTTCTGATTTTTGCCCCTCAACTACTACTCTTATGAACCTATCAGAAAGAAATGATTTAATAATTGAGAAGACTTTTCCAGCTATACCATAGCTAGCGATCTTATGAAGTAAACCTTTATGCCATACCCTATCAAAGGCTTTAGATATGTCAAGAGCAATTGCCCTAGAAAGATTGCCACCGTCGAGAGATTTGCTAATCCTATGAGATATAACTGTAAGCACATCTGCTGTAGATCTAGCAGAACGGAAACCATATTGAGTGTCACTAAGAAGGTTATTTTTGTTGAGATGGTTGATTACTTCTGTATTTAACACAGATTCTAGCAACTTACTCATGACGCACAGGAGACTTATTGGCCTGTACTGAGAGGGGGATGAGCGATCACCTGAATTCTTAAATACAGGGCATACAGATGAGATTTTCCAGGGAGATGGGAAACTATTCTCCTTAAGACAACGTTAACAGTTTTGTAAGTATGGGCGCTAGTTCAGGTTGAAGTTTTTTGAGTACTATAATTGGAATACCGTCAGGGCCAGTTGCTTTACTGGAATCAAGGTTTTTGATAAGCTTGGCAACATCACGTACAGATATACGTATATCACATAGCGTGTTTTCTGATACAGGAGGAAATATTGGGGGTTGGCGGCCTTGGTCGCAAAGGGTAGAATTAGCTGCAAAGTTCTTGACAAAGAGTTTGGCTTTGTCTGATGCTGACGAGATTACCTCAGGTCCATTGATAATAGTTGGGATAGAGCACACGCTTCTGTTCAGGATTCTGTTTGCTATTTGCCAAAACTGGTGGGAACCAAGCCGCTGCTCAGCTACTTTGGACTTAACAGATTGAGCATACAACTCTCTTGCGTTCCTTCTTACTTTCTTACAATGGTTGCTGGCAGTCCTGAAAGCGGCTTTAGTTTCCATACATCTATTACCTTTGAAGCAGTGGAAAAAGTGATTTCTGTGCAGCAGCACATTCTGGAGAGAACCAGCTTGTCTCAATAATAGAATTTATTATCATGTATTCGGTTTAAAATAATCGATAGAGAATTGTCTATGATAATAGAATTCATTATCATGTATCCGGTTTAAAATAATCGATAGAGAATTGTCTATGATAATAGAATTCATTATCATGTATTCGGTTTAAAATAATCGATAGAGAATTGTCTATAATAATAAATATGTAATGTGCATTAAAAAAAATTATATTTAAGTGTATCTTATGACCGAGCAACACTTAGTGGCCTTGGATATTATTTTAAATTTGAACTATTTTTATGTAAGTTATTGTATGTACATGAAACGCTTGAATATATTTTACAGTCTGAAGATATCAACAGTACATATGAGCTCGGCTTTCTTATTTCATTGACTATCTTTGCCAGTCAAATATAAAATATGAAAAAAAAAAAAAATGCTACATCTGACAAAAAGTAAAAACTATGATGTGCAGAATATCTGGAAAAGAAACAAAAAAAAGTTTGTAAAATGTTTAATCATAATTTTTTTAAATTACCAGAAGAAAATGGAACACCCCTCATGCAAATGAAAAAAAAAAAATCAAGATTGTTTAGCAATCAATGCACAATAATTGCTAGTACATAACAAAAATTGCTAGCACATAACAAAAATTGCTAGCACATAACAATAATTGCTAGCACATAACAATAATTGCTAGTACATAACAAAAATTGCTAGCACATAACAAAACCAAGGAAAACTGAAAAAACTGGTGAAGAATTTAAGGTTTTTGTCAAATTTGTTCACAACCGAATAATTGAAACAAAGAAAATGAGATAAAGTTTAAAAGACGTCAAGATTAGATACAAGAAACGAAAGGTGTTGATACTTATTCATATAAAATAGGATATTTAAGACAAAAGTTGATTCAAAATTTCCTCAATTGTGTTAAGTAGTCCTAAATTTCGATTACAGGATGACCTTGACTATGTGAATGACATATGTCTTGTAGAGTTAAAGAGTACTCGATGAGGAAAGAAAAACCACAACACTAAGCGAAACACAATAACTAAACAAGTCATGCACATTCAAATTCAAATCCTTTATCGATAAATCTGAGAAACAATAGACATATCAGCAAAATAAACTGCTCAGTGACATGCAATATGGTTTCCATTCTGTGAGATCTACAGCTGATGTACTAGTGAATCTCTCGAGAAGGCTTTATTTCTAGAGCAATAGCTCTTGATATATCAAGATGGGCAGGAGCTGCTAGAAAGACCTTATCCTGCTTTGACAAGAGTTCAAAATAGACTTCGTAGCCTCATAGAGGAATGCCCTTTTCTCTTCCTTGCAATCTCTTTCTCACAGAAGAGACATTGCAAGCCTGTCCCTGCTTTATCGGTTTTTTTTTATCGCAAGTGCTCATCCGAGCTCCAATCTATGGTTCTCTCTGCCAAACTTTGATGAAAAATACTCGTCTAGCTGAAACTACTATCAATAATTTCCCCCACTATTTATCTGTGCCTAAACCTAAACATAGATTCCATGAACAAAGCTTCTTTCTTAGAACTGCACGCCTGTGGAACTCTCTTCCGATTGCCTTCTTTCCAGCTGACTATAATTTGGTAGTCTTCAAATCCAATGTAAACAAATTCTTGATGAACCATCTCCTTAAGTAATCCAATTTACCAAATTTCCACGACTAACGATTACTACGATATCTCATTGACTACACTCATTAACCCTTATCGTCCAGTGACTCCTATGTAAAAAGAAAAAGATCGCCAGCTATTGAATAGCAAGAAATGTCCTCAATTATCAAATAATTATTAAATTCTTTCTCTTTGATAGGCTTATAAAAATAGCCAACTCATAGTATTAACCCGACGGTGTTCCTCAAGGTTCCCTCAGTGATCTCCCAAATCACATTCTTAGATCATTCATAGATGACACCACAATATATGGAAATACTTCAGAAGGCCAGCAATGACCAAAATCTTTCTGATTCTCCCTCTTTTGATCTTGAGAACGTGGTGCAATGAAGAAAAAAAAAAGTTTCTCTCCTTTCATCAGAATCACTCTAATCCTTATTATACTTCTATTGAAATGAATTGAAATTCTTGAACTTCTGGGAGTGACATTCACTCCTGATTTGAAACATCAAATCTGTTGCCAAGATTGCTGGAAAAATGGTTGGATCATTCTACTGCTCCAGTAGGTGAATCTCACTGCTGATGCAATAGGGCAGTCGATTTTGGAACCTCGCTGGGGAAATGGTGATGATAGTTGGGGTTTGACATAGAAAAGACCTACACGAAATATTGTTTTTCAAACTCGTTATCTTTGCTTGAGGAAATGACTTGAAAAATTGAAGCTATTAAAAGTTTTTCGGTGAATTGTCAAGAACGTCCCGTCATCAAAACAATCCGTACTGTTAAGAAAATGGAATCATTATTTAAAATATATTTTAAACTACATTTTTAAACAAAATGAGTGAGGATAATGAATTAATAAAATAAATATTAAGTGTAAAGGCAAAATTTTTTTTTTTTAAATAATGACCAAAGTTCGCTTTTTTATTTCAGGAATTTTTTTTTGGTGGAAATATTTTAGATTTCACCGTTTCAAAACACGCTCGTTATTGATATTGAAAATTAACGTTTGTTTATTATTTAATTTGAAAACATTACGATTTAGGCTTAATTATTTCGAAAGGAAAAACGAAAAAGACTTGGTTAAAATATGTGTTATATTTCAATTGTCTGCAGTGAACTTAAACATATTTGTTTTATCTTTTTAATTTGTTTTTCTATTCAAATGAACGTCAAAAACATTCATTTTTGCACCAACCTAATATTTCACATCAAATTCTATTTGAAATTTTTATTAAAATATGGTAATACTCCAGTTTTATATTAAAAAAAAAAAAAAAAAAAAATAGTCCATACAATTTTATTCTACACATTCTTTATGAAATATAACCACGTAAATTTTCAAGTTTTTCTACTTAATAAAAAATACTTTGCAGAAAATTAGTGTCAAACTTTTATTTTTTTTATTTTTAGGGAGTAATTGTTTTTAAGTAGTATTTTTCTTCTAAACTTATAGTTTTAAAATCAGATAACCCACAAAGATTAATACAAGTAAATAAGGAAACTGCTTTAAAGGTTTTTCGTTATTTGTGCATCTATGTTATTGTGCTAAAATAACTTTATTATTTAGAAAGTCATTCTTAACATGGAGAAGATAGAAGGTTGTGTTGTAACTAGTGTTGGGACGATTCCTAATTTTTATACGATTCCGATTCCAGGAAAATATTGATTAACGATTCCAATACCAAGTACGATTCCGATTCCTAGGGAATTATTGTTTTGAAATATACCAGGTAGTTTTATACTTATGGTCGGTAGTTCCCAAATATGTTCCCTAATTTTGGAAGAGATATTTTATGTCTACACCGTCGTGTTTTGGTTTAAATAAAATTATTATATAGTAAACTAAACGGAAAACTTAGCAAAATTTATTTTAGAGAAAATTTATTTTACTTAATTGGAATACAGAAAAAAAACTCAAAGAAAATAGAATTTATCCTTCAGAGAAAAAATAAATAAAATAGAATTTATATAACAGAACAAAAACAAGAAAATTAGAGAATAAATACACACGATTCATTATTTTGGTCCTCATAATTAACAGATTTAATGAATTAAATAAAAAAAATATAACGGAAGAGAAAGAAAATATATACTAATTAAATATAAAAAAGATAAATATTTAATTTAATAATTTATAAATGAACGAGCGTAATGAAAAAAAAAACAATATACTATGTGACATGGCGCCGTAGATACAAAATAACCTTTCCAAAGTTAACGACCATACATGAGAAATACCATTAATCGAAAGTTTTTGTGTTTTATACTAAAAAGGTAGGTATAGCGAAAAGTTACAATTAAAGGAATTTCAAAAACGATTTTTTGTTTGGTTATTGATAGTTATATTTGTGACGGCAGTTCTTCAGACCTCCATAATTCACAAGGAGTAGTTAACACCTATTATTTTTTCTTACTTTTTCATTGCTTTTACACGTTGTTTCTAATGTGAAGAATAAGTTTAGCCAAACTAATTTTGAAATAGGGTATATCAAAGGAACACATATAAAAATGATACCACTATAAAAAACAAATGAAATACTAGATAAAATTGAGCAAACATAATTACCAAAAATTACAGAAAAAGATAACAAAACAAAAAATGGTGAAGTTTGTTGAGTGAAATGAATTATTGAAAGAAAATTAATTGAACTAATAGAAATGTTAAATAAAAAAATGTCACATTTCAATATTTTTTTAATAATTAAATTCTCAGGGTTGTCGAAATTAAAAATTAAGTGATTTTTTTTATTAGACTTCTTTCGAAGCTTGTTACCTTGAAAAATACAGTTAAAACCCTGTTTTTTTAAATAAATTGAAAAATAAACGCAATTAAAATAATTTAATTGATAATTGAAACTTTAAAAACGTATTAAACATTGAAAAATTACTTATCTCACAAATTAACGTCCAATAAAGTAAATCCAGTCTTCATACAAGAATTCGGTTATAATAAATATATCTTTCCCAAACTTAAAAATTAAGTCCTTTTTTTTTTTTTTTTTTTTTTTTTGAGAGAGAGAGAGTGCTTTAAAATCGCCGGGGAGTGCCGCCTAAAATTTTAAAGAAGTAAATTTTAGGAGTTTAGTGCCTTTCAAAGACGGTTATTTATTATCATCATTTAATTTCCTTTTTTTCCTCCCCCCCCACACCTTTCCACATGGTTCAGTAGTTAACCAGTGCTCCTGTTGCTGTCAGTCAGCTATCTTTACCTAAGTTTTAATTTCTAGTTAAAAGAATTTTTCATGAATAGAATCAGCATTTTTTTAAATTATTTTTTTAGTTGTATATATTGTATTTACTCTTTGAAGTTAAGGAGGGTTAAAAAAATTGGTGACACCTAGATGGTGACGTAGGCAAAAAAAAAAAAAAAAAAAAGACACTGCGATTTCGACCCTCACTAATAAAACTGCTCTGAGTGACTAGTTGGTAATTTTTTGTTCCTTTTCTTTTTTATTTTGCTCCTCCAATTTATTTGGATGCTTCATAGTTTTAACATGTTGGTTGTGGTCATGTTAGATGGTTTTATTCCTCGCGATATTTTAATTTGACAGATTTTGCAAATGGCTTTCAACTCATCATCTTCATCAACTTCAAAAAGTTTCCATGCAAGACTTTTTTTGGACTTTGGTGTTGCGCGTTCTATCCCAACCATTATCAATGGACCAGAGGTCATCTCATCAGCGTCAGACAGGGCGAAACTATTTGCAAAGAACTTTGCAGCTAATTCTACCCTATGCGACGAAGGCCATCAACTCCCCATATTTCCTCCTAAAACACAGAACAAGCTAGGTAACATACAAATATCCATGCATGAGGTCGCCAAGCTAATCAAGAACCTAGATTCTAGTAAGGCAACTGGCCCTGATGGCATCCCAATTATAGTGTTAAAAAAGCTTCAGCCAGAACTTGCTGCCATACTTACGAAACTATTTAAGCGCTGCCTTAAGGAGAAGTGCTTTCCGACCCCCTGGAAGACCTCATCAGTTTTCCCTGTATTTAAGAATTCAGGTGATAAGTCCACTCCCTTTCAGTACAGACCAATGTCTCCTGTGTGTTATGAGTAAGTTGCTGGAATCCATATTAAATAGAGAAATAGTCAACCACCTCAGCAGGAATAACCTTCTTAGTGACACACAATATGGTTTCCGCTCTGCAAGATCTACCGCAGATGTGCTGACGGTTATATCTCACAGGATTAGTGAATCTCTTGACAAAGGCTTCCTTTCTAGGGCAATTGCTCTTGACATATCAAAGGCCTTCGACAAGGTATGGCATAAGGGTCTACTTCACAAGATTTCCAGCTACAGTATAACTGGAAATGTTTTCTCAATCATTAAATCATTTCTCTCCGATAGGCTCATAAGAGTAGTGGAAGATGGACAAAAATCGGAGGCCTGCAATATAAATGCTGGAGTCCTTCAGGGGTCAATCCTGGGCCCAACTCTCTTCCTGATCTACACCAATGACCTCCCTAAACACATACTTAAATCATTCATTGACATCTATGCTGATGACACGACCATCTATAGCAACACATCAAAGGCTGTAAATGACAAAGTTCTCTCGGATTCTCTCTCCTCTGATCTCGAGCGCATGGTTCAGTGGGGGAAGATGTGGCTGTTAATGCATCCAAAACCAAACTCCTATCCTTACATCATCAACGCTGATCCCCATCTGGCATCAATTGTGATGGATGGCTCTCGTCTGGGTGAGGCCCCGTGTTTTGACAAGCTTCTGGGTTTGACCTTTACTCCTGATCTGAAATGGAACACGTACATCAAGTCTGTTGCCAAGGTCGCTGGAAAGATGGTGGGATCCTTCTATCGCTCTAGAAGATATCTCACTACTGATGCAATTCTCTATCTATATAAAAGCCAAGTACGTCCAAGGATGGAATACTGTTGCCATATCTGGGCAGGAGCTGCTAAAAACAGCCTATCCTGCCTTGACAGAGTACAAAATAGACTTCGTGGTTTAGTGGGGGATGCTCTTTTCTCTACCCTGCAACCTCTCTCCCACAGAAGAGACGTTGCAAGCCTATCCTTGTTTTATCATTATTTTCATGGCAGGTGCTCATCTGAACTCCAATCCCTGGTCCCCCCCTCGCCAATCTTTCACGAAAAACACCCGTCTAGCTGAATCCACTGTGAAAAATTTCCCCCACTCTATATCTGTGCCTAAATCAAAACGCGGATTCCATGAACAAAGCTTCTTTCTTAGAACTGCACGCCTGTGGAACTCTGTTCCGTCTGCCTGCTTCCCTCCGGACTACAACTTGGATGTCTTCAAGTCAAATGTTAACAAATTCCTAATGAACCGCCCCCCCTAATTAAACACTTCATCAAATCTCCACACTAACGTAATGTACTTGCAATAACCCTTATCCCTGAGTGGCTTCCGGGCCTTGATAAGTGGTGATCACTGTGTAAAAAAAAAAAAAAAAAATCCGCTAAAAAAGACAAAAAGAAAAAAATATAAAGGGATGGGGCAGTAAATTGTACCAACCGGTAGTTAACAAAAAAAAACTTATAGAATTTAATTTTTGAAACCAATGTATAAAAGTTTACATAATGAAATGCAAATATGCATTTTCTTTTGAATTTATTTTGGTTGACTGTGTTCAATTCACACATGGTTGATGCGGTTCAATATTGCTAAACTATAAGTCTTAAGTAAAATTCTATTTATAAATACTTTTTAAAATGAAATTATTTAATTAATAGTAAATATTATTTAGACATAAAAATTAATTGATTACAAAACCTTTTAAAAATATATATATTAATTTCTTTTTCGTTCGGCAAAAATCTGCGCAAAACACTTAATTTTCAATTTAAAATTCTAGAAAAAAGATTATATTATTCTGCTTTTAGTATAATCAAATTCAGGGTTTTATCTTTCTGGATTGGTTGGTTGGTTGTTTTTGTTTTACGGCATATCAACCCTTTTCGGGTTATTTAATGCTGAATCCAAAGATTTTGAAGAAAATATTTTTAATAGAATATATTTGTTGTTTTCACGTTGGTTTCTATTTAACCCATAGTTGGGACCCTAACAGGTACTACCACTCCGGGTCAGGGAGGTAATTAAAGGGTGGCTCCACACTCCCCAAAGCCCACAAGATGGGGCCTCACCACTGGATACAGTTTAAGGTCATATCCAGGACCATCTTTCTGGAGAAAAAAATTTAAAAAAATGGATTTTATTTCAATGAAATTAAAAAAAAAAACTTGACTGAATTGAATTAATTACCCTTGAATTAACGAAGGGGTTATTTAATAACTTTAGGTTTGGAAGAGATAGGTATGGGGTCGATTTTTTTGAAACTTCAAAAGAAACCGACTACTGTCAAAACTTTGCGAAATAATACAACGTGATCAATTTCATTTTGGAGATATTTCTTTCAAAAGCCTTCTTTTAAAAACGAAAAAAAAGTACATTGTTCTATTAAACCTTTTACTGTTTAAATAATTTGACTTTGCTCGTTTTATTTTAAGAAAATATAAGTTGAAAAAGCATTTTCATTCAGTATTAGAAGATTTGTCAGTAAAAAAAAAACAATCGCCAAAAAGATAAGCGTTTTTTTTTTTATTTTTACTCGCAATGTAGAGCCCTGCATACTTCTTTTCAAGTCAACTCTTTTGTAGTTTTGATTACAATAGAGCTGAATGAATGAACCTTGTAAGGGAGGGGCACTAAGCATTGCCCTGTTAATAATGAATTTCTTTGGTTTCTTTTTATAACATGCTACATTTCTCTCTTGCAGTTAGAAATATCAGGAAATTATTTTCTTTTTTTCAACATCAGACTAAAAGAATCGTAATGAAGGAATCGGAAAATTAAGGTATTTTTTAACGATGCAATTCCGATACCTCCCAAAATACATGATTCTTACGATTAACGATTCCGATTAATCGGCCCACCACTAGTTGTAACTATTTTGTACTTTCACCTAACAATTTAATAAACAAAAATTTTATAAAAATGAAATTTAATTTGAAAATACTATTATAAAATAGCATGGTAACAGATGCACAAGCACTGGTTTTTCAAACTCTAAACATTCGTTTTAAATGGCACAGCTACAGCAAGAATGAATCTCTTTATGGATAAATTCATGTTATCGAAGGCGGAGCTAAACATGTCTGAACACAACCAGGCTTCTGATTTGGTCCTCTCTCTTCAATACATCTAATTCAACTCTACAAAATTTTTCATTATTTCTTATAACTAGCACTTATTTTTTTTTACATATGAAACAGCCTAAAACAGTTTCCTTCAGTTATAATTCATTTATTTATTTTATTTTTCAGATTAGAATGTCAGTAAAAGCATGACATTCAGTTTTAACAAGTGGTTCACAAAATGTGCTGGTCCACCTTGTCGTTGTCGTTGGGATGAAAAAGCACCCACAACTTCATGACAAGTCATCCAGTTTAGTTATCCCTACTTAAAAAATAGTGAGATTTCTAAGTTAATTGCTAAGGAATTAATTAGTATTTGGCAAGCAGTTAATCGACAATTGCCCTTGTTAGGGGAACGTTTTATAGGGCAGAATGTCAATATATTTTGCTATAAAAGGGCCAAACAGATTGACAGGAAATCTCTTGCAGCATCCAAAGTGAAAAGAATGAAGGCAGATTATTTGATATATTTTCTTGTAGCTGTAAATTTCCTGTCTTGAGATGTGATGACTTTGCAGTAAAGTGCAAGACAGTCTGCACTCCAAGGAGGTAAAATTAATTCTATAGATTCACCTGCAATTATGTTCCTTTTTGTGGAAAATAAAATAATATATTGGTATTTATTATGTAATCTGGCTCTATTATTAAACATGCAAATTTTGCAATTTTCAGGTTCCACTAGAAGAACTGCCATTTAAAGCAATTTTTAAATTAATTGATAGAACAACAAAAAGCCTAACAAGATTTACTGGTTCTTTGGGGAAATTTTGTATCAATAATTATCAAGATTTGCCTCAAATAGAATTCTAAAATATTAGTGCCCCTCCCGATCATCATTATCTGACAGCAGAAGAAACAAATAATTTAAGTGTGAAGACCAGAGGCTACTTTTTGAGT
Organism: Euprymna scolopes; assembly: GCF_053919585.1. Taxonomy (NCBI): domain Eukaryota; kingdom Metazoa; phylum Mollusca; class Cephalopoda; order Sepiida; family Sepiolidae; genus Euprymna; species Euprymna scolopes. Next base: position 81,223,275 of record NC_136501.1, read on the forward strand.
ATGCTGTTGGCAGTTCTCGAGAAATTAACCTAAGATATGCAGCTTAGAAAATTGGGCCCTTGAATCAAGCAAGATGGCTAACATAAGCCACAAGGTTAATGTGTTTATGGGCTAGAGGTGTCTATCCTCAAACACTATGATAAATTAAACATTCTGGTCAAATTTACCATCCAAGTGTATGCAGTTAGTTGGTTTGAGATCAAAACCGACAATTTTTTTAATAATTTTTTTAAACCAACGACAGTATATTTTAATATGATTCAGAGAACAAAACAGTTAACTGAAATCCAAATTACTGTTTTAAACAGTTCAAAATATAGTGCTTTTGCACTACTTCCAGAAAATCGATGATAAACTCAGATGAATTGGAGGTGAGAGATGAGGGCATTCAAACGATTTTGTTCAACAGGTAAATAAATATTTATCCATTAAATTTTATTAGTTTTCTCAATTTACCCAAACAATAGTCAGTTTTATTCATATTACATCACAAAAATATAAAAAGTAAGTGATTTTAAATAATTGTTTTTTTTTTTTTGTGTTGTTTTTTCCGGAAATAAATTTTGCAGCCACACACTCGTCAAATTTGATTTTTCTCAAAAAGCTGTACATAGCAGAAAGCAAGCCATAGACACATTATTACAAAGTCGTCGTGCCAGCAAATTAGACCTTCATTTTCTTTGAAATTCTACAGAACAATTTAGTTCTATTATAACAGTTTATATTATTGCGTTTAATAAAAAATTAAAATACATGGTTCTGTAACTTGTATATTGTGTAATACATCTCCACATATCTTTTTGAATTGTGAAATTTAAAAGACTTAGTTACTAATTAGCTTTTTTTACAATTTTTGTTTAATCAATGCAGTAAAATTGAGATATTTTGCTAGTTGTGATTCATAATTAAAATTATAATTCATGTATTTATTTTTCTTTCAATGCATTTCATATAAATATATCAATTTCAATTGAATTTTTTTATAAAAATAGTGAAATTTCAAAGTCAGTGTTGTGTAAAATGCTATGAAAATGAAGGATTTCTCGGCATTTTTCCACACGATTTTGAAAATTAAACGCTCAATTTTCTGTTCAAGATAGAAATCTAATTTTTGGTATCTGTTCTTATCACATCAGATCCCAACTATCATCACCAGTGCCACGTTGATTTTCTGAAAAAAGTTGCAAATCAACCTGCCCTAATGTCCATATATATGGTACAAGAATATCATAGGTTACCTGCCCAACTAGAGATTATCTCCCCTTTCATAATAAAGATAAATAAGATTATCGCCCTTGCATAATAAAGATTATCTTCGCTTGTCCTAAGCTGAATAAAACGTCATTATTTTGCTGTTTTTCTGATTTTATGATAATACAATCAAATTATTATTAGATAAGACATTTCAGTATAAATGTAATTTGTCTATATGCTCATAATTTATGAACCGGACAAGAAATACAAGGGCAACTTTGGATTCTTAAAAGCTCAAATGATAACAATAATAAATATTCATTCAGTATCTCTTATAAGATTAAAATTTTACAAGACATGTTCTAAATATGTATCTTAGTACTGATGTCATAGTTAGAGGCATCGAATGAAATTGTTGACACATTCTTCCATTATTATGCCATATATATACTGAATGATGGCAGCAGAGTACTGCAATTGGTTGTGGCACACATCGTCTTTCAAAAATATTTCAAAGATAGAAATCTAACACATAACTCAATATGTCTCAGGCCTAATTAACATTTATGCAAAATTCGACTTTATTCATCAGCACAGTCTTCTTTTAAAGTGATACATTAATTCCAATGTTTCTTTTAAAGTGATACATTAATTCCAATGTTTCTTTTAAAGTGATACATTAATTCCAATGTTTCTTTTAAAGTGATACATTAATTCCAATGTTTCTTTTAAAGTGATACATTAATTCCAATGTTTCTTTTAAAGTGATACATTAATTCCAATGTTTCTTTTAAAGTGATACATTAATTCCAATGTTTCTTTTAAAGTGATACATTAATTCCAATGCTTCTTTTAAAGTGATACATTAATTCCAATGCTTCTTTTAAAGTGATACATTAATTCCAATGCTTCTTTTAAAGTGATACATTAATTCCAATGCTTCTTTTAAAGTGATACATTAATTCCAATGCTTCTTTTAAAGTGATACATTAATTCCAATGCTTCTTTTAAAGTGATACATTAATTCCAATGCTTCTTTTAAAGTGATACATTAATTCCAATGTTTCTTTTAAAGTGATACATTAATTCCAATGTTTCTTTTAAAGTGATACATTAATTCCAATGTTTCTTTTAAAGTGATACATTAATTCCAATGTTTCTTTTAAAGTGATACATTAATTCCAATGTTTCTTTTAAAGTGATACATTAATTCCAATGTTTCTTTTAAAGTGATACATTAATTCCAATGTTTCTTTTAAAGTGATACATTAATTCCAATGTTTCTTTTAAAGTGATACATTAATTCCAATGTTTCTTTTAAAGTGATACATTAATTCCAATGTTTCTTTTAAAGTGATACATTAATTCCAATGTTTCTTTTAAAGTGATACATTAATTCCAATGTTTCTTTTAAAGTGATACATTAATTCCAATGTTTCTTTTAAAGTGATACATTAATTCCAATGCTTCTTTTAAAGTGATACATTAATTCCAATGCTTCTTTTAAAGTGATACATTAATTCCAATGCTTCTTTTAAAGTGATACATTAATTCCAATGTTTCTTTTAAAGTGATACATTAATTCCAATGCTTCTTTTAAAGTGATACATTAATTCCAATGCTTCTTTTAAAGTGATACATTAATTCCAATGCTTCTTTTAAAGTGATACATTAATTCCAATGCTTCTTTTAAAGTGATACATTAATTCCAATGTTTCTTTTAAAGTGATACATTAATTCCAATGTTTCTTTATGAATTTGATTGCGTTTTTATAGAACGATTTGTGTTTAGCCTCTATAACTTCTTCATTAAAACCTAATCTTTTTTCTTCATTTTTTGAGGTCTGCAAACAGCCAGTAGTCGCTGGAGGCCATATATGAAGAATAGGGTGGGTGTGAATTAATTCAAAGTGCAATTCATGTAGTTCTGTCATTGTTGTGATCAATTTGTGACAATGCATAGTTTTGGTATATAAAAAAAACCCAACACATTTTCCTTTTAAATTTGTGGGCATTTAGGGCGATATCTTTCTTCAAACACACCAGTAATAGTTGCTATTCATGATTCTTGCTCTCAAATTAATCAATAAGCAAAACATCTTGCACATCCCAAAATATGATAAACAAAACATTTCCTGCTGATGTTTACATATTTAATTGTTTTGGATGGCTTCCACCTGTTGCTGCCTACTTTGTTAACAGCTAATTTGACTCAAGAATGAAGATTCATGTTTTATCCATTATTGTATATTAATGTAAATATTTCATTTTGTTGAGAAAAAAAAGAACAGTTTCAACCAATGATCTAAATCACTAATACATTGTTTTTGACATCAACTTTGAAGACATTGACAAATGTTAATGCAAAATAGTGCATACACTGCCTTATAATATCTTTCATTCTAAGCAACTTCAATTTACACTGAGTTTATGAACATTTTTAAAAAATATTTTCTAGGACAACTACCGAATTTGAGCGATTTGGTACTTCAGCATGACTTTTGTCTATATAACCATATTTAAAGTCAGTGTACCATCTTTTAACGATTGTGACTGTGATTTGTAAACAAATAATCCAATTAGGCTAAAATTTTTCCACGTCATTTGAAGGTTAATACTTTATAAAAACCATATGAATTTATTAGTGACACAATCTCTATATATCAAACCTAGAACATAATGTATTAATTGAAGATTTTGTACTTGAAAATAAAAAAGGACAATTGAAAAATGTTAACACACTTAAATAATTATACTTTGTAAACTAATAATCTGATTGGCCTCAAATGTTGACACATGGTTAATATTTAATAAAAATTTAATTAATTTTTTATTAGTGGAGTCAGCTATATATCAGGCCCATGATTTATTGAGTTATGAGTTAGTGAGTTTAAATCCAGTGAAAACTTGGAGTTTGGTGATCAGTCAAGCTTCAAAACAACAATCTAACCACTCCGTAATGATGTGTGGGGAGTTGCTCCATCTTGTTGAAACTATTGCTCTTTTTGTCACATGCAATGACAGAAACCAAGTGTCCTTCAAAATTTGTCCAACACTACAATGTAACACTTTTTTGTTGACTGTCACTGTCCATCTGCCATCATTCGCAAATCAAAATGATGCAATTATGTTATGTTTCAAGATGGCAACTCATGCACTTCATTTAGTGCTTATGATCCACAGAACATATTTTTTGTTGTTAATCTGACCTGATAGAGAAAAGTGGGTTTCATCATTGAATCACATCCATTCGGAGATTAATAACTCTGTCAATATCAACATCTCCTTGGATGATTCGAAATGTTATTCTATTTTCTACCAACCCTGAGATCATTAACATTGTCAAGTTATTATTTATACTGAGATGCCTGGAAGTTAACAACATAGAATTTAAATTTAACAAACAATCTAGTATTATTATCTATGAAAAACAATAGATGCATGTCTGTGTGTAAATATTTAACCGATAAACTCTTAAACTATTGGTCACATAACACTAAAATTAACAGAAGGATTTCTCAGCATTTTTCCACACGATTTTGAAAATTAAATGCTCAATTTTCTGTTCAAGATAGGAATCTAATTTTTGGTATCTGTTCTTATCACATCAAATCCCAACTATCATCACCAGTGCCACGTTGATTTTCTGAAAAAAGTGGCAAATCAACCTGCCCTACTGATGCAATCCTCTATCTGTACAAGAGCCAGGTATGTCCTAAAATTGAGTACTGTTACCACATCTGAGCAGGAGCAGCTCAGTGCACCCTATCCTGCTTTGATAGAGTTCAAAACCATATTCGAAACCTAGTAGGTGATGCCCTTTTGTCTTCGCTGCAGCCTTTTTCCTACAGAAAAGACATTGCGAACATGTCTCTGCTTTATCATTATTTTCATGGCAAGTGCTCATCTGAACTTCAATCTATGCCCCCCCCCCTTGCCAAAGTTTCACAAAAAAACATTTGATGAGCTACAACAGCTATATACAATTTTCCCCACTCTGTATCTGTGCCTAAATCTAAATGCAGATTTCATGAACAAAACTTCTTTCCTTAGAACTGCCTGCCTGTGGAGCACTGTTCTGCTGGCCTGCTTCCTGGTTGAATACAACATGATAGCCTTCAAGTTCAATGTAAACAAGTTCTTACACCATTAACAATTGCTACACTATCATCTTACATTCATTAACTCTTATCCTTGGGTAGCTTTCGAACATTGATAAGTCGTGAATCCCAAGTAAAACAAACAAACTGAAATTGAGATGAATCACATTTTATAAAGATTTTATAATTTAAAAAAAAAAAAAAAAAAGTATAAAAATATATCATCTTTAAGTGTTTTTAAGAAAAATCATTTTTTTGGCAAAACTCTTTTGGTTTATTATTTATTAATTTTTTACAGATTAAAAACTTACAAAATATTTTAAACTTCTTTTAGTACTTATGCACTTATGCTGAAACAACATTATTTAAAAAGCCATTCTTAACATGGGGAGGGGAAGAATTTTTGTAACTATTCTGTACTTTCACCTAACAATTTAATAAAAATAGATACCATGAAACTTTAATTTAACTTTAAAATACTATTTCAAAAATAGCATGGTAACATAAGTGCATAAACACAGTTCTTTTTTAAATGAAGAAAAACAATATGAAAATATAATCTCATTAACGACTGAATGTTTTTTTTTTTTAATAAACATGGTTATTTTTAAGTTCTTTTTTTTTTTTTAAATTGAATTAAATTTTTTAAAATTTTAGCTAATGAAGTCCTCCATCTAATATGGCTTCAATTTTGAAAAGTTTCATCAAAGCTGAAAATTTTGTGGTATTTCAATTTCGGATTTTTTAAATTTTGATGTATGAATCTGATGCCATTTCGTAACAATTTGGTGTCAAATTAGTGCTTTATCATTATAGTCAATTTTTTTTTTTATATTTTTAAAATTAATTCAGTAAATGAAGATATTTTTTTAAATAAAATTGAAAGAAAAGTTATTAAAAGAAAAAAAAATTCAAGTTTCAAAAATATAATCTGAAAAATTATTTGACGACATGAATACTTTGAAAGACTGACCAAAACTCTGCGTTTCAATCTGATACGTTGTGTAGAGTAAATCGTTTATTTCAGAAAAAAAGACTTTCATATCTGAAATGCTCTTGAACAATATCATATCACAAATTTTTTGTTGCTAGAAATTCATGATGTCGTTTCGCAAATGTCTCGGCAACAAGAAGTGGAAAGATTAATGTTGCATCAGCATTGATCTGAAAAGAGAAAAAGATTTTAGAAATTTTTTTTTTTTTTTTGTAGACTTTTTTTTTTTTTTTTAATTTTTTTTTTTACTTACTTTCACGGGTGATGAATCCATTTTTACTTTCCCCCAAGAAATTGCTTCATCTGGTGACGCACCAGAGTCGCTTCCATCGAATTCAGTTCCAGAATTCAAATACACACAATAATCAGCACCATTTCTCTGAAAGAAAAGTTAAATTAGATTGTAAATTCAATTAAAATAAAAAACTACCACCATCAGCTTTTCTTTTATTATTTTGCGACAATTCACTCCAAACTGAGCACACTAACACGGAGACATAAGGGGCCAGATGTATAAGGTCATGGGGAGTTGTGCAACAAGGTACCCATTTACATCATTATTAAATTGCTACATGTTAACAGTCAGGAACAGGAAATTTCAAAGGCAAGTGGTGAAATTAGAGTAGAAATCATTCTGGTATCTCGAGAGTGAGGAGGTGGGATTTTGCTACTTTTACTTGTCACGGGAATAAGTGCAAGTTCAGATTCTGTAGAAGGTACAAAGATGCAGCATTGTGGCCGTGGGAAAGTTTGGTAAAATAATTCATGCACAGACAAGTGAATGGTGGCTTTAAAGAGATATAGGATACAAACAGGTGCAAGAAGTTTTCTAGCTTAGTACACAGAGCATACATTTTTTGCAGAAGATTTGGCAGTATCATCTACATATTCCAATTCGCGTTTCCTGTTTTGGCTCCATTGTCACTATAGACTGGAAGTCCATTTTCTGAAGATTCAAACATTGTTTTGGATGCATGTGCTTCATCTGCTTTCATATTCAGAATAGAAAGCAAATGTAGCCATTTTAGATGTGCTTGAAAATCAAGGACAAGGTCCCAAAATTGATCTCTGGAGAACACACAGACAAATATGATATTGATTAATGTCCAGTCATCTAGAACAATCTGGATCTTTTTGATAAGAAGGATCTGATTACATTTGTCCAGTAATATCATACAGACTAATTTTGGCACTTCTGCATGACAGTGACATATGAGCAACAGAAACGAGTTCTTGGAAAGAGAAATGATATCTAGTGGCCATTATGTGAACCTCAAATATAAACAACTAACACAAAAATATATAACAAAATAAATAACAAAAATATGAAAATCAAAATATTTATTGAATAAAAATGTATCAGAAATAATTTTAATGTATTAATAATTTATTTTTAATGAGTGATTAAATGTAGAAAAATAGAATTTTAAAAAACATGAAACGTTTATAAAGGTTTAAGAATTTTTTTTTACAGAAAGATTTTATTTTAATTTTATTTTTCACAGTAAGATTTTATAAACATAAAGTAGCATCCAAAACTAAGGAACACAATTTTAAAACTTAATATTTGTTAGAAATAATTGTGAAAAGCTGAAATTTTGACAACTGGTAGTCGTTATCATCCATAATAACATACTAAAATTTGAATCATTTGCAAAGGATAGAAAAAGAATTATAACATTTATTTTCAAAATAGGAACGTCCAAAAGTAAGGGACAAACTCAAGAAAAACAATGTAAACAGTATGCTATATTAAAATTTTTTGATTTCCTCTAAATAAGTCTTACTTAGTCATTTGTAAACGTGGCATCAGCCGGCACTATGGCGAAACGCCAAAAACTTGATTGCTCTGTGAGACAAGCTATTGTGAAGCTACACAAGGAAAAGCACACCATTAGAGATGGGTCCTTAACTAAAGTAGGCAATCTGTTGATTTTTTTGAAAACGGGCAATTTCACAGATTTCAATGATTATAAAAATATAGAAATATGTAGATTTTTTTGTTGATTTTTAAACGATATTTTACAGTTAATAAGATCTTTTCCCTAAGAAAATCGCCAAGATTTTGTTTGGGTGTAAACAAATTGTATTTATTTAACTTATAAAGCAGTAATCTATGGACATGAATGTTTCAAGATCCTATCTCTTGTCAGCGTAGCTTGACTGTTTCTAGGAATTGAAACAGAGACCATGTGTATTATGGTCGGGTGCATATTTGTTATGCCGCAAAATTCTAGATTATTTTAAATGTTATTTTTATCGCTTTTAAACATGTAGATTTTTTGTTGATTTTTAAATGATAATACACGCCCGACCATTTTTTGTTGATTTTTAAATGATAATACATGTCCAACCATTTTTTGTTGATTTTTAAATGATAATACATGTCCAACCATTTTTTGTTGATTTTTAAATGATAATACACGTCCGACCATTTTTTGTTGATTTTTAAATGATAATACATGTCCGACCATTTTTTGTTGATTTTTAAATGATAATACATGTCCGACCATTTTTTGTTGATTTTTAAATGATAATACACGCCCGACCATTTTTTGTTGATTTTTAAATGATAATACATGTCCGACCATTTTTTGTTGATTTTTAAATGAAAATACATGTCCGACAATTTTTTGTTGATTTTTAAATGAAAATACATGTCCGACAATTTTTTGTTGATTTTTAAATGAAAATACATGTCCGACAATTTTTTGTTGATTTTTAAATGATAATACATGCCCAACCATTTTTTATTGATTTTTAAATGATAATACACGCCCAACCATTTTTTGTTGATTTTTAAATGATAATACATGTCCGACCATTTTTTGTTGATTTTTAAATGATAATACATGTCCGACCATTTTTTGTTGATTTTTAAATGATAATACATGTCCGACCATATTTTGTTGATTTTTAAATGATAATACACGCCCAACCATTTTTTGTTGATTTTTAAATGATAATACATGTCCGACCATTTTTTGTTGATTTTTAAATGATAATACATGTCCGACAATTTTTTGTTGATTTTTAAATGATAATACACGCTCAACTATTTTTTGTTGATTTTTAAATGATAATACATGTCCGACCATTTTTTGTTGATTTTTAAATGATAATACACGCCCAACCATTTTTTGTTAATTTTTAAATGATAATACACGCCCAACCATTTTTTGTTAATTTTTAAATGATAATACACGCCCGACCATTTTTTGTTGATTTTTAAATGATAATACATGTCCAACCATTTTTTGTTGATTTTTAAATGATAATACACGCCCGACCATTTTTTGTTGATTTTTAAATGATAATACATGCCCGACCATTTTTTGTTGATTTTTAAATGATAATACATGTCCGACCAGTTTTTGTTGATTTTTAAATGATAATACATGTCCAACCATTTTTTGTTGATTTTTTAATGATAATACATGTCCGACCATTTTTTGTTGATTTTTAAATGATAATACATGTCCGACCATTTTTTGTTGATTTTTAAATGATAATACATGCCCAACCATTTTTTGTTGATTTTTAAATGATAATACATGTCCGACCATTTTTAATTGATTTTTAAATGATAATACACGCCCGACCATTTTTTGTTGATTTTTAAATGATAATACACGCCCGACCATTTTTTGTTGATTTTTAAATGATCATACATGTCCGACCATTTTTTGTTGATTTTTAAATGATAATACATGTCCGACAATTTTTTGTTGATTTTTAAATGATAATACACGCCCAACTATTTTTTGTTGATTTTTAAATGATAATACATGTCCGACAATTTTTTGTTGATTTTTAAATGATAATACACGCCCAACCATTTTTTGTTAATTTTTAAATGATAATACACGCCCGACCATTTTTTGTTGATTTTTAAATGATAATACATGTCCAACCATTTTTTGTTGATTTTTAAATGATAATACACGCCCGACAATTTTTTGTTGATTTTTAAATGATAATACATGCCCGACCATTTTTTGTTGATTTTTAAATGATAATACATGTCCGACCATTTTTTGTTGATTTTTAAATGATAATACATGTCCGACCATTTTTTGTTGATTTTTAAATGATAATACATGTCCGACCATTTTTTGTTGATTTTTAAATGATAATACATGCCCAACCATTTTTTGTTGATTTTTAAATGATAATACATGTCCGACCATTTTTAATTGATTTTTAAATGATAATACACGCCCGACCATTTTTTGTTGATTTTTAAATGATAATACACGCCCGACCATTTTTTGTTGATTTTTAAATGATCATACATGTCCGACCATTTTTTGTTGATTTTTAAATGATAATACACGCCCAACCATTTTTTGTTGATTTTTAAATGATAATACATGTCCAACCATTTTTTGTTGATTTTTAAATGATAATACACGCCCGACCATTTTTTGTTGATTTTTAAATGATAATACATGTCCGACCATTCTTTGTTGATTTTTAAATGATAATACACGCCCAACCATTTTTTGTTGATTTTTAAATGATAATACATGTCCAACCATTTTTTGTTGATTTTTAAATGATAATACACGCCCGACCATTTTTTGTTGATTTTTAAATGATAATACACCTCCGACCATTTTTTGTTGATTTTTAAATGATAATACACGCCCAACCATTTTTTGTTGATTTTTAAATGATAATACATGTCCGACCATTTTTTGTTGATTTTTAAATGATAATACACGCCAGACCATTTTTTGTTGATTTTTAAATGATAATACACGCCCGACCATTTTTTGTTGATCTTTAAATGATAATACACGCACAACCATTTTTTGTTGATTTTTAAATGATAATACATGTCCAACCATTTTTTGTTGATTTTTAAATGATAATACATGTCCGACCATTTTTTGTTGATTTTTAAATGATAATACATGTCCGACCATTTTTTGTTGATTTTTAAATGATAACACATGTCCGACCATTTTTTGTTGATTTTTAAATGATAATACATGTCCGACCATTTTTTGTTGATTTTTAAATGATAATACATGTCCGACCATTTTTTGTTGATTTTTAAATGAAAATACATATCCGACAATTTTTTGTTGATTTTTAAATGAAAATACATGTCCGACAATTTTTTGTTGATTTTTAAATGATAATACATGCCCAACCATTTTTTATTGATTTTTAAATGATAATACACGCCCAACCATTTTTTGTTGATTTTTAAATGATAATACATGTCCGACCATTTTTTGTTGATTTTTAAATGATAATACATGTCCAACCATTTTTTGTTGATTTTTAAATGATAATACATGTCCGACCATATTTTGTTGATTTTTAAATGATAATACACGCCCAACCATTTTTTGTTGATTTTTAAATGATAATACATGTCCGACCATTTTTTGTTGATTTTTAAATGATAATACATGTCCGACAATTTTTTGTTGATTTTAAATGATAATACACGCCCAACTATTTTTTGTTGATTTTTAAATGATAATACATGTCCGACCATTTTTTGTTGATTTTTAAATGATAATACACGCCCAACCATTTTTTGTTAATTTTTAAATGATAATACACGCCCAACCATTTTTTGTTAATTTTTAAATGATAATACACGCCCGACCATTTTTTGTTGATTTTTAAATGATAATACATGTCCAACCATTTTTTGTTGATTTTAAATGATAATACACGCCCGACCATTTTTTGTTGATTTTTAAATGATAATACATGCCCAACCATTTTTTGTTAATTTTTAAATGATAATACACGCCCAACCATTTTTTGTTAATTTTTAAATGATAATACACGCCCAACCATTTTTTGTTAATTTTTAAATGATAATACACGCCCGACAATTTTTTGTTGATTTTTAAATGATAATACATGTCCAACCATTTTTTGTTGATTTTTAAATGATAATACACGCCCGACCATTTTTTGTTGATTTTTAAATGATAATACATGCCCGACCATTTTTTGTTGATTTTTAAATGATAATACATGTCCGACCAGTTTTTGTTGATTTTTAAATGATAATACATGTCCAACCATTTTTTGTTGATTTTTTAATGATAATACATGTCCGACCATTTTTTGTTGATTTTTAAATGATAATACATGTCCGACCATTTTTTGTTGATTTTTAAATGATAATACATGCCCAACCATTTTTTGTTGATTTTTAAATGATAATACATGTCCGACCATTTTTAATTGATTTTTAAATGATAATACACGCCCGACCATTTTTTGTTGATTTTTAAATGATAATACACGCCCGACCATTTTTTGTTGATTTTTAAATGATCATACATGTCCGACCATTTTTTGTTGATTTTTAAATGATAATACATGTCCGACCATTTTTTGTTGATTTTTAAATGATAATACATGTCCGACCAGTTTTTGTTGATTTTTAAATGATAATACATGTCCGACCATTTTTTGTTGATTTTTAAATGATAATACATGTCCGACCATTTTTTGTTGATTTTTAAATGATAATACATGTCCGACCATTTTTTGTTGATTTTTAAATGATAATACATGCCCAACCATTTTTTGTTGATTTTTAAATGATAATACATGTCCGACCATTTTTAATTGATTTTTAAATGATAATACACGCCCGACCATTTTTTGTTGATTTTTAAATGATAATACACGCCCGACCATTTTTTGTTGATTTTTAAATGATCATACATGTCCGACTATTTTTTGTTGATTTTTAAATGATAATACACGCCCAACCATTTTTTGTTGATTTTTAAATGATAATACATGTCCAACCATTTTTTGTTGATTTTTAAATGATAATACACGCCCGACCATTTTTTGTTGATTTTTAAATGATAATACATGTCCGACCATTTTTTGTTGATTTTTAAATGATAATACACGCCCAACCATTTTTTGTTGATTTTTAAATGATAATACATGTCCAACCATTTTTTGTTGATTTTTAAATGATAATACATGTCCGACCATTTTTTGTTGATTTTTAAATGATAATACATGTCCAACCATTTTTTGTTGATTTTTAAATGATAATACACGCCCGACCATTTTTTGTTGATTTTTAAATGATAATACACCTCCGACCATTTTTTGTTGATTTTTAAATGATAATACACGCCCAACCATTTTTTGTTGATTTTTAAATGATAATACATGTCCGACCATTTTTTGTTGATTTTTAAATGATAATACACGCCCGACCATTTTTTGTTGATTTTTAAATGATAATACACGCCCGACCATTTTTTGTTGATCTTTAAATGATAATACACGCACAACCATTTTTTGTTGATTTTTAAATGATAATACATGTCCAACCATTTTTTGTTGATTTTTAAATGATAATACATGTCCGACCATTTTTTGTTGATTTTTAAATGATAATACATGTCCAACCATTTTTTGTTGATTTTATAATAATAATACACGCCCGACCATTTTTTGTTGATTTTTAAATGATAATACATGTCCGACCATTTTTTGTTGATTTTTAAATGATAATACATGTCCAACCATTTTTTGTTGATTTTTAAATGATAATACATGTCCAACCATTTTTTGTTGATTTTTAAATGATAACACATGTCCGACCATTTTTTGTTGATTTTTAAATGATAATAAACGCCCGACCATTTTTTGTTGATTTTTAAATGATAATACATGTCCGACCATTTTTTGTTGATTTTTAAATGAAAATACATGTCCGACAATTTTTTGTTGATTTTTAAATGAAAATACATGTCCGACAATTTTTTGTTGATTTTTAAATGATAATACATGCCCAACCATTTTTTATTGATTTTTAAATGATAATACACGCCCAACCATTTTTTGTTGATTTTTAAATGATAATACATGTCCGACCATTTTTTGTTGATTTTTAAATGATAATACATGTCCAACCATTTTTTGTTGATTTTTAAATGATAATACATGTCCAACCATTTTTTGTTGATTTTTAAATGATAATACATGTCCGACCATATTTTGTTGATTTTTAAATGATAATACACGCCCAACCATTTTTTGTTGATTTTTAAATGATAATACATGTCCGACCATTTTTTGTTGATTTTTAAATGATAATACATGTCCGACAATTTTTTGTTGATTTTTAAATGATAATACACGCCCAACTATTTTTTGTTGATTTTTAAATGATAATACATGTCCGACCATTTTTTGTTGATTTTTAAATGATAATACACGCCCAACCATTTTTTGTTAATTTTTAAATGATAATACACGCCCAACCATTTTTTGTTAATTTTTAAATGATAATACACGCCCGACCATTTTTTGTTGATTTTTAAATGATAATACATGTCCAACCATTTTTTGTTGATTTTAAATGATAATACACGCCCGACCATTTTTTGTTGATTTTTAAATGATAATACATGCCCGACCATTTTTTGTTGATTTTTAAATGATAATACATGTCCGACCAGTTTTTGTTGATTTTTAAATGATAATACATGTCCGACCATTTTTTGTTGATTTTTTAATGATAATACATGTCCGACCATTTTTTGTTGATTTTTAAATGATAATACATGTCCGACCATTTTTTGTTGATTTTTAAATGATAATACATGCCCAACCATTTTTTGTTGATTTTTAAATGATAATACATGTCCGACCATTTTTAATTGATTTTTAAATGATAATACACGCCCGACCATTTTTTGTTGATTTTTAAATGATAATACACGCCCGACCATTTTTTGTTGATTTTTAAATGATCATACATGTCCGACCATTTTTTGTTGATTTTTAAATGATAATACATGTCCGACAATTTTTTGTTGATTTTTAAATGATAATACACGCCCAACTATTTTTTGTTGATTTTTAAATGATAATACATGTCCGACCATTTTTTGTTGATTTTTAAATGATAATACACGCCCAACCATTTTTTGTTAATTTTTAAATGATAATACACGCCCGACCATTTTTTGTTGATTTTTAAATGATAATACATGTCCAATCATTTTTTGTTGATTTTTAAATGATAATACACGCCCGACCATTTTTTGTTGATTTTTAAATGATAATACATGCCCGACCATTTTTTGTTGATTTTTAAATGATAATACATGTCCGACCAGTTTTTGTTGATTTTTAAATGATAATACATGTCCGACCATTTTTTGTTGATTTTTTAATGATAATACATGTCCGACCATTTTTTGTTGATTTTTAAATGATAATACATGTCCGACCATTTTTTGTTGATTTTTAAATGATAATACATGCCCAACCATTTTTTGTTGATTTTTAAATGATAATACATGTCCGACCATTTTTAATTGATTTTTAAATGATAATACACGCCCGACCATTTTTTGTTGATTTTTAAATGATAATACACGCCCGACCATTTTTTGTTGATTTTTAAATGATCATACATGTCCGACCATTTTTTGTTGATTTTTAAATGATAATACACGCCCAACCATTTTTTGTTGATTTTTAAATGAAAATACATGTCCAACCATTTTTTGTTGATTTTTAAATGATAATACACGCCCGACCATTTTTTGTTGATTTTTAAATGATAATACATGTCAGACCATTTTTTGTTCATTTTTAAATGATAATACACGCCCAACCATTTTTTGTTGATTTTAAATGATAATACATGTCTGACCATTTTTTGTTGATTTTTAAATGATAATACACGCCCAACCATTTTTTGTTGATTTTTAAATGATAATACACGCCCGACCATTTTTTGTTGATTTTTAAATGATAATACACGCCCGACCATTTTTTGTTGATTTTTAAATGATAATACATGTCCGACCATTCTTTGTTGATTTTTTAATGATAATACACGCCCGACCATTCTTTGTTGATTTTTTAATGATAATACACGCCCGACCATTTTTTGTTGATTTTTAAATGATAATACATGTCCGACCATTTTTTGTTGATTTTTAAATGATAATACACGCCCGACCATTTTTTCTTGATTTTTAAATGATAATACATGTCCAACCATTTTTTGTTGATTTTTAAATGATAATACACGCCCGACCATTTTTTGTTGATTTTTAAATGATAATACACCTCCGACCATTTTTTGTTGATTTTTAAATGATAATACACGCCCAACCATTTTTTGTTGATTTTTAAATGATAATACATGTCCGACCATTTTTTGTTGATTTTTAAATGATAATACATGTCCGACCATTTTTAATTGATTTTTAAATGATAATACACGCCCGACCATTTTTTGTTGATCTTTAAATGATAATACACGCACAACCATTTTTTGTTGATTTTTAAATGATAATACATGTCCAACCATTTTTTGTTGATTTTTAAATGATAATACATGTCCGACCAGTTTTTGTTGATTTTTAGATGATAATACATGTCCGACCATTTTTTGTTGATTTTTTAATGATAATACATGTCCGACCATTTTTTGTTGATTTTTAAATGATAATACATGTCCGACCATTTTTTGTTGATTTTTAAATGATAATACATGTCCAACCATTTTTTGTTGATTTTATAATGATAATACACGCCCGACCATTTTTTGTTGATTTTTAAATGATAATACACGTCCGACCATTTTTTGTTGATTTTTAAATGATAATACATGTCCGACCATTTTTTGTTGATTTTTAAATGATAATACATGTCCGACCATTTTTTGTTGATTTTTAAATGATAATACATGTCCGACCATTTTTTGTTGATTTTTAAATGATAATACATGTCCGACCATTTTTTGTTGATTTTTAAATGATAATACATGTCCGACCATTTTTTGTTGATTTTTAAATGATAATACATGTCCGACCATTTTTTGTTGATTTTTAAATGATAATACATGTCCAACCATTTTTTGTTGATTTTTAAATGATAATACACGCCCGACCATTTTTTGTTGATTTTTAAATGATAATACACGCCCAACCATTTTTTGTTGATTTTTAAATGATAATACACGTCCGACCATTTTTTGTTGATTTTTAAATGATAATACACGCCCAACCATTTTTTGTTGATTTTTAAATGATAATACACGCCCAACCATTTTTTGTTGATTTTTAAATGATAATACATGTCCAACCATTTTTTGTTGATTTTTAAATGATAATACATGTCCGACCATTTTTTGTTGATTTTTAAATGATAATACATGTCCAACCATTTTTTGTTGATTTTATAATGATAATACACGCCCGACCATTTTTTGTTGATTTTTAAATGATAATACATGTCCGACCATTTTTTGTTGATTTTTAAATGATAATACATGTCCGACCATTTTTTGTTGATTTTTAAATGATAATACATGTCCGACCATTTTTTGTTGATTTTTAAATGATAATACATGTCCGACCATTTTTTGTTGATTTTTAAATGATAATACATGTCCGACCATTTTTTGTTGATTTTTAAATGATAATACATGTCCGACCATTTTTTGTTGATTTTTAAATGATAATACATGTCCGACCATTTTTTGTTGATTTTTAAATGATAATACATGTCCTACCATTTTTTGTTGATTTTTAAATGATAATACACGCCCGACCATTTTTTGTTGATTTTTAAATGATAATACACACCCAACCATTTTTTGTTGATTTTTAAATGATAATACACGTCCGACCATTTTTTGTTGATTTTTAAATGATAATACATGTCCGACCATTTTTTGTTGATTTTTTAATGATAATACACGCCCAACCATTTTTTATTGATTTTTAAATGATAATACACGCCCAACCATTTTTTGTTGATTTTTAAATGATAATACATGTCCGACCATTTTTTGTTGATTTTTAAATGATAATACATGTCCGACCATTTTTTGTTGATTTTTAAATGATAATACATGCCCAACCATTTTTTGTTGATTTTTAAATGATAATACATGTCCAACCATTTTTTGTTGATTTTTAAATGATAATACATGTCCAACCATTTATTGTTGATTTTTAAATGATAATACATGTCCGACCATTTTTTGTTGATTTTTAAATGATAATACATGCCCAACCATTTTTTGTTGATTTTTAAATGATAATACATGTCCAACCAGTTTTTGTTGATTTTTAAATGATAATACATGTCCGACCATTTTTTGTTGATTTTTAAATGATAATACACGCCCAACCATTTTTTGTTGATTTTTAAATGATAATACATGTCCGACCATTTTTTGTTGATTTTTAAATGATAATACACGTCCAACCATTTTTTGTTGATTTTTAAATGATAATACATGTCTGACCATTTTTTGTTGATTTTTAAATGATAATACACGCCCAACCATTTTTTGTTGCTTTTTAAATGATAATACACGCCCGACCATTTTTTGTTGATTTTTAAATGATAATACACGCCTGACCATAAATACATATGGTCCCCAGTTCAATTCCTAGAAACAGTCAAGCTACGCTGACAAGCGATAGGATCTTGAAACATTCATGTCTGTGATTGAAGATGCTTATTAATTGTATTATTTAAAATTAATTCAAATTCTCAAGAAAAACATTAAAAACCCGTGTATTTGTTGGCTAATTAAAAATTCTGTATACCTTCTTTACAAGTTTTTTATGTTTTTTTGAGAATTTAAATTAACTTTCAATAATATATATATATATAGTGGCAGCCAAAAGAAAACATGCTGAAATAACCTGGGAAAGCATAGAATCGCAAAAGAACTCATGATTTCTATAATTGTTTAGTAAATAAAAGGAAATTGGTAATTCCCCGACTATCTAACAAGCAGAACGTTGCATGCACGGCAACAGAGAAGGCGGAACTGTTTGCCCGGCAATTCGCCTCCAACTCCACCTAAGAGCCAACAAACAACTCCCTTCCAAATTTACCTATGCAGACTGAAGCTACATTAGATGATGTAAAAATCACCCATTCTCATGTCTGCAATATCATAAAAAGAACTTAGACACCTCAAAGGCCCGATCTCATCCCTGCTACACTAATTAAGAAATGTTCAGCCGAGTTAGCCCCCATACTTTCCAAGCTCTACAATAAAAAGCCTTGCTGAAGCTTGCTTCCCTAATAGCTGGAAGATGACCTTTGTGGTACAAGAATTCTGGTAAAAGAACAATTATCTCCTCACCCTCTTTGCTAAAATCTTTTTGATTTTTTTTTTTAATCAAACACTAGTCTACCACCACACAAAACAAATCTCTCTGACAAACAGGCAATGATTTAGGCAATGTCATTCTACTGCAGATATTTTAACAGTCATGTCATAAGAGGACATATTTTCCTCTTACGATATGAAGAAATTATGATTTATTACAAAAAGATGATATTAATTATCCAAATTAATAACATAATAAAAATAAAATATAATAAAAATAATTATTAATATAATTAATATTAATAATTATAACAAAATAAAAATAATTAAAATATTATATAATAATATAAAATATTAAATATAAAAAAATTGCTTAAAAAGAAATTAACAATAAAAGATTATATGAAATAATATAAAAAGTATTATTTAAAAATTTTAATGTAAAACATTTTTTTAGCGTCTCTGGAGATTTTTCAAAAGATGGAACAGAAAAGTATTCTTTTCTGTTTTCTCTAGCGACAAACGATTGCTATTTATAGTCAGTTATAATACAGCACTGGGGCGCGTTCATAGGCGACCAGACCTTATGACTCCGATCGAAGAAATCACAAGCAAAATGTGAGTTGTTAAATAACAGATGAACTGGACAACAAGATACAGAGAAAAAAATCTCATCAATAACTGGTAAATATAGATTTTTCTAAATTATATTTGACCAAAAGCATTTATATCTAAAATATAAAAACAAACATTACTATAAAAACAAAAAACAATTACTTCAATCAAAAGGGAAATAACTAAAAAAAACAGAGTTATTCCCCTTTGCACTGTTACGATTGTAAAAAGCTTATTAGTAATTTATTTCCTTTTCTTTGTAATTAAATTTCTTTTTCCAAATTATCTTTTTTTTTCACTCTTTATTTTTAACTAGCGGGAGTACCCGGCGTTGCCCGGGGGTTTGGAGGTGTGTGTGCTGTTAAATAAAAAAGAAAAAATAGGATTGGACCCGAAGCCCTGAGGTGAAGTTTGAAAATAAAATCGGCCAGCCAGAATGAGTTACTTACTGAAAGATGTTTGAATTTATTTAAGTAAGGACCAAATTGACAGGTGCGCGCATGGAAGTCGTAGATCAATAGCTATTCAGCAAATGAGGTCAATGACCAGGTTTTTTTGTTATAAGCGAAATAAAAAAGAAAACAACGTTAAAACTTAACCCAGGGGGGGAGTAATAAAAACATCGAAAAAAAACACAAAAAAAAACTAACGTAAGGCAAACGAACGATGTTAAATGTAAAAATCGAAAAAACAAAAAAGAAATGGCTTAAATAAGCCTGTTTCGATATTAAAATTTTAAAAATCGGTGGGTACCCGGGTGTTTTTGGGTATGTGGTCAGGGGTGGATAAGCGAAGTAAAAAACAAAACAAAAACAAAACAAACGTTACGTGAAAAATGGCTTAAATAACATTGGTTCAATATTTAAATTTAAAAAATCGAAAAAAAAAAAAAGAAGACATCTCACACCACGATTCGAACCCAAAACGTTTAGATAACGAACCAACGTGCTAACCAACTGAGCTAACGCGACGTACATGAAATTTAGTCAGTTTTTCAACTATTTAAAGTAAATCAGGTCATGACGTAATCTGATGCATGCGTAGAACCGGTCGTCGTCACAAGAGGACCGTTTTTGTTGACCCCCACCCCCTGTTGAAAATTGTCGATTTCGGGGTGAAAAAATGAACGTTTTTGGCCAATTTTTCGATATTTTTCAAGCGAAGGATGGAGCTTCAATATGATACCGAGTTTGTAAATTTTCGTCGTGTCTGTCGAAAGTTTTTAGTGGACACACATACACACATTTTCGCTTTTATATATATAGATTAATGTTTGCTGCATTCTATTATCCATAGACTAAAAAAATATATATATATATAAAAATCATATTTCACATTTTTCGTTGTTCAAAGCAAAACATTGTTAAAGTCATCTATATATATAAAAGCGAAAATTAATGTGTGTATGTTTGCGTGTCTGCTAAAAACTTTCGACAGACTGAACAAAAATTGACAAACTTGGTATCATATGAAAGCCCCATCCTTCGCCCGACAAATATCGAAAAATTGGCCAAAAACGTTAATTTTTTCACCCTGAAATCAACACTTTTCTACAGGAGGGGGGGGGTAGCAAAAACAGTCCTCTCATAACGTGATCAGTTGTACACATGCGTCAGACGACGTCATAACCTGATTTAGTTTAAAGATTTGAAGAATTTGTTGGATTGTGATTGGCTGAATCACCTGATTGAATATGCTTGTACATAAATGCAAGCTCAATCTGGTGTCTGTCTTGTGCATAAGCTGGACCCTTGGTAAGTGTTGCTGCTATTATTATTATTATTGTTGTTGTTGTGTGTTATTGACTAACACAGTTCTTTTGATTATTCTACATCTCCCCTCTTCCCCCCCCCCCCACGAGTAGGCTGGGTTGTGTGAGAGGTGTATCTCTCTTTTAGGCCTAGTTTGTTGTGTGGTAGTAACCTAGAAAGAGCTCGGGGAATCCTTGATCAAAAGCGTGAGGATATATTTGTGGTTTGTTGTTGGGGTTTGGCTGCTGTGTATGTGCTATTACAGGGAGACAGTGGGAGATGCAAGAATGTAGTATCTCTTGAGGGAATTGTTGGTCCTAGTGCTGCACTTGGTATTGGGGTTGGTGCAGGCTTAAGTTCGCATTTTCTGAGGAAACGGTGGTTCCTAAGTGTGATCCTTCTGGATCCGTTAACCCTGATTCGGTATTGTCGATCTGGTAGGGAACTGATGATTTTGCCCATTGTGTTCCATCTGCGATTGACTGGATTTTGGATGGCTACAGTGTCACCAGCTTGTAACGGTGGAAGATTGTGGGTATATTTATTGTATCTTTCTACTATTTTTGCATTGCAGTGGTGGAGCATTTCCTCGCGATGTTGTGCCGCTGACACCCATTCAGGATGAGGCTTGTAGAGGATTGGCTGTGAAGGGATGGAGTCACGTAGTCGACGGTGAAGTAATAATTGAGCCGGTGATAGGCCAATGCTTTGGATTGGGGTATTCCGATACTGCAAGATGGCCCGGGAAACACTGTCATTGTCCAAGGAACCGTGGGGGCCTGTGTTTCCTTTCACAATCCTCTTTGCAGTTTTTACTGCGAGCTCTGCCCTGCCATTGGATTGGGGATACGCAACAGAAGATAATCTGTGCCTAACACACCATGTTTTCAGAAATTCTTGGAACGTGCTGGAAGTGAAAGGTGGGCCGCCATCAGTACTGAGTTCTGGGGCACCATATGTTTGGAACAGTTGTCGGCATATGGACATCAATTTGGTTGTAGTAGCCAACCAGTTAGCCTATCTGCGCAGGCAAGGTATGTGTGATCTCCAATATAAAAAATATCCATGACGATTTGTTGGAATGGCCACTCTGGGGATCGTGTTAGAACGATAGGCTCCCTTGGTTGACTAGGTGCGATGGTTGAGCATACCATGCAATTTGCCCTAATACTGCGGATTGATGCATCCATCCCTGGCCAGTACACCGATTCGTTGGCACGTGCTTTCATGCCGACTACTCCTTGGTGTGCAGAATGCAGGCAGTGTAGGACCTTTTTTCGTTGTGTTTTGGGGATGACAATCCTTCGATCCAACAATACTAGACCATTGTCAGTGCTAAGGCGGTGCCTCACCTCCCAATACTCACGGATTTCGGGCGCAGTGAGATTACGTGTTTTTGGGAAGCCTTGCTGTATTGCATCTATTAATTTGTTATATTGTTGATCGCCACGACCTGCTGAACGAATTAGGTCTGGTGATATCATGGCTATATTACTGCTGTCTGCAAATGTTGCTATTAAGGCTGTTGACTCTGTTATGTTGCTTATGTTGTTCGACTCCAGTATATCCATTTGAGAGGGTTTTGTTGGAAATACATTGAGGAGAGCTTGCACCATCGCCACTGGGTGGCGGGAAACTGCATCAGGGCCTCTGTGTCACTTCCCGGGGCAATGCTGTATGGTAAATCTGTATCTAAGGGTCTTTTCCTTTAGTCTAAAGAGCCGGGGGTTTTGGATCTTGCTCAGATCACGATCGCCAAATATCCCCTCAGAGGTTCATGGTCTGTGACCACTATGATGTTTGGAGAACCCATGACGAACATACGGCATTTCTCCAATGCCCATGCTATTGCTGCTGCCTCACCCTCTATTGGTGTGTATCTGCACTCAGCATCCGTGCAAAATCTGCTGCCGGCATATATCAGATGCCAACCTTCGGAACAGCAGATTGGGGCTTTTTCCATGGTACATTGGCAATGTTTTTGCAGGAGTAGGAAGCCCATTCCTTCTTTGCTCCAATCTGGAGCAAGGCAAGTTGTTCTGTCTTTGTCAAATGTTGCTACCCCCTTCTGGACTAGGTGAATTATAACTCGCTTGGAATCTTTGAATGCGTCTTCAAGGTTTTGATTCCAAGCAAATTTGGAGTTTTGTTTGACGAGGTCCCGAAAAGGCACCATAACTGGACCCAGTGAATATGCCCAGGCTACTTGGTTGACAAGCCCAAACCATGATCTGGCATCAGTAATTGTCCTTGGGACTGGAAAATCCTGTATCGCTTGTATCATGGACTCAGAAGGGGTCACTCCTGAAGAAGTTATCTGGAGGCCTCCAAATTGTACGACATCCTGACAGAATTGGAATTTGTCGGTGTTGAGCACAATTCTATTCTTAGCACATTGGAGCAGAAAATCGAAGGTATGATAAAAGGCCCCCCTCAATGCTAGAGTCATATAGCAGGGTATCGTCTACTATCTTCACCTTGCGTGGGATATCTTTTATTATCTCATCGTATCTACGAGTGTAAGCATCCCCAGATGCGACATATCCTTGAGGCATCCTAAGATACATGTATCTTCCCCACTCAGTTATGAAGGTGGTTAATGGTTGAGATTCTTTGTCTAAGAGAATCGAGTGGTATCCATCAACAGCGTCTAGGACTGTTTTCTTTGTTCTAGGTGGCACTTGCAGTGCCAACTGGAATGGCGACCCAGTATGGTGGGTTTCTCGCTTGCATTGAGAGTTAAGGTGTTAGTAATCTATTGTTCTCCGTGGATTACCATTCTTTTTGGCAGTTATTACCATAGTACTGCACCAATCAGTAGGCATACCCACGGGTACTGGAGCTATGATACCTTTTTCTACATCCTTCCAAAGGGCTTGTCTTACTGGTTCCTTGAAGTGGAAGGGTACAGGAATTGGGTTATGCCTGGCTTTAGGGATTGCTCCCTCTTTGAAGTGAATGTGGGCAGCTGGGCCGGACATGGCTGGAAATATCCCATCTTTGTTGAATGTCGTTTTGGCAAACTTTTCTAGGAGCCAGCTCTTAAGTTTGCCTATGTTATCTTCTGTTGCGGGAAAAGGGAGGTTTTTGGGGCGATTTGGCAATTGATCTACACACTTTTTAGACTAGGTGTCTACCTCTTCATGTACGTCTGCTAAAGGGTTTGGAAAATGCTTGTGCAATATTCCCACATCGATGCAGGCTGCTCTGCTGAGATAAAGCCGTTGTATGCCCTTGCATATGTAGAGGGCTTGTTTAGTTGTTTTCCCTCTGACCACAAACTCAACTGGTAGCCAACCCTGACACATTAGTGTGAAACCTCCAACTGTTCGTATGATCTTTCTTGATTGGACAAGACTAATCTCTGTGAGGCCCATTTTGATTAAATGCTTTGGTCCCCCAAGACAAATGGCGGCACCACTGTCGGGAAAAACCTTTAGCGTTGTACTACAACTCCTAGGGATATTGACAGCTTGTCTGGGATCTGGTTTTAGTGAGAATGGGATTACTGATGCATTTATTTCAGTTAACAGATCACCTTCTGTAGTCATAATGGTGCCCCTCATTTGATCGAATGTGATATGGGCCATGAGTGTATTCATGGGAGCTTCTTGGTCTTCAAAACTTTTTATCACTGCCGGGCGATATTTCTTTGTCCGGCACACTGCTGAGAAATGGTTAAGTTTCCCACAAGTGTTGCACATTTGATTCCATGCCGGACATGTTAAATGGCGGGCACTTGTCCTTGGAGTACCGTGTTGGTGACTACCGCAATCTATGCAGGTTTGATGGGATTCTTTATCAGCAATGTTATCGTTGTGAGTAGCAGTAGAGCTAGTGCGAATATTGCCTCTGCTAGTCCGTACAGCACTGTTTTTTTTTTGTTTTTTTTGCGATATATTGACATCCGGACTGTAGCAATGTCTGAGGTATCAGTCATTGCGGTTTGGTCCCGTAGTGCAGACTCAAATGCCTCAGCATGACAAATATTTTGGTTGAGAGTTTTTAGCAACCCGGCTTTTGCCAGTAGATCGGTCTGAAGCGTATCATTCGATATCCCTTTGATAAATTGGTCCTTGATGTAAATGTCGGACAGGTCGTGATCGCAGTTGGGGCATGAGAAATTACAGTCTATGGCCGTGGACCTAAGACGAACAAGGTATTGTTGGATGGGTTCATCTTCATGCTGTGATATAGATGCAAATGTCATCCGATGGACCATGGGATTTGATTTTGGAGTTACCAATGCTTCTGTCATCTCTAGCAGCTTGTCTGGGTTGGTGGTGAAGAACTTAGGGTACGTATTTATGATTGCGTTTTGAACGGATTCATCAGCGCAACTGTATAACTGGGTATTGGCCTGAGAAGTTGGCATGTCCGTTATTTTGGTGAATACTTCCCAGTCAATCCGAAATTTTCTGAATTGTTGAGGGGTCATTTCGAGATGAAGTTGGGGAGGCCTGGCAGCTGGTGCCTTAGCATAGGTGGTCTGGGTAGCGGGCTCCTTGGCTTGTCGAAGGATAGACAGAGCTTCTCCCATTGTTGTGATTCCCAATTCTCTTAGCATGGCTCGATCCATTACTTGAAGGTTTTCTTTCCTCAGTTTTTCCTTCACAAACGTTGCAGCGTAGCTCTTGGCGGAATCGGCAGCAATGCCTGCTTTGAGGAAATAGTCTTCCCAATCTTCTGTCTCGAATCCTGTTCGTAGCGCCATGTTGGATTGTGATTGGCTGAATCACCTGATTGGATATGCTTGTACATAAATACAAGCCCTCAGTCCAGCTCAATCTGGTGTCTGTCTTGTGCATAAGCTGGACCCTTGGTAAGTGTTGCTGCTATTATTATTATTGTTGTTGTGTGTTATTGACTAACACAGTTCTTTTGATTATTCTACAGACACAATTTCATGTACGTCGTGTTAGCTCAGTTGGTTAGAGCATTGGTTTATTATCTAAACATTTTGGGTTCGAATCGTGGTGGGAGATATCTTTTTTTTTTTTTCGATTTTTTAAATTTTAATATTTAACCAGTTATGTAAGCCATTTTTCACGTAACGTTCGTTTTTCTGGGTTTTTTTTACTTCGCTTATTCTTAGATTTTCATGAACACCTCCCCCACTTCTGACCGACCCCACACACATCCAAAATCACCCGAGTACCCACCGATTTTTTAAATTTTAATATTGAAACAGGCTTATTTAAGCCATTTTTCACATTTTTTTTTGGGGGGGGGGGGTATTTTTCAGAAGTTTTAACGTTTGTGTTTCTGTTTTCTTTTTTGTTTTTGTTTTTCAGATTTTTCCATTTAACATCGTTCGTTTGCCTTACGTTAACTTTTTTTGTGTTTTTTGTTTTGATGACCCCCCCCCCCCGGGTACCCCTCGCTTTATTTTTCAGATAAGTGTTAACGTTGGTTTTTCTGTTTTCTTTTTTTACTTCGCTTATTCTTAGGTTTTCATTAACACCCCTTCCCACCCCTGCCCGTCCACACACACCTCCAAACACTCGGGCAATGCCGGGTACCCCCCCCCCCGTTAGTCTATATATAAAAGCGAAAATGTGTGTATGTATGTATGTTCGCTTTTTGTGTATGTCTGCAAAAGGCTTTTTTCGACGTGATTCTCGGTCGGCTCGCTCCTTCTTAAAACTTTTTATATAACATCATATATCTTAATAACTACAACTTAACGGGGGGTCACGTGTGTATTTAATTTGTCCGACTTTTACCAGCTCGCCGCGTCGATCTGGCTTGCAGCGCAAAACTAGGTCAGACATCACGCCACTTCCTTGCACCTGTTTATTTCACTTTATAAACCTTCAGATAACGCCCTTATCAGTTCCTCTCCCCTCGTTGCCGAGATGGTGTCTGGCTTTTTTTTCCCTTTCATTTCCACCTTCGCATCAAGGCTACCTTCCTACTAAAACTTCTTTTTTCTTTTAACGTTTTCTTTTTTAACACACACACACACACACCTCCAAACACCCGGGCAACGCTGGGTACCCCTGCTAGTACATTTAGAAAGCTAATTTTTTTGTCTTTTCAACTATATAAATATTTAAAAAATTTGACCAGAAATATGAGAAATTGCAAATTTAACAAAGTTAATAATGACGGACTGGTTGTAAAATACACCTAAATATTTTAATTAACGCAGATTTGATAATTATTATTACACTAGCCTAGGTGCCCGGCATTGCCCGGGTGTTTGGGAGGTGGGGGTTGAGCGTAAAAAAAAAAAAAAAAAGAAGTGATAATAAGCGGGCTGGCTCAAACCCGTACCTGGAGGAGGAAAAGAATGTGGAGAAAAAAAAAACAAAAACAAAAAGTAACATCTTTGCTGTTGCGCCCATCACCAAACCAGAAGTGACATAGGTTTAAATTAAGGTTAGTCAATCGAAAAGAGGGGATGACTTTCGAAAATATCGGCGAAAAAAGCGACTCTGTAGAAAAGTGCCCAGTTGAAGGTGAAGGAATTAATGTTTTTAACCAATTTTTCGATATTTGTCGTCTGAAGGGTCGAGCTTCAAAACGATACAGATTTTGTGAAAATCCGTCGCCTTTTTCGAAAGTTTTAGGCAGACATACAAACAGACATACATACATTTAAACAGATAGGTAAGATATATATTATAGATTATATTAGACCCAATATATAGTAATGATTGAAAATGTTAAAGAAAAAAAAAAAATTTTTTAAATGACTTGTGCACCACCATCGAGAATCGAAACCAAAATGTTTAGTTGACAATTTACTTTTTCATTTTTTACGTTAATGCCTGACGTAATTGCTGCAAGGCTAAAAATTAAAACATGAACTAATAGCATGCATATTCATAATGCAGTCGTTTGCCATTCACCTGACAAATTCCATTTTTTTTTAATTTTCACTTTTGCACCAATTTTCCCTGGCTAAAACCTAAATATAAAGTTTTGCGTGGGTTCAAATACCCCATATATGTCTATACAAAAAACTGACAGAGGAGTTTGGTAGGCAAAATTTTTTAAGCAAATATATATACACATACATAAATATATATAGAAAGAGATTTGTGTTTAACAAGAACCTTTTTACGCAAATATTATGCAAGTATAAATAATTTAGAATATCTGCATGAATATAATTACACATAATAGTTAAGTAAAGATGATCATCCCATAAGAAAAGCGAAAAACTAAAAGGGAATTAATTGAAATGAATGTTCAAATTAGCTAAATCTTTTGTAGATGAATGCAATTCTACAACCCATATATATAAAAAAAATTGTATTTTCTTTTTAAATAAATAGAAAAAAGGGTTTTAATATCAATATCAATACACAAAAAAAAACTAATTCATAGGAGTATAAATTCTGATAACTGAATAACTCAAATTAAACTAATTATATTCTGATAAAATAACTAAACATGTAAAAACATTTTTTTATTTTCAATTAAGAAAAAAAAGTTGTTGGAATAAAAATCAAAAAAAAAAAGAAGTTGTTCTGGAATAAAAAAAACAAACAAAAAAAATGTTTAACAGCTGAGTATGTCACTGCTGATACTAGCAGTATCAGCAGTGACATACTACAAGACTGTCTTCTGCCCAAAGTGAGATAGACAATTTTTTTCCAGGTATCATTATTTTAAATTATTAGCTACCACAAGAGAAAACAACATACAATTATACTTTTAATAGATAAAAAGAGTAAAATTGATTTATTTAACAGTGGGTGTCCAAATAAAATTTTTTCAAAATTTACAATATTCGTCATACAATAAAAAAACGAGTGGTCAAAAGTATTTCAGACAAACTATTCAAAGTGACATCTCTTCTGGTTAGTTTGCAAGTTCCATGACAAAATTCTTAATACAAACATGATATGTGCATTTACAAACCAGGGGGGGGGTCTTTACAAAATCTTACCAAAAATGCCATTTTATGATGTTCACATTTTTATCGGTTTATTTGCTTAAAACTCTTAAAATATATAATGCACTTTATTATTTAATTCATTTGAAAGTATATTCATTTAAAACAGTTGTATTTTGAGGAATTAAAGTGCTTTTGATTTTAAAATTTGATGATTTTAGCAGAACCCCCTTTAAATCTGTGATTATCCAAAGTGTTTTATCGTCCATGAGTATTGCTAATAAATGTCTCTACTGGATGCAGTAGAAAGTCCTGGGAATATAAACTAGAAAGAACATTTAGACATAAGCACTACGACTATGCAATTCCTACAGCTACATAGCTATTAAACCTGACAAACTTTTCATTACAAATGATACAAGTGATATGGGATAAAAACGTTGCTATTAAACCTGACAAAATTCTTAATACAAATGATACAAGTGATATGGGATAAAAACCTAGCCATTAAACCTGACAAAGTTCTTAATACAAGTGATATGGGATAAAAACCTAGCAATTAAACCTGACAAAGTTCTTGATACAAGTGATATGGGATAAAAACCTAGCTATAAACCCTGACAAAATTCTTAATACAAATGATACAAGTGATATGGGATAAAAACGTAGCTATTAAACCTGACAAAATTCTTAATACAAATGATACAAGTGATATGGGATAAAAACGTAGCTATTAAACCTGAGAAAATTCTAAATACAAATGATACAAGTGATATGGGATAAAAACCTAGCTATTAAACCTGACAAAATTCTTAATACAAGTGATACAAGGGGTATGGGATAAAAACGTAGCTGTTAAACCCGACAAAATTCTTAATACAAATGATACAAGTGATATGGGATAAAAACGTAGCTGTTAAACCTGACAAAATTCTTAATACAAATGATACAAGTGATATGGGATAAAAACCTAGCTATGAAACCTGACAAAATTCTTAATACAAATGATACAAGTGATATGGGATAAAAACATAGCCATTAAACCTGACAAAGTTCTTAATATAAGTGATATGGGATAAAAACGTAGCTATTAAACCTGACAAAATTCTTGATACAAGTGATATGGGATAAAAACGTAGCCATTAAACCTGACAAAATTCTTAATACAGATGATACAAGTGATATGGGATAAAAACGTAGCTATTAAACCTGACAAAATTCTTAATATAAATGATACAAGTGATATGGGATAAAAACCTAGCTATTAAACCTGACAAAGTTCTTAATACAAATGATACAAGTGATATGGGATAAAAACGTAGCTGTTAAACCTGACAAAATTCTTAATACAAATGATACAAGTGATATGGGATAAAAGCGTAGCTATTAAACTTGAGAAAATTCTTAATACAAATAGTACCAGAGGTATGGGATAAAAACGTAGCTGTTAAACCTGACAAAATTCTTAATACAAATGATACAAGTGATATGGGATAAATATGTAGCTATTAAACCTGACAAAATTCTTAATACAAATGATACACGTGATATGGGATAAAAACGTCGCTATTAAACCTGACAAAATGTTTAATAAAAATGATACAAGTTATATGGGATAAAAACGTAGCTATTAAACCAGACAAAATGTTTAATAAAAATGATACAAGCGATATGGGATAAAAACGTAGCTATTAAACCTGAAAAAATTCTTAATACAAATGATACAAGTGATATAGGATACAAACGCAGCTATAAACCTGACAAAGTTCTTAATACAAATGATACAAGTGATATGGGATAAAAACGTAGCTATTAAACCTGACAAAGTTCTTAATACAAATGATACAAGTGATATGGGATAAAAACCTAGCTATTAAACCTGACAAAGTTCTTAATACGAGTGATATGGGATAAAAACCTAGCCATTAAACCTGACAAAGTTCTTAATACAAATGATACAAGTGATATGGGATAAAAACCTAGCTATTAAACCTGACAAAATTCTTAATACAAATGATAAAAGTGATATGGGAGAAAAACCTAGCCATTAAACCTGACAAAGTTCTTAATACAAGTGATATGGGATAAAAACGTAGCTATTAACCCTGACAAAGTTCTTGATAAAAATGATACAAGTGATATGGGATAAAAACCTTGCCATTAAACCTGACAAAGTTCTTAATACAAGTGATATGGGATAAAAACGTAGCTATTAAACCTGACAAAATTCTTAATACAAATGATACAAGTGATATGGGATAAAAACGTAGCTATTAAACCTGACAAAATTCTTAATACAAATGATACAAGTGATATGGGATAAAAACCTAGCCATTAAACCTGGCAAAGTTCTTAATACAAGTGATATGGGATAAAAAAGTAGCTATTAAACCTGACAAAATTCTTAATACAAATGATACAAGTGATATGCGATAAAAACATAGCCATTAAACCTGACAAAGGTCTTAATACAAGTGATATGGGATAAAAACGTAGCTATTAAACCTGAAAAAATTCTTAATACAAATGATACAAGTGATATGGGATAAAAACGTAGCTATTAAACCTGACAAAATTCTTAATACAAATGATACAAGTGATATGGGATAAAAACCTAGCCATTAAACCTGACAAAGTTCTTAATACAAGTGATATGGGATAAACACGTAGCTATTAAACCTGACAAAATTCTTAATACGAATGATACAAGTGATATGGGATAAAAACATAGCTATTAAACCTGACAAAATTCTTAATACAAATGATACAAGTGATATGGGATCAAAACGTAGCTGTTAAATCTGACAAAATTCTTAATACAAATGATATAAGGTATATGGGATAAAAACGTCGCTATTAAGCCTGACAAAATTCTTAATACAAATGATACAAGTGATATGGGATAAAAACGTAGCTATTACACCTGACAAAATTCTTAATACAAATGATACAAGTGATATGGGATAACAACGTAGCTATTAAACCTGACAAAATTCTTAATACAAATGATACAAGTGATATGGGATAAAACCCTAGCCATTAAACCTGACAAAGTTCTTAATACAAGTGATATGGGATAAAAATGTAGCTATTAAACCTGACAAAGTTCTTAATACAAATGATACAAGTGATATGGGATAAATACGTAGCTATTAAACCTGACAAAATTCTTAATACAAATGATACAAGTGATATGGGATAAAAACCTAGCCATTAAACCTGACAAGGTCCTTATACAAGTGATATGGGATAAAAACGTAGCTATTAAACCTGACAAAATTCTTAATACCAGTGATACAAGTGATATGGGATAAAAACGTAGCTATTAAACCTGACAAAATTCTTAATACAAATGATACAAGTGATATGTGATAAAAACCTAGCCATTAAACCTGACAAAATTCTTAATACAAGTGATATGGGATAAAAACGTCGCTATTAAACCTGACAAAATTCTTAATACAAATGATACAAGTGATATGGGATAAAAAACGTAGCTATTAAACCTGACAAAATTCATAATACAAATGATACAAGTGATATGGGATAAAAACGTAGCTATTAAACCTGACAAAGTTTTTAATACAAATGATAGAAGTGATATGGGATAAAAACGTAGCTAATAAACCTGACAAAATTCTTAATACAAATGATACAAGTGATATGGGATAAAACGTAGCTATTAAACCTGACAAAATTCTTAATACAAATGATACAAGTGATATGGGATAAAAACCTAGCCATTAAACCTGACAAAGTTCTTAATACAACTGATATGGAATAAAAACGTAGCTATTAAACCTGAAAAAATTCTTGATACAAATGATACAAGTGATATGGGATAAAAACGTAGCTATTAAACCTGACAAAATTCTTAATACAAATGATACAAGTGATATGCGATAAAAACATAGCCATTAAACCTGACAAAGTTCTTAATACAAGTGATATGGGATAAAAACATAGCTATTAAACCTGACAAAATTCTTAATACAAATGATACAAGTGATATAGGATAAAAATGTAGCTATTAAACCTGACAAAGTTCTTAAAACAAATGATACAAGTGATATGGGATAAATACGTAGCTATTAAACCTTACAAAATTCTTAACACAAATGATACAAGTGATATGGGATAAAAACCTAGCCATTAAACCTGACAAAGTTCTTAATACAAGTGATATGGGATAAAAACGTAGCTATTAAACCTGACAAAATTCTTGATACAAATTATACAAGTGATATGGGATAAAAACGTAGCTATTAAACCTGACAAAATTCTTAATACAAATGATACAAGTGATATGCGATAAAAACATAGCCATTAAACCTGATAAAGTTCTTAATACAAGTGATATGGGATAAAAACGTAGCTATTAAACCTGACAAAATTCTTAATACAAATGATACAAGTGATATGGGATAAAAACGTAGCTATTAAACCTGACAAAATTTTTAATAATAATGATACAAGTGATATGGGATAAAAACCTAGCCATTAAACCTGACAAGGTCCTTATACAAGTGATATGGGATAAAAACGTAGCTATTAAACCTGACAAAATTCTTAATACCAGTGATACAAGTGATATGGGATAAAAACGTAGCTATTAAACCTGACAAAATTCTTAATACAAATGATACAAGTGATATGTGATAAAAACCTAGCCATTAAACCTGACAAAATTCTTAATACAAGTGATATGGGATAAAAACGTCGCTATTAAACCTGACAAAATTCTTAATAAAAATGATACAAGTGATATGGGATAGAAAACGTAGCTATTACTCCCGACAAAATTCATAATACAAATGATACAAGTGATATGGGATAAAAACGTAGCTATTAAACCTGACAAAGTTCTTATTACAAATGATAGAAGTGATATGGGATAAAAACGTAGCTAATAAACCTGACAAAATTATTAATACAAATGATACAAGTGATATGGGATAAAAACCTAGCCATTAAACCTGACAAAATTCTTAATACAAGTGATATGGGATAAAAACCTAGCTATTAAACCTGACAAAATTCTTAATACAAATGATACAAGTGATATGGAATAAAAACGTAGCTATTAAACCTGACAAAATTCTTAATACAAATGATACAAGTGATATGGGATAAAAACCTAGCCATTAAACCTGACAAAGTTCTTAATACAAGTGATATGGGATAAAAACGTAGCTATTAAACCTGACAAAAGTCTTAATACAAGTGATACAAGTGATATGGGATAAAAACGTAGCTATTAAACCTTACAAAGTTCTTAATACAAATGATACAAGTGATATGGGATAAAAACGTAGCTATTAAACCTGACAAAGTTCTTAATACAAATGATACAAGTGATATGGGATAAAAACCTAGCCATTAAACCTGACAAAGTTCTTAATACAAGTGATATGGGATAAAAACGTAGCTATTAAACCTGACAAAATTCTTAATACAAATGATACAAGTGATATGGGATAAAACGTAGCTATTAAACCTGACAAAATTCTTAATACAAATGATACAAGTGATATGGGATAAAAACCTAGCCATTAAACCTGACAAAGTTCTTAATACAACTGATATGGAATAAAAACGTAGCTATTAAACCTGACACAATTCTTGATACAATTGATACAAGTGATATGGGATAAAAACGTAGCTATTAAACCTGACAAAATTCTTAATACAAATCATACAAGTGATATGCGATAAAAACATAGCCATTAAACCTGACAAAGTTCTTAATACAAGTGATATGGGATAAAAACGTAGCTATTAAACCTGACAAAATTCTTAATACAAATGATACAAGTGATATGGGATAAAAACACAGCTATTAAACCTGACAAAATTCTTAATACAAATGATACAAGAGATATGGGATAAAAACGTAGCTATTACACCTGACAAAATTCTTAATACAAATGATACAAGTGATATAGGATAAAAATGTAGCTATTAAACCTGACAAAGTTCTTAAAACAAATGATACAAGTGATATGGGATAAATACGTAGCTATTAAACCTTACAAAATTCTTAATACAAATGATACAAGTGATATGGGATAAAAACCTAGCCATTAAACCTGACAAAGTTCTTAATACAAGTGATATGGGATAAAAACGTAGCTATTAAACCTGACAAAATTCTTGATACAAATGATACAAGTGATATGGGATAAAAACGTAGCTATTAAACCTGACAAATTTCTTAATACAAATGATACAAGTGATATGCGATAAAAACATAGCCATTAAACCTGATAAAGTTCTTAATACAAGTGATATGGGATAAAAACGTAGCTATTAAACCTGACAAAATTCTTAATACAAATGATACAAGTGATATGCGATAAAAACATAGCCATTAAACCTGACAAAGTTCTTAATACAAGTGATATGGGATAAAAACGTAGCTATTAAACCTGACAAAATTCTTAATACAAATGATACAAGTGATATGGGATGAAAACACAGCTATTAAACCTGACAAAATTGTTAATACAAATGATACAAGAGATATGGGATAAAAACGTAGCTATTACACCTGACAAAATTCTTAATACAAATGATACAAGTGATATAGGATAAAAATGTAGCTATTAAACCTGACAAAGTTCTTAAAACAAATGATACAAGTGATATGGGATAAATACGTAGCTATTAAACCTTACAAAATTCTTAATACAAATGATACAAGTGATATGGGATAAAAACCTAGCCATTAAACCTGACAAAGTTCTTAATACAAGTGATATGGGATAAAAACGTAGCTATTAAACCTGACAAAATTCTTGATACAAATGATACAAGTGATATGGGATAAAAACGTAGCTATTAAACCTGACAAAATTCTTAATACAAATGATACAAGTGATATGCGATAAAAACATAGCCATTCAACCTGACAAAGTTCTTAATACAAGTGATATGGGATAAAAACGTAGCTATTAAACCTGACAAAATTCTTAATACAAATGATACAAGTGATATGGGATAAAAACGTAGCTATTAAACCTGACAAAATTTTTAATACAAATGATACAAGTGATATGGGATAAAAACCTAGCCATTAAACCTGACAAGGTCCTTATACAAGTGATATGGGATAAAAACGTAGCTATTAAACCTGACAAAATTCTTAATACCAGTGATACAAGTGATATGGGATAAAAACGTAGCTATTAAACCTGACAAAATTCTTAATACAAATGATACAAGTGATATGTGATAAAAACCTAGCCATTAAACCTGACAAAATTCTTAATACAAGTGATATGGGATAAAAACGTCGCTATTAAACCTGACAAAATTCTTAATAAAAATGATACAAGTGATATGGGATAAAAAACGTAGCTATTAAACCTGACAAAATTCATAATACAAATGATACAAGTGATATGGGATAAAAACGTAGCTATTAAACCTGACAAAGTTTTTAATACAAATGATAGAAGTGATATGGGATAAAAACGTAGCTAATAAACCTGACAAAATTCTTAATACAAATGATACAAGTGATATGGGATAAAAACCTAGCCATTAAACCTGACAAAGTTCTTAATACAAGTGATATGGGATAAAAACGTAGCTATTAAACCTGACAAAATTCTTAATACAAATGATACAAGTGATATGGGATAAAACGTAGCTATTAAACCTGACAAAATTCTTAATACAAATGATACAAGTGATATGGGATAAAAACCTAGCCATTAAACCTGACAAAGTTCTTAATACAACTGATATGGAATAAAAACGTAGCTATTAAACCTGACAAAATTCTTGATACAAATGATACAAGTGATATGGGATAAAAACGTAGCTATTAAACCTGACAAAATTCTTAATACAAATGATACAAGTGATATGCGATAAAAACATAGCCATTAAACCTGACAAAGTTCTTAATACAAGTGATATGGGATAAAAACATAGCTATTAAACCTGACAAAATTCTTAATACAAATGATACAAGTGATATAGGATAAAAATGTAGCTATTAAATCTGACAAAGTTCTTAAAACAAATGATACAAGTGATATGGGATAAATACGTAGCTATTAAACCTGACAAAATTCTTAATACAAATGATACAAGTGATATAGGATAAAAATGTAGCTATTAAACCTGACAAAGTTCTTAAAACAAATGATACAAGTGATATGGGATAAATACGTAGCTATTAAACCTTACAAAATTCTTAATACAAATGATACAAGTGATATGGGATAAAAACCTAGCCATTAAACCTGACAAAGTTCTTAATACAAGTGATATGGGATAAAAACGTAGCTATTAAACCTGACAAAATTCTTGATACAAATGATACAAGTGATATGGGATAAAAACGTAGCTATTAAACCTGACAAAATTCTTAATACAAATGATACAAGTGATATGCGATAAAAACATAGCCATTAAACCTGATAAAGTTCTTAATACAAGTGATATGGGATAAAAACGTAGCTATTAAACCTGACAAAATTCTTAATACAAATGATACAAGTGATATGGGATAAAAACGTAGCTATTAAACCTGACAAAATTCTTAATACAAATGATACAAGTGATATGGGATAAAAACCTAGCCATTAAACCTGACAGAGTTCTTAATACAAGTGATATGGGATAAAAACGTAGCTATGAAACCTGACAAAATTCTTAATACAAGTGATACAAGTGATATGGGATAAAAACGTAGCTATTAAACCTGACAAAATTCTTAATACACATGATACAAGTGATATGGGATAAAAACCTAGCCATTAAACCTGACAAAATTCTTAATACAAGTGATATGGGATAAAAACGTAGCTATTAAACCTGACCAAATTCTTAATACAAATGATACAAGTGATATGGGATAAAAAACGTAGCTATTAAACCTGACAAAATTCTTAATACAAATGATACAAGTGATATAGGATAAAAATGTAGCTATTAAACCTGACAAAGTTCTTAATACAAATGATACAAGTGATATGGGATAAAAACGTAGCTATTAAACCTGAAAAAATTCTTGATACAAATGATACAAGTGATATGGGATAAAAACCTAGCCATTAAACCTGACAAAGTTCTTAATATAAGTGATATGGGATAAAAACGTAGCTATTAAACCTGACAAAATTCTTAATACAAATGATACAAGTGATATGGGATAAAAACGTAGCTATTAAACCTGACAAAATTCTTAATACAAATGATACAAGTGATATGGGATAAAAACCTAGCCATTAAACCTGACAAAATTCTTAATACAAGTGATATGGGATAAAAACCTAGCCATTAAACCTGACAAAGTTCTTAATACAAGTGATATGGGATAAAAAAAGTAGGTATTAAACCTGACAAAATTCTTAATACAAATGATACAAGTGATATAGGATAAAAATGTAGCTATTAAACCTGACAAAGTTCTTAATACAAATGATACAAGTGATATGGGATAAAAACGTAGCTATTAAACCTGACAAAATTCTTGATACAAATGATACAAGTGATATGGGATAAAAACCTAGCCATTAAACCTGACAAAGTTCTTAATACAAGTGATATGGGATAAAAACGTAGCTATTAAACCTGACAAAATTCTTAATACAAATGATACAAGTGATATGGCATAAAAACGTAGCTATTAAACCTGACAAAATTCTTAATACAAATGATACAAGTGATATGGGATAAAAACCTAGCTATTAAACCTGACAAAATTTTTAATTCAAAAGATACAAGTAATATGGGATAAAAACCTAGCTATTAAACCTGACAAAATTCTTAATACAAATGATACAAGGGGTATGGGATAAAAACGCAGCTGTTAAACCTGACAAAATTCTTAATACAAATGATACATGTGATATGGGATAAAAACGTAGCTATTAAACCTGACAAAATTCTTAATACAAGTAATACAACTGATATAGGATAAAAACGTCGCTATTAAACCTTACAAAGTTCTTAATACAAATGATACAAGTGATATGGGATAAAAACGTAGCTATTTAACCTGATAAAATTCTTAATACAAATGATACAAGTGATATGGGATAAAAACATAGCTGTTAAACATGACAAAATTCTTAATACAAAATATACAAGTGATATGGGATAAAAACGTAGCTGTTAAACCTGACAAAATTCTTAATACAAATGATACAAGTGATATGGGATAAAAACATAGCTGTTAAACCTGACAAAATTCTAAATACAAATGATACAAGGGGTATGGGATAAAAACGTAGCTGTTAAACCTGACAAAATTCTTAATACAAATGATAAAAGTGATATGGGATAAAAACGTAGCTATTAAACCTGACCAAATTCTTAATACAAATGATACAAGTGATATGGGATAAAAACGTAGCTATTAAACCTGACAAAATTCTTGATACAAGTGATATGGGTTAAAAACGTTGCTATTAAACCTGACAAAATTCTTAATACAAGTGATACAACTGATATAGGATAAAAACGTAGCTATTAAACCTGACAAAATTCTTTATACAAATGATACAAGTGATATGGGATAAAAACGTAGCTATTAAACCTGACAAAATTCTTAAAACAAAGTATACAAGTGATATGGGATAAAAACGTAGCTATTAAACCTGACAAAATTCTTAATACAAATGATACAAGTGATATGGGATAAAAACGTAGCTATTAAACCTGACAAAATTCTTAATACAAATGATACAAGTGATATGGGATAAAAACCTAGCCATTAAACCTGACAAAATTCTTAATACAAGTGATATGGGATAAAAACGTAGCTATTAAACCTGACAAAATTCTTAATACAAGTGATACAAGTGATATGGGATAAAAACGTAGCTATTAAACCTTACAAAGTTCTTAATACAAATGATACAAGTGATATGGGATAAAAACGTAGCTATTAAACCTGACAAAATTCTTAATACAAATGATACAAGTGATATGGGATAAAAACCTAGCCATTAAACCTGACAAAGTTCTTAATACAACTGATATGGAATAAAAACGTAGCTATTAAACCTGACCAAATTCTTAATACAAATGATACAAGTGATATGGGATAAAAACGTAGCTATTAAACCTGACAAAATTCTTAATACAAATGATACAAGTGATATGCGATAAAAACATAGCCATTAAACCTGACAAAGTTCTTAATACAAGTGATATGGGATAAAAACGTAGCTATTAAACCTGACAAAATTCTTAATACAAATGATACAAGTGATATGGGATAAAAACACAGCTATTAAACCTGACAAAATTCTTAATACAAATGATACAAGTGATATGGGATAAAAACGTAGCTATTAAACCTGACAAAATTCTTAATACACATGATACAAGTGATATGGGATAAAAACCTAGCCATTAAACCTGACAAAATTCTTAATACAAGTGATATGGGATAAAAACGTAGCTATTAAACCTGACCAAATTCTTAATACAAATGATACAAGTGATATGGGATAAAAAACGTAGCTATTAAACCTGACAAAATTCTTAATACAAATGATACAAGTGATATAGGATAAAAATGTAGCTATTAAACCTGACAAAGTTCTTAATACAAATGATACAAGTGATATGGGATAAAAACGTAGCTATTTAACCTGATAAAATTCTTAATACAAATGATACAAGTGATATGGGATAAAAACGTAGCTGTTAAACCTGACAAAATTCTTAATACAAAATATACAAGTGATATGGGATAAAAATGTAGCTGTTAAACCTGACAAAATTCTTAATACAAATGATACAAGTGATATGGGATAAAAACGTAGCTGTTAAACCTGACAAAATTCTTAATACAAATGATACAAGTGATATGGGATAAAAACATAGCTGTTAAACCTGACAAAATTCTTAATACAAATGATACAAGGGGTATGGGATAAAAACGTAGCTGTTAAACCTGACAAAATTCTTAATACAAATGATAAAAGTGATATGGGATAAAAACGTAGCTATTAAACCTGACCAAATTCTTAATACAAATGATACAAGTGATATGGGATAAAAACGTAGCTATTAAACCTGACAAAATTCTTGATACAAGTGATATGGGTTAAAAACGTTGCTATTAAACCTGACAAAATTCTTAATACAAGTGATACAACTGATATAGGATAAAAACGTAGCTATTAAACCTGACAAAATTCTTTATACAAATGATACAAGTGATATGGGATAAAAACGTAGCTATTAAACCTGACAAAATTCTTAAAACAAAGTATACAAGTGATATGGGATAAAAACGTAGCTATTAAACCTGACAAAATTCTTAATACAAATGATACAAGTGATATGGGATAAAAACGTAGCTATTAAACCTGACAAAATTCTTAATACAAATGATACAAGTGATATGGGATAAAAACCTAGCCATTAAACCTGACAAAATTCTTAATACAAGTGATATGGGATAAAAACCTAGCTATTAAACCTGACAAAATTCTTAATACAAATGATACAAGTGATATGGAATAAAAACGTAGCTATTAAACCTGACAAAATTCTTAATACAAATGATACAAGTGATATGGGATAAAAACCTAGCCATTAAACCTGACAAAGTTCTTAATACAAGTGATATGGGATAAAAACGTAGCTATTAAACCTGACAAAATTCTTGATACAAGTGATATGGGATAAAAACGTAGCTATTAAACCTTACAAAGTTCTTAATACAAATGATACAAGTGATATGGGATAAAAACGTAGCTATTAAACCTGACAAAATTCTTAATACAAATGATACAAGTGATATGGGATAAAAACGTAGCTATTAAACCTGACAAAATTCTTAATACAAATGATACAAGTGATATGGGATAAAAACCTAGCCATTAAACCTGACAAAGTTCTTAATACAAGTGATATGGGATAAAAACGTAGCTATTAAACCTGACAAAATTCTTAATACAAATGATACAAGTGATATGGGATAAAAACACAGCTATTAAACCTGACAAAATTCTTAATACAAATGATACAAGTGATATGGGATAAAAACGTAGCTATTAAACCTGACAAAATTCTTAATACAAATGATACAAGTGATATGG
Source organism: Euprymna scolopes (assembly GCF_053919585.1). Lineage (NCBI taxonomy): Eukaryota > Metazoa > Mollusca > Cephalopoda > Sepiida > Sepiolidae > Euprymna > Euprymna scolopes. The sequence continues at coordinate 81,265,971 of NC_136501.1, forward strand.
GATAAAAACCTAGCCATTAAACCTGACAGAGTTCTTAATACAAGTGATATGGGATAAAAACGTAGCTATTAAACCTGACAAAATTCTTAATACAAGTGATACAAGTGATATGGGATAAAAACGTAGCTATTAAACCTGACAAAATTCTTAATACACATGATACAAGTGATATGGGATAAAAACCTAGCCATTAAACCTGACAAAATTCTTAATACAAGTGATATGGGATAAAAACGTAGCTATTAAACCTGACCAAATTCTTAATACAAATGATACAAGTGATATGGGATAAAAAACGTAGCTATTAAACCTGACAAAATTCTTAATACAAATGATACAAGTGATATAGGATAAAAATGTAGCTATTAAACCTGACAAAGTTCTTAATACAAATGATACAAGTGATATGGGATAAATACGTAGCTATTAAACCTTACAAAATTCTTAATACAAATGATACAAGTGATATGGGATAAAAACCTAGCTATTAAACCTGACAAAATTCTTAATACAAATGATACAAGTGATATGGGATAAAAACCTAGCCATTAAACCTGACAAAGTTCTTAATACAAGTGATATGGGATAAAAAAAGTAGGTATTAAACCTGACAAAATTCTTAATACAAATGATACAAGTGATATAGGATAAAAATGTAGCTATTAAACCTGACAAAGTTCTTAATACAAATGATACAAGTGATATGGGATAAAAACGTAGCTATTAAACCTGACAAAATTCTTGATACAAATGATACAAGTGATATGGGATAAAAACCTAGCCATTAAACCTGACAAAGTTCTTAATACAAGTGATATGGGAAAAAACGTAGCTATTAAACCTGACAAAATTCTTAATACAAGTGATACAAGTGATATGGGATAAAAACGTAGCTATTAAACCTGACCAAATTCTTAATACAAATGATACAAGTGATATGGGATAAAAACCTAGCCATTAAACCTGACAAAATTCTTAATACAAGTGATATGGGATAAAAACGTAGCTATTAAACCTGACAAAATTCTTAATACAAATGATACAAGTGATATGGGATAAAAAACGTAGCTATTAAACCTGACCAAATTCTTAATACAAATGATACAAGTGATATGGGATAAAAAAGTAGCTATTAAACCTGACAAAGTTCTTAATACAAATGATACAAGTGATATGGGATAAAAACGTAGCTATTAAACCTGACAAAGTTCTTAATACAAATGATACAAGTGATATGGGATAAAAACGTAGCTATTAAACCTGACAAAATTCTTAATACAAATGATACAAGTGATATGGGATAAAAACGTAGCTATTAAACCTGACAAAATTCTTAATACAAATGATACAAGTGATATGGGATAAAAACCTAGCCATTAAACCTGACAAAGTTCTTAATACAAGTGATATGGGATAAAAACGTAGCTATTAAACCTGACAAAATTCTTAATACAAGTGATACAAGTGATATTGGATAAAAACGTAGCTATTAAACCTTACAAAGTTCTTAATACAAATGATACAAGTGATATGGGATAAAAACGTAGCTATTAAACCTGACAAAGTTCTTAATACAAATGATACAAGTGATATGGGATAAAAACCTAGCCATTAAACCTGACAAAGTTCTTAATACAAGTGATATGGGATAAAAACGTAGCTATTAAACCTGACCAAATTCTTAATACAAATGATACAAGTGATATGGGATAAAAACGTAGCTATTAAACCTGACAAAATTCTTAATACAAATGATATAATTTATATGGGATAAAAACGTCGCTATTAAGCCTGACAAAATTCTTAATACAAATGATACATGTGATATTGGATAAAAACGTAGCTATTAAACCTGACAAAATTCTTAATACAAATGATACAAGTGATATGGGATAAAAACGTAGCTATTAAACCTGACAAAATTCTTAATACAAATGATACAAGTGATATGGGATAAAAACATAGCCATTAAACCTGACAAAATTCTTAATACAAGTGATATGGGATAAAAACGTAGCTATTAAACCTGACAAAATTCTTAATACAAATGATACAAGTGATATGGGATAAAAACATAGCTATTAAACCTGACAAAATTCTTAATACAAATGATACAAGTGATATGGGATAAAAACCTAGCTATTAAACCTGACAAAATTTTTAATTCAAAAGATACAAGTAATATGGGATAAAAACCTAGCTATTAAACCTGACAAAATTCTTAATACAAATGATACAAGGGGTATGGGATAAAAACGCAGCTGTTAAACCTGACAAAATTCTTAATACAAATGATACATGTGATATGGGATAAAAACGTAGCTATTAAACCTGACAAAATTCTTAATACAAGTGATACAACTGATATAGGATAAAAACGTCGCTATTAAACCTTACAAAGTTCTTAATACAAATGATACAAGTGATATGGGATAAAAACGTAGCTATTTAACCTGATAAAATTCTTAATACAAATGATACAAGTGATACGGGATAAAAACGTAGCTGTTTAACCTGACAAAATTCTTAATACAAAATATACAAGTGATATGGGATAAAAACGTAGCTGTTAAACCTGACAAAATTCTTAATACAAATGATACAAGTGATATGGGATAAAAACGTAGCTGTTAAACCTGACAAAATTCTTAATACAAATGATACAAGTGATATGGGATAAAAACATAGCTGTTAAACCTGACAAAATTCTTAATACAAATGATACAAGGGGTATGGGATAAAAACGTAGCTGTTAAACCTGACAAAATTCTTAATACATATGATAAAAGTGATATGGGATAAAAACGTAGCTATTAAACCTGACCAAATTCTTAATACAAATGATACAAGTGATATGGGATAAAAACGTAGCTATTAAACCTGACAAAATTCTTGATACAAGTGATATGGGTTAAAAACGTTGCTATTAAACCTGACAAAATTCTTAATACAAGTGATACAACTGATATAGGATAAAAACGTAGCTATTAAACCTGACAAAATTCTTTATACAAATGATACAAGTGATATGGGATAAAAACGTAGCTATTAAACCTGACAAAATTCTTAAAACAAAGTATACAAGTGATATGGGATAAAAACGTAGCTATTAAACCTGACAAAATTCTTAATACAAATGATACAAGTGATATGGGATAAAAACGTAGCTGTTAAATCTGACAAAATTCTTAATACAAATGATATAATTTATATGGGATAAAAACGTCGCTATTAAGCCTGACAAAATTCTTAATACAAATGATACATGTGATATTGGATAAAAACGTAGCTATTAAACCTGACAAAATTCTTAATACAAATGATACAAGTGATATGGGATAAAAACGTAGCTATTAAACCTGACAAAATTCTTAATACAAATGATACAAGTGATATGGGATAAAAACCTAGCCATTAAACCTGACAAAATTCTTAATACAAGTGATATGGGATAAAAACGTAGCTATTAAACCTGACAAAATTCTTAATACAAATGATTCAAGTGATATGGGATAAAAACGTCGCTATTAAACCTGACAAAATGTTTAATAAAAATGATACAAGTGATATGGGATAAAAACGTAGCTATTAAACCTGACAAAATTCTTAATACAAATGATACAACTGATATAGGATAAAAACATAGCTATTAAACCTGACAAAGTTCTTTATACAAATGATACAAGTGATATGGGATAAAAACGTAGCTGTTAAACCTGACAAAATTCTTAATACAAATGATACAAGTGATATGGGATAAAAACGTAGCTATTAAACCTGACAAAATTCTTAATACAAATGATACAAGGGGTATGGGATACAAACGTAGCTGTTAAACCTGACAAAATTCTTAATACAAATGATACAAGTTATATGGGATAATAACGTAACTGTTAAACCTGACAAAATTCTTAATACAGGTGATACAAGTGATATGGGATAAAAACGTAGCTATTAAACCTGACAAAGTTCTTAATACAAATGATACAAGTGATATGGGATAAAACCTAGCTATTAAACCTGACAAAATTCTTAATACAAATGATACAAGTGATATGGGATAAAAACGTAGCTATTAAACCTGACAAAATTCTTAATACAAATGATACAAGTGATATGGGATAAAAACGTAGCTATTAAACCTGACAAAGTGCTTAATACAAATGATACAAATGATATGGGATAAAAACCTAGCTATTAAACCTGACAAAATTTTTAATACAAATGATACAAGGGGTATGGGATAAAAACGCAGCTGTTAAACCTGACAAAATTCTTAATACAAATGATACATGTGATATGGGATAAAAACGTAGCTATTAAACCTGACAAAATTCTTAATACAAGTGATACAACTGATATAGGATAAAAACGTCGCTATTAAACCTTACAAAGTTCTTAATACAAATGATACAAGTGATATGGGATAAAAACGTAGCTATTTAACCTGATAAAATTCTTAATATAAATGATACAAGTGATATGGGATAAAAACGTAGCTATTAAACCTGACAAAATTCTTAATACAAATGATACAACTGATATAGGATAAAAACATAGCTATTAAACCTGACAAAGTTCTTTATACAAATGATACAAGTGATATGGGATAAAAACGTAGCTGTTAAACCTGACAAAATTCTTAATACAAATGATACAAGTGATATGGGATAAAAACGTAGCTATTAAACCTGACAAAATTCTTAATACAAATGATACAAGGGGTATGGGATACAAACGTAGCTATTAAACCTGACAAAATTCTTAATACAAATGATACAAGTTGTATGGGATAATAACGTAGCTATTAAACCTGACCAAATTCTTAATACAAATGATACAAGTGATATGGGATAAAAACGTAGCTATTAAACCTGACAAAATTCTTAATACAAATGATACAAGTTATATCGGATAAAAACCTAGCCATTAAACCTGACAAAGTTCTTAATACAAGTGATATGGGATAAAAACGTAGCTATTAAACCTGACAAAATTCTTAATACAAATGATACAAGTGATATTGGATAAAAACGTAGCTATTAAACCTGACAAAATTCTTAATACAAATGATACAAGTGATATGGGATAAAAACCTAGCCATTAAACCTGACAAAGTTCTTAATACAAGTGATATGGGATAAAAACGTAGCTATTAAACCTGACAAAATTCTTAATACAAGTGATACAAGTGATATTGGATAAAAACGTAGCTATTAAACCTTACAAAGTTCTTAATACAAATGATACAAGTGATATGGGATAAAAACGTAGCTATTAAACCTGACAAAGTTCTTAATACAAATGATACAAGTGATATGGGATAAAAACCTAGCCATTAAACCTTACAAAGTTCTTAATACAAGTGATATGGGATAAAAACGTAGCTATTAAACCTGACAAAATTCTTAATACAAATGATACAAGTGATATGGGATAAAAACGTAGCTATTAAACCTGACAAAATTCTTAATACAAATGATATAATTTATATGGGATAAAAACGTCGCTATTAAGCCTGACAAAATTCTTAATACAAATGATACATGTGATATTGGATACAAACGTAGCTATTAAACCTGACAAAATTCTTGATACAAGTGATATGGGATAAAAACATAGCTATTAAACCTGACAAAATTCTTAATACAAATGATACAAGTGATATGGGATAAAAACCTAGCCATTAAACCTGACAAAATTCTTAATACAAATGATACAAGTGATACGGGATAAAAACCTAGCTATTAAACCTGACAAAATTTTTAATTCAAAAGATACAAGTAATATGGGATAAAAACCTAGCTATTAAACCTGACAAAATTCTTAATACAAATGATACAAGGGGTATGGGATAAAAACGCAGCTGTTAAACCTGACAAAATTCTTAATACAAATGATACATGTGATATGGGATAAAAACGTAGCTATTAAACCTGACAAAATTCTTAATACAAGTGATACAACTGATATAGGATAAAAACGTCGCTATTAAACCTTACAAAGTTCTTAATACAAATGATACAAGTGATATGGGATAAAAACGTAGCTATTTAACCTGATAAAATTCTTAATACAAATGATACAAGTGATATGGGATAAAAACGTAGCTGTTAAACCTGACAAAATTCTTAATACAAAATATAGAAGTGATATGGGATAAAAACGTAGCTATTAAACCTGACAAAATTCTTGATACAAGTGATATGGGTTAAAAACGTTGCTATTAAACCTGACAAAATTCTTAATACAAATGATAGGAGTTATATGGGATAAAAACGTAGCTGTTAAATCTGACAAAATTCTTAATACAAATGATATAATTTATATGGGATAAAAACGTCGCTATTAAGCCTGACAAAATTCTTAATACAAATGATACATGTGATATTGGATAAAAACGTAGCTATTAAACCTGACAAAATTCTTAATACAAATGATACAAGTGATATGGGATAAAAACGTAGCTATTAAACCTGACAAAATTCTTAATACAAATGATACAAGTGATATGGGATAAAAACCTAGCCATTAAACCTGACAAAATTCTTAATACAAATGATACAAGTGATATGGGATAAAAACCTAGCTATTAAACCTGACAAAATTCTTAATTCAAAAGATACAAGTAATATGGGATAAAAACCTAGCTATTAAACCTGACAAAATTCTTAATACAAATGATACAAGGGGTATGGGATAAAAACGCAGCTGTTAAACCTGACAAAATTCTTAATACAAATGATACATGTGATATGGGATAAAAACGTAGCTATTAAACCTGACAAAATTCTTAATACAAGTGATACAACTGATATAGGATAAAAACGTCGCTATTAAACCTTACAAAGTTCTTAATACAAATGATACAAGTGATATGGGATAAAAACGTAGCTATTTAACCTGATAAAATTCTTAATACAAATGATACGAGTGATATGGGATAAAAACGTAGCTGTTTAACCTGACAAAATTCTTAATACAAAATATACAAGTGATATGGGATAAAAACGTAGCTGTTAAACCTGACAAAATTCTTAATACAAATGATACAAGTGATATGGGATAAAAACGTAGCTGTTAAACCTGACAAAATTCTTAATACAAATGATACAAGTGATATGGGATAAAAACGTAGCTGTTAAACCTGACAAAATTCTTAATACAAATGATACAAGGGGTATGGGATAAAAACGTAGCTGTTAAACCTGACAAAATTCTTAATACAAATGATAAAAGTGATATGGGATAAAAACGTAGCTATTAAACCTGACCAAATTCTTAATACAAATGATACAAGTGATATGGGATAAAAACGTAGCTATTAAACCTGACAAAATTCTTGATACAAGTGATATGGGTTAAAAACGTTGCTATTAAACCTGACAAAATTCTTAATACAAGTGATACAACTGATATAGGATAAAAACGTAGCTATTAAACCTGACAAAATTCTTTATACAAATGATACAGGTGATATGGGATAAAAACGTAGCTATTAAACCTGACAAAATTCTTAATACAAATGATACAAGTGATATGGGATAAAAACGTAGCTGTTAAATCTGACAAAATTCTTAATACAAATGATATAATTTATATGGGATAAAAACGTCGCTATTAAGCCTGACAAAATTCTTAATACAAATGATACATGTGATATTGGATAAAAACGTAGCTATTAAACCTGACAAAATTCTTAATACAAATGATACAAGTGATATGGGATAAAAACGTAGCTATTAAACCTGACAAAATTCTTAATACAAATGATACAAGTGATATGGGATAAAAACCTAGCCATTAAACCTGACAAAATTCTTAATACAAATGATACAAGTGATATGGGATAAAAACCTAGCTATTAAACCTGACAAAATTCTTAATTCAAAAGATACAAGTAATATGGGATAAAAACCTAGCTATTAAACCTGACAAAATTCTTAATACAAATGATACAAGGGGTATGGGATAAAAACGCAGCTGTTAAACCTGACACAATTCTTAATACAAATGATACATGTGATATGGGATAAAAACGTAGCTATTAAACCTGACAAAATTCTTAATAAAAGTGATACAACTGATATAGGATAAAAACGTCGCTATTAAACCTTACAAAGTACTTAATACAAATGATACAAGTGATATGGGATAAAAACGTAGCTATTTAACCTGATAAAATTCTTAATACAAATGATACAAGTGATATGGGATAAAAACGTAGCTGTTAAACCTGACAAAATTCTTAATACAAAATATACAAGTGATATGGGATAAAAACGTAGCTGTTAAACCTGACGAAATTCTTAATACAAATGATACAAGTGATATGGGATAAAAACGTAGCTGTTAAACCTGACAAAATTCTTTATACAAATGATACAAGTGATATGGGATAAAAACATAGCTGTTAAACCTGACAAAATTCTTAATACAAATGATACAAGGGGTATGGGATAAAAACGTAGCTGTTAAACCTGACAAAATTCTTAATACAAATGATAAAAGTGATATGGGATAAAAACGTAGCTATTAAACCTGACCAAATTCTTAATACAAATGATACAAGTGATATGGGATAAAAACGTAGCTATTAAACCTGACAAAATTCTTGATACAAGTGATATGGGTTAAAAACGTTGCTATTAAACCTGACAAAATTCTTAATACAAGTGATACAACTGATATAGGATAAAAACGTAGCTATTAAACCTGACAAAATTCTTTATACAAATGATACAAGTGATATGGGATAAAAACGTAGCTATTACACCTGACAAAATTCTTAATACAAATGATACAAGTGATATGGGATAAAAACGTAGCTGTTAAATCTGACAAAATTCTTAATACAAATGATATAAGTTATATGGGATAAAAACGTCGCTATTAAGCCTGACAAAATTCTTAATACAAATGATACATGTGATATTGGATAAAAACGTAGCTATTAAACCTGACAAAATTCTTAATACAAATGATACAAGTGATATGGGATAAAAACGTAGCTATTAAACCTGACAAAATTCTTAATACAAATGATACAAGTGATATGGGATAAAAACCTAGCCATTAAACCTGACAAAATTCTTAATACAAGTGATATGGGATAAAAACGTAGCTATTAAACCTGACAAAATTCTTAATACAAATGATACAAGTGATATGGGATAAAAACATAGCTATTAAACCTGACAAAATTCTTAATACAAATGATTCAAGTGATATGGGATAAAAACGTCGCTATTAAACCTGACAAAATGTTTAATAAAAATGATACAAGTGATATGGGATAAAAACGTAGCTATTAAACCTGACAAAATTCTTAATACAAATGATACAACTGATATAGGATAAAAACATAGCTATTAAACCTGACAAAGTTCTTTATACAAATGATACAAGTGATATGGGATAAAAACGTAGCTGTTAAACCTGACAAAATTCTTAATACAAATGATACAAGTGATATGGGATAAAAACGTAGCTATTAAACCTGACAAAATTCTTAATACAAATGATACAAGGTGTATGGGATACAAACGTAGCTATTAAACCTGACAAAGTGCTTAATACAAATGATACAAATGATATGGGATAAAAACCTAGCTATTAAACCTGACAAAATTTTTAATACAAATGATACAAGGGGTATGGGATAAAAACGCAGCTGTTAAACCTGACAAAATTCTTAATACAAATGATACATGTGATATGGGATAAAAACGTAGCTATTAAACCTGACAAAATTCTTAATACAAGTGATACAACTGATATATGATAAAAACCTCGCTATTAAACCTTACAAAGTTCTTAATACAAATGATACAAGTGATATGGGATAAAAACGTAGCTATTTAACCTGATAAAATTCTTAATATAAATGATACAAGTGATATGGGATAAAAACGTAGCTATTAAACCTGACAAAATTCTTAATACAAATGATACAACTGATATAGGATAAAAACATAGCTATTAAACCTGACAAAGTTCTTTATACAAATGATACAAGTGATATGGGATAAAAACGTAGCTGTTAAACCTGACAAAATTCTTAATACAAATGATACAAGTGATATGGGATAAAAACGTAGCTATTAAACCTGACAAAATTCTTAATACAAATGATACAAGGGGTATGGGATAAAAACGTAGCTATTAAACCTGACAAAATTCTTAATATAAATGATACAAGTGATATGGGATAAAAACATAGCTATTAAACCTGACAAAATTCTTAATACAAATGATACAAGTGATATGGGATAAAAACGTAGCTATTAAACCTGACAAAATTCTTAATACAAATGATACAAGTGATATGGGATAAAAACGTAGCTGTTAAACCTGACAAAATTCTTAATACAAATGATACAAGTGATATGGGATACAAACGTAGCTGTTAAACCTGACAAAATTCTTAATACAAATGATACAAGTTGTATGGGATAATAACGTAGCTATTAAACCTGACCAAATTCTTAATACAAATGATACAAGTGATATGGGATAAAAAAGTAGCTATTAAACCTGACAAAGTTCTTAATACAAATGATACAAGTGATATGGGATAAAAACCTAGCCATTAAACCTGACAAAGTTCTTAATACAAATGATACAAGTGATATGGGATAAAAAAGTAGCTATTAAACCTGACAAAGTTCTTAATACAAATGATACAAGTGATATGGGATAAAAACCTAGCCATTAAACCTGACAAAATTCTTAATACAAATGATACAAGTTGTATGGGATAATAACGTAGCTATTAAACTTGACCAAATTCTTAATACAAATGATACAAGTGATATGGGATAAAAAAGTAGCTATTAAACCTGACAAAATTCTTAATACAAATGATACAAGTGATATGGGATAAAAACCTTGCCATTAAACCTGACAAAATTCTTAATACAAGTGATATGGGATAAAAACGTAGCTATTAAACCTGACAAAATTCTTAATACAAATGATACAAGTGATATGGGATAAAAACATAGCTATTAAACCTGACAAAATTCTTAATACAAATGATACAAGTGATATGGGATAAAAACCTAGCTATTAAACCTGACAAAATTTTTAATTCAAAAGATACAAGTAATATGGGATAAAAACCTAGCTATTAAACCTGACAAAATTCTTAATACAAATGATACAAGGGGTATGGGATAAAAACGCAGCTGTTAAACCTGACAAAATTCTTAATACAAATGATACATGTGATATGGGATAAAAACGTAGCTATTAAACCTGACAAAATTCTTAATACAAGTGATACAACTGATATAGGATAAAAACGTCGCTATTAAACCTTACAAAGTTCTTAATACAAATGATACAAGTGATATGGGATAAAAACGTAGCTATTTAACCTGATAAAATTCTTAATACAAATGATACAAGTGATATGGGATAAAAACGTAGCTGTTAAACCTGACAAAATTCTTAATACAAAATATACAAGTGATATGGGATAAAAACGTAGCTATTAAACCTGACAAAATTCTTGATACAAGTGATATGGGTTAAAAACGTTGCTATTAAACCTGACAAAATTCTTAATACAAGTGATACAACTGATATAGGATAAAAACGTAGCTATTAAACCTGACAAAATTCTTTATACAAATGATACAAGTGATATGGGATAAAAACGTAGCTATTAAACCTGACAAAATTCTTAAAACAAAGTATACAAGTGATATGGGATAAAAACGTAGCTATTAAACGTGACAAAATTCTTAATACAAATGATAGGAGTTATATGGGATAAAAACGTAGCTGTTAAATCTGACAAAATTCTTAATACAAATGATATAATTTATATGGGATAAAAACGTCGCTATTAAGCCTGAAAAATTCTTATTACAAATGATACATGTGATATTGGATAAAAACGTAGCTATTAAACCTGACAAAATTCTTAATACAAATGATACAAGTGATATGGGATAAAAACGTAGCTATTAAACCTGACAAAATTCTTAATACAAATGATACAAGTGATATGGGATAAAAACCTAGCCATTAAACCTGACAAAATTCTTAATTCAAAAGATACAAGTAATATGGGATAAAAACCTAGCTATTAAACCTGACAAAATTCTTAATACAAATGATACAAGGGGTATGGGATAAAAACGCAGCTGTTAAACCTGACAAAATTCTTAATACAAATGATACATGTGATATGGGATAAAAACGTAGCTATTAAACCTGACAAAATTCTTAATACAAGTGATACAACTGATATAGGATAAAAACGTCGCTATTAAACCTTACAAAGTTCTTAATACAAATGATACAAGTGATATGGGATAAAAACGTAGCTATTTAACCTGATAAAATTCTTAATACAAATGATACAAGTGATATGGGATAAAAACGTAGCTGTTAAACCTGACAAAATTCTTAATACAAAATATACAAGTGATATGGGATAAAAACGTAGCTGTTAAACCTGACAAAATTCTTAATACAAATGATACAAGGGGTATGGGATAAAAACGTAGCTGTTAAACCTGACAAAATTCTTAATACAAATGATAAAAGTGATATGGGATAAAAACGTAGCTATTAAACCTGACCAAATTCTTAATACAAATGATACAAGTGATATGGGATAAAAACGTAGCTATTAAACCTGACAAAATTCTTGATACAAGTGATATGGGTTAAAAACGTTGCTATTAAACCTGACAAAATTCTTAATACAAGTGATACAACTGATATAGGATAAAAACGTAGCTATTAAACCTGACAAAATTCTTTATACAAATGATACAAGTGATATGGGATAAAAACGTAGCTATTACACCTGACAAAATTCTTAATACAAATGATACAAGTGATATGGGATAAAAACGTAGCTGTTAAATCTGACAAAATTCTTAATACAAATGATATAAGTTATATGGGATAAAAACGTCGCTATTAAGCCTGACAAAATTCTTAATACAAATGATACATGTGATATTGGATAAAAACTTAGCTATTAAACCTGACAAAATTCTTAATACAAATGATACAAGTGATATGGGATAAAAACGTAGCTATTAAACCTGACAAAATTCTTAATACAAATGATACAAGTGATATGGGATAAAAACCTAGCCATTAAACCTGACAAAATTCTTAATACAAGTGATATGGGATAAAAACGTAGCTATTAAACCTGACAAAATTCTTAATACAAATGATACAAGTGATATGGGATAAAAACGTAGCTGTTAAACCTGACAAAATTTTTAATACAAATGATACAAGGGGTATGGGATAAAAACGCAGCTGTTAAACCTGACAAAATTCTTAATACAAATGATACATGTGATATGGGATAAAAACGTAGCTATTAAACCTGACAAAATTCTTAATACAAGTGATACAACTGATATAGGATAAAAACGTCGCTATTAAACCTTACAAAGTTCTTAATACAAATGATACAAGTGATATGGGATAAAAACGAAGCTATTTAACCTGATGAAATTCTTAATATAAATGATACAAGTGATATGGGATAAAAACGTAGCTATTAAACCTGACAAAATTCTTAATACAAATGATACAACTGATATAGGATAAAAACATAGCTATTAAACCTGACAAAGTTCTTTATACAAATGATACAAGTGATATGGGATAAAAACGTAGCTGTTAAACGTGACAAAATTCTTAATACAAATGATACAAGTGATATGGGATAAAAACGTAGCTATTAAACCTGACAAAGTTCTTAATACAAATGATACAAGTGATATGGGATAAAACCTAGCTATTAAACCTGACAAAATTCTTAATACAAATGATACAAGTGATATGGGATAAAAACCTAGCTATTAAACCTGACAAAATTCTTAATACAAATGATACAAGTGATATGGGATAAAAACGTAGCTATTAAACCTGACAAAGTGCTAAATACAAATGATACAAATGATATGGGATAAAAACCTAGCTATTAAACCTGACAAAATTTTTAATACAAAAGATACAAGTAATATGGGATAAAAACCTAGCTATTAAACCTGACAAAATTCTTAATACAAATGATACAAGGGGTATGGGATAAAAACGCAGCTGTTAAACCTGACAAAATTCTTAATACAAATGATACATGTGATATGGGATAAAAACGTAGCTATTAAACCTGACAAAATTCTTGATACAAGTGATACAACTGATATAGGATAAAAACGTAGCTATTAAACCTTACAAAGTTCTTAATACAAATGATACAAGTGATATGGGATAAAAACGTAGCTATTTAACCTGATAAAATTCTTAATACAAATGATACAAGTGATATGGGATAAAAACGTAGCTGTTAAACCTGACAAAATTCTTAATACAAAATATACAAGTGATATGGGATAAAACGTAGCTGTTAAACCTGACAAAATTCTTAATACAAATGATACAAGTGATATGGGATAAAAACGTAGCTGTTAAACCTGACAAAATTCTTAATACAAATGATACAAGTGATATGGGATAAAAACATAGCTGTTAAACCTGACAAAATTCTTAATACAAATGATACAAGGGGTATGGGATAAAAACGTAGCTATTAAACCTGACAAAATTCTTAATACAAATGATAAAAGTGATATGGGATAAAAACGTAGCTATTAAACCTGACCAAATTCTTAATACAAATGATACAAGTGATATGGGATAAAAACGTAGCTATTAAACCTGACAAAATTCTTGATACAAGTGATATGGGTTAAAAACGTTGCTATTAAACCTGACAAAATTCTTAATACAAGTGATACAACTGATATAGGATAAAAACGTAGCTATTAAACCTGACAAAATTCTTTATACAAATGATACAAGTGATATGGGATAAAAACGTAGCTATTACACTTGACAAAATTCTTAATACAAATGATACAAGTGATATGGGATAAAAACGTAGCTGTTAAATCTGACAAAATTCTTAATACAAATGATATAAGTTATATGGGATAAAAACGTCGCTATTAAGCCTGACAAAATTCTTAATACAAATGATACATGTGATATTGGATAAAAACGTAGCTATTAAACCTGACAAAATTCTTAATACAAATGATACAAGTGATATGGGATAAAAACGTAGCTATTAAACCTGACAAAATTCTAAATACAAATGATACAAGTGATATGGGATAAAAACCTAGCCATTAAACCTGACAAAATTCTTAATACAAGTGATATGGGATAAAAACGTAGCTATTAAACCTGACAAAATTCTTAATACAAATGATACAAGTGATATGGGATAAAAACATAGCTATTAAACCTGACAAAATTCTTAATACAAATGATTCAAGTGATATGGGATAAAAACGTCGCTATTAAACCTGACAAAATTTTTAATAAAAATGATACAAGTGATATGGGATAAAAACGTAGCTATTAAACCTGACAAAATTCTTAATACAAATGATACAACTGATATAGGATAAAAACATAGCTATTAAACCTGACAAAGTTCTTTATACAAATGATACAAGTGATATGGTATAAAAACGTAGCTGTTAAACCTGACAAAATTCTTAATACAAATGATACAAGTGATATGGGATAAAAACGTAGCTATTAAACCTGACAAAATTCTTAATACAAATGATACAAGGGGTATGGGATACAAACGTAGCTGTTAAACCTGACAAAATTCTTAATACAAATGATACAAGTTATATGGGATAATAACGTAGCTGTTAAACCTGACAAAATTCTTAATACAAGTGATACAAGTGATATGGGATAAAAACGTAGCTATTAAACCTGACAAAGTTCTTAATACAAATGATACAAGTGATATGGGATACAACCTAGCTATTAAACCTGACAAAATTCTTAATACAAATGATACAAGTGATATGGGATAAAAACCTAGCTATTAAACCTGACAAAATTCTTAATACAAATGATACAAGTGATATGGGATAAAAACGTAGCTATTAAACCTGACAAAGTGCTTAATACAAATGATACAAATGATATGGGATAAAAACCTAGCTATTAAACCTGACAAAATTTTTAATACAAATGATACAAGGGGTATGGGATAAAAACGCAGCTGTTAAACCTGACAAAATTCTTAATACAAATGATACATGTGATATGGGATAAAAACGTAGCTATTAAACCTGACAAAATTCTTAATACAAGTGATACAACTGATATAGGATAAAAACGTCGCTATTAAACCTTACAAAGTTCTTAATACAAATGATACAAGTGATATGGGATAAAAACGTAGCTATTTAACCTGATAAAATTCTTAATATAAATGATACAAGTGATATGGGATAAAAACGTAGCTGTTAAACCTGACAAAATTCTTAATACAAAATATACAAGTGATATAGGATAAAAACGTAGCTGTTAAACCTGACAAAATTCTTAATACAAATGATACAAGTGATATGGGATAAAAACGTAGCTGTTAAACCTGACAAAATTCTTAATACAAATGATACAAGGGGTATGGGATAAAAACGTAGCTATTAAACCTGACAAAATTCTTAATACAAATGATAAAAGTGATATGGGATAAAAACGTAGCTATTAAACCTGACCAAATTCTTAATACAAATGATACAAGTGATATGGAATAAAAACGTAGCTATTAAACCTGACAAAATTCTTGATACAAGTGATATGGGTTAAAAACGTTGCTATTAAACCTGACAAAATTCTTAATACAAGTGATACAACTGATATAGGATAAAAACGTAGCTATTAAACCTGACAAAATTCTTTATACAAATGATACAAGTGATATGGGATAAAAACGTAGCTATTACACCTGACAAAATTCTTAATACAAATGATACAAGTGATATGGGATAAAAACGTAGCTGTCAAATCTGACAAAATTCTTAATACAAATGATATAAGTTATATGGGATAAAAACGTCGCTATTAAGCCTGACAAAATTCTTAATACAAATGATACATGTGATATTGGATAAAAACGTAGCTATTAAACCTGACAAAATTCTTAATACAAATGATACAAGTGATATGGGATAAAAACGTAGCTATTAAACCTGACAAAATTCTAAATACAAATGATACAAGTGATATGGGATAAAAACCTAGCCATTAAACCTGACAAAATTCTTAATACAAGTGATATGGGATAAAAACGTAGCTATTAAACCTGACAAAATTCTTAATACAAATGATACAAGTGATATGGGATAAAAACATAGCTATTAAACCTGACAAAATTCTTAATACAAATGATTCAAGTGATATGGGATAAAAACGTCGCTATTAAACCTGACAAAATGTTTAATAAAAATGATACAAGTGATATGGGATAAAAACGTAGCTATTAAACCTGACAAAATTCTTAATACAAATGATACAACTGATATAGGATAAAAACATAGCTATTAAACCTGACAAAGTTCTTTATACAAATGATACAAGTGATATGGTATAAAAACGTAGCTGTTAAACCTGACAAAATTCTTAATACAAATGATACAAGTGATATGGGATAAAAACGTAGCTATTAAACCTGACAAAATTCTTAATACAAATGATACAAGGGGTATGGGATACAAACGTAGCTGTTAAACCTGACAAAATTCTTAATACAAATGATACAAGTTATATGGGATAATAACGTAGCTGTTAAACCTGACAAAATTCTTAATACAAGTGATACAAGTGATATGGGATAAAAACGTAGCTATTAAACCTGACAAAGTTCTTAATACAAATGATACAAGTGATATGGGATACAACCTAGCTATTAAACCTGACAAAATTCTTAATACAAATGATACAAGTGATATGGGATAAAAACCTAGCTATTAAACCTGACAAAATTCTTAATACAAATGATACAAGTGATATGGGATAAAAACGTAGCTATTAAACCTGACAAAGTGCTTAATACAAATGATACAAATGATATGGGATAAAAACCTAGCTATTAAACCTGACAAAATTTTTAATACAAATGATACAAGGGGTATGGGATAAAAACGCAGCTGTTAAACCTGACAAAATTCTTAATACAAATGATACATGTGATATGGGATAAAAACGTAGCTATTAAACCTGACAAAATTCTTAATACAAGTGATACAACTGATATAGGATAAAAACGTCGCTATTAAACCTTACAAAGTTCTTAATACAAATGATACAAGTGATATGGGATAAAAACGTAGCTATTTAACCTGATAAAATTCTTAATATAAATGATACAAGTGATATGGGATAAAAACGTAGCTGTTAAACCTGACAAAATTCTTAATACAAAATATACAAGTGATATGGGATAAAAACGTAGCTGTTAAACCTGACAAAATTCTTAATACAAATGATACAAGTGATATGGGATAAAAACGTAGCTGTTAAACCTGACAAAATTCTTAATACAAATGATACAAGGGGTATGGGATAAAAACGTAGCTATTAAACCTGACAAAATTCTTAATACAAATGATAAAAGTGATATGGGATAAAAACGTAGCTATTAAACCTGACCAAATTCTTAATACAAATGATACAAGTGATATGGAATAAAAACGTAGCTATTAAACCTGACAAAATTCTTGATAC
This sequence comes from Euprymna scolopes, assembly GCF_053919585.1. Taxonomy (NCBI): domain Eukaryota; kingdom Metazoa; phylum Mollusca; class Cephalopoda; order Sepiida; family Sepiolidae; genus Euprymna; species Euprymna scolopes. The sequence continues at coordinate 81,284,562 of NC_136501.1, forward strand.
AAGTGATATGGGTTAAAAACGTTGCTATTAAACCTGACAAAATTCTTAATACAAGTGATACAACTGATATAGGATAAAAACGTAGCTATTAAACCTGACAAAATTCTTTATACAAATGATACAAGTGATATGGGATAAAAACGTAGCTATTACACCTGACAAAATTCTTAATACAAATGATACAAGTGATATGGGATAAAAACGTAGCTGTCAAATCTGACAAAATTCTTAATACAAATGATATAAGTTATATGGGATAAAAACGTCGCTATTAAGCCTGACAAAATTCTTAATACAAATGATACATGTGATATTGGATAAAAACGTAGCTATTAAACCTGACAAAATTCTAAATACAAATGATACAAGTGATATGGGATAAAAACCTAGCCATTAAACCTGACAAAATTCTTAATACAAGTGATATGGGATAAAAACGTAGCTATTAAACCTGACAAAATTCTTAATACAAATGATACAAGTGATATGGGATAAAAACATAGGTATTAAACCTGACAAAATTCTTAATACAAATGATTCAAGTGATATGGGATAAAAACGTCGCTATTAAACCTGACAAAATGTTTAATAAAAATGATACAAGTGATATGGGATAAAAACGTAGCTATTAAACCTGACAAAATTCTTAATACAAATGATACAACTGATATAGGATAAAAACATAGCTATTAAACCTGACAAAGTTCTTTATACAAATGATACAAGTGATATGGGATAAAAACGTAGCTGTTAAACCTGACAAAATTCTTAATACAAATGATACAAGTGATATGGGATAAAAACGTAGCTATTAAACCTGACAAAATTCTTAATACAAATGATACAAGGGGTATGGGATACAAACGTAGCTGTTAAACCTGACAAAATTCTTAATACAAAGTATACAAGTTATATGGGATAATAACGTAGCTGTTAAACCTGACAAAATTCTTAATACAAGTGATACAAGTGATATGGGATAAAAACGTAGCTATTAAACCTGACATAGTTCTTAATACAAATGATACAAGTGATATGGGATAAAACCTAGCTATTAAACCTGACAAAATTCTTAATACAAATGATA